>NC_080682.1:25702769-26327769 GCF_030445035.2 Dasypus novemcinctus | reverse complement strand
GCAAAATGGAATATGATACAGATATGGCCATTCGATGGGCTTCCTCCACCTAGTGCTCCACCCCCCTGGGCTGCACCCTGCTGAAAGGCCTTGGGTAGGACAGTGGGAATTCAGTATCTGATTTCTCCTGACAAATCCCATACCTCACCCACTTCCCAAGGGGGTGATGCAATTCTTCCTATTGTTCTCTGCCATCAGTTTGAGGACCGTATCACCACAAATGTTTCTGACTTTGAATAGAAGTTATGGCAAAATAGAGAAAGAAACAGAGAGAAACAAAGGGAAAGAAAAGAAAGAGAAGGAAGGAAGGAAGAAATAAAGATAAAATAAAGAAAAGGAAAGAAAGAAAAAGAGGAGGCAGGGAAGTAAGGGTGGAAGGAAGGGTGGAATACAGGAAGGGAAGATGAAAAGAAGGAAAGGAAGATGGAAAGATGGAAGGAAGAAGGAAAAAATAAAGGAAGGAGGGAAGGAGGGAGGGAGGGAGCCTGGGCATGATTAATAGGCCCAGCTTGAGCTCTCCTTTTATTTTACAAAAAGAACCTTTAAAAGCATTAATTAAAGTAATTTTTGTAATACAATTAATTCTTTGCATTGGTATCTCCAGGAAAATAATGAAAGCCACAAGACCATTGAATTTTTAAGGAACAAATTAATTAACATTCTTTAAAGGTAGAAAAAGGGACCATTTGATTAAGAAGGGTTAGAAAATGGAGTAAAATAACAAAGCCTTTCACCTGAAAGTGTGGAACAAACTTTGTGACTGCTTATTTGCTATCACACTGTGCAGCCTATAAATAATAGTCCTATTTGGCAAAAAAAACCTTGACAGCACTGCAGCAAAGCATTCATATTTTTGTAGCAATTTCAAAAGTCATCTTCTGATGACTAAAAATACTATCACCCTTCATCAGCAAACAAGTTTGTGTGAATACATGTCATAGTCCTGCTCTCAGGGAGTAGCGTCCATGTTCTTGTGCAATCCCAGGATGTGAGTATGTGGTCAAAGGCAATGATAAAGGTTCACTTATCAGAGGAGTTTGACTTTGTTATTCCCTTGATAACTGATTAAAAGAAAACTTTAAACCTATACCCAGGCCAAAGCAAATTAGTCCTGAAGATTTCAGGAAAAAGGATTCTCAAAGCATGAAACCAGAATGAAGGGTACCTTTGGGTACATTTCCAATCATTCTAATGTTTTCCATTTTCTTTCCTCTGTGACACATTTCATATATATCATAAGAAAAATTTCTTTTTATTATCATTAGGCATAGACTCATGGAGATTAGTAATTATATGTGATACTCAAACTTTTTCATTTTGTGGATAACACCCACCACCAAACCTTCTTCAAAAGCCTTTTAGAAAATTGTTATATTGTATGTTAGGATTAGTTATTTTACTTCCTTGAAGTAAAGTGACATTATTCTATCTTCCTTGTGCTTCATTGGATAAATAAATTTAATCACTCACTTCCTTTTCCCAATCATATGTTAGGAGAGAACCTCCAACATTTCTAGAAATGTCTGCCTCTGACATGGTAGAGGATTCCTCTGTTCTAAGGAGAAATTTGAAGCTTGTCTTTTTATTTTATTTATTTATTTTAACATTTTTATTATCTTCTTTTTCAAAGATACATAGATCACACAAAATGTTACATTAAAAAATAAAAGAGGTTCCCACATACCCTTACTTCCCAACCCCCACTGCTCCCACATCAACAGCCTCTTTCATCAGTGTGGTACATTTACTGAATTTGATAAGTACATTTTGAAGCAGTATTACACCACATGGATTATAGTTTACATTATAGTTTACACTCTCTCCCAATCCATTTGGTGTATTATGGCAGAATATGGAGGCATTTTTGGGACTTGGAGGTGATCTGACTGATATTACAAGGACAGACGGGGGCATTATATATCCTGCAGCTTGCCTTTAAGTCATATCATAGCCAGATACAGCAGCCAGCCCTCTTCTTTCTTCTAGGCCTTCAGTCCCTTTTCCCTGGATCCAAAGGCCTAGATGCTTACCCCACTGTATAAAGCACAGTTCCTTTTGCATTTTCACAGAAAATGAAAAAAGACCAGAGAAGACTCCAGAATCATTTCACATGATTGTGTTCAAAAGGGAAAACTCCTGTCTCCTAGACTAGGCACTTCTAGTGGAGATGCTCAGTAAAGTGCTAGGCCTGGGGTTGGCTGTTGTATGTCCTCCATAGCACAGCCTAGACCAGTGAACACTTCCTCTCCTGGCAAGATCCATAAGACAATTTTTTGATTTCCAATGTTGATATGGAAACAAACTATGGCTTCCAGAAAGTTGTTTTCCTAACTCAGTCACATGAAGTGTGATACTAACTTCAATATACCTGCATTCTCCTGGAAAAAGCTGTTTTTTTTTTTTTTTAATATACATTTTTGGTTTTCTTTTTCAAAGAAACTTAGACTACATAAATGTTACACAAAAAATATAGGGGATTTCCATATGCTTTGGTCCCTAGCCTTCCACATTTTCCCACATCAACATCCTTCGTTAGTGTGGTATATTTGCTCAATTAAATAACATACCTTGGAGCATTGCCACTATGTGATGATTATAGTTTATATTGTACTTTATAGTTATATTGTTCTTTACACTCTCCAGCACATTTTTTTTGCAAGTTTTTAAATTATATACAATGGCCTGTATCTGTCATTGTGATGTCGTTCAAGAAAATCCCAAGTCCCAAACATGCACACAAATTACACCTATTTTTTCCTCTCCCTCTCCCTCTCCTCAGAACCTCCAGGGGCTACTGCTTCCACATCCATGATAAAAAGTTCTTCTACTGATAGGATCATAAGTCTATATTAGAAAACTGTAAGTCTACTCTTGTCCATAGTCCATTCCCCAAACCTGAGATTTCTGTGATGGTGATGCCCACTTTACCTCTAACTGAGAGTATGCTTAGATCCCATGGGGCAGATGGATGGGACTTTCTTGCTTTCTTGCTTGCAGCTGCAGACACTCTGTTCCCTGAAATGAAGATTGGCAGTCATCATCTCCTTGTTAGTTGTGCTGGATGAGTCCAATACACTGGAGAGTAGGTATTGCAAATCTGTTGAGATTCAGGACCTAAATGACATGTGGACAGCCCAAAGATTTAAGTCTCTCAAGCATACAACTATCAACTATAGTACTAACTATAGGTTCAAATAGAGAGGCAGCAGAGGCACGGATAGTGAAAACACACTTAATCTAACTCTATCATACTGGGGAGCATAAATTCCAAAGTAGGGTCCGCTGGCAAGGCAGCAAGTTCCTGAGTTGTCTGCCCTGCCTATAGTTTCTGGATGTCTCCAGAGCCCTCAGAAGCCCCACCATTTGAGTTAACATTTATGTTGATAATCTGAGTTTATGCTGAGATGTTCATAAATGTAAGATCTGAAATGACCTCCTGACTTTGAAGTCTCTTAGCCATATAAACTCATTTAACTTTACAATCCCCCCCTTTTGGTCAAGATCTTTTACAGTTGCATTGCTAGTTGGTACTTGGTAGTAATCCTCAGTGCCAGGAAGGATCATCCCTGGGAATCATATCCCATGCTGGATGAAGGTAATGCATTTATGTGCTGAGTTTGGGCCTAGAAAGAGACCACATCTGAGCAGCAAGGATGCTCTCAGGAGGTAATGTTTAGGCACACTATAATATTATGCTATATTGTAATTTAAAAAGTAAAGCTTCTTTCCTTTTATTCACCCAGTGCCTTATATTGTTCATTTTGTCTTCAAAGAAGTTTTAGGTTACAAAAAAGTCATGTACAGAATATAGGGGATTCACATATACCCAACATCCTCACTCTTTCCCCCTTTCCCTATTAGTAGCACTTTAATTATGGATCATACATTTGTTAACATTGATGTACAAATATTGAAACATTCCTACTAACCATGGCCAATGATTTACAATATGGTTTACATTTTAACATACACAATTATGGATTTTGATGAATTTTGACATGGTCTGTATCTGTCCTTCAGTTTCATGTACAACCATTCTATTGCTCCAAAAATGTCCCATGTTTCATCTATTCTATTCCTACTTCCCTCTCCAATTGGGACACACAGTAACCACCAAGATTAAATAATCGAAGGACCAGACTGAAAATTACTTGCAATCACATTAAGGGCTTGACATACCAGCTTGTCCTCCCCTATTAGCCACTGCCTTCATCCTTAAGAGATTCCCACCTCTCTATTTGAGATCATAGCAGGATTCCCCGGGATGGCAATCCAACATCTTCCCACTCATCATGTTAGTCTCCACCCCCTGATACAATACACTATGACAAGATGAATGCCATGCACTACTAGAAGCCTGTTCCAGGTATGATTTGTCCTGCATGACCACCACATCCAACACTTTAAACCAGTAACCTTCCACTGCCATAATTGCCAAAAGAACATTCTCAATTTTGTGGTTTCAACCACATACCTGCAAATCCCCAGAGTTCACCTGCTTCCTCCACCATACTTCCCCCCACTTCCATGGAGAGTCTAACCCAAACTCCCCAAATTACCACCCTCACACACCAGCACTACCTAGCCCAAAGCATAACTGTACCACTGTTATGCCCATCCACTGGACAACTACAGTATTCCACCTTATCATATATTTTGCACATATGGGCTTTGATTCACCACCTTCTTCTCCCTTTCTGTCTCCTGTAAACTTATATTCCACTCTAGCTCAGTGAACCTGCTCATTTAGCTTCATTCACATTAGTGAGGTCATGTAATATTTGTCCTTCAGTGCCTGGCTTGCTTCACTAAACATAAGGCGTTCAGGATTCATCCGTGTTATGATATATGTTAGCATTTCATTCCTTCTTATGATGTGGTAACATTCCATTTTATGTATGTACCACAAATTATTTATTCATTCATCTATTGATGGACATTTGGGTTGTTTCCAATTTTTTGCAATAGTGAACAAGACCACTATGAACATTGGTGTGCATATAACTGTTCATGTCCTGCTTTCAATTCGTTTGGGTGTATACCTAGAAGTGGGATTGCTGGATCATATGACAATTCTATAATTAGATTCCTGAGAAATTGCCAATCTGTTATCCACAGTAGCTGCACAATTCTACAGTCCCAACAGCAGTCGATAGAGGTACACATTTCTTCACATCCTTTCCAACACTTGTAGTCTTCTGTTTTTTTTAAATAGCTGCCAGTCTAATGGGTATAAGGTGATATCTCATTACAGTTTTGATTTGCATTTCCCTAATATCTAGTGACGTTGAGCATCTTTTTATGTCCTATTTTGCCATTCATATTTCTACTTTGCAGAAGTGTCTAGTCAAATCACTTACCCATTTTTTAAATAGGTTGTTTGTCTTTTTTACTTCTTCCTTTCCAGCTTAGAAGTCATTTATATCTTTTTCTAGGCTAAATGCTTAAGCGAATACTGCTAACACACTGTTAAATAAAAGCTGTTATAGCAGGCATCCTTGTCTTGGTCTGGATCTTAGAGGGAAATATTTTAGGATTTCACCATTTAATACGATTTTGGCTGTGGATTTTTCATATATTCCCTTTATCATGTTGAGGAAGTTTCATTCTGTTACTTTCTTTTGAAGTGTTTTTATCAGGAAAAGGTGCTGTATTTTGTTGAATCTTTTTTCTGCAGCCATAGAGATGATCATGTGATTTCTTTCAATCTGTTAATGTGGTTTATTACATTGATTGAATTACTTATGTTGAATCATCCTTGTATAGCAGTGATGAAAACCACCTGGTCAGTATGTATAATTCATTTAATATGTTCTTGAATATGATTAACAAGTACTTTCGGGAAGCAGACTTAGCCTAATGGATAGGGTATCTGCTTACCACACGAGAGGTCTGTGGTTCAAACCCTGGGCCTCCTTGACCTGTGTGGAGCTGGCCCATGTGCAGTGCTAATACGCGCGAGGAGTGCCCTGCCATGCAGGGGTGTCCCCCGTGTGCCCTGTAAGAATGTGCCCTGTAAGAAGAGCCGCCCAGCGTGCAATAAAGTGCAGAATGGCACTGCACACATGGAGCGCTGACACAACAACAAGATGACACAACAAAAAGAAACACCAGGTGCCACTGATAAGGATAGAAGCACTCACAGAATAACAGACAGTGAATGGACACAGAAAGCAGACAACTGGGAGGAGGGAAAGGGGACAGAAATAAATAAAAAATAAATCTTCAAAAAACAAACAAGCACTTTCTTGAGAATTTTAGCATTGAGTTTTGTTAGAGATTGGTCTATAGTTTTTCTTTCATGTGATGTCTTCGGCTTTGGTATTAGGAAGACGTTGGCATGATGGAATGAGTTGCGCAAAGTTCCCTCCACTTCCTTTTTTTTTTTTTTTTTGAAGAGTTTAAGCAAGATAATTGTTAGTTATTTGTGGAATGTTTGGTAGAATTCAACTGTGAAGACATGTGGTCCTGGGCTCTTCCTAATTGGGAGGTTTTTGATGACTAAGTCTATCTCATTACTTGTGATTGGTCTACTGAGTTCATTAATTTTTTCTGTTATCAATGTAAGCTGTTTGTGTTTTTCTTGTAATTTGTCCACTTTGTCTAAATTATCTATCATGTTGGCATAGAAGTTTTCAAATATCGTCTTATGATACTCTTTATTTCTGTGTGGTCAGTGGTGATATCCCCTTCCATGTTTCTTCTTTTATATATTTGGATAGTCTCATTTTTTCCTTTGTTAGTCTTGCTAAAGGTTTTTCAACTTTATTAATCTTTTCAAAGATCCAGATTTTGATTTTATTTTTTCTAGTGCTTTCTTATTATCAATTTCATTTAACTCTGCACTAATCTTTCATATTTATTTTCCTCTATATCCTTTGGGGTTAGTTTTTTGTTCTTTTTCTAAGTCCTCCAGGTTTCAGTTAGTACTTTGATTTTAGTTCTTTTTTACTATAGTGTTTGTGTGGTTATGAATTTCTCATTCAGTACAGTTTTTGTTACATCCCTTAGGTTTGGATATGTTGTGTTTTCATTTTCATTTGTTTAAAAGTGTTAAGGATTTCTTTTGCACTTTCCTCTTAACCCACTGTTTGTCTCAGATTGTGTTGTTTAACTTCCATATCTTTGTGTTTAATCTGGTTCTATGGCCCTTACTGATTTCCAGCTTCTTTACACTTTTGTCAGATAAATTATTTTCTAAAATTTCAATCTTTCTGAATTTACTGAGTGTTGTTCTGTGACCTAGTATGTGAGCTATCCTGTATAATGATCCTTGTGCTCTTGAGAAAAACATATATCCTGTTGTATTTGGGTGTAATGTTCCTTTTAAATCTGTTATGTCCAGTTCCTTCAATGTATTATTCAAAGTCTGTTTCTTTATTGATTCTCTGTAAAGATATGCTGTCTAATGTATATAATGGTGTAATAAAGTCCTTGCTATAAATATAGGGGTATCCATTTCTCCTATTAGTTTTCCAGTGTTCATCTCATGCATTTTGAAGCACCCTGGTTAGATGCAAAAAAGTTTATGATTGTTCCTTCTTCCTGATAGATAACCACTTTTACTAATATATAGTGTCCTTCTTTGTCTCTTACAATAGTTTTGCATTTAAAATCTATCTTGTCCAATATTAACATAACTACTCCCATTCTTTTTTGGTTATTGCTTGCTTATAAAATTGTTTTCCAAACATTCACTTTTAGCTTCCTTGCCTCCCTGAGTAGACAACATATAGATGGGTCATATTTCCTTAACCATTCAGCCAATCTGCCTCTGTTGACTGCTGAGTAAATCCATTAATATTCAAGGTTATTACTGTCAAGGAATTCTTACATTAGCCATATTTTCTTAAGATTTATATATGCCATAGGTTATTTTCCACTTTTTACCTTTTTAGTTATTCTGAAACTCTCCTCCAACTTTCTTGCTCTCTCTCTTGTTTTTGTTTTTGTTTTTGTTTTTGTTTTCAACCTGCAGAACTCCATTTAGTTTTTATTGAAGGGCAGGTTTATTATCAACATACTCTCCTAAAATCTGTTTATCTGTGAATATTTTGTAATCTCATTTTTTAAATGCAAATTTTTCAGAATAGAGAATTCTTGGCTGGATTTTTTTTTTCTTTTAACATGTTATGTCATACCACTATCTTCTTGCCTCCATGGTTTCAGATGAGAAATCAGTACTTAATCATATCGAACTTGCCTTGTATGTAATAGATATCTTTTCTCTTGCTGCATTCAGTATTTTTCCTTTGTTTTGAGCACTGAACAATTTGACGGGTATATTTCTTGGAGTAGGTCTGTTAGGATTTATAATATTTGGTGTGCACTTGCTTCCTAGACATGTGCATCCATCTCCTTCAATATGGTTGTGAAATTTTCAGCCATTATTTCCTCCAATACACCTTCTGTCCCCTTTCCCTTCTCTTCTCCCTCTGGGATGCCTATAATGTATATGTACATTTCATTTTGCCATTCAATTCCTTAAGTCCCTTCTGGATTTTTTCTATCATTTTTATCTATCTGTTCTACTTTCTGTTTGATTGCAGATGTACTGTCTTACACATTGATGATTCTTTCCTCTGTCCATTCAAATCTGCTGTTAAGTGCTTCCAGTGTTTTTTTATTTCTTGGATTGTGCCATTCATCACCATCTTGTCCATTATCTTTTTTTGTATGCTTATAATTTCTTCAGTGTATTCTCCCAGTGTCTTCTAAATATCCCTAATCTCTTCCTTCACTTCATTAAATTGATTCATGATATGTGTTTGGACCTCTCTGATTATTTTTTCCATGTTCTCTATCTCCTGCTTTTTGGGTTGTTTCTTGGACTGGGCCAAGTCTTCCTGTTTCTTATTAAGTCTTGTAATTTTTTGTTGGTGTCTGGATATCTGTTCATCTTGATTGTTTATTCAGTTGATTAGTTTATCTCTCCATGGCTTTATTTCCTTATTTTAGTATGTGTGGTAAAGTTTCACTTTGAAACTTCATTCCTTTTATTCTATTTCCTTGCTATTTTCTAGATTCCCTGGGCGGGAAAAATTAGGACTAGGGGAAAGGAAAGATAAAGGAAGAATAATAGTAATAATAATTGTAAAAAGTAGGAGAGGAATCATACAAGACTTAGGAAAATGAGTAAGATGAGTTAAAAGTATGAGGAATGATTTAAAAAGTGGAATAGGAGCAGTGAAATAAGAAACTTAATAAACATGTATAGAATAAATTTAAAGGCCAGAATGATGAGAATAGAAAAAGAAATATGAAAGGTGACAAAGAAAAAATCTGTAAAAAAAGAAAGAAAACAAGAAAAAAAGGAGAGAGAGAAATAAAAACAAGAATTAAAGACCAAACAAAAAGAGGTAGAATGAAAGAACAACAACAGAAAACAAAAGACAGAAAGATGAAGGATACAAAAGAAATAGTGTGGGTAAAAAAATGGTGAATGAAGAAAAACAAAACAGGGAAACAAAGGAAGGCAAAACGCAACAAACAAAAATAATTCGGCAGCAACTCATTTTAAAAAAGGAGAAACAAAACCAAAAATAAACACAGAAAAACAGTCTTCCCTCTTAGACCACTAAGGATCTTCTCAGGTTGCTGATGTTCAACAGTCACCTTGCAGCCTGCCCTCTGCAGGTTTTGAACAAGTTTTAGTGAGTAAAATAAGGAAAATTTAAAAAGGAACTTTCTAAAAAAAAAAAAAAAAAAGAGATCCAAGAAAAGCTAACATAAAGAGAATGCCTACATCATTCCTGTCATAGGGTTTCAGCTAGAAGCATGATAACCTTATTGACCACTTCTTTAAGAAGAGCTGGTAATTGAAACAGGAACCTCATATATGTAAGACCTGTCTCCTTTGGTTAGTTAGCTTTTAGAAGTCTATCTGCCCCATTTTCCTCGGGTAAGTTAGATTCATTGTGGTTTGCCAGAGTCCTGATAATCAGGCTCCTGTCTGTCCCTGCTTCCTCTTTAATCAAATTCTTCTTTTTACCTGGGTTGCTAGGCATGACAACCTGACTTGACATCCCTCCCTCTCTTGCTTTCAAGTCAGGGTCCCTTCTGATATTCAATGGGGGCTCAGCTGGCCAAACTCACTGCAAAGAAACCACTCTTCACCCACACAGACTCCTCTATTCCCAGGGAATCTGCCTTCTCACTCCGTTCAGGCAGGTAGTCAGCAGCTCCATGTAGGTTATTTGCCCTGAGTGTGGAGCATATGCACCATTTCCTGCCAGAGGGGTGAGCAACTCACTGTTTTCCTTTGGCTTCTTTATCTTTCCAGTACCCTCCTAGATGACTCAGAGTACCTTCCCATTTTATATATATCCAAGCTTCTGGTAGGGAGGAAGACATCTGCTCTCCTCTCAGTTAGATACAATTTGCCAGGAGTTTTACCCTTGCTTAATATCTCATGGGTGGGGAGGGGGGTCTTTCTCTGTGGCCAGGAGGTTTAATCACTCACTATTTGTTGTTTTGAGTTTTCATCTCTCTGTTCCTCATTCTCCTGGAAGTTATGAAGCAATGTCCTGGTCTTCTGTACCCCAAAGCAGGTCCCAGAGGCAGCCTTTGGCAATTTCTCCATTGTTTTAGTGACAGGTGAGCCTTGTCTGTCAAAATCATTGGCCATGCCCCAACAATCCCTGTGATTATTTCTAATGTCTTGTTATTAATAGCAGTGTGGTTGCCTCATGGGTATCTTCTTTGCATTCTATAGAAAAGCATATCTGGGTTGAGCTCAGATTTGAAAACAAAATCCCCAAAAATTACTTAAACAAAATATAAGGTGGATTTTAAATTCTCTTTAACATCTTTTTTTTGAAAATTAATTGAATGTAAACTACACAAGCTTTAATAATAACATATAATTTGCCAATAATGTCCTCTCTTGCAGAATTTTTTAAAGTTAAAAATGATTTTAAGCAGTTTCTACTGTGGGAAATGAAATGTCTTATGTCAGGAATAATGAAGTAGCTATTATTACTGATCATGGGAGAGTGCGGAAACAGTGGTCTTTATTCTGAATTTGTACCAGAACCATGTTCGCATTCTCAATGCTTTAAATTCAGCAAATGACCATAGTCAATGAAATAAAAAGTGAATTTATTTTGAAATGTAAAAAAAAAAAGAGAAAGAGAGAGAGAAGTATACTCAAAGAAATGATTGCTGAGTGGGGAAAAAAACTCACAAAATGTCACAAATTTTATTAAACAATACAAATTATAAAACTACTAAATTTGGAAAAATCTATCATTTATCTATCTAGTTTATAAGCCTATATAATGTATGCATTCAATTAAACAGCAGTAAATGCAATAAAGAAAATTTGGAAAACACAAAAATTTCATGAAATTGATAGCGTTTGCCTATAGAAGGAAAAGATCTGAGTCAATAGAAAAATAACATTTTTTCTACTATATTTATTTTAATTAATAAATTATATAGGACCAAACCTGGTTAAAGATGGGTGATAGAGATATTGTGTTTACTTATTATACCAATATGTGTGTATGCAAAGAGAGTCTTCCAAATATTTTAACAAGTGAAATTTAGTGATTCAGAGATTATATTAGATCCAATAATAAAAAGTAAAAGTCGAGAGTATTTTCTACTTCCGCAAGATAACATTCTTAAATAGCATGCTCACATGTTAGAGTGCAAAATACTTATTGGAAATTTAATCATAAACTTCAAATGAGAGTTTGAGCTATAGTAGAACTCATCAAAATATTTAGTGTAAAAATAATAGTTTTAAAAACAGAATCTTTACAATGTTTAAGGAATGTTAAACAGAGAAAGAAATTATTAATGCTGAGGAGGTGATGAGGTTATTGTTTTAGAGATTGTAAAGTACATTGTACAGACCACATCTTTTTGCCATGTGAAAGATATGACGTAGGGGAAATAATAGAAGAATCAGCAACAGGATTTCATGTGAATATTTGTACCATAGAAAAATAACCTCAAAGATTAAACCCCCTCATTGTATTGAGTAGCTTTAAGTAGGTACAGTTTTGAAAATACCTTATTTTCATTATTTTACTTTATATTTTTCACAAGCCTAAAATATCCCAAGCCAAGAGTTGATATATGAAATATCAAGATGAAAATGTAAAACTTGTGTTCTACTTAAATGGAGTGAATATTTTGGAGAATAATATGCCTGTTGCCACTATCACTTTATGGAAGTTAAAATAACATTAAATTATGATTAAAGCACAACCTGAATTTTTGGTGTGTAGAATTAATTAGTTCATGCTTCCATTCTATCTTTCATTCTCAGTTAGTTAGTCAACAGATATATTCAGTATGTTTATCTTTCCTGGGTTTAAAGAAAGGTGAGTGTCCAAAGTATACTGTTCTGTCATTTCTATTTTAAAGCAAAAGGATTAGAATATGCTACTCAGAACATGAAAGGTGTTTGTATTTAATGTGTATAGTTTTTTTAAACTTTTAATTTTAGAAACACACATAAAAGTCAATATTTTCTATATAACCTTTCAACCGTACAGTTCAGTGGTATTAAATAATTCAAAATATTCTACAACAATCACCCCCACCCATAATGTAAAAGTTTTCATTACCTCAGAAGTGAATCATGCACCCAGTAAGCTATAAGTCCCTATTCCATTCCTTCCCATGGCCCTGGTAGCCTGTATTCTCTTCTATGTCTCTATGAACTTACCTATTCTGGGTATTTCATTTAAGTGAGATCACACAATTTTCATCTATTTGTGTCTGGTGTAATTTACTCAACATGATGTCTTCAAGGTTAATCTATGAAGTGACATGTATCAAAACTGCATTCCCTTTCATAGCTGAATAACATCCCAGTGTATGTGTATGCCACATTTTTTTACCATTCATTTCTTGATGGAAATTTGAGTTGCTTCCACATTTTGGCTATTATGAATAATGCTACTCTAATGATTTTTGTATAAGTATCTATTTGAATCCAGCTTTCTTTTCTTTTCTTTTTCTGGATAAATACAAAGAAATGAGATAGCTGGGTCACATGGAAAGTCTATGCTTAACTACCTAAGGAACTGCCAGATTGCTTTCTATAGTGTCTGCACCATTTTATAATCACACCAGCAATGTAAAAGTGTTCCCAATTTTCCATATCTTTACCTAGCCTTTATAGATTTTGTTTCTTTAATACTAGCTAATACCATGGGTATGCACTGGTATATAATTGCAGTTTTTATTTGCATTTGCTTTTTGAACAGTGGTGTTGAACACTTTTTCTTCTGCTTATTGGCCATTTGCATATATTTGAAAGAATATCTATTCATGTCATTTGTCCATATTTAAATTGGGTGATTTGTATTTTTGTTGTTGAATTGTATCAGTTCTTCATATATATTCTAGATATTAAATCTTTATCATATATATAGTGTGACCATAGCCAAGAAAAAACATGGTCTTAATGTTAATCTAATCCTGTGGATGGGAACACATTTTAATTAGTACATTTCCATAAAGCTAAGTCAGTTAAGGTGTGACACACCTCAATCATAATGGGTCTTAAACTATTACTGGGTCATATAAGAAAACGTTATTCAGGCAAAGAAAAAAAGGCACAGACAGAACAGCCTGAAACTGAATCAATGGCAACCATGTGTTTTGCCTTGTGTCAAATTAAGGGCCAAGGGATAGTGCCCTCTTGGCTTCACAATGTAACTACAGATACTTTTGGCCTGTACAATAAATGAATAAAAAAATACACTGGAAGCAAATAACAGCAGATTTGACGATTTTGAAGCAAGGATTAGTGAGCTTGAAGATATGTACTTCAAATGTAAATATACAAAATAATAGATGAAGAAAACAATGGGAAAAACTGAACAGGATTTCAAGGAACTAAATGACAGCATGATATGTAGAAACATTCATGTCATGAGAGTCCCAGAGAAAAAAAGAGAAAAGGACAGGACTACTTGAAGAAATATTGGCAGAATATTCCTAACACTATTGAAAGAAATAGATATCAATGTCCCAGAAACACAATGTGTTCCCATCTGAATATCAGAATAAACCAACTTTGAGACACTTACTAATCAGAATGTCAAATGCCAAAATCAAAGAGAGAATTCTGAGAACAACAAGAGAAAAGCAATGCATAAAATACAAGGGATACCCCATGAGATTAAATGTTGATTCATGATCAGAATCCATAGAAGCAAGAAGGCACTGGTATCAGATATTTTAAGATACTGAAAGAGAGAAACTGCTAATAAAGAATCTTATATTTGCCAAGATGGCCTTTCAAAAATGAGTGTGGGAGAACAGAGTAAGGAGCTCCTAGAATCAGCTCCTGCTACAGAGCAGTTAGCAAACACCCAGAGCTCTCTGGAGCTGGCTGAAGTACCTAGTTGGGGACTCCAGAGACCAGAAGGGCATCCTGCAACATCCTTGAAGTAGTGAAAGGAGGAGACTGCCCATCTGCAAAGACTCATGAGTGCTCCATGCCATGGAGGCTGGTGCCCATCCTCCACTGTAGGCACAAGCTGCTTCAGGAGCTGTTCTGAGGCTGGAATCGAAAGCTCCACTTCCCCAAAATGGGGGAGGAAGAGATGGCTGGGCACTAATTTCAGCTACTGATGAATAAATTGAGTGGGCTACAGTAAAATCCTGAGAACAGGTTACGTTTGAGCGTGTCCAAGTACAAAGAGGCTGGGAGCTGCCATCTTAACTCTGCTCGAGGCATGAGGGGAAGTGGAGAGGACTGAAAATTACAGTGTTGATGGGAACTGGCTTCTTTCCATCCAGATCAGATTGCAGCTCTAGCGTAGGTCCCTGTGCAACCTCCAGCAGGGAGGAAGCTGAACTGATCTGTGACAGACTCTCTGGGAGGTTACCAGCCAAGCTGCAGAGGCTGGCAATTATCCTACTCTGGCAGCCCAAGCTGCTGCAGGAACTATTCTGTGGCTGGAATTAGAGGCTCCATTTCCCAGAAACAGGGGAGGAGGAGACAGTTGGCTGCCAATTTTGTCTTCAGATTGGTAGACTTGGCTGGCTAAGATATAACTCTGGGAACAGCTGGGGTGTAAACCAGCCCAAGTCAGAAAGAGGCCAGTTACAGTCATTTTGACTCCATTTCCAGTCTGAGGGGAAGCTGAGCTGATTAAAATTCTCAGTATCCCTGGAACCAGTTTCTTTCATGCAGATCAGCCTGCAGGCATAGCCTAGGATTTAGCCCTGCCTGTCAAGGAGGAGGCTGAGGAGACCTGTGCCAGCCTATACAAGTAACTGAAGGTAACTTTGGCTGGCATAGACTGAAAATCAGAAATCTACTGGAGCAAATCTGGTCATCTTGGTCTGGCACTGCACAGATTGCTGTCCACACCTGCAGCTCCATCCCTGCCCAAGGCAGGGGAGAAAGGAATGTGAAACTTCATCAGTCTCTATGGGCAACTACAGTCTAGGCCTGAACTTGGATTATTCCACACAGCTGTGGCTCTGTCCCTACTGCTGGCAACGGAGAAAATTGGAAGAAGCTTCATTGTTCCCAGGTGTAATGAGGACAGCTTGAGCCTCCACAGCTTACAGGACAAACCACATACTTGGCTCCTACTGAACAACCAGCAAGGGAGAAAGGGAAGGAAACCCTAAACTAAAGAGAAAAGCTGCACCCAGAAAAATATACTCTAGCAAGCCAGATGCAAAGACACCAACAAAAAATTACAATCCACACCAAGAAACAGGAAGCTGTGGCCCAGTTAAAGGAATAAGACAAACCTCCAGATGACATAAAGGAGTTGAGAAAACTAATTATAGATGTTCAAACAAATATCCTTAATAAATTCAATGAGATGGCTAAAGAGATTAAGGATATTAAGAAGACACTGGATGAGCACAAAGAAGAATTTGAAAGCATGCATAGAAAAATAGCAGATCTTATGGGAATGAAAGGCACAATAAATGGAATTAAAAAAAAAAACTTTGGAATCATATAATAGCAGATTTGAGGAGGCAGAAGAAAGGGTTGGTGAGTGTGAAGAAATGGCCTCTGAAAGTGAACACACAAAAGAACAGATGAAGAAAAGAATGGAAAATTGAACAAGGTCTCAGGGAGCTAAGTGACAGAAAAAAGCATGCAAACATACATGACATGGGTGTCCCAGAAGAAGAGAAGGAAAAGAAACAGAAAGAATATTTGAAGAAATAATAGTAGAAAATTTCCCAATCCTATTGAAGGACATAGATATCCAAGTCCAAAGAAGCACAATGTACTCCCATCCAAAAAAACCTGAATAGATCAACTCCAAGACACATATGCATCAGACTGTCAAATGCCAAAGACAAAGAGAGAATTCTATAGCAGCAAGTGAAAAGCAATGCATAACATATAAGGGATACCCAGTAAGATTAAGTGCTGATTTTTCACCAGAAACCATGGAGGCAAGATGACAGTGGTATGATATTATTGTTACTACAAGAGAAAAACTTCCAGCCAAGAATCTTATATCCAGCAAGACTGTCTTTCACAAATGAGGGTGAGACTAGAATATTCACAGATAAACAGAAACTGAGAGAATTTCTAAGCAAGAGACCAGATTTTCAGGAAATAGTAAAGGGTGTGCTAGAGCCTGAAAAGGAAACGCAGGAGAGAGAGGCCTGGAAGAGAGTCTAGAAGTGAAGATTATATCAATAAAAGTAACAAAAAGTGTCAAAAGAGTGGTTAAAATAAAATGACAGATAAAACTCCAGTAGTCAGGGATAAACTTAGCAATGATATAAAGCACTTGTATTAAAAACACTGCAACTCAATGTTAAGACAAATTTAAAAAGCCCTAAATAACTGGAAGAATATTCGATGCTCATGGATTGGAAGACTAAATAACATAAAGATGTCGATTCTACTCAAATTGATATACAGATTTAATGCAATCCTGATAAAAATTCTACCAACATTAAAGAAAAAGTTGAAAACATGATTATTAAATTCATTTGGAAGTAAGGAGTCCTGAATAGCTAGAAACATCATAAAAAGGAAGAGTGAACCCTCATCTCCAGACTTTAAATCATAATACCTACCTATAGTGGTAAAAATTGCATGGTACTGGCCTAAAGACACAGTAGACCAATGGAACCAAATTTATGATTTTGAAAGAGACCCTCACAGGTGTGGCCAAGTGATTTTTGACTAGCCTGTCAAACTCACACAACTCAGGCATAACAATCCATTCAACAAATGGTTCTGAAAGAATTGGACATCCATAGCTGAAAGAAGGAAAGAGGACCCATATCTCACACCTTATCCAAAAACTAACTCAAAATGGATCAAAAAACTAAAAATAAAAGCAAGAACCATAAAACTTCTAGAATAAATTATTGGAAAATATCTTTGAGACCTGGTGGTAGATGGTGGACTCTTAAAGGAGATGAGAGGAGTACTGAGTAGACTACTGATGTTTAATGTATGTAGAAGTTTTAATTAGCTTTACTGTTAAAGTATGGAAATGTATAGAGTGGATGATAACACACAGTGATAAACAACTAGTTTATAAATGGGGATATGACTGAAAATGATAGTCTAGTTATCTACATGTCAATTGACTGAACCTAGAGAATAATCTAGGAACTGAATAGTGCAGTAAACCAAGAGGTGGGTGAGATATGTTGTTGATAGTAGAGATGCAAGAGTGTCCTTTGTGACAAATGTATATCACTACTGCAGGGTGTTCGGGTGTGGAGAAGCATGGGAAAAATACAGCTGGAGTGACCTATGGACAGTGGTTAGCAATAATAATATAATATTCTTGCATCTATGCAAAAGATGTACTATGTTGAAACTGAGACAGTATTGAAAATATGAGACAAATGTACACTATGGACATGGTAACAATCAAATGATATTAATTTATCTGTAGCAAATGACATACCACTTTGTGGTGTGTTGGTGGAGGGATCTGCTAATTGTTGATGGAGGGAAATTCTGCACATGTGCATGATTGTTTTAAAAGTTTACAACTTCTGTTATAAAAATATATTAAAAAAATAATAATAGTGTGGTTTGGGTGAAAAACACACCAAATGTAAGATAAGGACTATGATTAGTAGTAAGATTTTTACAATATTCTTTCATAATTTGCAAAAACTTCTCATGACAATGCAAGGTGTTGGTGGAGGGTTGTTGTAGGGGACCCCTGTATGATGTTATGCATGTTTGTTTTGTAAGTTCATGAATTTTACTATACACTTAATTGTTTATGTATGATATAAAGATAATAATAGTAGGATTGTTTGGGGGAAAATACTTTGGTTAGTAGTAATATTTTCACAATGCTCTTTAATTGTTAGTTAAAAAGGTTTAATAACAATGCAAGTTATTGGTGATAGGGTGAGTTATGAGAGTCCTGTTGATGTTATATATGTTTTTTTGTAGGTTCACAACTATTATACACTTATTGTTCATGTGTGTTTATTAAGAATAATATACTTCAATAAATTTAAAAAAAATACAATTAAAAAATGAGTGTGAGTCTAAACTATTAACAGATACACAGAAACTGAGAGAACTTGTGTAGCAGTTTGACATAGTTACGAATTCAAAAAATAGATATTGGATTATTTTTGTAACATGGTCTGTACCTGGGCATGGTTATGATTAAGGCTTTGATTGGACCACAACATTAGGGCATTGAGCCCCTGCCTCTTGGTGGCTGAGGACTCACAGATAAAAGACATGACAAATGACAGACTTGGGACATTCTTAATGTTGCAGTTTTGATGTTGGAGTTTGATTCTCCTCTTCAGCTGGAGCCCACGGGAGAGAGACAGAGCCGTTCACCTGATAGACTACAGCTGGCCTTGTCGAGAGAGGTAAAGCCTAGATAGCCTCATAGTCTACAGCTGACCTTGTGGAGAAAACAGAGGAGCTGAGCCCAGAGGAATCCAGGAAGCCTGAACCCTCACAGACATCAGTAGCCATCTTGCTCCAACACTTGAAAATAGACTTTGGTGAGGGAAGTAACTTATGCTTTATGGCCTGGTGTCTGTAAGTTCCTACCACAAATAAATACCCTTTATAAAAACCAGCCTACTTGTGATATTTTGCATCAGCACCCCTTTGGCAGACTAATACAGCTTGTAACCAAGAGACTGTCTTTGCAAGAAATACTAAAGGGAGGGCTACATCCAGAAATTACAGGAAAGAGAGGTTTGGAAGAGAATTTGGAAATGAAGATTACATCAGTAAAAGTATCTAAAAGTAAAAAAAAAAGTGGTTAAAATAAAATATGATAGGTAAAACCCCAAATTAAAAATGGGTCAATGAGAACTGACTTCACAATAATATAATTGAATGTTAATAGGTTAAACTAATCAATCGAAAGACACAGACTGGTAGAATGGATAAGAAAATATGAATCATGTATCTGCTGTCTATAGGAAATGATTCTTAGACCCAAGGTTATCAAGAGTTTTATAGTGAATGTCTGGAAAATGTTACTGCATGCATGCAGTAACCAAAAGAAAAAAAAATAGTATCTATACTCATATTGAATGAAATAGATTTTATAAGCAAAACTGTTATTAGAGCTAAGAAAGAATATTATATATTAATACAGAGGGAAGGTCACCAGGAGAAAATAATATCATAAATATATATGCACCTTACCAAGGTGCCCCAAATTAAATGGGGCAAGCACTGGCAAAACTGAAGGAAAATATATATGTCTCTACAATAATAGTTGGAGATGTTGGATTTTTATAAAAAGTTACAAAATATTTTGGGTTTTTATAAAATGTTATACTTAGGTCATGTGTGGGGCTACTGAATCAGAGTTGGCTTCAATACATAGTACAAGACCTTGTAGAAGAAATCTGTGTGCATTTGGAGAAAGTAACAGGGAGAAAATGGATGGTAGAGGCCAACGATAACCAGCAAACCAGACACAAGGAGAGAGAAATTACTATGTGACAGAAGACAGAGATGTAAACCAAGGGACCCCAAGAATTGCAGATAAGCCAATACAAATTTACTTTAGACTTGGAGAAGCAGCATTGCCTTCCCATTGCCTTGATTTTGGACTTCCAGTTCCTGAAACTTTAAGGCAGCATATTCCTGCTGTTTAAGTTTAGCCATTGATTAGTATTTATCATAGATGCCTTAAGCATGTGTGAAACTTTGTTCTTCCTTCTTAATATGTTTCTGCTGTTAAGAACCCTTGAAATTTCACTTATATTCAAGGAATGCTTTCCATTTCTTCAAAAACTCAATTGGCCACAGGCATTTTTAACTAGAGTCCAGGTCACATAAACAGATACATGATTTGGGCTGTGTTTCATTTAAGGAAAAAAAGCCCTGGTCTTGGTTTCCCACAATCCACCGCCTTGAAACAGTCAGCACTAACCGTAGGACACACATTGTATCCACATTCCACAGCAACAGCATAACAGAAAACAGAATAATAAGTGTCCTCTAAGAAAAGTAATAGATTTATGAAGACATGTCACGTAGAACAAGAAAGGGAATTAAACCATTCAAATAGGGGGCCAATAGATATTTTACCAATGTGCTATATGTGCTCATGCATATAATTTAAAGCTTGTGAAATATTAGGGAGCGATCAAGAATACATACACAAGATCCATAATAATAATTGGGAGTGTTATATATCAAAGTATCTTCTATCCCTGGTGTAAAAGTTTAGGCATCAAGTCCCACAATGTCGGCAACATAAATATCATGTTTCATTGCCAACCCCTATAAAACACTGTAATTCTTCCATAGATACCAATGAGGGATGGTGTGGGTATATATCTCCTTCCTTATACCTGGAAGCTTTGCATCTGGCAACTAACCAAGCTAACGTCAATGCATTTTTTGCTTCATTTGAGGTGGCATGAAGACACCAGTGCAGAAAAAGGTGAGTGGGTAATAGAGGCTAATTTGCTCATCTCCATCCCATATAGTACAACTCCTTCTGCTAAGTGGCCCATAAACTTAGAATTCAGTTAAGCAGGTACTCTTTATATTTTTGCCCTGTATCTCTTCCTTAAATCATCTAAACCAGCAGAGATATAGTTTCTCATAGTTGCATGCACATTTTTGCTCAGAGTGTTGGAACTGTTGGACCCCAAGTGGCTGGTCCTTTAATGCCTGCCACTTCTGCTTTATTTTCATCTTCTTTGACCTCCCATTCCTCCTTCTCCTCATCTGAGGAAGAATTCATAAGTTCCATGCCTTAGGACCTGGACCCCAGGCAACCTGTGGCCTCTAGTATGAGCATATCTACACAATAAGGTTTCAAATTGCTCATCAACTTGGCCTGATGATCAGATAAAGAGTCTTTCATCTATGTCTGTACTAGGTGCAGATCACTTTTTAGTTTTAATTCCTCTTCTAAATGGTGCACAGAGGCTTTCACATACTGTTCAGCCTCAATAGCCACTTGCAGGTCTCCTATAAGGGCCATACTATAACCACCACTGTCTGGTGTTCTCTCCTTTTCTTTTTAAATGAAGTTGCTCTGGTACATGCTGTAGCACAACCAATATACTCCCCAATGTCTTCAGGGAGCTCTCATATTCTCTCGGTGGTCCCCACTCCTCCAGGAGGGGAGTAAATACACACATATTGACTATTACATATATTGACTCAGTTGCTGAATTAGTTATTAGATTTTAGTGTTGTTGGGATTTTTCAGAATTTTCTGTATAGTGTCATGTCATCTGCAATCAGAAAACTTGACTACTTCTTTTCCAATTTGGATCCTTTTTTTTTCTTGCCAGATTAGTCTGGCTAGAAAAATTATTTCAATGTTGAATAATACTTGTGAAAGTTGTCTTCCTCCTCTTGCACTTGGATATGATGTTAACTTTGGGATTTTCATGAATAAACTTTATCATTTTGAATTAATTCACTAACTATCCAAGACTTTTCAGTGTTTTCACAGGAAGAGTGCTAGCTTTATCAAAATACTTTTTTCCTAATCAATTTAGATTTTTATATTTTAATTTTATTTTTATGATTTTTAAGTTCATTTTATTAATGAGGAACATTCAATAATTGATTTTCTTATATTACGCCACTTTTGAATACTTGGACTAAATTTCTACTGACCCTGGTATATAATTCTGTTAACATGCTCTTGAATTTTGTTTGTTAGAGTTTTTAAAGTATTCATTTATAAGTACTTTTATTGAAGTATCTTTATCTTGCTTTTGTATTAGTGTAATGATAATCAGTAGAATAGGTTAAGAAATTGGTTTAGTATGACAATGGGCTGCCAATGCAAAGTACCAGAAAAGGGTTGGCTTTTAAAAGGAGGAATTATTTGGGGCAAAAGCTTACAGTTCCAAGGCTGTGAAAAGTCCAGTCAGAGTCACCATCAGAGATATTTTCTTACCACAGTCAGCTGCTCCATTTTGAAGCAAGATGGCCACCAGTCTCTACCAAGATTTGAGCTCAGCTAAGGGCAAACGGGTATTGGGCTTTTCTATTCACAGGTCTCATATAGAGGACAGGTAACTTCACTCTGTTGCTGAATTCATCTATATGCAGTCAGGCATATAGCAGGCCTCCTCTCCTCTTGAGATACTCCTTGGGCCAAGTATCTTGGAGACTTCATGCTTAGGTGGTCTCTAGTCCTCCCTCATATGATAGGATTAAATTTGGCAGCTTTCTTTTCCTTTGTCTACCTGTGTCTCTCTGCATGTCTATATCAGACTTAGCAATGGGGAGGAGACTCAACCTGAGTCACAGCTCATTGACATAGTCCAGTCAGAAGCCTTTAAGTGATCTTATCAAGTAATCTAATCAATAGACCCTCAACCAAATTTAATTCAATCAAGTGGAATCCCACCCATAGGAATAGTTTAAAAGCAAACTCTTCCTTTTTTTGATTCATAAAATAATCACAAACTGCCACAAAAGTTTTCCATCTGATTCAATTTTGTGGAGAATTGTTATTTTTGAAATGTTGGTGCATATCACCAGAGGGACTATCTGGGCTTGTGATTTTCTTTGTTGGGATATTTTAATTACTGATTTGACCTCTATTAGTAGAGATGTTCTATTTCTTCTTGAGTCAGTGTAGGTAGTTGTATTAGTCTGCCAAAGGGGTGCTGATACAAATCTGTTACCTTTTGTAAATTGTTTTTACTGTGGTAAGAGCTTACAGTCCCAAGGCTGTGGAAAGTCCAATTCAAGGTACTATAAGAGGTACTTTCTCATGAAAGCCTACCACATGTTGAATCATGATGCGGGGGGGAGTAATCCCTGTCTGGTCTCTCCTTCCTGGGATTCCTCTTCCTCTTAAACTTCCATAAGGGTAGGCTGTAAGCTATTAGGTGAAGGAGAAATTGCTCTCCAGGGTCCCTGGATGAAAAATGACTGAGCTCTCCCTCTTCCTCATGTCTTCTTTAATGAGCATCTGTTTATAACAGCCTACCAAGAGAGGTGGAACTCAACTTGACTTATACCTTATATAAACAACATTTCATATATACATATGATGAAATAGTATGCTGTAGTAAGAAGAAGTGAAATTGGAACACACATGATAACATGGATGCATCTTAAAGACATCATGCTAAGTGAAATAAGCCAGGCTCAAAAGACAAAAATGACATGGTCTCACTAATATGAAATAAATGCAATGAATAAATGCATACAGTTAAAACCTAGAGTATAGGTTATTACAACGTAAGAGGAGAGCTGAGAAAGACTACTGATACTTAGTGTATGTTGAAGTTTTAAACAACTTAACTCTAAAAATATGGAAATGAATAGAGTCAATGGTAAGACATTATAGTGAACAGAACTAATGCAGCTGGTTTATAAATGGGATTATGGTTAAAAGGGACAGTTTAGGATATAAATATCAACTGAAAGAAAGCTAGAGTGTAATCTAGGGAATGAATAGCTCAGAGGTGGAAGAAAATTATGATCAATGGTTTAAATGTAAGAATGCTCATCTGTGAATTAGAATGGATGTCCATTACTAATGCAGACTGGTTTGAATGTGGGGAAGCATTGGAAGAGTACAATTAGTGTAAATTATGGACTAGAGTTTATTGCAATAATCTATGATTCTATCAATACCAAAGATGTTCTGTGTTAATTATTGGGGGGTAAGGAAAAAATATGCCAAATGTACACTATGGGCCATAGTTAGTAGTAATATTCTAATGATATCTCAAAATCTATAATAAAAGTTCCACAATGGTGTGGCATGTTGGTGAAGGGGTGTCATATGGGAATTCCACACAGGTCCATGATTGTTTCATAGTTCACAATTTCTGTGAAAAAAATGTATATATTTAAATATAAAGTTAAAAAATCATTTGGCTAAATGGTGGATTTATTTTTGAATGCTTTATTTTATCCCATGTTCTATGTTTATGCCTTTACTTAAATGTTTTGGTTACTATAGCTGTGCACTGGCTCTTGAAATCAGGAAGTATGGTAGGCTCGATTATGCATCCCTATGACAGACATATCTTTAAACTTAATCTGCATATCTGTGGATAGTAAGTAATGGAAATGGAATTTTTATAAAATGTTATACTTAGGTTAGATGTGGCCCTGATGAATCAGCATTGACCTCAATAGAAAGTAAAAGAGATTGCGGAAGAAATTTGGATGCAATTGGAGAAAGTAATGGAGAAAATGGAAGTAAAAACTAATTAAAACCTGAAAATCAGACACAATGAGAGAGAGATTATTATGTGACAGAAGGCAAAGATGTAAACCAAGGGACCCCAACAATTGTAGATAACCACAACCAGATTGCTTTAGACTTTGGGGAGACATTATTGCCTTCCCAATGAGTTGATTTGGGACTTCCAAATTCTGAAAGTATGAGGCAGTATATTCTTGATGTTGATTGCCCACTCATTGTGTGGTATTCTTCTTAGCCACCTGGCAGCTTGTGCGAATGTTTCCCCCTTCTCTAAGTGGTAAACAGAGATTTTTACAACTTATTCTGCCTGGAGAGCCACACACAGTGTTCCTAGCAAGGGCCATGCTATGACCACCATTATCTAGTGATCTTCCCTTTTCTTATTAAAATGCAGCTGCTTTGTTACCTGCTATAGAATAGCCAATATACCTAACAATGTATTCCAGGAGTCTCCATATTCTCTTGGTGTCCCGCATTCATCCAGGAGGCCAGACATATATATATATGTATAGCTTCATGCGGAATTCGTTACTAGATTTTAGTTTTCTTGGAGATTCTTTAGAATTTTCTATATAGAATCATGTCTTCTATACTAGGGAAAATTTTACTGCTTCCTTTCTAATTTGGATGCCTTTTATATTCTTCTCTTGTGGAATTATTCTGGCTAAAACATACAATTCAATGTTGAATAATACATGTGACAGTGTTCATTCTTGTCTTGCCCTTGAATATGATGTTAGCTATGGGATTTCATATATGACCGTTATCATTTTGAGTTAATTTCCTAATGTTCCAAGACTTTTCAGTGTTTTTACAAGAAGTGTGCTGGATTTATTCAAAATTTTTTTCTGAATCAATTTAGTTGGGTATGTTTTAATTTAAATTTTTATGATTATTTACTTCATTTTATTGATGAGGTGCATTGCATTAATTGGTTTTCTTAATATTGAGTCACCTGGGAAAAATGTCACTTATTCCTGGTATATAAATCTTTTAACATACACTTGAATTTTCTTTGTTAATTCTGTTAGAATTCATTTATAAATATTCATATTTTTGTGGAATCTTTATCTTGATTTTGTTTCAGTGTGATGCTACTCACTATAGTAAGTTAGGAAATCGTTTTAGTAAGGCAAACAGCCGCCAATGCAAAGTACCAGAAATGATTTGGTTTTTATAAGGAAGAGTATATGGGACAAAAGCTTACAGTTCCAAGGCTGTGAAAAGTCCAATCTGAGTCACCCTCAGAGATGTTTTCACACCAAAGTCAGCAGCTGCATTTTGAAGGATGATGACCCCCTATCTCTTCCAAGATTTGAGCTCAGTTGAGGGCAATCAGACATAGGACTTGTCTCTTTCCAGTCCTCATTTACAGATCTTGGCTGCTTCACTCTCTTTCTGAGTTCAACTGCATGCTATCAGGTATACTGCAGGTCTGGTATCATCTTGAGCTACTCATGGACCCAGCATCTTGGTTCTTCATGCTTATGTGATCATAAGGTTCTTTTTCACATGGCAGGGTTAAATATGGCAGCTTCCTTCTTCTGTGTCTGCCTGTTTCTCTCTGCATTTCTGTTTAGAACAGAAGAAGTAATATGAGGACAGTCAACTTGAGTCATAGCTCACTGACATAATTCAATCAGTAGCCCTAAATTTATCTTATCAAGTAATCTTATCAATTGACCCTCAACCAAATTTAATGCAATCAAATGATATCCCACCTACAGGAATAGATCAGTTTAAAAACAAATTCTTTCCTTTTTTGGGATTCATAAAATAATCTCAGACTGCCACAGAAAGGTTCTGATTCAGTTTAGTGGAGGATTGCTCTTTTTGGAATGTTGGTGCAATTCACCGGTGACTCTAGGTATACTTGCAATTTTCTTTGTTGGGATTTTTAAAAATATGGTTTTGTTTTTTTTAAGATTCTTAGATAACATAAATTTTTGACCCGACCCGCGGATCAGTCGAACCAAGACCTGAGGGAGGGAGTGGAAATGAAAAGGGACAAGAGACACAAAGAATGGAGACAAGACAGGATTCTGATCAAGTCTCGTTTATTGAGGGTCAATCAGGGGTATTTATAGCCAGGTATGAATGAGGTTTCGCGCCACAGATCTGATTGATCCACGTCAGGAAGTCTTTTCGGGTATGTTTCAAAACAACTGTCTGACTGGCTTGAGGATAGAAACTTAATTACTACAGCGAGGGTGGGGAAAGGGAAACTTACCTGGGGTTAGTATCTAAAAATAAAGCTTAGCAACAAGATTGCCAATATAACACCAGTGCCGGAGGCAGCTTCCCACAAATTTTACATAAAAATTATAGGGAATTCCTATATGGTGCACTCCCTACACCTCCCACATTTTCCCACATTAACAGCATTCATTAAATAAATAAAAAAATTGGAGCATTGCCACTAAGCACGAATTATAGGTTACATTGTAGTATACAATCACTCTTGCACAATTTTGTAGGCTATGACAAGATATATAATGAACTATATCTGTTGTTGCAATGTCATTCAGGTAGAATTGGCTTCACCATCTCAGAATCCTCAGGACTGGGGAATGATCTATCGAATAAAGTAGACTTACTGATATTCTATTATAGACATATTGTGACTCTAGCAATGGAAGACATTACATCATTGTCATGGAGGTAATGGCCAATGAAAGTTCTGAAGGCAGGGAGAGGAAAAAATGGTGCAATATTGGGGAATTTTCAGACTTGGGAATTGTCCTTTTGGGATATTTCGATTACTGATTTGATTTGTGTCAGGAGAGATCTTCTATTTCTTCTCAAGTCAGTGTAAGTAGTTGTATTAGTCTACCAAAGGGGTGCCAATACAAAGTACAAGACATCTCTTGGTTTGTATAATTGGTATTTATTTAGGGTAAAAGCTTAGTTTCATGTCTGTGGAAAGTCCAACTCAAGGTACCGTATGAGATACTTTCTCAGCAATGTCTACTGCCATAGGTTGGCAATCTCTCTGCTACATCTCTTATTGTCTGTCCTCAGAATCTCTAGTTTGTCATCTTGCTATGCCAACTCTCCACACTGGCTGGCACTCCTGCATGGGGCAGCACTCCTGCATCAGGTGGGACTCTGCATGGGCCACTTCATCTTGTGGGCCAGCTTGTCTTCACCAGTAGGCCCTGGACATCGAACCCCGGGCCTCCTACATGGTAAATGGGAGCCTGACTGCTTGAGCCACAACCATTTCCCTGTTATTTCTTCTTTGACTCATAGGTTGTGTGAGAGTGTAACTTTTAATATTCATGAATTGGTGAATTTTTCCAGTTAAACCTCTGGTATTGACATCTTGCGTCATTCCAGTGTTGTCAGAGATCTCTTACATGATTTCAAATTTGCTAAGTTTATTAAGTTTTCTTTTGTGACCTAGCTTATGGTCTATTTTGTAGAATAGTCTTGATGCACTAGAGAATGTGTATTCTGATCTTGTTGGTTGAAGTGTTCTTCATTTATCTGTTAGTTTTAGATTATTTATAGTATCACTATCATCTTCCAAATTTTTATTTATATTCTATCTAAATAGAATATAATCATTTATATTTTCATTTCTAAAATAAATTAAACAGTTGATATAAGTGCTTTTATTTATTCTTCATTAGTATTTAATTAGCAGATCTATATCTCAGTCCTTAACATAGCAAATAACATACATAAATATAAATACACACACAAATATATAGAAATATTTGTACAAAACTGAATATTCATGATTTAAAATTTGAAAAACATTATCAGGTAAAAAGCAGAGTATCATATTGAGTTAAGAGTTCATTCATCACTAACATGGTACATCTCTACATTCCTAAGATTGATATGAATGGAATAACTTCTAATATTGTGGAGAGGAACAAGAAATCAAGGTACATAATTCAAGCCTGACAAAAATGATTTATCCTAAAATGGTCAATATCAGCTCCAAACAAAGCAATTCTGCCACTTTCCCTTAAAACATTCACTCTCTTAAGTACACTGTAGCTCATTTAAGCAGCCATTTCTTTAAGGAGTACTTGTTTAAACAGATCCCTCTGGGAAAACAAAACAAAACAAAGCAAAAGAATGAGCTGTTATTTACCTTGTACTCAGAAAAGCCAAAAATTTAAGATAAAGACAGTTTCTAATCCCATATCCAAGCCAAAATCATCCACATTGCCAATATAAAATGTAGCACAAATTGGGATATGGGACAGCAGAGGTATGGTGGTTGGTGGGTGGAGAAACATAGGAAAAGCAGCTTTAGTATAGGATACCACACTAGGTCCTCTATAAAGACTGGAAAGAGCAAATGAAAACACAGTTCTTATTTATTTGTACTCTCTTTCTCTGTTATAGCTCTGGAAGCTATCATGCTGGATATTTTGAGCAAAAGGAACATTTTTAGTACACTCATAGGAAGTGATTAAGATAACACAGTGTCTATCTGCCAAAAAATATTTTAATATAGGTTAAAATGGAAATGTGGACAATATTTCAAAAGAAAACTAGAGAACTAAATTGCTAATGTTTTATAGTGATCTCATACAAAATAGTAATATTTTATAAAATTACAATATTTTACATATGCTAAGATGAATGGCAATATTAGATAAGATCTTCTGCAACTGTGCTATCAAAAGTCTGATAGCAAATTGGCTGTTCCATTCCATTTGTGACATTATGTGACTTGATGAAGCATTCCAACCATGGGTAACATCAGTTTTTATTTCTGAAGGACAAAACATATCCATGATCATATCCATACTTTTCTGAAGGTCATCACTGGTTAGGATTTCTGATGCTGGAATCTGAAAGAATTTGTCAGAATCCATGAGAAAAGCTTCAAGAATTCCTGTTTCATCGTCAAGAGTAAATGTCATAACAAACACAGATTGGGGAAGTACAATACACAGTACTTCTGCCACAGAAGAAGGAATCCAAAATGTTTTACCATTGAGGGAGTTTAGATTTTGATTGGCTTCAAGCTAGAACACTGCTTACACCCATAGTGGTGTACTTTTCTTTGTATAAGGAATAGTGCTGAAATGCTGAGGAGTTCAGGTCTTTGGCACCAGATCTCACAGGAATTATACTATGAAACTTGTTTGAGGGATTGCAGATTTCACTGAGTGTACCTCCTTTTATCGAAATTAGACAGTTATTTGACAGTGGGAGAATACCATTATTTCTCACAAAATGAACAGCTACTTTTTGTTCTCCTTGATCTTTAGTGGTCCACATGTCTGAATCATATAATGATGTATTTTGTAGTTTGGTATCTGGGGTTCTAGTTGCACCATTTTGCTAAATGCTATCTAAATCGCTGTCATGAGGAACATCTTGCAGTGAAAGACATTTAGGACAATGAAGTTTAACGGATTCAGAGTCTTTTGGGTTTATATGACCTCAGTTTTGCTTGAATACAATCTGTTGAGGGGCTTTTTGTTTCAAAATATCACCCAATGGGGTTTTCTCCAAATACTGATGATCTGCAAGTATTGTTGCAGATAGTTGTTGACATATTTCTACCTCATATAGTGATAGTAATCCGGAGCCTTCAGAGTTCTTGCCACATGTACATGATTAGCATAGACCAAAATGTCTACTGTCAGATTCTGCAGTCAGTTGATGTGACTTAAATCACCTTCAAAAACATGGTCTTGTATTAAGACCCTCCAAGATAGGAATTATGTCCTGGTGCCATCCCACACCTTTAGAAGAAATGATGCTCCATCCACTTCTGCTTTGCCCAACAGCTGGCAGGTCAAGTCAAAATACTGAATTGGCCTAATATCCCACAATTTTAGTAATGTTGAAGAAGGTGAAATATGATTAGATGCCCAAACACGTAAGGCTTCTACTATTTTGTGGTCCTCACTGGTGAAGTTAAAATACTTGCTTGAAGTACAAGGTATGATAGGAGCTCCCAAATTTCCCTCAAATGTCAAAGAAGCAAAGCCAGGGCTGGTGATACCTTGAGTCTCTTTTTACATATCTGCATCAGTTCCTTTGCTAAGATATGGGGGTTTGAAGAACTTCACACCACCATAGACATTGACAATTGTACCACCTTTAAGTTGATGCAGGGGTATGTAAATATAATGAGTTTGCTGGAACCAAAGACAGATTCTGTCAAAAAGTCTCTTACAGATTTAACGTAAACATAAACAGTTGGCTTGAAATCTTCAAATGCTTTCAAAAATAAAGAATGTTTAGCATCTCTGTTCGTAGTTGAAGATGATGACCAAAAAAATCCAATCAATGCAATAGTGTCCCCTTGATAGAAAACTTTCACACAGTCCTTTGCTAGCCTTCCAAAAAATAATACGTTGATACTGTGGACCTCTGGATTTGAATTTTCTTTTTCTTGTAGCCCAGTCTTCAAAATCGCTGTTCCATTAGCACGATGAGTCAAAGGAGATGTAAGTGAAAGTATTCCCGGCGTCCTACCAAGAAAATCAGGAAGCGTTTAGACCGTCACTCCCATGACGTCATCTCCGGTCTTCTCTTTTTTAAATGTTGGTTTTAATATTTATTGATAGATCAAGGAACAATCTATTTCTGCTTTCAAAGTGTCAATATGTTTCATTATTGTGAGTTTCTAATGTTTCCATGCATATATATTTATAATTCTTATGTCTTTTGGTTGATGACACTTGAACCATATGTAGCTGTGCTTATCTGTCGTTCTAACAGTTTTGAACATCAAAACTTTGACCTATTAGCATAGGTACCCTAGCTTTCTTTTTGCTACATTTTCATAGAATTTTTCCCACCCTTTTAATTTGAACCAAGCTAAGTATTTGAATTTAAGTTGAATTTCTTGTAAAAATCTATTATTATTAACCATTCTTAAATCTGAATTTAGATGTAGAATTTAGTCTATATCCATTTAAAGTAGTTGCTAATAATGCAGAATTTTCTTTTGCCATTTTTGCTATTTGCAGTTTGTTTTTGTACATTTTATTCCTTTCATTAATGTCTATTATGATATCTCTTTGATTTTTGTATCTTACTATTTTGAATCTCTTCTCATTTCCTTCTGTTTATTTTTCAGATATTTTCTTTTTGGTTATCATTGGGCCTATATTAAAGATCTAAAATCTATAAAAATGTCGTTTGTTTTCATTTCAACTTTGTTCCTATACCCCACCATCCCATCACAATTTTTGTTGCGCTTGTTATGTATTATATCTTTACACATTAAATAGTCTTAACCATAGAATTGCCATTACTTTTCAAGCATCTGATTTTTAGAACCTGTTCAAATAAAAGTGGCTTATATACAAAAATGCAATGCCATCTTATATGATAGTTTAGAATTACCTATAAAGTTACCTTTACCAGAATTCTTCATTCCTTTATGCTGCTTTGATCTAGACTCTAGTGTCCTTTGCTTTCCATCTGAAAAACTCCCTGTAGCATGGCTTATAGGACAGGTCGACCAGGGTTAAACAGCTCAACTTTTTAAAAATTCTGGTAATGTCTTAATCTTTCCTTTATTTTTAAGACTTATACCGGATATAAAATTCTCTGTTGAAATTTGTTTCTTTCAGCAATTAATTTTTTCAAACCTCCGTATTCATACCACTTATGGATTTCATGATAAATCAGCCCTTAGTCTTATAGCACTGCCTTCTGTGTAACATGTTGCTTTTCTCTTCCAGCTTTCAGAAGACTCTACTTGCCATTTCATTTTACAGTTTTACTGTCCAGGTTTGAGTCTTCTCAACTTTATCCCATTTGTTGTCACTGGCCTTCTTGAATGTATGGTTATATCTCATTAACTTAAGGAAGTTTTCAGCTATTAGTTCTTAGAATATTCTTACTAATTTTTTTCTCTCTTCTTTGGTGATTTCTTATGTTTTATCTTGTTCTTTTGGATAAGCCATGATTCTTGTCTTTGTCTTGTAAACTTTTGTTTTACAATGCAAATTTTAATATTTTATATTTTAACTATGGGGTTTAGACTCTGAGTTTTCTCTTTTTTAAGGTGATACTCAGCTGCTTATAAGCCAAATGTGTCACTTGAGTGTCAGGAACTAAAAACAACAAAAATCAATGCCAAAAACACCTTTAACTGTCTTTTGATATTCGCTATGTGTTGGTTGATGTTCTCCTTGAGAGTTTAGTTCTCCCATAAAGAAGCTCAGCTAAGGCAAAAGTTTGAAGTCTAACAGTTTTAGGTTACATCTCTTAATTCAGGTTTCACCTTGTTACTACAATTAACTAAATGCTTGCTGGAGTTTTGTGAAAGATACTATGGCCTTTGATTGTAGGGTTCAGAGATTCTGTGGGTGAAGAGACCCTTGAGTGTCTTATACTGCCTTCTTCATTGTCTAGAAACAATCATAATAATATTAAGAGCAATAAAATAATTTATGGATGTAAATTGCATCCTCACAGCTAACATTAACAATACAATGCAAGGAAATATGTTTTAAAAATCTATCAGAGAAGTATAATTATGAACTTCCTTCCTCTTATCTTTACTCATTTCAATCCTTATCTGTATCTTCAGATCTGTCCTTATCTTCACATTGATATCCTTGCACCCTCTCATCCATATTGCCTATGGCAAGATTGCCCCACCCAGGGTACTGAGTGTATTTTAAGATTAACTGTTGAAGCAAAAAATGAATTTTCCAATCCCTTCTTAGAAATGTCATCCTGATTATTAACTTTCTTAGTTTCACCCAATATAAAAGCTGTGAGAAAAAGCTTTACGGGGGAGTCTGATTTGAGACTGTATATGTCTCTCATCAGCAAATAGAACCACTTTACTTTCCTTACCTAAATCAGTGTCTGTCAATTCAGTCATGCCAAGAGAATGAACCTAGTCAAGCACCATCCCTGCCTCTCTTCAATATGATATGAAAGGCAAATATCACATAACACATTATTTTAAGTTGTATTAACACTACCATATAAGGTCCTGTAATTATTTCTATTAGAAAAAAGACACAACTGTATGATGTCTTTAAGAAATAGATGACTAGGAAAAGGATATAAAAATGTACTCCTATAAGTATAAACATATATATATACAAGTGTTCAAAGTAGTACTGTTAAAAAATTAGAACTTTGTGTTCTAGAAATATGAATGACATTAAAAAGTTACAATACAGCCAAAATTCCTTCACAGAGCTTCAAGTAACATTAGGAATTGAGAGAATTAAAAGCACAAATATAATTTTAAAGATAATAACACTGAATAGTTGACTGAGATAAAATTTTAATTTTGTTGAAATTTTGATCAACTAAGTCATATTGCCTTTTTGTTTCTTCTATTCTTCTGCCAACAAAATCTTACTATTAGAGATCATATATTGGAAATCCTCCGGTAAAGATTCAACAAAAAAGATTAGTCATAAAAACTTTTGTAAATTATTCATTCTTTGTCTCTTGTATATTTGAAAGTATACTTAATGACTATAAAATATTGATTTCAATACGGAAGAAAATTGCCTTCTGTGATTTTTAAGTACTGAGGAGATCTTATTGAAGTGAATATATTAAAATCCAATGCCATTTATTGTGAAAAAAAAATTGAAGCTAGCTTTTAATCTGCAAAGAAACTTTTCTCATTATCACTGGATTTTTCTTGAATTGAATAATTGTACACTCAAAAATTCATCAAACATGTAATATATTATTTTGAAGTTCCTTTGATCAATACTATTATCTTGTCTTCTAAAAATCTGCCATGTAAACAATTTCCTTGGAATAGTTGCTTCTTATTCTACATGCAAATTGATTTTATTATCATTAATAAATGAAGGATTTACAAGAATATATTTCATCTAGTTGTATATAGAGGATGGAAGATTTGGGTCATTAATAAAATTATAGAAACTGTATCTCAGCAATAATTTATAATTTATTCTGACATATTTATTTTAATATGATAAAGCCAATATATTAAAATAATAATATAAGTTGCACAATCATTGCTGTGGCTGAATAAAGCAATACAGCTGCTATCTTGATGAATTAGTTGATATTTCCTAGCCTGACAGGAGAAACAGGTTTACCTTGTGATGCCTCAAAAATACCCATTCATCAATTAGTGCACACTCCTATAAAAATGTTAGTTTTGATGCACCTGTCGATGCAAAATTTTTGAAATTGTGGATTTTTCAAGTGTGTTTTTTAACATTGGTCAAGGAGCATAATAGTTAATAAATAATGTTAAATAATAATGACTGATAATTCAACAGTTGTAAAAATTATATAAATATATAAACATAAATATAAAGAAGCTTTATATGCACAAAAGAAAATATTTGGAAGAAAATACATCTAGAGAATAATACATGAATTATTTCTATTTTTAAAAAATTTCTTGTTTAATAAATTTATATAGTGAATGGTGTTCAATCTATGATAGTGTCACACTTTTGAGTATTAAATTATTCCACTGAAAAAAATATGCTATTAAATCCCAGATTGCTAATGATCTCGAGTTTCATCATTTCTCCAGAAATACTTACTCTTTTTCCCAGTCATAAATCAGAACATCACAAAGGAGTACCAAAAATACTGCTCAACGTTATGTGGCTTCTAAGGGGAAGGCAAATTTCTATTACAAACCTGATACAGATGTATTAACCCTTGAAATTTATCTCTGGAATCTTGTCAAGCAATCACTCTTGGAAATTAGTCCCACTGATGGCCAAGTATTGCATTATCCACAATCCTCAATATAAGAGTGCCTTGAAATTATTAGGGTGAAAAATAAGGAATACTCTGCTCTGCTTGTGTTCATAGTAACTACCTTGTATACATGTGAGACAAAATTTCCTCATGAAATTTCTATTTGATCAGAATCTAAACAAAATTTTTCTTTGATTTATTTGACCTAAAAAAATATTCCTGCACTAAAAACTAAACTTAAGATAATCCAAGGGAAACAAATATTATATCACAGAAATACCAGGCTTCATAAATATTTTTCATATTTTTGTTGTGAGATAAACTAAAGGTTGACAAATTTTTAGACAGATAATCCTGGAAGAAGTTTTTCAACAACTTTGACTCATGATAAGTATTAACTTCAATGTTAGATCATTTTAGTTTATATAAAAAGATAAGGATATATATAACATGTAAACCTTCCTAGGTAATGATAGGATTTATAGAAACAGAAAAATGAAATGATGTAATCAGAGTCACCAAGCAATGTACATATTTTGAAAATATAACTTTTGAAAGAAATTTGATTAAATAATTTGTTAAAATATAACTGAAAATTCTAGTATTAATACACATAAGAATATAGTATCTAATTTGTCACTTTTACTAAATCATATTGGAAAGAAAAGAACAGTAAATAATTTTTTGAAACTGTCCATCATTGTGTTTTTGACACCTAGCATTGTTTTTTTGATTTGCTGAAATTAAATATAAGTTATGAACTTGATCATTGTACTCAATCAGTTTTGGATGAATTATTGGGCCTACAATAAAGCTTGTGACTCTAGGGAAATAACATTTTGTGCTTTTATTCTCATCTAAAAGTGTGCTAAGACTAATAACTGTGGTATACTATTCCAGAAAAATGTGCTAATTAGGCAAAATATGTATGTCATGTTCATTCTAATTATGCAATATATATGTGCATATATACATAAATTTTGCTATTATATTATTTTACTTTTTATATTATTTTATATATTACACTATATGTATTATATATTGTATGCTATACTATTTAAATTTGCCTAATTTAAAATTGGCAGAACTAATATGATTATTTCAGATGTATTATACAAACAACTATTTATTATGAATTAGAGAATAATTAGGCTGAATTTTTTTTGAAAAAATAAACACCTTTCCTATTGAAAAGAAATGGTTTAGAAGTCATTCATCCTAGATATTACCTTTGATTTCTCATCAGTTCACAGTACTTAATTGCTACTGTGGAAGAAAGGAAGAACACAAATGTGCCTTACTTCATTCTTTTGGCTTCACAGACTCTGAAGTGATCCAGCAATTTTTTAAAAAATTTCTTCTGTTATACCTTATTACTCTTCTGGAAAATGCAGGAATGATACTGATAATTTGCCTTGTATCCAGCTTCACACCCCCATGTACTTTTTCCTCAGTCATCTGTCTTTCCTTGACCACAGTTATTCAATGACTATCTCATGTAAAACCTTAGAGAACTTACTGGCTTCCAAGAAGAATATTTCATTCATGGGCTGTGTATTAGTCAGTCAAAGGGGTGCTGATGCAAAATACCAGAAACTGGTTGGTTTTTATAAATGGTATTTATTTGGGGTAGGAACTTACAGATACCAGTCCATAAAGCATAAGTTACTTCCCTCACCAAAGTCTATTTGGAGCAAGATGGCTGCTAATGTCTATGAAGATTCAGTCTTCCTGGGTTCCAACATTCCTAGGGCTTGCTTTTCTCTAGGTACAAGGTGACTTTTTTCCTGGGTTGGCTTGTCTTTCCTATGCATGCTGACTTCCTGGGGCTCCAGCTTAAGTCTGCAGCATCAAACTCCAACATCAAAACTCCAACATCAGAAATCCTCAACTCTGTTCTTCACCATGCCTTTTATCTGTGAGTCCCCACCCCACCAAGGGGTGGGGACTCATCACCCTAATCATAACTCAAATTTGTGCAGATACAGATCAGACTGCAAGCATAATCCAATATTTCTTTTTGGATTCTTCAATAATATTAAACGGCTACAGGCTGCTTCACACAGATGTGTTTTCTTTTCTTCTTGTCTGTTATTGAATTTTTCCTCTATGTTCAATGGCTATGACCACTATGATAGATATATTTGCAACCCTCTTCACTATCCAGTTGTTATGCTTGGAAGACTATATTGTACTCTCACCACTGGGTCATATATGGTGAATTTCATTGAATCACTTGTCCACCTTCTTTTCATGAACAGTTTGCATTTCTGTGACTCCAATATAATCTACCACTTTTACGGTCACTTAACACCAATTTTTACCCTGTCCTGCACTGACATTCAGTGATGCTGAAATCCTGAATGTGATTTGTGGTGGTTTATAGGTATTGGTGACTCTTAGCACAATCTTTGTTTCCTATGTATCTATTTTGTCTACTATCTTGAAAATTAATTCTTCAGGAAAGCATAAAGACTTCTCTACTTGTGTGTCCCACCTTATGTGAGTCAAAATCTATTATGGCAAATGAGTTTTACTTATTTAAAACCAAAGAAGTCCTTCTACTTGGGAAAGGATCTAGTGACCTGTGTCTTTTATACTATGGTAATCCCCATTTATATCCACTCATTTGTAGTCTTAGGAACAAAGAGGTGAAAAATGCTCTCATTAGAGTCATGCAGAAGAGAGAAGTTTGCAAGAAATGGAAGTGACAGTAATTCTGAATATTTAAATGCATCTTTTCTTTCTTTTCTATTTGGGTCAGCCAAATGGATGCTGATGCAAAATACCAGAAATCTGCTGGATTTATAAAGGGTATTTATTTTGGGTAGAAGCTTACAATTAACAAGCCATAAAGCATAAGTTCCTTCCCTCAACAAAAGTATTGCCACGTGCTGGGGCAAGATGGCTGCCAACATCTGCAAGAGTTCAGCTTCCTGGGTTCCTCTCTTGCCAAGGTTCTCTTTCTCTCCCGGCTCAGCTACTGGGCTCTCAGTTTAAACAATTGCTATTAGGCATGTTTTTGCCATCAAATGATTTGTATTCTTTTAATTTATATTTATGTTTTAATTGTAGAATTATATTTGAATATTTTCTTAAATGATTTTTGAAATATTGAACTTCAAACTCTTTCATACTATTAAATTTTTAATTCTCACAAATTCACCAGTTGATTAATTTATTCAAATAATTAAAATCTGTTTTATTACTCCCTACATTCTGAATTAATATAAAATTTTTAACTTATCATAAATTATTTCAATATGATTTACTGTATTAATATTTATTTTCCTCTGTATTCTAGGTTGTCTAGAATATATTTGTTACAATTTCTCTTTGCTTTGTTTACATTGTTGCCTTTGATATATATATATATAGTTAATAATAAACCTTTCAATTTATTCTCTCTCCTTATATATGCATTTTGTTTTTTCTTACATGTATAGGCCTTTGGTATTTTTGGGTCTTTTCCATGAACTGTTTTGGTGTTTCTCTCACTTATATACATTTTGCAATTTAGATAAGGTATCCTTTTGTTTTTTGTTGGCACTGACTGTCAACAGTTTCTCTAACATTACAGACAAAAATAAGTTCAGGAATTACATATGCCTTAATTAAATTTAGAATTCTCTGTTGTCTTCTAGCATATTCTAGAAAACATTTATGATGCCGTTTAATAATATTATATAAAGTTTGGACAACGTGAAAACACTATTAACATTGTCCCTCTACTTTCCTTATTTATATCAGCACATATCATATATTATGTAAGAGGTGAAGTGAAGTATTTTTAAGACAAAATCCTTTTTTTGGTGTGGTGGTTGGTCAAATTTCAATGTATTGTATCTCTTGAGTTATTTAAAAATGATAAAGAAAATAAGCCTGGAATGACCATGACAAAATATGAACAATATATTTACATGTATTTGATCCTCTATAATAATGGTAAAAATAGACCTTATTTACTGAGCACCTACTTAGTTCCAGACAATATTCAAAGTTCTTTAGGCAAATAATTAGCATATATTATCTTCACAAGATAACTCTTAGGTAGATAATTGCAATATCTAAAATTTGATCTCAGGTAATGAGAAGTCTTCTCCTACTTATTCAGGCCAAGATTTAAGTGTTATCCTCGAATTTTCTCTATATTGCACACCCAAAATCTGCTCTGCCAGCATATTGCATTGATTCTCTGTGTAGAATATATTTGGACTGTGACTAATACTCAGTCCCTGCTCTGCAACTACCCAAGCCAAAGAACTTTCCTCTCAGTACTTATGTTTATGTGAAAGCTTTCTAGGTTGTCTTCCTCTTCTGCCTTATTTCCTATGAGTGTCATACATTGTAAAGGACAGTGATGCTGCTAAAATATAGGATGTATCATAGCATTTCTCTTCAAAAAACATACAAGATGATGTAAAATTAAGAGTAAATACCAAAACTTTCCCGAGAGTCTACATTTCTAATTGATCTTGCCCTAACTTCTTACTTTTATGAAATCATCACATCTAGCATTGTTCTATCACATTCATTTGGGAGCAGTCACACTGACCTATTCACCCCATTTTATCATCAATAGAACAACTCACATTAGTTCTGATCCTGCTCAGAATATTTCCAATTTTTATTCTTCCCCAAATGCAAAAAATTGAGCTATAGAGTCAGTCTGAATGAATTCAAATTTGATCTTGATCTTTTTCTTTCTCTCTTTATTTTTTAAAATGTTATATTAAAAAATATGAGGTCCCCATTTACCCCCCACCCCCCTCACCCACTCCTCCCACATCAACAACCTCTTTCATCATCATGGGACATTCATTGTATTTGGTGAATACATTTTGGAGCACTGCTGCACCACATGGATAATGGTTTACATTGTAGTCTACACTCTCCTCCAGGCCACCCAGTGGGCCATGGCAGGACATACAGGGTCCAGTATCTATCCCTGCAGTACCACCTAGGACATCTCCAAGTCCTGAAAATGCCCCCACATCATATCTCTTCTTCCCTCTCCTGGTCTTTAACATTTGTCTGACCATAAACATACAATAAAATTTGTGCCCCAATTTAAACATCTGTAAAGTTCAGCCATTCAAATAAACTTACTGAGGTGTTTTTCAAGGTGCTGGGAATAAATTATATACCAAAATCTTGTGTCAACAATTTATAAATTTCATCATCTCAATTAATATATTATTGCCCCAACTTTTGTCTTTATCCTTTCTGGGGTTTCACTTAGGTTTGGGCCCAATGAATTGATGTCTTTTCTTATTTTTGGAAAACTCTTGGCCATTATCTCCTGAAATATTTCTCCTGCCCCATCCTTTCTCTACTCTTGTTGTAGAACTCTAGCTAAATGTATATTAGATTGTTTAATATTATCCCACAGGACTTGAATAATTTTTTCCCTAATCTAGTTAATTTCTTTTTTAAAGATTCTTTCATTTTGATTATTGCTTATGAGCTTATCTTCAAGTTTATTCATTCTTTCATCAGATGTACTGACTCTACTGAAGAACCTCTTCAAGGCATACTTTGTTTCTGATATTGTGTTGTAGTCTTTTAAAATGTTTATTTCTAACATTTCAATGAACCCTATCTTATAGTGTCCTCTCTCTGATGGAATTTCTCATGTATCTATGCTTGCGTTCTATAACCTCCACTAGATATTTTAAGCAAGTAACTGTCAATGACCTTTGGCCAACATCACTAGGAACATCTGAGGTTCAAAATTTGGCTTTAAATTTTAATGCAGTGATGATGAACATACATTATGAGAAGGTTATTTCAGTATATCTAAAATCAACAATACTTTTAAGTGTAAAACCTTGAATAGAAATTCATTTTTTTCTTCAGATTTCTCCCTACCATTACCATCAGAGATTTTTGAAAGAATAAGATATATAGTTTGCCAACAGTTTAAATTTCAAAAAGCAATGAAATGAGCATTTTTTTAGCTATTAAAGGACAATATATCGCTAAGTATTTAAGAAAGAAATATGCAAGAAATATAAAGTGCCATACACATTTTCAATTCAAACACCATCATTTCTTCCATTAAAGATCTTAGTGAGTTTTGTTCAGCAAAACCAAAGCAAACCCAATGGAAGTGAAAAATTTTAGAGTTAGCTCATAAACTGCTAAATATTGTGGTAAACATACTTAATTCTATACTAGAATAACATTTTTGCATGAAAGACAATTGAAAAAGGAAAAACGTTTTATAAAGCTCAGGAAAAAAATACTAGCATTTTTCAGAGCACAATATATTTGTAAAATATCCCTTGTCTGTAGAGAAATAAAAAGGATTATTCAACATATAGTGCTAGATGAAGTATGTATACTAGATAGTTAATCATAACTGAGCAAAATAAAATGTACAAAAGATGTTAACTACATTGTTATTTGCATTAAGAGAAGAATAAAAACAAACAGTGCATTTACTTTAAATATATGAACTCAGTCTCTAGAAATCAAGAGAATTACATCTCATCTACCTCTTGTCACGGGGCAGGCTCTGGGTGGGAGATGTGGTGGTCTGGTGCTGCAAGATGGTTCTGGGAGTGACGAACGGCCAACTCCCACCTTGCAGAGTACCACCTTCTCCTGCCCAGACTCAGACTAGTGCTTCATCAATTCAGCCTAACTCAAGAACTATACGCTTAGGATGCAGCTGAATCTCAGTGGTTGAGTTCCTGCTTCCCACAACCATGGTCATGGATCTGAGGTGTCTCCTTAAGAAAAGAAAGAAAAAAAGCAACAGGCTTTTATAGAACAATGAACCTGACACCCAAATCAGCAGCAGATTGAAAGAAGCAATGATTACAAGTAAAGAAGAGCAGTGAATACTAGGCCAGCCATCCAAAACTCAGGAAACTGAGTAACTCAGTCTCCATCACTGGAGGGCCAGTTGTGCCATGAGTGATAAGGCTTAACAAAATATTCACACTGCCAAGCTTGAGGCTAGCAGATCCACAGCAATCTGATGAACTATTTTTGGGTGAGTGTCACCTGAAGGACAACACCTTGGGAATACAGAAGGAAGTTGAGGGCAAGAAGACATTCTTAACCTGTTCAAAAAAAGTGGAGAAGTTAGATGTTCATATATAAAGCACAGAAAGAAAAGATTTATAATTTTATAGACACCTTTAAAAAGAAGGTTGTCTACTACTTTATGATGAAAAGATTAGAAAGAACATTTTTAACTCCAAAAAGTTTCACTCATTAGATTAATATGCAAATTAATATACTAATTAAATATAATTTAATTCAGAGATTTTTTTTTTATTATGAGGAAGAATGTGTCCCACTCTTTTTCAGGTCCAACACCATGCTGAGATCTTTCAAGTGAATACTTAAGTGTTCAGGATGATCATAGTAACATGGGAGCTTGGTCTACAACATATTGGGTTCTTGATTACCACCCTGGAATGAGATGAAGGATTTGCATTTCTCACTTTGATGTGTATTTGGACAGAGGCAGGCATAATCCCAGTCACTGAACCACTCACTTGGTTTCCCTGTGTATTTCTCTCATTAATAGCTCTTACAGTGAGTCAGAACACTAGGGAATGTGTTAGGCAGTAGCATGGGGTGAGAAGAGGTCTTCCCACACTATTTTTTAGCATTAGACATTCTACCCCTACCCCCAGTCAACTGACACAATATTTGTGATTTTCTTAGCCTGTGGAAAAAATTTCATTAGATTTGGTAACAGATCAAGTAGGCATCCTTTCCTGTTTAATGGGCAGCTATTACCTCCTCCTATCTCACCCCTCTATCCCTGGCACATATTTTACAGGAGTTCAGGCCTGAAATTCACACAGGAGGAGGAGAAATGTATAGGGAATGGTGTGGGCCAATCTTTTTTATGTGGTTAATCCCTAACTCCCTGTCTCTGGGCAGAAATTGATTCCACAAGTGTGTGTGTGGGGGACCCTTTATAATTGCAGAATGGAGTATGATATAGATATGGCCATGCAGTGGGCTTCCTCCACCTAGTGCTCCACTGTTCTGGGCTTCACCCTGCTGAAAAGACCTTGGGTAGGGCATTGGGAATTCAGTATCTGAGGTCTCCTGACAAATCCCATACCTCACCCACTACTTCAAAGGAGTGATGCAAATCACCTTTTGTTCTCTGCCACCAGTTTGAGGACAAGATCTACACAAATGTTGGTGACATTGAATAGAGGGATATGGCAAAAGAAAGAAAGAGAGAAAGAGAAAGGGAGAAAAAAAGAAAGGAAGTATGGAGGAGGGATAATGGAAGGAAGGAGGAAAGGAAAGTAGGGAGGAAGGGAGAAATAGAAAAAGGGAGGAGGGAATAAAGGAAGGAAAGGAAGGAGGGAAAGAGGGAGGGAGAGATGTAGGAAGGAAGGGAGAAGGAAGAAGCCCAGGCATGATCATTTTAATTGGCCCATGCTGTGCTAGCTCAGCAATAGGTTGTCTAGAGGGGAAGGCAATGCAGAACTTAAAGAAATAAAGGACAGAGGGAAAGACATAAGAAATGAAATAAAGATGGGACCTGGGGACTCACAGCTTCTGGAAATGAGAGTTTCGACCCTAGTTTCCACATTGTATTTATTTACTTAGGAACTAAGAAGAAGTTGTTTGTTATTTACAATAATAAGTAACGAGTGCAACATTTACAATAATATGGAACACGTCATACAAAGTTCAAATGCTTCCTCACACAAACATTTTGTTTTTTGTGCTGACCAGACTGTGTTCTGTCTAGTCAGAGCCCAGTGTTCCTAAGCCCACAGTTATTGTCTGTGTTATGGAAATGTTTCAACTTCAAACCATGTTCCTACTATTTTCCTACAACAGGCCCAGATCGAACTCTAAATTTATTTTACAAAAAGATCATTTAAAAGCTTTAATTAATATAATTTCACTAATAAAATTAATTCCTTTGCTTTGATATCTCCAGGAATACTATTGAAGCCACAAGACCCTTAACTTTTTAAAAACAATTTAAGTAACATATTTTGAAGCTAGGAAAAGGGATTAATTTGATTAAGATGAGTCAGGAAATGGTGTAAAATAACCTGAAAGTGCGGCACTGAACTTTGTGATCTTTGCCTATTTGCGTTCACATTTTGCAGGCTATAAAAAAATAGTCTTCAGGCAAAAAAATAAAACTCTTGTTAGCACTAAACAGTATATTCATATTTATATAACAATCAGTAAAATCCTCTTTTGATGCATTACCTGAAAATTAATACTGACATCCATCATCAGCAAACAAGTTTCATGAATATTTGTCATGGTCCAGCCCATCTGGGAATAACATCCTTGTCCTTATGAAAATCTTAGGATATGAGAATGTGATCAAAGGCAATCATAAGAGGTTGGCTTATCAGAGGAGTTAAACTTCATTATTCTCTTGGTAAATGATAATAGGAAAACTTTAAACCTACATCCAGTCCAACGGAAACTAGTTTTGAAGGTTTCAGGAAATAGGCTACTCAAACTAGTGACAATGCTTCAATATGTGTCCAACAATCCTAATAAATGTACCAAACTAATGAATGAGGCTGTTAATGTGAGAAATTGTAGGAGGGGGAGGAATTGTAGTACATGGGAATCCCCTAAATTGTTTATATAACATTTATATAATCTAAAGTTTCCTTAAAATAAATTTTAAAAATAAAATAATAAGGTCTAGAATAAGTTGGATAAAAATTCAAACTTATAAACACAGAATGAAGAGCAATCCAGGGAACATATCCAATCATTCTGATGTTTTCCATTTATTTCCTCTCTGACACCTTTCATATGAATTATAATTAAAGTGTCTCTTTATTCTCATTATACATAGAATCATGGAGATTAGTCATTATACCTTATATGTAAACTTTTTCAAATTATGGAGAGAAGCCACAATCACACCCTCTTCAACAACAGCCTTCCTTAAGAAAACTACTATATTGTAAATTAGGATTAGTTACTTTACTGCCTTGAAGTAAGGTGACATCTTATTTTATCTTCCAGTTCTTTTGTTGGATTGATAAAACCAATCACTCCCTTCTATTAATTTTTCCCCAACGTAAGAAGAGCTCTAAACATTTCTAGAAACTTCTGTCTCTGACATTGTGGAGGATTCCTCTGCTCTAAGGTCAGATCCAGCAGCCTGTCTTTAAGCACCTTGATGCTCAGCCACAGCAGCCAGTCCTCGCATTACTGCTGGGGCTTCAGCATCTTCTCCCTGCCTTCAAATGACTAGATGCTTACCCTACTTATAAAGCAAAGTTGTTTTTGCATTTTCAAAGAATGAAGGAAGACCTGAGAAGTCTCTAGAATCATTTCACATGATGGTTGTGATCAAAAGGGAAACCTTCCACCCTCTAGACTAGGTGCTACTAATGGAGCTGCTCAAAACAGGGCCAGGCCTCTGGCTGTTGGATGGCCTCCATAGCATAGACTAGATCAATAAAATCTTCCTTTCCAGGTGAGACTTTTAAGATAAAGTTGTGATGGAATAAACTGTGGCTTCCAGAAAGTTGCTTTTCTCTTTCAGTTACATGCTAAGTGTGATACTAATTTCAAAATGTGTGCATTTTCCTGGCAGAAGCCATTTCTAACTTCTAGTTATTAATAACAATGGGGTTGTCTGATCAGTGTCTTCTTTGTATTTTATAGTAAAGGACACTTGGGTTGAGCTTAGATTGCAACATAAAAGAAAACAAAACAAATTAAAACAAAAACAATAAGGTAAGGTATATTTTAATTTCTTTCTCTAACATCTTTCTGTGAATATTAATCAAGAATAATTATACCAGTTTTAGTAAAAACTTAAAATTTGCCAATAAAGGCCTTTCCTGCAGAATTTTTAAAGTGAACAATGTTGGTAAACCATCTTCTTCTGTGATATATGAAATGTCTTATGTCTGAAATGATAATCTGGTTGTGTAAGTGGTCATGGGGGAATGGAGAAAAGGTGTCTTTCATACAGATTTTGTATCAGAACCATGTTCTCATTCTCAATGCTTTCAATTCAACAATGACCATGAATTTAAGGAGAAGATGTATTCAAATTGAAAAAAAAAAAAAAAAAAACAAGAGAGGGAAGTGTGTCTCAAAAATTTACAGCCAAGTGGAAAAATGAAAAAACACACAAAATGACACAAATTTTATTAAATAATAAAACAAATTATAAAACTACAGATGTAGGAAAAATCTATCACTTATCTAACTAACTATCTCAGTTATGTATCCAGGTATATAGTAGTAAATGCAGTAAAGAATGTTTTGGAAAACAGAGAGCATTCAGGAAATTGATAATTTTTGCCTATAAATGAAAAAGGAGAGACTTGAGTCAAAGAAACAAATTATTTGTTGAAGTATGTTTATTTTAATAAATTATATATGATAAAACTTCATTAAAGGGGGTGATAGAGATATGATGATCATTTATATATTACACCAATGTATGTATGTGAAGTTTTATATATATTGACAGATGAAAATTTATGATTTAGAGGTTATATTAGATACAATAATAAAGAGTATAAGTGAGAATATTGTCTACTTTCCTAGATAACTTTCTTATAGAGCATATCAAATCTAAGAAATTATACTATTTCTTGGAAAATTAATAATAAACCTCAAATGAGGTTAGAGTTATAATAGTATCATAAACAATGTTAAGTGTAAAAACAGTAGTCTTAAAAATGAAATCTTTACAACGTTTAAGGAATGTTAAACAGAGCAAGAAATTATCAGAGCTAAGTTGTTAATGAATGAATTTGCAAAGAAAGAAGAAAGGATCAGTTACCTTGAATGCATGGCCTCCAAACACAAATATACCACAGAACAGATAAAGAAAAGAATGGAAAAATATTGAACAGTGTTTCAGGGAACTAAATGACAGCAAGATATGTGGAAACATACATGACATGAGTGTCACAGAAGAAGAAAATAATGGAAAAATGGTAGAAGGATTATTTGAAGAAATAATTATAGAAAATTATCAACCTCATTAAAGGACATCAATATCAATGTCCAAAAAACACAATGTACTCCCATCTAAATATCTGGTTAGACAAACCTGAGACACTTATGAATCAGAATGTCAAATGCCAAAAAAAAAAAAAAAGAATTCTAAGATCATCAACAGGAAAATAATGCATAACAAACAAAGGATACCTTATAGGATTAAGTGTTGATTTCTCATTAGAATCCATGGAAGCAAGAAAGCATTGGCATGATGTAGTTAAGATACTGCAAAACAAGAATTACCAACAAAGAATCTTATATCTGGCAAGATCGACTTTCAGAAATTAAAGTGAGTTTAGAATATTCACAAATACACAGAAACAGAGAGAGTTTGTCACCAAGAGACTGGATTTACAGGAAATATTAAAGATAAAGCTACAGCCAGAAAGAAAAGACAGAAGAGAGAAGCTTGGAAGAAAATCGAGAAATTAATATTATATCAGTAAATGTATCTAAAGGTGTAAAAGAAATGGTGAAAACAAAATATGGTAAATAAAACCAAAGGTCAAAATGGGTGAAATAAGAAATATTTTTACAGTAATTACACTGAGTATTAATGGATTAGACACAACTGTCAGAAGACACAGCTTGGTGAAATGGTTAAGAAAATATGAATCATTTGTATGATATCTACAGGAGACTCACCTTAGACCCAAGACTATCAATAGATTTACAGTGAAAGATTGAAAAAGTTTTTCCACACATGTGTAATCAAACAAACAAAGAAAAGAAGTGGAATAGCTAAACTTTTATCAGATGAAATAGGCTTTAAAAGCAAAAAGCAAATCTGTTATTAGACACAAGAAAGGATGTTATATGTGAATAAAAGGGGCAACTCACCAGGAAGAAATAGCAACCATAAATATATATCTATCTAACCAGATGTCTCGGAGTACATTAGTAAAATACTGGCAGATGAAGGGAAAAGTAGATGTCCCTACAATAATAATTGGAGACATCAATATACCACTCTCAGCATTGGGTAGAACATATGAGCAGAATATCAATAAAGAAACAGAAAGAAAGCTTAAAAAAATGATAAATGGACTAAACCTAATAGACATACAGAATATTGCCCATCCCAAAATAGCAAGATATATATTATTTTGAGAGTTCATGGGCAATATGTTGGGTCACAAAGCTGATCTCAATAAATTCAACAAGACTGAAATTATGCAGGCAGTTTCTCTAACTATAATGGAATGAAATTGGAAATCAACAAGAGGTTGGAAAAGGAAAAAATTAAAAAAAATATGGAAATTAAACACAATTTTAAATAATCAGTGTATCAAAGAAAAATTTTTGAGATAATTTAATAAATATATCAAGATGATGAAAATGAGAACACAACATATCAGACCCTACAGGATGCAACAAAGGGAGTGCTGAGTTGGAAACTTTTATACCCCAATGATTAAATTAAAAAGAAGAAAGGTAAAATCAATGACCTAAATATTTAGCTAAAGGAATAGTAAAAGAATAGCATGTATTCCCAAATCAAAGATAAGGAATGAAATAACAAAGATCAGAGCACAATAAATGAAATTGAGAACAAAAAAATAAAGAGAATTAACAAAACCACAAGTTGGTTGTTTGGGAAGATTAACAAAATCTAGACTGGCAAAGAAAAAATAATGAGGATGCAAATAAATAAAAAAGGAAAATGGGGACATCACTACTGACACCAGAGAAATAAAAAAAGTTCATAAATGTATACTGTGAACAAGTGCAGGCCAACAAACTAGACAACAGAGATGAAATAGAAAAATTCCTAGGAATATAAGAGCAACCTACACTGATCCTAGAAGAATTATAAGACATCAAGGAACCATTCACAAGTCAAGAGACTAAAATAGTGAAAATCCCAGGACCAGATGTTTTCACAGGTGAGTTCTATCAAGCATTCAAAGAAGATTCAGTACCAATCTTATTCAAGCTCTTTCAAAAAGTGGAACAAGAAGTAATGATAATGAGCCCATTCTATGAAGCCAACTATTACCCTATACCAAAGTCAGATAAAAATATTATTAAAAAGAAAATTATACACCCATTTCCCTAATGAATATGGATGCAAAAATCCTCAAGAAAATACTTGCTAATCAAATCCAACAAAACATTAAAAGAGTTACTCATTATAATCAAGTAGGATTTACAGCAGACATTCAAAGGCTATTCAATACAAAAAAATCAATCAGAGCAATACACAATATTAATAAATCAAAGAAGAAAATTCACATGATGCGGTCACCCCTCGGGCTGAAGTGTGGTTTGCTGGCCTGGCAGGGGAGCAGCCACAGTAGGCCTAATTCCGCTGCCCCCATAATAGGGTGTTTGGTCGGGCCCACCGCCACCCCTGAAGGAAGCTCGGTATGGGCGCAGAGTGCCCTCGGGTCTCCCCTTCTCGGCAGCCATGCTTCCACGGCCGCCCCTCCTCCCGGATGGCGCCACACGATGCCTGTGGGGCGGCACCCTTCTTCTTCCTTCTCCCTGCGCAGGCGCAGGGCGGAAAAATCCAGTCTGCCCTTTTCCCTCCCCCCGACAGCAGCAACAGCCAGGCGTGGGCGGGAAACTCAAGTCTGCCCTCCACCCCAGCAACAGCAGCCACCAATCCCTAAACCCTGCCCCTTCCCCCAGCAATAGCGACAGCCAATCCCTAACCACCACCCCTCCCCCGTCCAGTACCGCCCACTGACATTTCGCCGGCAACCAATCAGAACAGGGCGTGGCTTCGACCAATCAGCCTTCCCCAGCCCCTATAAAACTGTTGCCTCTCCCTCAATAAAGTGGACTTGCGTGTTTACCTTGTCTCCGCGGTAGTTCTTCTGCCATGCGCCCTCCAGTCCTGAGAGCCCCCGACAAGGGCCAGGCCTCCCTTGTCCCCAGTTCGTCGCCTGCTTCGCCGGGCGACCCCGTCAGCCGAACCGCGCAACCCCTTGTGAGACCGATCCCTTGTCTGCTGCTGGACCGACCCCTCGTCCCAAGTGGGACCGACCCTTCGTCCCAAGTGGGACCGACCCCTCGTCCAGAGCTGGACCGACCCCTCGTCCGCAGCCAGACCCCACCTCTACCGACTGAGCAAACCGTCGCAACATGATCTTATTGATTGAAGCAGAAAAGGTATTTCCAAAGCAGAGCATCCTTTCTTAGTAAAAATACTACCAAAAATAGGAATTGAATTAAACGTTCTTACCATGGTAAAGGTCATATATGAAAAATTCACAGCTACCTACTCAATAGTGAAAACTGAAAACATTCCCATTGAAATCAGGAAAAAGACATGGATGCCTCTTGTAAACACTCTTGATCAATGTAATGCTGGAGGCTGTAACTAGAGCAATCAGGGAAGAAAAAGAAATAAAACCATGCACATTGGAAAGGAAGAAGTAAAATTTATATGATCCTCAATTATATGATCCTATACATAGTAATTCCCAAAAAATCTGCAAAAATAAAAAATAAAAAGAGAGATATATTCTGGAGCTAACAAACAATTTCAGTAGAGTGGTGGGATAAAAGATCAATATGCAGAAACCAGTGATTTTTATATACACTGGTAATGTGCAATCTGAGGAGAATGTCAGGAAAAAATTTCATTTACAATAGAGACTAACATAATCAGATATATTGGAATAAACTTAATGAAGAATGTAAAGCACTTATATTCAGAAGACTATAATGCATTGCTATAAGAAATTTGAAAACACCAAAAGAATTGGAAGACCATTCCATATTCATGGTTTGCAAGTCTAAATATCATTAAGATATCAATTCGACCCAGAATGATAGATTCATATTATCAATAAAAATTCCACCAAAGTTTTTAAACAAATGGTAAACGCAATTATTAATTTATTAGGAAGGGTAAGGTGCCCCGACTAGCCAGAAACATCTTAAAAAGTAAAAGTGAAGTTGGAGGACTCTCATTTCCAGATTCTAAATCATATTACCTAGCCCAAGTGTTAAAAACTGCAAGTTACTGGCATAAAAATGGACACATATACAAATGGAACTAAATTGATGGTTCAGAAACACTTTCACATCTACGGTCAGGAGATTTTTGACAAGGATCAAATCCACACAGATAGGGCAGAATAGTATATTCCATAAATGATGCTTAGAGAACTTGATATCCATAACCAAAGAAAGAAAGAGGACCACTACCTTATAAATAATTAACTCAAAACAGATCAATACCAAAATATAAAAGAAACTTAAAATTCCTACAGGAAAATGTAGGAAAACATCTTTAGACCTGGTGATATGTGGTGTATTCTTTAAGCTTACACTGCAAGAGCAATGAAAGAAAACATGAATAAATAGGACCTCCTCAAACTTAAAAAAATTGTGATTCAAAGGAAATCGTCATGAAGGTGAAAAGGCAGCCCACTCAATGGGAGAAAATATTTGGAAGCCACATATTCAATAATGATATGATTTCCATTCTGTATAAAGAAATCATACAACTCAACAATGAAAGAATAAGCAATATATTTTAAAAATGGGCAAAAGATTAAAATAGACATTTCTCCAAAGAGGAATTACAAATGGCCACAAAGTATATGAAAAAAATTTCAATATCACAAGCTATTAGGGAACTGCAAATCAAAATGACAGTGAAATATCATCTCACATCTCACAGAATTCCCATTACTAAAAAATAATAAATGCTGTAGAGGACATGGAGAAATAAGACATTCCTTTACTGTTGGTAGGACTGTAAAATAGAGTAACTTCTGTGGAATACAGTTTGGTGGTTCCTCAGGAACCTAAATATACAGCTGCCAAATGATCCAGCAATATCTCTTCTAGGAATTTATCCAGAAGAATACAAAACTGTGATGCAAACAGACATTTGTATACTAATGTTCACAGCATCATTATTCACACTTGCCAAAGAATGAAAGCAATCCAAGGGTCTATCAGCCAATGATAAACAATATGTAGTATACACATATGGAATACCATAGAAATAAGCAATAAGAAAAATTAAATTGAAACATATATTCCAACATGGAAGAATCTCCAAGACATTTGTTTCAGTGAAATAATCCAGACAGAAAAGGACAAATATTTCATGGTTTCCCTAAAATTAACTAAATACAATGCATAAATGCATAGAGTTAAACCCTAAAGTATAGATTATTAGGAGATAGGTGGGGAAGAGGAGGGCTGAGAAGGATGAATAATGTTTAGTATATGTGTGTTTTAGTTAGCTTGACTGTACAAGTGTGGAAATGGATAGAGTTGATGGTAACACGTTATACTGAACAGAACTCATGCAACTGGTTTATAAGTGGGTTTGTGGCTGAAAAGCATAATTTGGGAGAAATGTCAATTATAAGAAAGCTGGAGAATAATCTAGGGACTGAAAGACACAGTAAACCAAAAGGTGGAAGAGAATCATGGTTAATATTTCAATTTCAAGAATGCACTTCTGAGAACTAGAATGGATGTTCATTATGATTGGAGGGTGGTGGGAATATGGAGAAGCATGGGACAAATACAATTAGAGTAATGAATGGATTAGAAATTACAGTAATACTGTAATATTCTTACATCAATGTCAAAGACGTAGTTAATTCTGTGTTAATAATCAGGAGGTATGGAAATATATGCCAAATGTACATCATGAGTCATAGTTACAGGAAATAGTCTGATGACATTTTCTTAAAATCTGTAACAAATATTCCACAATGGTATGGTATGTAGGTGAAGGGGTTGTATTATTTAGCCAAAGAGGTGCTTATACACAATACCAGGAATTGATTGTTTTTTTATAAAGGATAATTATTTGGGGTAGGAACTTACAGATACCAGGCCATAAAGCATAAGTTACTTCCCTCACCAAAGTTTATTTTCACATCATGGAGCAAGATGATTGATGACACATGAAAGGGTCCAGGCTTCCTGGGTTCCTCCCTTCCAGGGTCTTGCTTCTCTCTGGGTTCAAGATTCCTTTCTTCCTAGGGCTTTCTTCTTCCTGGGCTCAAGTTTCCTCTCTTCCAGGGACTGGCTTTTCTTTCCTCTGTGAGCTAACTTCCTGGGGCTCAAGCTTAAGGCTTCAGCATCAAACTCCAATATCAAAAAAACCACAGCTCTGTCCTTCACCATGCCTTTTATCAGTGAGTCTCCACCCACCAAGGGGTGGGGACTCAACACCCTAATAACATGGCCCAATCAAAGCCCTAGTCATAATTTAATCATGCCCAGGTACCGACCAGATTACCAACATAATCCAATATCTGTTTTTGGAATTCATAACCATATCAAGCTGATGCAGGAATGTATTTAGGAATTCTACACATGTGCATTTTTTTGGTAATTTCACAATTTCTGCAATAAAAATATGTTTTTAAAAATAATAATATAAGCATTAAAAATCAGTTGCCTAGATGATGGATTTATTTCTGAAAGCTTTATTTGATTCCATTGTTTTACATTTATGCCATTACTTAACTGTTTTGGATACTATAGATATGTAGTGGTTTTTCTTTCACATACTTTTTAATAGTTTAAAGAAACTTAGATTGCATAAGTATTAAATAAAAATATAGGGGATTCCCATATGCCCCATCCCCTAGCCCTCTCACTTTTTGTCACATCAGCAGCAGCATCTTTCAATACTGTGTTACATTTTTCACAATTGATGAACACATCTAGAAGCATTGTCAACAAGCCATGTTTATAGTTTACTTTGTATTTTACACTCTCTCCTGCACCTTTTTTCAAGGTTTTGCATAATATACAATGGCCTGTATTTGTCACTGAAATGTCATTCAGAATAATTCCCAAGTCCCAAAATGACACATATTTTACTCTCCTTCCCCTTTAAACTTCCTGTGGCCACTGCCCCCACATCCATGATAAAAATTCTCCCATTCCTAGGATCACAACAAGTCTACCATAGAATGATTGTAAGTCTACTCTAGTCCATCATCCATTCCGCAGTCCTAAAGATTCTGTGATGGTCATGGCCTCTCTACCTTAATTAAGATGGGGCTTATTTAAAATGGTGCAGATGGATGAAAATAAGAAATCACTAGAAAAATTTTTGTAAAAAACCAGAACCTGGTTAAGATTAATAAAACTGACAAACCCATAACTAGACAAACAAAGGAAAAATAGAGAAGATGCAAATACACAAAATAAGAAATACAAAAGGGGATATCATCACTGACCCCATGCATAAAGAGTATCATAAGAGGATACTTTGAAAAACTGTGTGCCAACAAGATGGATAACTTAGAGGAAATAGAAAAGTTCCTAGAAACACACAGACAACCTACATTGATGAAAGAAGAAATGGATTAAATCAATGAACCAATCACAAGTATTGAGATAGAATTTGTCTTCAAAAATCTTCTACCTAAGAGAAACCCAGGATCAGATGGCTTTACAGGTGAAGTCAACCAAATATAGACAAAAGAACAAATGCCTGTCCTCCTTAAACTCTTAAAAAAAAAAAAAAATAGAAGTGGTGGGAACATTGCCTAACTCATTCTATGATGACAATCTCACCCAAATACGAAAGGCAAAAAGAAGACACAAGAAAGGAAAATTATAGATGAATCTCTCTAATAAATCTAGATGCTAAAATCCTCAACAAAATATTTGCTAATCACAGTCAAAAACACATTGAATGAATTATACACCATGACCCAGGGTTTTCATCCCTGGTATTCAAGGATGGTTCAAAATAAGAAAATCAATCAATGTAATACACCACATAAACAGATCAAAAGAAAAAAATCACATGATCAAAACTATAGATGCAGAGAAAACATTTGACAAAACACAGCCAATTTTGTGATAAAAACTCAGCAAAAAATAAGAAATTTCTTCAACATGGTAAAGGGTATTTTTGAAAAACCCACAACTCACATCATATGTAGTCATGAAATCCAAAAACATTTCCCTCTAACACAGGGAAAAAGACAAGGATACCCACTTTCACTGCTCTCATTTGACATTTTGTTAGAATTACTTGCTAGAGGGCTTAGGCAAGGAAAAGATATAAAAGGTATCCAAATTGGAAAAGAAGAAGTGAAAATTTCACTATTTGCAGAAGACATGATCCTATATATAGCAAGCCCAACAAAACTTTCAACAAACTTTCTAGAGCTTGTAAGTTAGTTCAGTAATGTGGCATGTTATAAGATTAATGTGCAAAAATAGTAGTATTTCTGTACACCAATAATGAACAATCTGAGGAGGAAATCAAGGGGAAAATCCCATTTATAATATCACTAAATGAATCAAATACCTAGGAATAAAATTAACTAAAAATGTAAATGACTTATACATAGAAAACTATCCAACACTATTAAAGGTAATCAAAGAAGACTTCAATAATGGAAAAATATTCCCTGTTCATGGACAGGAAGACTCAACATCATTAAAAGGTTTTTCCTACCCAAACTACTTTAGCGATTTAATGCAATACTGATTAAAAAATTGCCAAAGCATTTTTTTTTCTGAATTGGAAAAGCTAAATGTGAAATTTATTTTGAAGAGCAAGAGGCCTTAAGTAGCCAACGATCTACTGTAAAAGTAAAATGAAATTAGAGGAATCACACGACCTAACTTTAAAACATACCATAAACCTACAGTTCAAAACTGCATGATATTTTTACAAGGATAGGTTTAATGACCAATGAAATGGAACTGAGTTTGCTGATATAGATCCCAACATAACAGTCATCTGATATTTGACAAGGACAACAAACCCATTCATATCAGAGAATGGACTCTTCAACAAATGGTGCTTAAAGAACCTGATATTCATATCCAAAAAATGAGAGAGGAATACCATCTCACACCTTATACAAAAATTATTTCCAGTGGATCAAAGATATAAATATAAAAGCCAAGATCTTAATGGTCTTAGAAGATAAAGTAGTGAAGCATCTACAAGATCTTGTATTAGGAAATGGTTTTGTAAACTTTATACCCAAAGCATGGGCAATGAAAGAAAACATAGATAAATGAGGCCTCCTCAAATTTAAAAACTTTATGCCTCAAAGGAGTTTGCCAAGAAAGTGAATAGGCAGCTTACTGAATAGGAGAAAATATTTCTTAATCATATATCTGATAGGGGCCTAATATCCAGCAAATATAAAGAAATCCTACACCTTAAATTAAAAAGTCAAACAAACCATTTAAAAAATGAGCTAGAGATTGGAGAAGACACTCTCCAAAGGAGTACAAAGAAAAGGTGTTCAACATCACTAGCTATTAGGGAATTGCACATCAAAAGTACAATGAAATATCATCTAAACCCCATTAGACTGGCAGCTATTAAAAAACCAGAGGACTACAAGTGTTGGAGAGAATTTGGATGAATAGGAACATTTATCCACTGCTGCTGGGAATATTGAATGGTGCACCCATTGTGGAGGGCAGTTTGGTGGTTCTTCAGGAAATTAACTATAGAACTGCCTTCTTACCCAGCAATGCCACTGTTGGGTATAAACCCAGAAAATTTGAAAGCTGTGACATGAACAGATATATGTACAACAAAGTTCACAACATTATCCGTTATGGCCAGAAGTTGGAAACAACTCAAATATCCATCAACAGATGAATGGATAAACAAATCGTGGTACATACATACAATGGAATATTACTCAGCTGTAAGAAGGAATGCAGTGTTAACACACAGGATATCATGGATGAATCTTGAAGAATTTATGTTGAGTGAAGCAAGCCAGGTGTTGAAGATCAAATATTACATAACCTCACTGGTATGAATTAAGCAAACTGAGCAGAATCAGAGAGCTAGAATCTAGAAGATAGGTTTACAGAAGACAAGAAGGGAGAAAGTTGTGAGTCAGTGCCCACATGGGCAAAATCTATGATAAAGTGGAAGAGTGTAATTGTGCAGTGGATGAGTATGAGAGTGGTGCAGTGATGCTTTGGGTTGGCTATTGCTGGTCTGTAAGGAGAGTAGCATGGGAAGGGTGGGTTAAACTGTCCATGGAATTAGGGGGAGAGTTGTGGGAGGGAGCAGGCTTACTCTGAGATTTGCAGTTTAGGTTGAGTGTGCAACATGGGGACTGTGGGTCCTGAGGGGAGAGGTAAGAAGGAATAAAATAGATGGAACACAGGACATTTTCGAGGTGATGGAATTTTCTACATGATTTTGCAAGGATTGAAGAAAAACATGTCAAACTCCAGCAAAATCTCTAAAAGGTACGGTCCAAACTGTAAACATCAGTGTAAATCTTTGACCATAGTTAATAGCAATATTTCAATATTTTGCATCAATTATAACAAATATCATCCATATGTAAAATGTTATTAATAATGGAAGGAGGAAAAGGAAGAAGATCCTTGTGTATATGGGAATCACCTATATTCTGTAACCTAAAGCTTCTTTGAGTGAAGAAAATGAAAAAAATTTACCCTGGGTGAATTAATGGAAACAAATGTCATTGTACATACAAGAAATCAGATCTTACAGTGATGAAATACATAATTTTTAAAATTTTATATTTTAAATTTTTTTTTCATTATTTCAAAATTTTTTAAAAATTGTATTTCATTTGTTATTTTTTAAACCATCATTATTATAACATTTTCCTATTAATTGTATTCAGTTTTTTGTTGGCTAATATTTTGAAGAAGTTTCGGTTCACAGAAGAATTACAACTGTGACAGGGGAGGGTCATTTGTGCTGGGAGTCAGAAAGGGGGGTACATGGTAGGAGGTTCACCTGGGGTATACCTTTAAGGCACATTAATGTTTTCAAGTGTTCATGGGGCATTATCACAGTGGGAGGAGATCCACACAATTACATATATATACTGAATTCCCATTCTGGGGAGCTCTGCCACTTTCTCTAATGGAATAGTAAGACTCCCTGGGTACAGGAGCAGAGACTGGTGAAGGAGTATTGACCATTGACAGGCCCTTGATTGTGATGACTGTACTCATGTTCCTTTACTTTTGAAATAGAAATTTAGCATAGTATTAAGGGTGCCTAAGCATTACCTCCAGAGAGCCTCCTTGTTGCTCAAATGTGGCCTCTAAGCAAAACTCAGCATATAAATGTATTATCTTCTCCTGAGTATCCTCCATGTGTCCCAGGGATGAGCTTCCCTGATACCAAGGGATTATTTCCTAGTGCCACCAGCAATTCACTTCAAAAAAGACATTAGCCTAAGGGGGGAAAGTATAAATACAAATGGGTTATTATGGATAAGAGATTCAAAGTGAGTTGGAAGGGCAATCCAGAAGTTGCACTTCTACACATCTCAGCAGAATCTCATTATTGCCACAGTAAATATCACCACAAATAGCAGGACTCCCGAGGGCTCTGGAGACATCCAGACACTATAGTCAGAGCAGGTAGCTCATGAGTTTGGTGCCTTGACAGTGGACACTACTTTGGAATTTATTCTGACCAGTGTGACAGAGTTAGACTCCTTTGTGGTTTCCCTATGCATGGCTCTTCTGACTCTTCTATTTGAACTTACATTTAGTACTAGGGTTAATAGGTGTATGTCAGAGACTTAAGTCTTTAGGCTGTCCATATGATAGCTGGGCCCTGAACCTAGTCTCCAGTTCATTGGACTCACCACGGACAACTAACAAGAAGATACTGACATACTGACAATGACCATCTCAAGGAACAGAGAGTCTGCAATTGCCGGCAAGAAAGCCCCATTCATCTTTACTGGCTCTTGAAATCAGGAAGTGAGGTTGGCTTACTTGTGTACCCCCAAGACAGACATATGTTTAAACTTATAAGGCATTTCTATGGGTATTAACTCATGAAAATCTGATTTTTATAAAATATTTTAGTTATTACAGGTGCAGCCCTAGTGATTGGTCTTAGCCTCAATCCCTAGTACAAGAGCTTGCAGAAGAAATTTGCATGCAGTTAGAGAAGCTGGAAGGTAGAGAACAATGAATACCAGGAAACCAGACACAAGGAGAAAGGAGATTGCTATTGCTCTTACTATACATTTATTTTTCTTTTGAAATTACTCTGGCTAGAACAAAGATTTCAGTGTTGAAAAATACTTGTGACAATGGTCATCTTTTTCTTGCAATTGAATATAATGTTAGCCTTGGCTTTCATATATGACCTTTATCATTTTGAGTTAATTTCCTAATATTCCAAGACTTTTCAAAGTTTTTACAGAAAGAGTGCTGGATTTAATCATTTTTTTTCCTGAATCAATTTAGGTTGTTATGTTTTAATTTTATATTTTTATGATTTTTATTTCATTTTATTAATGACATACATTACATTAATTGATTTTCTTATATTGAGACACTATTGGAAAATTGGAATAAATCTCACCTGATCACACTGTACAATTCTTTTAACATGTTGTTGAATTTTGTTTCTTAGAGCTTTGTGAGTATTCATTTATAAGTCTTCATATTATTGTGATATCTTTATCTGTTTTTGTATTAGTGTGATGCTACTCAGTAGAATGTTAGGAAATTGCTTCAATATGGCAAAGGGCTGCCAAAGTAAAGTAGCAAAAACTGGTTGGCTTTTATAAGGAGGATTTATTCAAGGTAAAAGCTTACAGTTCCAAGGCTGTGAAAAGTTCAAACAGTGATGCACTCTCACCAAAGTCAGCTGCCACATGTTGAAGCAAGAGAGTGGGCAATCTCTTCATGTTATCCCCTTCCTTCTCTTCTTCCAAAGGCTCCATGGGGGTCAATGTAAGCAATAAGGGAAGGGGTCATCTCTCTCCAGTGACCCAGGATCAAAATTGACAGGACTCTCTCTCTTCCTGCATGTCAACTTCAAAAGCATCTGCTTATATCTTCTACCAAGGGGATGTGGACTCGACCTGAGTTAAGATTTTATTAAGTAAACTTAATCAGAGACTTCTCCACTGAATCTGATATAATTAAAAGAGTGTCACACCCAGAAGAATAGATTAGTTTACAAATGTATTATTTTTTTCTGGAGGTTTCATAAAATAATGTTGATATTATTGATCTTTACAAAGTAACTTCATTTGGCTTCACTGATTTTCTCAATGATGTTTTGTCTATTTCATTCATCTCCACTCCATTATAAACTTTTATGTATTTCAACTACTTTCTTTGCATTTATTATGCTCTTCTGTTTCTTGTAGCTCAAGATGTGAGGTTGGACCTAATCTTTCAGATATTTCCCCTTTTATGTTATAAGAATTCAATTCTATAAAAAAAATTTTCTCACCACTTCTTAAGCAGTATCTCTAAGATTAGTTATGTTTTGTTTTTGTTCATTCACCTCAACATATTTCCTAACTGCAGTTAGGAAATATGAGTCCTCTTTGACTCACAGATTGTTTGAAAAGTGTACCTTTTAATTTTCCTGTATTGGTGTATTTTCCATTTATACATCTGGTAATGATATCTTGAATCATTTCATTGTTATCAGAAAAGATTTCTTATATGATCATACCTGTTGAGCTTATTGTCATCTTTTGTGATCCAATTTATGGTCTATTTTGTAGAATGACATGTGTACACTAGAGAAGAAAGTGCATTCTGATCTAGTTGGCTGAAGTGTTCTTTCTACATCTCTTAGCTATAGATTCCTTATATTATCACTATGGTCTTCCAATTTTTTATCTATCTTCTATCTAAATATTCTTACCCTTATTAAATGTTAGTATTGATGTCTATTAATAGATCATGGAACCATCTATTTCTGCTTTTAAAAGTGTGAATATATGTTTCATTATTGTGGGTTTCTGCTATTTCAGTGTATATATATTTATAATTCTTATGTCTTTTAGTTGACAATTAACACATATATAATTGTATGCATCTGTCACTTTTAACAGTTTTTTTAAGATTTATTTATTTATTTAATTCCTCCCCTCCCTCGGTTGTCTGTTCTCTGTGTCTGTTTGCTGCATCTTGTTTCTTTGTCCGCTTCTGTTGTCATCAACAGCAAGGGGAGTGTGGGCGGCGCCATTCCTGGTCAGCCTGCACTTTCTTTCGCGCTGGGCAGCTCTCCTTACGGGAGCACTCCTTGTGCGTGGGACTCCCCTACGCAGGGGACACCCCTGCATGGCAGGGCACTCCTTGCGTGCATCAGCACTGCGCGTGGGCCAGCTGCACATGGGTCAAGGAGGCCCGGGGTTTGAACTGTGGACCTCCCATGTGGTAGACGGACTCCCTAACCACTGGGCCAAGTCCGTTTCCCACTTTTAACAGTTTTTGAGTGTAAAAACTATTTGATCTAGTAGTATAGCTGTATTTTGTTACTATTTACATAGAATATGGAATATATTTTCCACTCTTTAAATTTCAACCAAGCTGTGTTTTTTAATTTAAGTGTAGTATCTTGTAAAAAGTATATAATATTAACCATTGTCCTATTTCTGCAATTTGATGTGAAATTTATTCCATTTGTATGTAAATAATTACCAATAATGCAGAACTTTTTTCTGCCATTTTTGCTATTTGCACACTGCTTTATCCCTTTTATCTTCCAGTAATGTCTATTTTGACATCTAAGAGCAATGAACAGTTCAGTTTTGTTTTTTAACAGAAAGTTCTTAATCTTTCCTTCACTTTTAAGACTCACCAGATGTAAAATCTCTGTTAGAATTGTTCTCTTTCAGCATTTATATTGTTATCCTATTTCCTTTGTGCCTCCTAAGGTTTTTCTGATAAATCAGCCCTTATTCATATAAGGACTCCCTTCCATGTAACATGTTGCTTTTCTCTTCCAGCTTTCAGAACTCTCCTGTCATTTCTTTCAACAGTTTTATTGTCCAGTTTTGAGTCTCCTCATGTCTATCCCATTTATTGTTACTGGTCTTCTCGAATGAATGTGTGGTTATGTTTCTCATTAAATTAGAGAAGATTTCTGCCATTAGTTCTTTGACTATTCCTCCTAATCCTTTCTGTCTTCTTTGGTGAATTCTGATGTTTTATCTTGTTCTTTACAATGGGCCATGATTGTTTTATCTTTGTCTTGTAAACTTTTGTTTCACAATGCAAATTTTAATATTTTAATATTTGAACTATGGGTTTAGACCATGACTTTTCTATTTCTTAAGATGTTACCCAGCTGTATATATGCAAAATACATCACTCAGTGTCAGAAACTAACAAAAACAAAAGCAAAATCAGTGCAAAAAACATCTTTTACTATCTTTTGAAATTCTCTCTGTGTTGGGTGATGTTGTCCTTGAGAGTTTAGATCTCCCAAAAAGCTCAACCTGAGGCAAATGTTTGGTATCTAACATTTTAGCTTCATTCAGGACTCTCGCTAGTACTGTAATCAACTAGCTGTTTTCTGGAGCTTTGAGGAAGTCTGGCCCTTGATTGTATTGTTTCAATGATCCTGTCAGTAAACAGATTCTCAAGTGTCTTATGCATCCATCTTAATTGCCTAGATAACAAGCATAATAATATTAAGAGCAATAAAATAATTTACAGATATAAACTTTATCCTCAGATCAAACATTAACAATATGATGCAAAGAAGTATATTTTAAAAATCCATCAGAGGAAAAAAACTTATTAGTAAGTAATATATTAAACAAAAAGAAACTCAGGAATAATCATCAGAATTTTTACAATATTTTGTAGTATTGGAAAAACCCAGTATTGCCTAAATATTAAGGCATTGTACTGTACCGTAAAATGTTAATGAAATTGAACATAACTCTTGCTCACATGTCAGGAGGAGGGCAGAGATAGAGATTTAACATCAACCAGATTTAGCTCTCCCCAAAATTTATAACTCTCCATTTCCTTGTTCTTCTCTTCTCAGCTCAGTCTTTATCTGTATCTTCACATCTATCCATACTTGAGGCTTGACATCCATACCACCTTTCCATCCTTATCACCCACCTAACGATTGCTCTACCCAGGGTACAATGCATATTTTAAGATTACTGATAAAGCAAAAAATAATAATAATTTTCCATACCATCCTTAGAAATGCCATTCTGATTAACTTTCTTTGTTTCAACCAGAATAAAAACAGTGAGAAAAATCCTTTTAATGATGAGTCTGATTTGACTCTGTACTTCTCTGGTATCCCACAAGCAAATAAAGCCACATTTCCTTCCTAGTTGTAGGTTAGTGCCTGTCATGCTGAGAGAATGAATTTATTCTAGTATCACCCCAGCTTCTCCTCATTATGACATAAAATGAAAATAGCACATAAATCATTATTTTAATTTTAAGTTGCATAAGCACAGCAATATAAGGCCCTCTAATTATTTCTATTATAAAGACAGAAAACTATATGATGTCTACAAGAAAAAGATGAATAGAAGGGGATGTAAAACTATATACCTGTAAATATAAGCATATAAACAAACATGAGCAAAAAAGTATTATTAGAAAAATAAACCTTCGCATTCTAGACATTTGAGTGAATGTAAAAATAACAATAGAGGCAAATCTCCTTAACTGAGCTTCAAATAACATAAAGAAGTGAGAGAATCAAAAGCATCAACAGAATTAAAAAAATAATAACTCTGAATATTTGTCTGAAATAAAGTTTTAATTTTGTCAAAATTTAGGTCAAATAAGTCAGGTCACATTTTTTAGTCTTAATCCTGATATTTTGCCAACATAATCTTACTATTAGCGATCATATATTGGAAACCCACCAAGAAAGATTCAGTAAAAAATATTAGTCAAAAAAAAGTATTTTGCAAATTGTTGTTTCTTTAGCTATTATATTATTTGAAAGTATATTTAATGAGTATAAAATAATGATTTAAGTGTAAGAAAATCTCCATGCCTGAAGAAGCTGCCGCCTTCCTGCTGTCTTCTCACAGCCCACCTGTTCTGTGATATTTTGTGTCTTTCATTTCTTGACCCTCTCACCTCCCCCTCCTCTGGACCACACAGACCATTTGGCTGCAACTGAACCTTTCAGGTTGCACCAAGTGAGGCCTGAACAGGGACCTGAGGCATGGAGTAACTTGAAGGAGTCTGGATGCAACCGGTAAGGAGGTCCTATCCCAGAAAGTGTTGGCTGCAGCAAAACTGGTAAAAGGAATAGGTGCATCAGCCATGGCCCAGATTCCAGAGGATGGGCTGTGTGATGATGGACTCCTGCCAGAGCAGGCTGTTTTGGGAACCTGTAGGGCAGGAGATGCCTGGACATTGATCTGGTGAGACTGCAGCAGAATTGGTGCTTGCTCAAGGTAGAACTGTGGGTTTCTAATACTGAACTTGGAAGCTGTGGGAAGGTAAATCCCTTCCCCCTAGGGCTAAGACCACAGCATTCACTGAGAACTGCCAGTTGTGAGGCGGAGTCTCCAAGTCCTGTGTTCCCCAATCCTGTGAACCCCAAGCCTGTGTCCCCTGAGCCCCCATGGCCCATGTTTCACAGACCTATATACCCCAATTCCACATTCTCCCAGGTCTCTGTTTCCAGAGTTCAGCAATCCCAGAAATCCGGCATTTCCCTAACCCTCCAGTCTCAGACTAACTCCGGGAGTGAGAGAGTTTAGGTGGGAAATGCACAGGGGCCCAAGGAGAGTAGTTTCAATTTTCTGCCCCCCGCCCCCCTTTTAATGAGTTTGGAGGAGCATATCTGCTGACTTGGGGAGAGACTAGGAAGAGAAGAGAAGGGAATCTGGTGAGAGAGCCCAATTTACCTAAATGTCCTGGGATAGGAAAATTGGTCTGAGAGAAGGTGGAGTCAGAAAATTAACTAGCTCCCCTAGGTGGCACACCGAAGGGAGAGGAACAGTAGGATGTGCTTTACAAGCTTCCAATAGCATATTTAGGGTTCCTGGCAAGGGGTGGCTGCTCTCTCAAAAAATTAAGAGGCATTATTTTCTTAGGTCTTGGTTCACCAGAGACCTGTTTGAATTTCCTACAGGAGTCCCCATTCAGCCTTCTTGCTGCCTTGGAAGAGAGGGAAGTGAGGAGGGGAGAAAGGGGAAAGATCAGACTCCTAAACAGTTTATTCAATTTCAAAGAGAATTGTTTACCTGAGCCCTTGTCTGGTCTTTTTTGTTGGTTTGTTTTCCTGTATTTCCTTCCTCCTTATCCCCCCCCACACCCCTTTTTTCCTTTTTCTTTTTTTCCCTTCTCTTTTTATTGCTCTGCTTTTTTCCTTCTCTCTTTTTCCTTTTTCTTCTTTTTTTATATTAGTGTAGCAGGCAACATTTCTTATTTGCTGTGCTTCCTCATCTTCAACTTTTTCTTTTCTGTGTGCACTGATTTTGACTACCAATACTATCCCCTTTCATTTACATCATGCTCTCCTTCATCATTTATTGATTCTCTTACATTCCACCTCTCTTTGTTTAGCTCCCAATATTTCTGACTTTATATTTCTAATACAGCTAAAGTTTTCTATCATTTATTCACTATTTATATTATTGTCCTTTCTTTTCTTTTTCCCTCTCTCCTGACCACACTGACTTTTTAATTCATATTATATTCCTCCCCATATGCAGTTTACTATCTCATTATACATACGTCACTTTTTTAGAGTTATAACTATACACATTACATGAGTTCAATTCCATTCTCCTAGATCTCACATTGTTCTTCTGTTAACATTCACTATAAATACCACTATTATATTTTTCTTTTCTTATCCCTTTTGCTTTCTCTGGATCTAATATTTTCCTTCAAGGGAAATTAGCCAACAACAAGGAAATAGAATAAGAAGAACGAAGTGACAAAGAGAAGACTTAACAAGCACACAAAAACTAATAATTAAACCACAAGACTAGATGAAGAAGATAGTAAACAGAATAAATCCAACAAGATAAAATGATGCCCAGATAGCAACAAAAAACTACAGACCATAACAATAATCAGGAAAATATGGCCAAAGAACAAACTAAAAACCAGGAAGAGAAATGGAACATTGAACAAATAATTAGTGCTCTCAAAATATGTATCATGGCCCAATTCAATGAAGTGAAGGAAGAGATTAAGCATATTAAGAAAACAACACTAAAAGAGCATACAGAAGAAATTGTGACCATGCACAAAAAGATCACGGATATGATGGGGATCAACAGCACAATCAAAGCAATCAAAAATACTCTCAGCAAATAACAGCAGATTTGAAGAGGCAGAGGAAAGAATTAGTGATGTGGAAGACAGTACATCTGAAATCAGATAGTAGAATTGATCAAAAAAAGATAGAAAAAATCCAGCAGGGAATTAGGGATCTGAATGAAAATGCAAAACACAAACATACACATTATAGGCATCCCAGAAGGAGAAGAGAAGAGAAAGGGAACAGAAGGTGTGTTGGAGGAAATAGTGGCTGAAAACTTTCCAAAACTATTGAGGGAGATGCATGTACATATCCAGGAAGGACAACACATCCCAAACATAAATCCCAACAGGCCTACCCCAAGACACTATACTTGTCAAATTATCCAATGCACAAGACAAAGAGAAAATACTAAAAGCAGCAAGAGAAAAGAGAGTCATCACATACAAGGGAGGCTCCATAAGAATAAGTTCTGATCCCTCATCTGAAACCATGGAGGCAAAAAGGCAGTGGTATGACCTAGTCAAGGTACCAAAAGTAAAGAATTTCCAACCAAGAATACTCTATCCAGCAAAACTAGATTTCAAAAATAATGAAGAGTTCAAAATATTCACAGATAAATAGAAACTAAGAGAGTATGCCAACAAGAAATCTGCTCTTCAAGAAATATTAAAGGGAATTCTTCATGAGGAAAGAAAAAAAAAACAGGAGAGACAGATTTGGGGGAGGAAAGTGTAAGAACAACTAAAACTACAAAAAGAGAAAAAAATCAAACAACACATGACAAATCCAAATCCAAAGAAAATGTGACTAATATAAATAATTTCTTGAAAGTAATAACACTAAATGTCAATGGATTAAATTCAACTTTTAAGAGACACAGATTGGAAGATTGGATAAGGATATATGACCCATCTATATGTCCTCAACAAGGAACTCACCTTAGATCCAGGGATTCAAGGAGATTGAAAGTGAATGGTTGGAAAACAATCTTACAGGCAAACAATAGTCAAAAAAGGGCAGGAGTAGCTATGTTAATATCAGACAAAATAGACTTTAAATGCAAAACTGTTGTGAGAGAAAAAGATGAACAGTACATATTAGTGAAAGGGATAATCTTTCAAGAAAAAGAACAATCATAAACATTTATGCCCCTAACAAGGGTGCCTCCAAACATGTGATGCAAACACTGGAGAAGCTAAATGAAGGAATAGATGACTCTACAATTATAGTGGGTGACATTAACACACCACTATCACCATTGGATAGAACATCTCAAAAGAGAATCAATAAAGAAACAAAGACTTTGAACAATATATTAGAAGATCTGGACCTAATAGACATAAACAAAACATTACACCCAAATATAGCAGGATATACATTCTTCTCAAGTGCACATGGATCATTCCCCAAGATAGACCACATGCTAGGCCACAAAGAAAGTCTCAATAAATTCAGAAAGTTTGAAATCATACAAAATAATTTCTCTGACTACAGTGGAGGGAAGTTGGAAGTTCCAAGTGCCACAAGCTCATATTTGGCACCAAGATATAAAAGTTAAACAACATACTCTTAGAAAAACTGTGGGTAAAGGAGGAAATCACAACAGAATTCAATAAATACCTTGAAACTAATGAAAATGATAACACAACATATAAAAAATTATGGGATACAGCAAAAGCTGTACTGACAGGGAAATTTATAGCCATAAATTCATACATCAAAAAAGAAGAAAGAGCTAAAATTGAAGAACTAATTGAACAATTGGAGGAATTAGTAAAACAAAAAAACAAAAAACAAAACAAAACAAAAAAACTAACTAGCCCCAAAGAAAGAAGAAAGAAAGAAATAACAAAGATCAGAGAAGAACTAAATGAAATAGAAACTAGGAAAGCACTTGAATAAATAAACAAAACAAAGAGCTGGTTCTTTAAAAAGATCAATAAAATTGACAAACCCTTTGCTAGACTAACAAAGAAAAGGGAGAGAATATGCAAATTCATAAAATAAAAAATGAGAAAGGGTTATCACCACTGACTCCACTGAAATAAAAGTTATCATAATAGGATACTTTGAAAAACTATATTCCAACAAGAAAGACAATTTAGAGGAAATGGGCAAATTCCTAGAAACACATAAGCAACCTTCATTGACAAAAGAAGAAATTGATGACCTCAACAAACCAATCACAAGAAAGGAGATAGAATCAGTGATTAAAAACCTCCCAAATAAGAAGAGCTCTGGGCCAGACGACTTCACAGGTGAATTCCACCAAACATTCCGGAAAGAACTAACACCAATCTTGCATAAAGTCTTCCAAAAAATTGAAATAGATGGAACCTTGCCAAACTCATTTCATGATGCCAACATTACCCTAGCATGAAGGCCAAACAAAGACACCACAAGCAAGGAAAATTATATATCAATTTCTCTAATGAATGTAGATGTGAACATCCTCAACAAAATACTTGCCAATAGAATTCAGCAACACTTTAAATGAATTATACACTATGACCAAGTGGGTTTCATTGCTGGTATGCAAGGATGGTTAAACATAAGAAAATCAATTACTGTAATACACCACATAAACAGATTGAAGGAAAAAAAAAACATGATCATATATATAGATACAGAAAAAGCATTTGACAAAATACAGAACCCTTTCTTGATGAAAACACTGCAAAAGAGAGGAATAGAAGGAAACTTTCTAAACATGATGAAGTGTATATATGAAAAAAACCAAAGATAACATCATTTACAATGGTGAAATCCTAAAACCTATCCCTCTTATATCAGGAACAAGAAGGATGCCAACTATCATGACTTCTGTTATCATTGTGTTAGAAGTACTTGCTCAAGCACTGAGGCAAGACCCAATTATAAAAGGGATCTAAATAGAAAAGGAGGAAGTCAAAATTTCACTATTTGCAGATGACCTGAGCCTATATATAGAAAGACCTGAGATGTCTACAACAAAGCTTCTAAAACTTATAAATGAGTTCAGTAAAGTTGCAGGGTATAAGATCAGTGTACAAAAATCTGTGGCATTTCTGTACTCCAATGATGAGCAATCTGAGGAGGAAATCAAGAAACAACTACCATTTAGAGTGGTAAATTAAAAAATCAAATACTTAGGAATAAATGCAACCAAAATGTAAAAGACGTATATACAGAAAGCTACAGAACATTGTTCAAGAAAATCAAAGAAGACCTAAATAAATGGAAGAATATTCCTTGTTCATGAATAGGAAGACTAAATATTATTAAGGTGTCTATCCTACCAAAACTGAACTACAGATTCAATGCAATCCCAATAAAAGTCAATGCAGCATTTTAATGAGCTAGAAAAACTTACTATGAAATTTATTTGCAAAGGATAGAGGCCCCAAATAGACAAAGACATATTAAAAAAGAAAAATGAAAATGGAGGAATCACACTACCGGAATTCAAAACATACTACAAAGCTACAGTAGTGAAAATGGCATGGTATTGGCACAAGGATAGACACACTGAACAATGGAACCAAACTGAGAGTTCTGATATAGATCCTCATATATACAGTCATCTGATATTGAGCAAGGCCAAAAAACCCACTCAACTGGGAGAGAATGGCCTCTTTAACAATTGGTGTCTAGAGAATTGGATATCCATATGCAAAAGAAGGAGAGAGGATCACCATTTCACACCTTATATAAAAATCAGGTCAAGATGGATCAAAGACCTAAATGTAAGAGCCAAGACCCTAAAGGCATTGGAAAGCAATGTAGGGAAGAATCTACAGGACGTTGTAATATTAAATGGCTTCATGAACCTCACACCCAAAGCATGAGCAGCAAAAGAACAAATAGATAAATGAGACTTCCTCAAAATCAAAGCCTTTTGCACCTCAAAGGAGTTTATCATGAAAATGAAAAGAGAGCCTCCCCAATGGGAGAAAATATTTGGTAACCATGTAACAGATAAGAGACTTATATCCTGCATGTATAAAGAACACCTATATCTTGAAAATAAAAAGACACACAACCCATTTAAAAAATGGAAAAAGAATTTGCTCAGACACTTCTCCAAAGAAGAAATACAAATGGCTAAAAAGCACATTAAGGTGGCAGACTTTTCCCAGTGGTTAGAGTGTCTGTCTACCACATGGGAGGTCTGCGGTTCAAACCCTGGGCCTCCTTAACCCATGTGGAGCTGGCCCATATACAGTGCTGATGCAGGCAAGGAGTGTCCTGCTATGCAGAGGTGTCCCCCACATAGGGGAGCCCCATGCACAAGGAGTGAATCCTGTAAGGAGAGCTGCCCAGTGCGAAAGAAAGTGCAGCCTGCCCAAGAATGGCATCGCACACATGGAGAGCTGACACAACAAGATGATGCAACAAAAAGAAACACAGATTCCCTTGCTGCTGGCAATATCAGAAGCGGACAAAGAAGACGTAGCAAATAGACAGAGAAAAGACAACAGAGGTGGGGGGGAGAGGGGAGAGAAATAAATAAATCTTTAAAAAAATACAAAAAAGCACATCAAAAAATGCTCAAAATCGGCAAGATGGCATTTGAGTGAGTGCACCTTATAATCTCTCTTGCAAAGAAGTGGCTGAGTAGGGTTGAAATCCTACTGGACTGGGCTGTTTCAGGTGTTTGCAGGGCAGGAAGTGTCTGGATATCAATTTAGTGGGACAGTGACAGAGAAGATTCTTGGGTCTCTTTCACGGAGATCAGGGATGTGCACAGGATGTGTCCCCCTGCGGCTGGCAGCCTGGCAGTGGCAATTCCTGGAGACTTTGCTGCACTGGGGAGTTCCCAAGCCCTGAGTGGGTTGCTTTGGGGGCTTGCAGGGTCAGAGGTGTCTGGAAGTCGATTTGGTGAGACAGTGATGGAGGAGATTCTTGCAAGGGGTGGAATTTGGGGTTTCTGACACAGAGGTCAGAGCTTCTGGTTAGGGCCCCTCCCCCTAGGGCTAGGGGCCCTTCTGCAGGAGTCCCTGAACTGTTTCTAGTATGGTGGCACCCCCAGCAGACTGTTTCAGGGGCTTGCAGGGCAGGAGGTGTCTGGAAGTCGATTTGGTGAGACAGTAACGGAGGAGATTCTTGTGAGACGTGGAATTTTGGGTTCCTGACATGGAGATCAGAGCTTCCAGCTAGAGCCCCTCCCCCTAGGGCTGGTGGCCCATCTGCAGTGGTCCCTGAACTGTCTGTAGTACAACAGTGCCCCCAGCAGTCTGTTTCAGCAGCTTGCAGGGCAGGAGGTATCTGGAACTCGATTTGGTGAGACAGTGATGGAGGAGATTCTTGCGAGAGGTGAAGTTTTGGGTTGCTGATATGGAGGTCAGAGTTTGTGGGCATGACCCCTCCCTCTAGGACTGGTGCCCAGCTGCAGGGCTCCCTGAAGGCAGTGTTGTGTTTCAGTGCTCCCAGGTTCCCTGTTAACCGGTTGCATGGTTCCCAGTTCTGTGTCCCCTAAACCCTGGTGGTCCATACTCCAGAGATTCACACCTCTTGAGTCTGCAATATCACAGAATTCCCATCCCTGAATACACCACTCCCTGAGGTCCATCTTAGGTCCTTGATTGTCCTAGCCTTCCGAATTTGTGTTTTGTTTTCCTTTTTCTCTTTTTCCTTTTTTTATTGTCATAGTTGCTAATATTGCATTATCTCCTGGTCTTTGTTCCCATTTTATCTCCCAAGGTCCTTTTTCATTTATTTAGGTTTTTTTTCCTTCTTTTCTTTTTCTTTCTTGCTTGTTTCCCTCCCTTTTCTTTGCCCATCCCGTTTTTTCTTCTCTTTTTTTCTTTTCCTCTTTTTCTTCTTATTTTATTTTTGCGACGGCTTGCTCGGTCGGTAGAGGTGGGGACTGGCTGTGGACGAGGGGTCGACCCAGCTCTGGACGAGGGGTTGGTCCCACTTGGGACGAGGGGTCGGTCCCACTTGGGACGAGGGGTCAGTCCGGCAGCAGACGAGGAATCGGTCTCACAGGGGTTGCGCGGTTCGGCTGACGGGGTCGCCCGGCGAAGCCGGCGACGAAGGGGTCGCCCGGAGAAGCCGATGACGAAGGGGTCGCCCGGAGAAGCCGGCGACGAAGGGGTCGCCCGGAGAAGCAGGCGACGAACTGGGGACAAGGGAGGCCAGGCCCTTGTCGGGGGCTCTCAGGCCTGGAGGGCGCATGGCAGAAGAACTACCGCGGAGACAAGGTAAACACGCAAGTCCACTTTATTGAGGGAGAGGCAACAGTTTTATAGGGGCTGGGGAAGGCTGACTGGTCGAAGCCATGCCCTGTTCTGATTGGTTGCCAGCGAAAGGTCAGTGGGAGGTGCTGGATGGGGGAGGGGTGGTGGTTAGGGATTGGCTGTCGCTGTTGCTGGGACAGGGTTTAGGGATTGGTGGCTGCTGTTGCTGGGGTGGAGGGCAGACTTGAGTTTCCCGCCCACGCCTGGCTGTTGCTGCTGTCGGGGGGAGGGAAAAGGGCAGACTGGATTTTTCCGCCCACTCCTGGCTGTTGCTGCTGTCGGGGGAGGGGAAAAGGGCAGACTGGAATTTTCCGCCCTGCGCCTGCGCAGGGAGAAAGAAGAAGAAGGGTGCCACCCCACAGGCATCATGTGGCGCCATCCAGGAGGAGGGGCGGCCGCGGAAGCATGGCTGCCGAGAAGGGGAGACCCGAGGGCACTCTGCACCCATGCCAAGCTTCCTTCAGGGGTGGCGGTGGGCCCGACCAACCACCCTATTATGGGGGCAGTGGTTTGGAATAGGCCTACCGTGGCCGCCGCCCCTTGCCAGGCCAGCAAACCACACTTCAGCCTGAGGGGTGACCGCATATTTTATTTTATTTATACAATAGGTGCTGCAGGGAATGCCTCACATTTGCTGTGTTTCCTCGTCCTCCATTTCCTTGTTTCTGTGTGAATTGATTTTTGGCTACCGACACTATCCCCTTTCCCCCAAATCTTGCTATCTTCCATCATCTACTGTCTCTCTTACATTCCACCTCCCTTTATTTGGTCCCCAAATTGTCTAACATTTAATTTCTAATACCTTTGTTCTGTTTTCTGCCTTTATTCACTCTTGATATTATTTTCTTTCTTTTCTCTTTCCCTCTCTCATGAAAACACTGGCTTTTCAATTCATACTATATTCCTCCCCATATTCAGTTGACTATCTCATTATAGATACTCTACTTACTGCTATAACCCTACACAACTTACATGAGTCTAATATCCATTATCCCAGATCGCACATTGTTGCTCTGTTAACATTTATTACCAATACTACTTTACACATTTTCTTTTCTTACACAATTTCCTTTCCCTGGCCCTAATATTTTCCTTCAAAGTGAACTTAGCCAGCAACAAGAAAATAGAATAAGAATAACAAAGTGACAAAAAGAAGAGATAACACTTATGCAAGAACAACAACTAATTAATCCCCAAGACTAGACAAAGAAGCTAAGGAACTGATTAAACTCGTGAAGATAAAATGATGACCAGACAGCAACAAAAAACTACCAACCAAACCAGTAATCAGGAAAACAAGGCTGAATCCAACAAACAAACTAAAAACCAGGAAGGGGAGCAGAACATCAGACAAGTAATTACAGATCTCAAAACATAGAGACCAACTTAATGAGGTAAAAGAAGAGTTTAACAATATGAAGAAAACAATTGGAAAGGAAATTGCAGACATATGCAAAAAGATAACAGATATGATGGGAATGAACACCACAGTTCAAGAAATAAAAAATACACTCTCAGCAAATAGCAGAAAATTAGAAGAGGAAGAGGAGAGAATTAGCGATGTGGAAGACAGTATATCTGAAATCAAACAGATAGTATAATTGATCGATAAAAAAGATAGAAAAAATCCAGCTAGGACTTAGGGACCTGATTGACAATGCAAAATGCACAAACATATGTATTATAGGCATCCCAGGAGAAGAAGAGAAGGGAAAGGGGACAGAGAGGTGTTGCAGGAAATAATGGCTGAAAACTTCCCAAATCTACTGAGATGGATGTACATGTCCAGGAAGCACAACACACCCCAAACATCATAAACCCCAACAGGCCCACCCCAAGACATATACTTGTCAAATTATCCAGTGCCCAAGACAAAGAGAAAATTCTAAAAGCAGCGAGAGAAAAGAAAACCATCACATACAAGGGAAGCTCCATAAGATTAAGTGCTGATTTCTCATCTGAAACCATAGAAGCAAGAATATAGTAAAAGTACTAAAAGAAAAAATTTCCAACCAAGAATACTCTACCCAACTAAAGTAGCATTCAATAATGATCGAGAGTTCAAAATATTCACAGATAACCAGAAATTGAAAGAGTATGCCAACAAGAAACCTCCCATTCAAGAAATACTAAAGGGAGTTCTGCAGGAAGAAAGGAAAAAACAGGGGAGGCAGAGTTAGAGGAGAGTGTAAGAGCAACAAAAAAGACAAAAAGGGAAGGAAACAAATAAACAAAATATGACAAACAGAAGTCCAATCAAAATATGGCTAACATAATTCCTTGAAAGTATTAACAATGAATGTCAATGGATTAAACTCACCTATCAAAAGATTCAGACTGGGACATTGGATAAGGAAATATGACCCATCTGTATGCTGTCTACAAGAAACACATCTTAGACCCAGGGATTCTTGGAGGCTGAAAGTGAATGGTTGGAAAATAATCTTACAAGCAAACAATAACCAAAAAAAGGCAGGAGTAGCTGTATTGATATCAGACAAAATAGACCTTAAATGCAAAAAGATTGTGAGAGACAGAGAAGGATACTACATATTAGTGAAAGGGACAATCTCTCAAGAAGAATGAGCAATCATAAATATTTATGCTCCTAACAAGGGTACATCCAAATATGTGAGGCAAACTTTGGAAAACTAAGTGAAAGAATAGATGGCTCTAAAATTATAGTGGGAGATTTTAATACACCACTATCAACTTTGGACATAACATCTCAAAAGAGAATCACTAAAGAAACACAATACTTGAACAGTATATTAAAGGAGCTGGATCTAATAGACATATACAGATCATTACACCAAAATACAGCAGGATATACATTTTTCTCAAGTGCACATGGATCATTCCCCAAGATAGACCATATGCTAGACCACAAAGAAAGGCTTAATGAATTCAGAAAGATCAAAATCATACAAAATAATATCACTGAAAACAGTGGGGTCAAGCTGGAAATCTGCAAGGGCCAGAGGCCCAGGTTTCACAGCAAGATATGGAAATAAAATAGCACACTCTTAGAAAACAGTGGGTCAAAAGGAAATCTCAAAAGAAATTAATAACTACCTTGAAACTAATGATAATGATAACACAGCATACCAAAACTTATGGGATGCAACAAAAGCAGTAATGAGAGGGAAATTTATAGCCATAAATTCACAAATCAAAAAAAAAAAAAGAAAGAGCAAAAATTGAAGAACTAACTGCATATTTGGAGGAATTAGTAAAAAAAAACCCAAGTAACCCCACAGGAAGAAGAAAGAAAGAAAGAACAAAGATAAGAGCAGAACTATATGAAATAGAAAATAAGAAAACTCTTGAAAAGATAAATAAGACCAAGAGCTGGTTCTTTGAGAAGATCAATAAAATTGAAAAACCCTTAGTGAGACTAACAAAAAAAGAGAGAAGATGCAAATACACAAAATAAGAAATGAAAAAGGAGATATCACCATGGACCCCAAAGAAATAAAGACTATCATAAGAGGATACTTTGAAAAACTATATTCCAACAAAAATGACAATTCAGAGGAAATGGATAAATTCCTAGAAACACATAAACAGCCTATATTGATGAAAGAAGAAATTGATGATCTCACCAAACCAATCATGAGTAAAGAGATAGAATCAGTCATTAAAAACCTCCCAACTAAGAAGAGCCCAGGGCCAGACTGTGTCACAGGTGTATCCTACAACACATTCTGGAAAGAACTAACACCAGTCCTGCTGGAACTCTTCCAAAAAATCGAAAAACAAGGAACATTACCAAAATCATTCTATGATGCCAAAATTACCCTAGTAACAAAACTAAACAAAGACACCACAAGAAAGGAAAATTACAGATCAATCTTTTTAATGAACCTAGACACAAAATACCTCAACAAAATACTTGTTAACTGTATTCAACATCACATTAAACGAAGTATACACCATGACCAAGTAGGATTCAGTCTGGGTATGCAAGGATGGTTGAACATAAGAAAATCATAGTAATACACCATAAAAACAGATTGAAGGGAAAAAATCACATGATTCTATCTGTAGATGCAGAAAAAGCATTTGACAAAATACAGCACCCTTTCTTGATAAAAACACTGCATAAGATTGGAATACAAGGAAATTTTTTGAATATGATAGAGTATATATGAAAAACCCACAGTCAACGTCCTTCACAATGGTGAAATCCTAAAATCCTTCCCTTTAAGATCAGGAGCAAGACAAGGATGCCCACTCTCTCCCCTTCTATTTAACATTGTCTTAGAAGTACTTGCTCGAGCCCTGAGGCAAGAAACAGATATAACAGGCATTCAAATGGGAAAGGAAGAAGTCAAAATTTCATTATTTGCAGATGACATGATCCTATACATAGAAAACCCTGAGAGGTCTACAACAAAGCTTCTAGAACTCATAAATGAGTTTAGTAAAGTCACAGGTTATAAGATCAATGCGCAAAAATCAGTAGCATTTCTATACACCAATAATGAGCAAGCTCAGGAGGAAATAAAGAAAGAAATACCATGACCAATAGTATATTAAAAAATCAAATCCCTAGGAATAAATTTAACTGAAGATGTAAAAAATTTATACCCAGTGAACTACACAAGACTGTTAAAGGAAACCAAAGAAGACCTAAATAAATGGAAGAATATTCCCTGTTCATGGATAGGAAGACTAAATATTATTAAGATGTCTATCCTACCAAAACTGATCTACACATTCAATGCAATCCCAATATAAATCAACACAGTATTCTTTAAGGAACTAGAAAAACTAACTATGAAATTTATTTGGAAAGGAAAGAGGCCCCGAAAAGCCAAGGACATATTGAAAAAGAAAAATGAAATTGGAGGAATCACACTCCCTGACTTCAAAACATACTACAAAGCTACAGTAGTGAAAATAGCATGGTATTGGCATAAGGAGAGACACACAGACCAATGGAACTGAATTCAAAATTCTGATACAGATCCTTATATATATAGACATATAATATTCAATAAAGCCACCAAACCCTCTCCACTGGGAAAGAATGACCTATTTAACAAATGGTGCCTGGAGAACTGGATGTCCATATGTAGAAGAATGAAAGAGGATTACCATCTCACACCCTACACAAAAATCAACTCAAGATGGATTAAAGATCTAAATATAAGAGCCAAGACCATAAGGACTTTGGAAAGCAGTGTAGGGAAGCACATACAAGACATTGTAATAGGAAATTGCTTCATGAACTTCACACCAAAAGCACGAGCAGCAAAAGTACAAATAGGTAAATGGGACCTCCTCAAAATTAAAGCCTTCTGCACCTCAAAGGAGTTTGTCAAGAAAGTGAAAAGAGAGCCTACACAATGGGAGAAAATATTTAGTAACAATATATCGGATAGGAGACTTATAACTTGCATATATAAAGAACTCCTATATCTTGAAAATAAAAAGATAAACAACCCATTTAAAAAATGGGAAAAAGATTTAAACAGACACTTCTCCAAAGAAAAATACAAATGGCTAAAAAGCACATGAAAAAATGCTCCAAATCTCTAGCTATCAGGGAAATGCAAATCAAAACTGCTATGAGATACCATCTTACTCCCATAAGATTGACAGCTATGAAAAAACAGAAGAATACAAATGCTGGAGAGGATGTGGAGGAATGTGAACACTCATCCACTGCTGGTGGGAATACAGAAGGATCCAATCATTCTGGAGGACATTTTGGCAGTTTCTAAAAAACCAACCGTAGATTTGCCATATGACCCAACAATTCCACTGCTGGGTATACACCCAGCAACACTGAAAACATGAACACAAACTGATATATGCACATCATTGTTCATAGCAGCATCATTCACTATCGCCAAAAGTTGGAATCAACCCATATGCCCATCAACAGATGAATGGATAAATAAAATGTGGTATATACATACAATGGAATACTACTCGGCTTTAAGAACAAATACACTACATACACACGTGATAACATGGATGAATCTTGAGAACCTTATGTTGAGTGAAGCAACCCAGGCATTGAAGAACAAATACTACATGACCTCAATGATATGAAATAAGTAAACCAAGCTGCCTCAGGGAGCTAGAGATTGGATGATAAACTTACAGGCTTACAGGGGTTAGAGGAAGGATGTAAACTGACATCTTCATGGGTGAAATCTATGATAAGCTGGAGGTAAGTATGTGTACAATGAAGAGATAAAATGGGGGCATAGGGTTACCTTGGGTGGAGTTTTGTGGGTTTGATGGAGGCTAGGGATGGGAGGTTGGGTAATATTGCCCAAGAAATTGGGAGGAGGGTTGGCAACATATGAGCATAGGAGATTTTTAGGTATTTCGTTGAGAGTATAATGCTGAGAAAACCTTTTCAAAAATATAATAAATAAAGTTACCTATTTAAGATACTTAAAGGGGATAATCTGATGCAGGACAGACTCCTAGGGAATCTGTGAATGCTCATTTTGCTAGAGTGGGTTTTATCACTGGGTAGAGACCCATATAATGAGAGTGACGGTATACCCACATCCTGGGGAAGACTGATGCCATCAAATAGAGGGAACGGTATCTCTCAAGAGAAATGGCGGCTCCCAGGGCATTAGGGTAGTTGAGCATGTCAAGCCCTCAACACTGTTGCAAGTATCTCTGAACATGGCTCTTCAAGAAATGAAGATTGACTGTCACTGTGGGCCCTAAGGGGAGGGGGAAATAGGTATTAATAGATGGAACCAATGTAACTGCTTGGGTAATAGAAGTGTTTCAAAAGAGTATGCAAGGATGGATATAAGACATGTAAAATTACACAAAAAATTTATAATGGCTGATAGGCTAAAATGTAAATCATAATGTAAAACATAAGATAACTAAAAATTTAGAAAGTTGTATAGTCTAACATATAAACCACAGTGTAAAAACAAATGTTACCTTGTTTGAAAGCTATTGTCTCAAAACAAATGTTACCTTGTTTGAAAGCTATTGTCTCAATACATCAGTTTCAGTAAATATGGTATGAATATGTTAAAAGATTATTGCTGTGGAAAGGAAAAGGTTTTATGTTGATATGTGGGAGTACTATATATTTTATATATGAATTACTGTGATGTCAAACTGTTGTGAAGATAAGCTTAATAATTAGAAAAAAGAAAAGAAAAAGATAGGATGTAGAATTTTTCCAAATTAATATGTGTTCTATATCTAACCTTTAAAATCATCACTGTATTCCATTTTACTGTTAAGGGAACCTGGGAATATATTGGGCTTCAATTTTCAGGAAGTTTTGGATCACAGAGAGGTTCAACAATGGCAGTGGAGGAATACTGGTGTGGGATGTTATTGACAGGGGACACATGGTTGGCAGGGAGTTCTACAGGCATATATCCAGGGTACATAAAAATGTTAGGATATTTCCATAGTGGATACAATTAAAAGTAACAACTGAGGGAGTGTTGAGTTCCTAGCCAGGGGAGCTCTATCACAGTCCCTAAAGGAACAGCAACAATCCCCCAAGTGCAACGGCAAAGACCAAAAAAGAAGGAAGGTCCAACAATGAGCCCTTGATAGTAATGACTATGCTTGTGAGCCTGTGCACCTGAAATAAGAACACTACCTAGAGCTGCAGAGTGCCTAAGAGTTTTCTCCTGAGAGCCTCCGTGTTGCTCAAATGTGGTCAGTCTTGAAGGCAAACTGAGCCTCCCTGGTTCTCAGGGATTACTACCAAGTACCAGCTGATGATGTAACTAGAAAATGACCTTGAATAAAAGGGTCAACTCGGGCCAGCAGAATATATCAATCTACATGTAATACCAGGAGTTAAAAATGATTTTGACCTGAATAAAAGGGGGAAATAGAAAGGACAAATGAGTTTATATGGCTATGAGTCTCTAAAAAAGAGCCGGGAGGTTATCAGAGGGGTTGCCCTTATGCACACTTGAGCAGAGTCCCAGAGACAAATAAAGTAGATACAACCCCAGGTATTGGGTCCTCTGAGGGCTACAGAGTCCCACAGGTTTTATGGTCATGGCAGATCGAGTTCAGTACCTTGGCAGTTGGTCCTTCTTTGGAGTTGGTGTTTCTGGGTGATGGAGCTGGACACAGATGTGATCTCTTTTCAGAAGCCTTTCCTGTTACTTTACCAGAATTGTAGTTTGTGCTGGTTTAATATATACACAGGGGATCTCAATCTCTGGACTGACCATATGATAGCCAGGCCCTGTGCCTCAACAGACTTCAGCTCCTACACTCTGGTTTATTGGACTTGCCCCACTCAGCTAACATGGAGTTGAAGAAGGTCAACCATCACACCCTGGAGCCAAGAGTGCCTACAACTGAAAGCAGGAGGATTGCATCCAGCATCCATGTGGAATCTAAGCCCCCTTTTGATATAAATGTGGAGTGGACACAACCAATCCAAGGTCCACAGGATGGAGGAATAGAATATGGATTAGACTGGACTTACAGATATTCTATTCATGAACTATTGTGATTAGTAATCAAAGAAAATATGGCATTGATGTGGAGAATGGGGCAATGATGGCTGCTGGGTGTGGGGGATGGGAGGAAAAGATGAGATGTGGAGGCATTTTCGGGTCTTGGAGGTGCCCTGGGTGGTGCTGCTGTGACAATTACCAGACATTGTAGTTCCTCCCATGGCCCACTGGATGGAACGTGGGAGAGTGTGGGCTATGATGTGGACCATTGACCATGAGGTACAGTGGTGCTCAGAGATGTATTCACCAAATGCAATGAATGTCTCATGATGATGGAGGAGAATGTTGCTATGGGGGGAGTAGTGAGGTGAGGGGGGTGGGGGGTATATGGGGACCTCATATTTTTTTAATGTAATATTAAAAAAAGAATAAAGACAAAAATGCTCAAAATCACTAGCTATTAGGGAAATGCAAATCAAAACTACAATGAGATACCATTTTATTTCCATAAGACTGGAAGTTATCAAAAAAAAGTAGACTACAAGTGCCAGAGAGGATGTGAAGGAATGGGAATGCTCATCCACTGCTGGTGGGAATGTAGAAGGATCCAGCCATTCTGAAGGACAGTTTGGTGGTTTCTCAAAAAGTTAGCTATGGATTTGCCATACAAGCCAGCAATTCCACTGCTGGGTATATACCCAGATGATATGAAAATAAGGATACAAACCAATGTATGCACACCAATGTTCATAGCAGCATTATACACTATTGCCCAAAGTTGGAATCAACCCAAGTGCTCATTAATGGATGAATGGATAAATAAAATGTGTTATATACATACAGTGGAATACTACTCAGCTTTAAGAACAAATACACTACAAACACACGTGATAACATGGGTGAATCTTGAGAACCTTATGTTGAGTGAAGCAACCCAGGCATTGAAGAACAAATATTACATGACCTCAATGATATGAAATAAGTAAACCAAGCTGCCTCAGGGAGCTAAAAACTGGAAGATAGGCTTAAAGGAATTCGGGGGAGAGAGGAAGGTTGCGACATGACACCTACATGAGTGAAGTTTATGATAAGCTGGAGGTAAGTATTTGTACAGAGAAGGGATAAGATGGGGACATAGGGATAACTTGGGTGAGGCTATACAGGCTTGAGTGGGACTAGGGCTGGGAGGCTGGGTCAGATGACCCAAGGAATTAGAAGGAGGGCTGGGGGGAACCGTTGAATATGGAAGAATGTCAGACATATGGTTGCAACTACACTGTTGAGAAAACTCTTTAGAAAAATAAGAAAGGATCACGTTTTTAAGTTGCTTCAGTGGGGAGCTTCTTGGGAGTATGAGTGCTCATGTTGTCATAGTGTGTTATATCATTGGGTGGAGACCCATACAATGAATGTGAAGACCTACCCAGATCCTGGGGAGGCCTGGTGTTCCCAAATAGAGGGAATGGTGTCTCTTGAGAAAATAACTGGCTCCCAATTAGTTAGGACAGTCTAGTATGTCCAGTCCTCAGCATTGCTACAGTATCTGTAAATCTGGTCCCTCAAGTAGTGAAGATTGATTTTCACAGTGTGCCCTAAGGGGAGGGGGAGAGAGGTATAGCATGGATGGAAGCAGGGCAACTGGAGGTCATTGGAAGTGCACCACAAGATCAAGCAATGATGGATATAGGACATGTTAACTTACACCTAAAATGTATAAAAGTCTATAAACTAAAATGTAAAGCATAATGTAAAAACAAGGAAACTAAATATTTAGAAATTTGTAAAGTCTAAAATAAAAACAATAATGTAAACCAAAATGGAGCCATGTTTGATAGCTATGTTTCAAAATCTGTACATTAGCTGCAGCAAATATAACATGAACATGTAAAAAGATCATTGCTCATTTGTCCTTTCCATTTCCCCTTTTTATTCAGGTCAAAAAGCATTTTTAACTCCTGGTATTACATGTAGATTGATATATTCTGCTGGCCCGAGTTGACCCTTTTATTCAAGGTCTTTTTCTAGTTACATCATCAGCTGGTACTTGGTAGTAATCTCTCAGAACCAGGGAGGCTCATCCCTGGGAGTCATGTCCCATGCTGGGGGAAGGCAATGCATTTTCCTGCTGAGCTTGCCTTCAAGACTGGCCACATTTGAGCAACACTGAGGCTCTCAGGAGAAAACTCTTAGGCACCCTGCAGCTCTAGTTAGTGTTCTTATTTCAGGTGCACAGGCTCACAAACATAGTCATTACTATCAAGGGCTCATTGTTGGACCTTCCTTCTTTTTTGGTCTTTGCCGTTGCACTTGGGGGATTGTTGCTGTTCCTTTAGGGACTGTGATAGAGCTCCCCTGGCTAGGAACTCAACACTCGCTCAGTTATTTTTAATTGTATCCACTATGAAAATATCCTAACATTTTTATGTACCCTGGATATATGCCTGTAGAACTCCCTGCCAACCATGTGTCCCCTGTCAATAACATTCCACATCAGTATTCCTCCACTGCCATTGTTGAACCTCTCTGTGATCCAAAACTTCTTCAAAAGTGAAGCCCAATATATTGCCAGGTTCCATTAATAGTAAAATGGAATACAGTGATGATTTTAAAGGTTAGATATAGAATACATATTAATTTAGAAAAATTAAGGTAAAAATAAATTGGGGTATCAAAAAATTAATGGCTATGAGTCTCCAAACAGAGTCAGGAGGTTATCAGAGGGGTTGCCCTTATGCACACCTCAGCAGAGTCCCAGAGGCAGATAAAGTAGATACAACCCCGAGTATTGGTTCTTCTGAGGGCTACAGAGACACACACATTCTATGGTCATGTCAGAGGGAGTTCAGGGCCATGTCCATTGGCCTTAATTTGTAGTTTGTGTTTCTGTGAGATGGAGCTGGACTCAGATGTGATCTTTGTTCACAAGCCTCTCCTGTTACTTTTATCAGAACGTAGTTGGTGCTGGGGTTTAATATATACCCAGGGGACCTTAATCTCTGGAATGACCATGTGATAGCTGGGCCCTGAGCCTCAACAGACTTCAGCTCCGGCATTCTGGTTTATTGGACTTACCCCATTCAGCTAACATGGAGTTGAAGAAGGTCAACCAACACACCAGGTCCCAAGTGTGCCAACAGCTGAAAGCAGGATTGCATCCACCATCCTTATGGAATCTAAGGTCCCTCTTGATATAGATATGGAGTGGACACAACCATTCCAAGGTCCACAGGATGGAGGAATAGACTATAGATTAGAGTACCCTTACTAATATCCTATTCATGAACTATTGTGATTAGTAATTGAAGAAAATGTGGCATTGGTGTGGAGAAATTGGCCATGTTGGCTGCTTGGGTTAGGGAATGGCAGGAAGAGATGTGATGTGGGGGCATTTTCGGGGGTTGGAGTTGTCCTGGGTGGGGCTGCAGGGACAGTTTCTGGACATTGTATTTCCTCCCATGGTCCACTGGGTCGACTGTAGGAGAGTGTGGGCTATGGTGTGGACCATTGACCATGAGGTGCAGCGGTGCTCAGAAATGTATTCACCAAATGCAATGTATGTCTCATGATGATGGAGTAGATTGGTGTTATGGGGGGTAGGAGTGGGGTGAGGGGAGTGGGGGGTATACAGGGACCTCATATATTTTTATTATAATATTAAACAAAGAAAATAAAATAACAAAAAAATTTTAAAAATGAAAAACTAAATAAGACAAAAAAATAAATCACTGCTGTGGAAACAGGAAAAGGGTTTGATGTTTGATATCTGGGAGTCCCCTATATTGTGTATGTGAATTACTGTGATCCAAAACATTTTTGAAGACAAAATTAAAAATTAGAAAAAAAAGAAAGGATGTAGATACTGAGGAAGAAATGGAAGTGACTTGCCACTGTACATACAGGGCAACACCTATTACAGTGATGAAAGGCAAAATGTTAGAAACAAAAGTATATAATATTTTTCATTTTATTAATACACCAATTTATTTTTACTTTCAGTATTTCTAAATTATTATGTATTCTATTTCTAAACTTTAAACCCATCAGTATATTTCAATTTCCTATTAATTGAATTTGGCAATATATTATGATTCATTGTTGAAGAAGTTTTGGATCACAGAGAGGTTTAACTATGGCAGGGGAGGAATTCTGTTGTGGGGTGTTATTGATGGGGGCACATGGTTGGGGGGAAGTTCTCCAGGGCATGTATATAGGGGACATCAATATGTTATGATATGTTAGGTATTTTTATAGTAGTTATAGTTTCTAATGTCAACTGAAGGAGTGCTGAGTTCCCACCCAGGGGATCTCTGTCATATTCCCCAATAGAACAACAATAACCCCTGAAGTGCAATGGCAAAGATCAAGAAGGAAGGATGGTCCAGTAATGAGCCCTTGATATTCATGACTATGCTTAGGAGCCTGTGTGTCTGAAATATGAACTAGGCCTAGAGCTGTAGGGTGCCTAAGAGTTACCTCTTCAGAGCCTCCATGTTGCTCAAATGTGGTCACTCTCTAAGTCAAACTCAGTATGTAAATGCATTACTTTCCCCCCAACATGGGACATGACTCCTGAGGATGAGCCTCCATGGCACTGAAGGATTACTACCAATCACTAACTGGAGAAGCAACTAGAAAGAGATCTCAAATAAAAGGGTTAACTTAGACCAGTAGAATATCTCAGCCTTTATGATAGATCAAGTGTTAAAAACTGATTTTTGACCTTGAATAAAAGAGGGAAATGGCAAAGACAAATGAGTTTATACCGCTAAGAGTCTTCCAAAAAGAGTCAGGAGGTCATCAGAGAGGTCACACTTACACAAACCTCAGCAGGACCCCAGAAAAAGCCAAAGTAGATACAACTCTAGGTACTGGTTCTTCTGACAGCTATGGAGATCCACAGAGTCTACAGTCATGGCAGATGGATTTGGAGTTCTGTGACATGTCCAAGGGCCCTACTTTGGAATTTATGCTCCCAAGTGTAATGGAGCTGGACTCCGATGTGACATTTATGCACATGCCCCTTCTGTCATTTTTCCTGAACCTGTGATTGGTGCTAGGGATGGTCCATACTCAGGAGACTTGAATCTCTGGACTGCCCATGTACCAGCTGAGCCCTGAGCCTCAGCAGAGTGGCAACTCCTACTGTCTGGTTTGTTGGTCTTACTCAGGTCAGCTAACAGGGAGGTGAAGGTGGTCAACCACCACACCAGGGAATCAAGAGTACCTACAACTGTAAGCAAAGGAATTGCATCCATCATCCATGTGGAATCTAAGCCCCCTCTTGATCTAGAGGTGGAGAGAACATCACCATCCCAGGGTCCACAGAATGGGGGAATAAAATATGGACTAGAGTGGACTTACTGATATTCTACTATAAAACTATTGTGATGAGTAATAGAAGAAAGTTTAGCATCGAGGTGGAGTAGGTGCTGAGGGCAGGGATAGGGAAGAAAAGATGTGATGTGGTGGAATTTTGGGGATTTTGAGTTGTCCTAAATGATATTGAAGGTTTAGCTGGACTTTATATATCCTGCCATAACTCACTGAATGCACTAGGGAAGAGAGCGAACTACAGGGTAACTAAAACCTTAGAGAACTTGCTGACTTCCAACAAGAATATTTCATTCAAAGGTTGCTTCACACAGATGTTTTTTTAATTCATATTTTCTGCTACTGCATTTTTCCTTCTTTCTTCAATGGCTTATGGCTGCTATGTAGCTATCTACAATCCTCTTCATTACCCAATTATTATGTCCAGGAGACTCTGCTGTGCCCTCATCACTTTATCCTACATGATTAGTTTCACTGAATCATTAATTAACCTTCTTTTTATGAACAGTCTCCATTTCTGCAACTCCAACATAATCTATCACTTTTTCTGTGACTTAACTCGAATTTTAACCCTGTCCTGCACTGATACTGATGACACTGAAATCATGATAATGATTTGTGGCAGTTTAGACATAATGGTGAATCTTGGCACTATTTCTGTTTCCTACATACCTATTTTGTCTACTATCCTGAAAATTAATTCCTATTCAGGAAAGCACAAAGCTTTTTCTACTTGTGCATCCCACCTCCTAGGAGTCACTATCTATTATGGCACTACGAGTTTTACTTTTTAAAACCAAAGACATCCTACTCCTTGGGAAAGGATCAAGTGGCCTCTGTCTTTTATACCATGGTGGTCCCCATGCTGAATCCACTCATTTATACTCTCAGGAACAAAGAAGTGAAAAACGCTATCATTAGAGTCATGCAGAAGAGAGAGGTTTCCAAGAAATAACAGTGACAGTAATTCTGAATATTTAAGTGCATCTTTTCTTTCTTTTCTATTTGGATATTTACTTGATTTTTTTCTAAATATATTAGCATCCTTTAATTAGTTTTCATTTACATTAAACCTTCCTCTGTCAGACCATGCATTTTCTAGAACATGACCAAGAATATATTTTCAGAAATCTACATAGTAATTGGAAGCCATGAAATACACGTTAATCCTTTGGCTTAAATATATATGGTTTTATGGGCTACAAAGTTGAAATAGAAAAATAGTATTGTTAATCTTCAAATTATGTTTTAAAAATACTCATGCATATTCCAATTTCGGAGAATTTTGTTATGAGGAGCTCTTTCAGAAATTTATTTTTCTTTTATTTTTTGTTTATTTTTTGTCTTTATTTTTTTAAATATTACATTAAAAAATATGAGGTTCCCATATACCCCCACCCCCCTCGCCCCACTCCTCCCCCCATAGCAATAACCTCCTCCATCATCATGAGACAGTCATTGCATTTGGTGAATACATCTCTGAGCACCGCTGCACCTCACGGTCAATGGTCCACATCATAGCTCACACTCTCCCATGTTCCACCCAGTGGGCCATAGGAGGACATATAATGTCTGGTAACTCAGAAATTTTATTTAATTTATTCTGTAAGAGAGAAATTTAGCACAGTCTTAAATAATTTCTGGGCGGGGGGGGAGGGGAAGGATAGAAAATCCTGGATTTAGATTCCAGAACCGTCAGTTCCTTTACTGTATATTCCTTAGTATGCCATGGAGAGTTGAAATTTAGTTTCCTCAACTAAAGCAGACTAGTAATTCTACATCCATAGAGTTATTTTGAAGGTGAAATCATATGGAAAGTGGAAAATATTTAATGTAATAGTAGTAAACTTGACCATGACCATCAGAATATTTACCTTCCTCAAATGTTTTGAATATGCTGTAACTTTTGTTACAATAAATTTTGCTGATGCATTAAAAAATACTTTTGGTTAATTTTATTTATAAAGAAACAAAACACTAAAAGAGGAGAAAGGACACTTCAATTTTTTATTTTAGATCTAAGTAAACTATAGTGATAGAATTATGTTATCAAAAAAGTGTATGAGAACATTGAAGAAAATCTGGAAAATATTCTAGATCATTAAATAAAATAGGGTTATCCTAGTCATTTTTGAGAGCTTTGTTCATGGTGTTCTAGACTAATTTGTCTATTAAAAGTATCAAAACATTTCCATTAATCTAAATAAACATCCCATACATTTGAAGTATTAACTAATATTTCCTTTTTAATGTATTTCTACATAACAAGGAATTGCACTTTTAATTTTACTACTATTCAATATATATTTAAGAAAGTATGTTTTCTTCGTGTTCCTGTGTTTATTTTTATTTAAACTTAAGAAATTGTTGTTAGATATTTTCTTACTTCAAATGATTTCTATTCTTTTAATTTATATTGTTTTAATTGTAGTTACATTTATTCATGGTCATAAATGATTTTTGAAATATTAAAGTTCAAACTCTTTTAAACAATTGAATTTTTATTAAACTCTCATAAATTCATCACAATTCATTCATTAATCTATTCAAAAAATTAAAATCTCTTTTATTATCCTCTACATCCTGAATTGCTATAAAATGTTTAACTTATCATGTGCAATACCACTATAAATTACTGTATTAATATTATTTTTTCTATACTCTGTGATGTCTTGAATCTATATTTATTATATTTTCTCTTTGTTTTGCTTACAATAATCTGTCTTTGTTAAACATGTATTTAAAAATACTATACTTTTAAAATTATTCTCTCTTCTTATATACGTATTATGTCTTCCTACATTGAAAGGCCTTTGGTATTTTAGGGTCTTTATCATGAGCTGTGCTGGCCTTTCTTTCATTTATTTATTCATTTTTCTTTCTTTCTTTATATTTATTTATTTATTTTCCAAATTCTACCCAATTTATTCATTTTTAAAAAGATATTACATTCAAAAAATATGCGGTCCCCATTCAACCCCGCCACCCCACCCCACCACTCCCCCCACAGTAACACTCGCCCCCTTCATCATGACACATCCATTGCGTCTGGTGAGTACATCTCCGAGAATCACTGCAACCCATGTCCTGTGTTCCACACCATAGCCCACATTCTCCCATGTTCCATTCAGTGGGCCATGGGAGGACATACAATATCCAGCAATTGTCCCTGGAGCACCACCCAGGACAACTCCAATTCCCAAGAATGCCTCCACATCTCATCTCTTCCTCCCATTCCCCACACCCAGCAACCACCATGGCCACTTTTTCAACAGCAATGCCACATTTTCTCGATTATTAACCACAATAGTTCATGAATAGGATATTACTAAGTCCTCTCTGATCCTTATTGTGTTCCTCCTTCCTGTGGACCTTGGCTTGGTTGTGTCCATTCCACATTTGTGTCAAGAAGGGGTTTAGATTCCACATGGATATTGGATACAATCCTCCTGCTTTCAGTTGTAGGCACTTTAGGCTCCATGGTGTGGTGGTTGACATTCTTCAACTCCATGTTATCTGAGTGGGGTAAGCCCAATAAATCAGAGTGTAGGAGGTGAAGATTGATGAGGGTCAGGGCCTGGCTATCATGTAGTCAGTCCAGAGATTCAAATCCCCTAGATACATCTTAAACACCAGCACCAACTACAATTCCAGTAAAGTAGCATGAAAGGCTTGTGAAAAGAGATCACATCTGAGTCCAGCTCCATCATGCAGAAACACTGGCTCCAAAGAAGGGACAACTGACATGGCAGTGAACCCCATCTGCCATGACCATAGAACCTGTGGGTCTCTTTAGCCCTCAAAAGGACCAATACATGGGGTTGTATCTACTTTATCTGTCTCTGAGACTCTGCTCAGGTGTGCATAAGGGCAATCCTTCTGACAACCTCCAGACTCTTTTTTTAGAAACTCATAGCCATATAAACTCATTTGTCCTTTCCATATCCCCCTTACTTTAGGTCAAACAGCATTTTTAACTCCTGTTATTATTTGTAGACAGGGATATTCTGCTGGTCCACGTTGAACCTTTAATTCAAGGTCATTTTCTAGTTACGTCATCAGCTGGTACTTGGTAGTGACCCCTCAGTGCCAGGGAGGCTCATCCCTGGGTGTCATGTCCCATGCTGGGGGGAAGGCATTGCATTTACATGCTGTGTTTGGCTTCGAGACTGGCCACATTTGAGTAACACAGAGGCTGTCAGGAGGGAACTCTTAGGCACAGTGCTGCTCTAGGCCTCGTTCTTATTTCAGGTATATATAGGATCACAAGCATAGTCATTAGTATCAGGGGCTCATTGTTGGACCCTCATTCCTTCCTGGTCCTTACTGTTGCACCTGGGGGACTGCCACTGCTCCCCTAGGGACCATGATAGAGACCCCCCCCGCCATGAACCCAGTACCCCCCAGCTGTTGTTTTTAATTGTTTCCACTATGAGTATATCCAATCATTTCCATGCCCCCTGGACACATGCCCTGTATAACTCCCTGTCAACTATATATCGCCTGTCAATAACCATGCCATACCAGTATTCCTCCACTGCCATTGTTGAACCACTCTGTGATCCAAAACTTCCTGAAAAGTGAAGCCCAATATAATGTCAGGTTACCTTACTAGTAAAATGGAATATAGCAATGAGTTTAAAGGTTAGATATAGAATACATATTGATTTGGAAAAATTCTACATCCTTTCTTTTTCTTTTCTTTTTTCCTAATTATTGAGCTTCTCTTCACAAGAGCCTTAGATCACAGTAATTCATATATACAATATACAGTACTCACACATATCCATTATAAAAACTTTTCCCTTCCACAGTGATAATCTTTTAACTTATTCATATCATATTTACTGAAACTGATGTACAGTTATTGAGACAATAGCTTTCAAACAAGGTGACATTTGTGTTTACATTGTCGTTTAAACTTTAGGCTATACAGTTTTCTAAATTTTTTAGTTATCCTATGTTTTACATTATGGTTAACATTATTAGTCTGTCATCCCCTATATGTTTTTGGTGTAATATTACATGTTTTATATCCATCCTTGTGTACTGTTGTGAAACACTTCTTTTGCCCTCACATTTACTTGGTTCCATCTATTCAATATCTATTTCCCCCTCCCCTTGGGGCCCACAGTGACAGTCAATCTTCATTTCTTGAGGAGCCATGTTCAGAGATACTTGCAACAGTGTTGAAGGCTTGACTTGCTCAACTTTCCTAATGCCCTGGGTGCCACTATTTCTCTTGAGAGATACAGTTCCCTCTATTTGATGGCATTAGTCCTCCCCAGGATGTGGGTCTACCTTCACTCTCATTATATGGGTCTCTACCCAATAGCATAACCCACTCTGGCAAAATGAGCATTCACAGATTCCCTAGGAGTCTGTCCTGCATCAGATTATCCCCTTTGAGTATCTTAAACAGGTCCCTTTCCTAATTATATTTTGAAAAGTTTTTCTCAGCATTTTACTTTCAACCAACACCTGAGAATCTCCTATGTTCATTTGTTGGCCCCCAATTTCTTGGGCAATATTACCCATCCACCCATCCCTAGTCCCCCTCAAACCCACAAAGCCCCACCTAAAGGTAACCCTATTCCCCCATTTTATCTCTTCCTTGTGCACATACTTACAGCCAGCTTATCATAGATTTCACCCATGTAGATGTCAGCTTACATCCTTCCTCTACCTCCTGATTTCCTGTAAGCCTATCTTCCAGTCTCTAGCTCTCTGAGGCAGCTTGCTTATTTCATATCATTGAGGTCATGTAGTATTTGTCCTTCAATATCTGGGTTGCTTCACTCAGCATAAGGTTCTCAAGATTCATCCATGTTATCACGTGTGTTCATAGTGTATTTGTTCTTAAGCCGAGTAGTATTCCATTGTATGTATATACCACATTTTATTGATCAACTCATCTGTTGATGGGCATTAGGGTTGATTCCAACTTTTGGCGATAGTAAACAATGCTGCTATGAACACTAGTGTGCATATATTGGTTTGTGTCCTTGTTTTCAGTTCTTCTGGGTATATACCCAGCAGTGGTATTGCTGGGTCATATGGCAAATCTATGGTTAGTTTTTTGAGAAACCATCAAACTGTCCTCCAGAATGGTTGGATCCTTCTGCATTCCCACCAGCAGCGGATGAGTGTTCCCATTTCTTCACATCCTCTCCAGCATTTGTATTCTTCTGTTTTTTTCATAGCTGCCAATCTTATGGGAGTAAGATGGTATCTCATTGTAGTTTTCATTTGCATTTCCCTGATAGCTAAAGATTTGGAGCATTTTTTCATGTGCTTTTTAGCCATTTGTATTTCTTCTTTGGAGAATTGTCTGTTTAAATCTTTTTCCCATTTTTTAAATGGGTTGTTTATCTTTATTTTCAAGATATAGGAGTTCTTTCTATATGCATGTTATAAGTCTCTTATTGGATATATGGTTGCAAATATTTTCTCCCATTGTGTAGGCTCCCTTTTTACTTTCTTGACATACTCCTTTGAGGTACAGAAGGCTTTAATTTTGAGGAGGTCCCATTTATCTATTTGTTCTTTTGCTGCTCGTGCTTTTGGTGTGATGTTCATGAAGACATTTCCTATTACAAGATCTTGTAGATGTTTCCCTACACTGCTATCCAAAATCTTTCTGGTCTTGTTTCTTATATTTAGGTCTTTGATCCATCTTGAGTTGATCTTTGTATAAGTTGTGAGATGGTAATCCTCTTTCATTCTTCTACATATGAATATCCAGCTCTCCAGGCACCATTTGTTGAATAGGTCATTCTCTCCAAGTTGAGAGGGTTTGGTGGCTTTATCGAATATTATATGACTATATATAGGAGGTTCTATATCAGAACTTACAATTCGATTCCATTGGTCTGTGTGTATCTCCTCATGCCAATATCATGCAGTTTCCACTACTGTAGCTTTGTAGTATGTTTTGAAGTCAGGTAGCGTGATTCCTCCAATTTCATTTTTCTTTTTCAATATGTCTTTGGCTATTTGGGACCTCTTTCCTTTCCAAATAAATTTCATAGTTAATTTTTCTAGTTCCTTAAGGAAGACTGTTTGATTTTTATTGGGATTGCATTGAATGTGTAGATCAGTTTTCGTAGGATAGAAATGTTAATTATATTTAGACTTCCTATGCATGATCAGGGAATATTCTTACACTTATTTAGGTCTTCTTTGATTTCCTTGAACAGTCTTGTATAGTTCTCAGTGTATAAGTTTTTTACATCTTTAGTTAAATTTATTCCTAAATATTTGATTTTTTTATTTACTATTGTGAATGGTATTTGTTTCTTGATTTCCTCCTGATCTTGCTCATTATTGGTGTACAGAAATGCTACTGATTTTTGCACATTGATCTTATAACTTGTGACTTTACTAAACTCATTTATGAGTTCTAGAAGCTTTGTTGTAGACCTGTCAGGGTTTTCTATGTATAGGATCATGTCATCTACAAATAATGAAATTTTGAATTCTTCCTTTCCAATTTGAATGCTTTTTATTTCTGCTTCTTGCCTCAGTGCTTGAGCAAGTACTTCTAAGTCTGTGTTAAATAGAAGGGGAGAGAGTGGGAACCCTTGTCTTGTTCCTGACTTTAGAGGGAAGGATTTTAGATTTCTCTATTGTAAACAATGTTGGCTGTAGGTTTTTCATATATACTTTTTATCATGTTCAGAAAATTTCCTTGTATTCCGATCTTTTGGAGTGTTTTTATCAAGAAAGGGTGCTGTATTTTGTCAAATGCTTTTTCTGCCTCTATAGGTATAATCATGTGATTTTTTCCCCTTCAATCAGTTTATATGGTGTATTGCATTGATTGATTTTCTTATGTTGAACCATCCTTGCATACCTGAAATGAATCCCACTTGGTCGTGGTGTATAATTCTTTTAATGTGTTGGTGAATACAATTTGCAAGTATTTTGTTAAGTATTTTTGCGTCTTGGTTCATTGGAGAAATTGGTCTGTGATTTTCCTTTCTTGTGGTGTCTTTGTTTGGTTTGGTACTAGGGTAATGTTGGCATCATAGAGTGATTTAGGCAATGTTCCTTCTGTTTCAATTTTTTGGAATAGTTTCAGCAGGATTGGTGTTAGTTCTTTCCAGAATGTTTTGTAGAATTTACCTGTGAAGCCATCTGGCCCTGGGCTCTTCTTAGTTGGGAGGTTTTTAATGACTGATTCTATCTCTTTACTCATGATTCTTTTGTTGAGATCTTCAATTTCTTCTTTCGTCAATATAGGCTGTTTATGTGTTTCTAGGAATTTGTCCATTTCCTCTGAATTGTCATTTTTGTTGGAATATAGTTTTTCAAAGTATCCTCTTATGATAGTCTTTATTTCTTTGGGGTCAGTGGTGATATCTCCTTTTTCATTTCTTATTTTGTGTATTTGCATCTTCTCTCTTTTTTTCTTTGTTTGTCTCACTAAAGGTTTGTCAATTTTATTGATCTTCTAAAAAAACAGCTCTTGGCCTTGTTATTCTTTTGAAATGCTTTCTTATTTTCTATTTCATTTAATTCTGCTCTTATGTTTGTTATTTCCTTTGTTCTTCTTCCTGTTGGATTACTCTGTTGTTTTCTTTTCTAATTCCTCCAAATGTGCAGTTAATTCTTCAATTTTTGCTCTTTCTTCTTTTTTGATGTATGAATTTATGGCTATAAATTTCCCTCTCAATACTGCTTTTGCTGCATCCCATAAATTTTGGTATGTTGTGTTATCTTATCATTTGCTTCAAGGTAGTTATTGATTTCTTTTGATATTTCCTCTTTGACCCACTGTTTTTCTAAGAGTGTGCTGTTTCATTTCCAAATCATGATGTGAAATCTGGGCCTCTGGCCCTTGCAGATTTCCAGCTTCACTCCACTGTAGTCAGAGATATTATTTTGTATGATTTCGATCTTTCTGAATTCATTAAGCCTTTCTTTGTGGCCTAGCATATGGTCTATCTTGGAGAATGATCCATGTGCACTTGAGAAAAATGTATATCCTGCTGTGTTTGGTTGTAGTGATCTGTATATGTCTATTAGATCCAGCTCCTCTAATGTACTGTTCAAATATTTCATTTCTTTAGTGATTCTCTTTTGAGATGTTCTGTCCAGAGTTGATAGTGGTGTATTAAAATCTCCCACTATAACTGTAGATGCATCTATTCTTTCACTTAGTTTTTCCAGTGTTTGTCTCATGTATTTAGAGGCACCCTTGTTAGGAGCATAAATATTTATGATTGTTCGATCTTCTTGACAGATTGTCCCTTTCACTAATATGTAGTATCCTTCTTTGTCTCTCACAATTGTTTTGCATTTAAAGTCTATTTTGTCTGATATTAATATAGCTACTCCTGCCTTTCTTTGGTTATTGTTTGCTTGTAAGATTGTTTTCCAACCATTCACTTTCACCCTTCATGAGTCTCTGGGTCTAAGATGTACCTTTTGTAGACAGCATATAGGTGGGTCATATTTCCTTATCCAATGTTCCAGTCTGAATCTTTTGATAGGTGAGTTTAATCCGTTGACATTCAGTGTTATTACTTTCAAAGAATTATTTGTATTAGCCATATTTTGATTGGACTTGTGTTTGTCATATTTTGCTTGTTTTACTTCTCTTTTTGTCTTTTTTTGTTGCTCTTACACTCTCCTCCAACTCTGCCTGTCCTGTTTTTTCCTTTCTTCCTGCAGAATTCCCTTTAGAATTTCTTGAAGGGGAGGTTTCTTGTTGGCATACTCTTTCAGTTTCTGTTTATCTGTGAATATGTTGAACTGTCCATCATTTTTGAATGCTAGTTTAGCTAGATAGAGTATTCTTGGTTGGAAATTTTTTTCTTTTGTGTACCTTGACTATATCAAACCACTGCCTTCTTGCCTCCATGGTTTCAGATGAGAAATCAGCACTTAATCTTATGGAGCTTCCCTTGTATGTGATGGTTTTCTTTTCTCTTGCTGCTTTTAGAATTTTCTCTTTGTCTTGAGCATTGGATAATTTGACAGGTATATGTCTTGGGGTGGGCCTGTTGGGGTTTATGACAATTGGGGTGTGCTGTGCTTCTTGGATATGTACATCTTTCTCTTTCAGTAGATTTGGGAAGTTTTCAGCCATTATTTCCTGCAACACTCCTTCTGACCTCTTTTCCTTCTCTTCTCTTTCTGCGATTCCTATAATACGTATGTTTGAGAGTTTTGCATTGTCATTCATGTCTCTAAGTCTTAGCTGGATTTTTTTCTATCTTTTTATCGATCAATTCTACTATCTGTTTGATTTCAGATGTACTGTATCCCACATCACTAATTCTCTGCTCTGCCTCTTCTAGTCTGCTGGTATTTGCTGCAAGTGTATTTTTGATTTCTTGAACTGTGTTGTTCATTCCCATCATATCTGTTATCTTTTTGTGTATGTCTGCAATTTCCCCTCCAAGTGTTGTCTTCATATTGTTAACCTCTTCCTTTACTGCATTAAATTTGTTGGTGATATATGTTCTGAGATATTTAATTACTTGTGCAAAGTTCTGCTCCCCTTCCTGGTTTTTAGTTTGTTCATTGAATTCAGCCATGTTTTCCTGATTACTGGTTTGGCTTGTAGATTTTTGCTGCTGTCTGGTTATCATTTTATCTTCATGGGTTTAATCAGTTCCTTAGCTTCTTTGTCTAGTCTTGGGGATTAATTAGCTGTTGTTTTTGTGTAAGTGTTATATCTGCTCTTTGTCTCTTCGTTTTTCTTATTCTAATTTCTTATTGCTGGCTGAGTTCACTTTGAAGGAAAGTATTAGGGCCAGGGAAAGGTAATTGTGTAAGCATGGAAAAAGTGTAAAGTGGTATTGGTGACAAATGTTAACAGAGCAACAATATGAGTTCTGGGAGAATGGATATTAGATTCATGTAAGTTGCGTAGAGTTATAGCAGTAGGTAGAGTACCTATAATGAGGTAGTCGACTGAATATGGGAGGAATATAGTATGAATTAAAAAGCTAGTGTTTTCGTGAGAGAGGGAAAGAGAAAAGAAAGGCAATAATTTCCAGAGTGGATAAAATACAGAAAACAAAACAAAGGCATTAGAAAGTAAGAGTTAGACACTTTGGGGACCAAAGAAAGGGAGGTGGAATATAGGAGAGACAATAGGTGATGGAGGATATCAAGATGTAGGGGAAAGGGGATAGTGTAGGTAGCCAAAATCAATTCACACAGAAATGAGGCAACGGAGGATGAGGAAACCCAGCAAATCTGAGGTGTTCCCTGTAGCACCTATTGTATAATTAAGATAAAATAAAATAGGAAGAAAATGAGGGACAAGAGAGAAAATAAAAAAAAGAGAAGAAAGAAAGAAAGAAAAAGGGAGTGAGTAAAGTGAGGGGAACAAGTAAGGAAAAGAGAAAAAGATATAGAACAACCACAATCACAACAGCAACCAAAAAAAAAAAACCCTAAATAACTGAAAAAAAAAGACTTGGGGTTATATGATGGGAGAAAAGACTAGGAGATAATGCAATGTTAGCAATCAGGACAATAAAAAATAAAATAAATAAAATAAAAATAAAACAAAACAAAAAAGTAAAAACACAAACGTTGAGAGCTAGGGCATTCAAGGATCTCAGATGAACCTCAGTGTGTGATGGATTCAGGGATGCAAAGTCTGTGATATTGAAGACTCAAGAGGTGTGAGTTTCTGGGGTGTGAGCCACCAGGGTTTAGGGGACACAGACCTGGCAACCTCAAATCTGGTTAACAGGGAGCCTGGGAGCACCGCAGTGCAACACAGCCTTCAGGGATCCTCGCAGCTGGGTGCCAGCCCTATGGGAGAGGTCACATCTGCAAACTCTGATCTATGTGTCTGAACCCCGCAATTCACCCACTCACTTGGGTCTCTTCTGTGGCTGTATCACCAATTCGACTTAAGAACACCTCCCACCCTGTAAGCCCCCGAAACAGTCACCTGGGAGTGCCTCTACACTGCAGCCAATTTAATGACATGGATCAGTAGCCAGGCCCGGGGGTGGGGCTCCAGCCAGAAACGCCGACAACAGAGTCCAAAACTGAAATTCCCACGCTTTACAAAATATTCCCCTAATCGTTTCCCAGACGTCTCCCACCCTGCCAGTCCTTGAAACAACCTCCTGGTGACGTCTCTTTATTGTGAGCAATTTAAGGCTGCTGCAGATCAGCAGCCAGCCTTGGGGGGCAGGGTTCTAGCTGGAAGTGCTATTATTTGTGTCTGCAATAAAAAATTCCCTGCTTTGCAATAAAACTCCCGTTTGTCTACCCAAATCAGTCTGCAAAGGCCCCCTGCCCCATTAGCCCCCCAATAGCCCACTCAGGGCTTATGAAATTCCCCAGTATCACAGAGCCTCTAGGAATCGCCACCGCAGTGCTAATGCCACGGCTCCACCCACCCCAGGAGGGAGTGTCCCTTGTGCAGCCCCACCTCTGTGTAATAGAGTCTCAATTTTATCTTATACACGAATTTTCTCTGTTACCTTCCCACCAAATCGATGTCTCGGACACCTCCTGCCCTGCAAAATCCTGAAACAGCTTGGTCCTGAAGAATTTCCAATGCTGCCCAGCCGCTTCTTTGCAGGAGAGATTATCAGGTGTGCTCATTCAGCCACCATCTTGCCCCACCCCCCCTTTCTTTCATTTATACACATTTCTATAATCTAGGCAAAGTATGCTTTTGTTTTCTGTTGGTAATGATGGTCAACATTTTCTCTAACATTAGAAATATTAATAGTTCAGGAAATGCTTATGTCTTATCAAATTCAGACTTTCCTGTTCTCTTATAATACATTCTGGAAATCTTTTTGATGTTATTTAATAATTGTAATATAAACTTTGGGCACTGTAAAAACACTATTTACACTGTTCCTGTAATTTCTCTGTTCATTACAGTACATAAAATATTTTATTTAAGACATGGCCTGAAGTATATTTAAGCAAAATCCTTTTGTTCATTATGGTAGGCCAAAATTCAATGTATTGTAAATCTTGACCTATTTGAAAAATGATAAATAAGATAAGACCTATATGAGCATGACAAAATATGAACAACAGATTCTTTGTATTTGATTGATGCTCTATAATAATTGTAATAAATAGATTTTATTAACATAGTACCTACTTCATGCCAGACAATATTCAAAGGTCTTTAGGCAAACATATAGCATAAATTATCTTCAAAGGATAACTCTCAGGTAGACTCTTACAATATGTAAAATTTAATCCCAGATAATGAGAAGCCATCTCCTACTTTTTCAGGCAAAGACTTAAATGTCATCCTGGAATTTTCTCTATATTACACAACTAAAATCTACCCCATCATCACATTTTATTGATTCTCTGTGTAGAATGTATTTGGACTGTGACTAATGCTCCACTTCTTCTTTGCTACCACCCAACCCAAAAGAACTATCATCTCAGTCCTTATATTATTTCTACACCTTCCGCATCTGCCTTATCTCCTTTAAGCCTCATATCAACATAGGGGACAGTGATACTGCTAAAACATAGGTTGTATCATGTCACTTCTCTTCAAAAACCCTACAAGACTTGATGCAAAATTAAGAATAAATATAAAAATTTTTCCAAGATCCTAATTTCCAACATGATCTTGCCCCAATTCCTTACTTTTATGAAATCATCACATTTAGCATTCTGCCCATCACATTCATTTTGGAGCAGCCACACTGACATACTCACCCTATTTTATCATCATCAGAATTATTCAAATTAATTCTGATACTGCCTAGAATATTTCCAATTTTTCTTAGTCCTGAAATTCCCTTTACTCAGATAACTGACTGGGGCTTTTCTCATTCTCTTCCTCATGAGACAATCTCTTACCAGCCTGGTTAAAATCACACATACCTACCTGCCTCATCCCTCATCAATGCTGCATTTATTTCTATAGCAGTTATTCTTATCAAACACTGTATTATTATCAAACACTGTATATATTTTGAATATACTTTTTGTTTAATCTCTGTTTTCCCATATTTGAAACCTCAAAGAGTGCAAAATTTTTTGCCATTCATTTATCCACAGCACCCTGAACAGTGCCCCAATAAATTTATTTGAATGTCTGAGCTTTACAGATGTTGAAATTAGGACACAGAATGTTTTATTGCATGTTTATCATCATAAAACATGTTAAGGTGAAGTTCAAATTTGAATTCAGTCTGACTGACTTTAGAACTCACATTCTTCATCACTGATTTCTATATGACATCATCTCATTCTTCTATTATTGCCACTATCTTCTGGATTGTTTTCTGCTTCTGAGTTATCCCCATTGAGTCTCATCTCAACCTACTGGGAGAAATATTGCTAAATATTTTATCATGTCAACTCTCTTCACAAACATACAATTTAATATAATCACTGATGTATACATGGCATTTTTTCTACATAATCATAATACTCATCTGAATTGAAAACATGTAATATATAACTTTATTTTATTAAAAGGTATTAAAAAATACATGGATTTTTGACAGGGGTATATTGCTGGCAGTCTTCATTAGAGATGCTAAAAAGACATTGTAATTTTGGAGATAGCTACTAAATGTTCTCCAATTTACATTCATAGACCTAACTTTGAAAGAAAGAACTCTAAAGGAGAGATTTATTGGGTGATGTGATTGAACTGGGGAGAAAACTCGTATTAATCAGGCACATGCTGTTTTGTGTAAGAAAGTATTTCAGAAACAGAGTTGTGTGGGAAAGGAAAAAGCAGATTCCTTGTGTGTGACCATGCAGACTTTGGCTATTTTGGCTTGGTGGATGGCTTTTTCCCTTGTGGTTCTCTTAAGTGGTTGCTCTGCTATCTTGCAAAATGTTGTCCACTTCAACATGGTTATAAAGGTTTCACATAGCCATCTATCCACATTTCTGAAGGAAAGGTGAAATTTTTACGTTTTAAAAGCAATTTTGGATTTTTTAAAAACCAATTTCAGATTTTTTGTCATTTGTAAGGTTTTTAAGGAAAAATTCAATTTCTTTAAGATAAATAAGACTAAGGAGATCATCCATTTCTGCAGATGTTAAAATCATGTGAATTTAACATATCCTCTAAATTAACATATTTAAAGGATAAAAGGTTTTTAGAACATTTTGTTATAGCCTTTTAATATTTGTGGATGACTATGTTGATTTCCTTGCCTTAATCCCTTGTTTTTTAATTTTTTTCTCTATTTTTAGTTTTTATCCTAGGCATTATTTTAGGTTTATTTAATTTATCACAATCTACCTAAAATAATATACCACATAATTTATAACATTAAAACTGTAAAATAGTAGAGACTTTATATTTCCTGTTTTGTTATTTTTGCTATAAATTATACATTTCTGTATGTTTTGAACCCAGAAATTAATCAATCTAGTTTTGCTTTAGGCAGTTATTTTATATACTTTAGAATTTTAAAAACCAAATATTTGATATTTCCTTCATTTTTTTTCCCATTTTCAGTGTCAATTTTGTCTATGTTTAGTGTCCATCTATTTCCATGGTGTTGCCTGGATAATATTTAAAATGCAAATTGGATGGCAAAAAAAAATTTGTGTTTGTGTGTGTTTTAGTATTCTGAAAAAGTCTTAATGTAGTTCTATTAATAATTTTGGAAAGTTATTTTCAGTGAGTATTGAATGAATTAGCTTTCATTACTTTAAGTATATCTTTATGTTTTTTGGATAATTATTTTCCCATTCAGATTCTTTTCTTTTTTAAACATTCTTTCAGTTTGGTTATTGCCTATTAGCTCATTTTCATGTTTACTCCTTTCTCAGATGTACTAACTCTACTGGTGAGCCTGTTGAAGGAATACTTTGCTTCTGATATTTTGTTTGTGTGCTTTAAAAATGTTTATTTCTAGCATTTCACTGGACACTACTACAGGGCCCTCTCTCCAATGAAATTTCTCATGTATCTATGTATGCTGTTTATTCCCTCCACTAGATCTTTCAAGCAAGTAATTATCAATGATCTTTAGCCAAAATCCTAGAAACATCTGTGATTCAAAAGTTGGCATTAATTTTCAATGTACTGATGATCAACACACCCTATGGGGGAATATATGTCAATAAATCTACAGTCAACAATACTTTAAGTATAATACCTTGAATGGAAATTCATTTCTTTTTTTTTCTTCAGAGTACTCCTTAGCATTCCCAGCAGAGATTTTGGAAGGAATTAAAGGACACATGGATTGCTAAGAATTTAGTTTTCCAAAAGAAATGAAATAAGAAGCATTTTAAAGAAACGTGACAGAAATAAAAATTTTCATAAAAACTTTCTATTCAACCATCATGTACCATCCCAATAAATAATTTTTTTTTTTTGGTCAGCAAAACTCAAGAAAATCCAAAGCAACTGGAAAATTTTGAAGGTTAGCTCCTGAAATGTTACAGTTGAGGTGGAAAACATTCTTAACTTTATAGATGAAGACAGAATAACACTGTTGCATGATAGATAACTGAAAAATGAAAAAGAATTTATAAAGTCCTGGAAAAAAACACATGCATTTTTAGAACACAATATATTTGGCAAAGATCACATTATGTTTGTTGAGAAAAAAAGTAGATTCAACATACACTGCAAGGTGAAGTATGTATACTAGATAGATTATTGTAATTAAGCAAAATAAAACATTCAAAAGCAGTGAACTACATTATTGCTTGCATTAAGGGAAGAATAAAGTGCATTTCATTTAAATACATGAACTCAATATATAGCAATCAGGAGATTTATATCTTGGCCACGTGTTGTCACTCAGAAGCTCTGGCTGGCATACATAGTGGCCTGGTGCTGCAGGATGGCTCTGGGAGGATCAGAAATGCCATCTACCTCCTTGGCAATGCACCACTTTCTCTTGGCCAGACACAGAATGGCACTTCATCAAGTCAGTCTACCTCAAGAGCTACTGCCTTGCGATGAAGATGAAGCTCAGTGGTTGAGTGCCTCCTTCTTACATGGGTAGTCTTGGTTTCCATCTATTGTACCAGTTTTTAAAAAAAGCTACACCCTTTATACAATAATGCACTTCACCCCCATCCTAGCAGTGAATTGAAAGAAGCATGATTAAATGTAAAGAAGAGCAGGGAAATCCAGGTCAGTTAACCAAACCTTTGAAAACTGGGTAACTCAGACTCCATCACTGGATGGGCCAACTCTGCTTTGAGTTCTGAGGCTTACCTAATAACACACACCCCTCAGCTTGTTGCTAGAAGATACACAACAATCTAGATGAACTGTTCCTGAGAATGGGCCAGCTGAAGGGCAAAACCTTGGGTATGCAGATGGAAGTCAAAGGGCAAAATGACATTCATCATCTGTTCACAACCAAAGTCAACAAGTTAAATATTAGTATAAAAGCACAGAAAGGAAAGTTTTATAACTTTAAAGACACATTTAAAAAGATTTTCTACTTCCTTATGATAAGAAGATTAGAAAGAACATTTTTGCAACTCAAGAAGTTTAACTCATCATATTAATATGCAATGTAATATATTTGCAAATGTTATAATTGAGTGGGTCTTCAGATTTTGTTATTATGAGCAATCCTGTGACTCTTTCTTTCTTTCTTTCTTTCTTAGGCCTTACATTGAGTCTGAATGATAAGGGTCTGTGTAAGCCAGTAGCATGAGGTGGGGAGGGGTCTTCCCACACTACTGTTTAGCAGTCAGCATCTTATCCACACCCTCAGCAAACTGGCACATTGTTCGTGATTCTCTCTACCTGTGGCAAAAAATCACTATATTTTGTAATTGATAAAGGAGGCACTTGGTGCTATTTAATGGACAAATATCACCTCCTCCCATCTCACCCCTCCATCTCTGGCACATGTTTTAGAGGAGGAGTGCAGGCTGACTCTGCACAGGAGGGAAGAAATGTATAGAGTAATGTGTGAGCTATTTTTTCCTGTGTGCCCTTATCCCTAATTCCCTGTCTCTGATCCTAATTTGATCCCACACATGGGTGGCCCTGTGTAATTTACAGAATGTAATATGATATAGATATAGCCATGCATTGGTCTTCCTCCACCCAGCATTTCACCCCTTTGTGCTTCACCCTGTGGAAAAGAACTTGGATATGGCAGTGGGAATTTAGTATCTGAAGTCTTATGACAAATCCTACACCTTACCCCTCACTACCTCAAGGGGGTGATTAAAATCTTCCTTTTGTTCTCTGTCACTAGTTTGAGGACATGATTTCCACAAATGTTCCTGACTTTGTATAGAGGGATTTGGTGACAAAAAGGAAGAAAGAAAGAGAGAAAGAAGGGAAGGGGGAAGAAAGGAGGGAACGAAGGAAGGAAGGGACGAAGGAACGAAGGAAAGAAGGGAGAAAGGGAGGGAAATATGAAGGGAGAGAAGCAAGGGAACCCAGACATTATTATAACAACCCAACCTGAGCTCTCCTAATATTTTACAAAAAAGAATCAGTAAAAGCATTAATTAAAATAATTTCTATACTAAAATTAATCTCTTTACATTGGTATCTCCAGGGAGATAATTGAAGCCACAAGACCCTTGATTTTTTAAATAAATAGTTGATCACGTTTTAAAGCTAGAAATACAAACCAATTTGATTAAAAGTGGTCAGGAAATGGTGTAAAATAAAGTCTTTCATCTGAAAATTTGGCCTTTGATTTTGTGACTATTGCCTGCTTATGTAGCAGTATTTATGTAGCAATCTCAAATGTCCTCTTCTGATGCACGACCTTCTGAAAAATATTGACATCCTTCATCAGCAAACAACTTTGTGAATACTGGTCATGGTCAAGCTCTCAGGGAGTAACATCCCTGTCCTTGTGACAATCCCAGAATTGAGAATGTGATCATAAGAAGTTGGCTTATCAGAGGAGTTCAATTTTATTATTCCCCTGATAATTGATAATAGGAAAATTGTAAACCTAGGTCCAGTCCATATGAAACTATTCCTGAAGATTTCACCTAAAAGGCTGCTCAAAAACATGAAACCATAATACAAAGCAACCTTGGGTATATATCTAATCATACTGATGTTTTCTGCATTTTTTCCTCTGTGTTACCTTTCAAATATATCATGATAAAGTGTCTCTTTATTTTCATTAGGCATAGATTCATAGAGATTAGTCATTGTACCTTATACCTAAACTTCTCCAAATTGTGGATAAAGGCCACCACCAAACCCTCTTCATCAGTGTTCCTGAAGAAAATTATTTTGTATGTTTCGATTAGTTGTTTTACTGCCTTGAAGTAAAGTGATACCTTATTCTATCTTCCCTTTCTTTTGTTGTATTGATAAAGAGAATCACTGCTCTCCTTTATTTTTCTTTTGCTCCAAGTATATGGAAGGAGAGACCCCCTAACATTTCTAGAAACATCTGTCTCTGACATTGTGGAAGATTCCTCTTCTCTAAGGATAGATCCAGCAGCTTGTCTTTAAACCACATGATGGTCAGCCACAGCAGCCAGTCCTCTCATTTCTGCTGGATCTCCAGCCCCTTCTCCCTGGCTTGGAAGGCCTGAATTACACTACTGTATAAAGTAAAGTTGCTACTGCATTTTCACGGAGAATGAAAGAAGACCTGAGAAGACTCCAGAATCATTTCACATGATGATTGTCGTCAAAAGGGAAACCTTCTGCCCTCTAGACTAGGCACTACTAATGGAGATGCTCAACAAAGGGCCAGGCCTGGGGTTGGCTGTTGTAAGGCCTCCATAGCCCAGCCTAGACCAACAAACTCTTCCTCTCCAGGTGAGACCTGTAAGACAGTTTTGGTTTTTTTTTTTCCCCCAAAGTTGATTTGGAAACAAACAGGTGGCCTCCAGAAAGTTTCTTTCCTAACTTTCAGTTACATGTTACATATGATACTAACTTCAAAATATGTGCAATCTCCTGGAAGAAGCTGATTCTAACATCTAGTTATTAAGAGAAATGGGATTGGTTAATGGGTGTCTTTTTTGCATTCTGTAGTTAAGGAGACTTGGGTTGAGCTTAGATTGCAAAACAAAACAAGATTAAATAAAACAAAAATAAAAAATTCATTTTAATTTCTTTCTCTAATATCTTTTTGTAACTACTAATCAAGGCAAAATATACCAGTTTTAGTAAAAACTTATAATTTGCCAATAAAAGCCTTTAATGCAGAATTTTAAAAGTTAACAATGTTGTTAAACATCTTCTGTTGTGATATATGAAATATCTTGTGTCAGGAAGGATGAGGTAGTTATTTTTAGTGGTCATGGAAGAGTGGGGAAAGTGTGGCCTTTTACTCAGAATTTGTACCAGAACCACATTCTCATTCTCAATGCTTTCTGTTTAGCAAATGACCATATTCCATGAAATAAAATGTGAAGCTGCATATAATTTAAAAAAAAATAGAAAGAGTGAAAAATATCTCAAAGATTTACTTCTGAGTAGAAAAAAAATTGAACCAGAAAATGTCACAAATTTTATTAATTAAATAAAACAAATGATAACACTACAAACTTAGTAGAAAAATTGATGATTTATCTATCTATCCATCTAATTTATATATCCAACTACATAGAGGTAAATGCAGTAAAGAAAGTTTTGGAAAACACAAAAAGTTCATGAAATTGATGATGTTTGCCTATAGAAAGGAAAAGGAGAGGTTTGAGTCAGAGAAACATAACTTATTGTTATATTTATTTTAAAAAATAAAGAATATATGTTAAAACTTGACTAAAGTTGGGTGATAGAGATATGGTGTTTATTTATTTATTATACCAAGGTGTGTCCATGTGAATAAGGTCTTTCATGTATTTTAACAGGTGAAATTTTGTGATTCAGAGAATACGTTAGATTCAATGATGAAGAATATAAATCAGGTTATTGTCTATGTTCCCAGGCTAACTTTCTTAAATAGTAGATTCACAAGTTAGAAGTATAAAGTATTTATTGGAAAATTAATCATAAACTTCATCAGCAATATTTAGTGTAAAAACTGCAAGATAAAAATCATAGTCTTTAACGATGTTTGAAGAATGCTGAACAGAAAGAGTAATTATCAGAGCTGAGGAGATAATGAATATAGTGTTGAGAATTTGTAAAGTATGTGGTACAGACCTTGTCTTTGAAGATATGTAAGATATGATTTAGGGGAAATTGCAGAAGCAGCAGCAACATGATCTTCATGCGAATATTTGTACCACAAAAAAGAGCCTCAAAAACTTAAAATCATGTATTGAGTAGCTTTAAGTAGGTAACAGTCTTGATAATATTTTCTTGGCTTTCCACAAATTGTCATTTACTTCATTATTTTACTTTATACTATTTAGGAGCCTGAAATGTCCCAAGCTCATATTAAATATTAGCAATATCAAGATGAATAAGTAAAAGTTGTGTTCTGCCTTAAATCAGTTTATATTTTTGAAAATAATATTCATGTTGTCTCCATTTCTTTGTGATAATTAAAATAATTTTAAAATATGATTAAAGCCCTGCCCACATTTTTGTTAAGAATGTTTATTTAGTTCATCCTTCCATTCTATATTTCATTCTCAGTTAGTCAACAAATGTTCAGTATTTTTACCTTTCCTGGGACTTATTAAAAAGCTGACTATACAAAGGTGAATTGTTCTGGCATACCTGTTTCTATTGTTAAGCAAATAGATTAGAATATGCAACACAGAAAAAAACATTTTTGTATTTGGTATATACAATTTTTAAAACTTTTAATTTTAGTAACATTTTTACACTTTATTTTTTATTTTTGTAATTTTTTGTAATTTTTAAAAATGTTACATTAAAAAAAATACGAGGTCCCCCTATAGCCCCCACCCCCTCACCCCACTCCTCCCATAACAAGCACCTCCATCATCATGGTACATTTATTGCACTTGGTGAATACGTCTCTGAATACTGCTGCACCACATGGTCACTGGTCCACGTTATAGTTTACACTCTCCCACAGTCTACCCAGTGGGCCATGGGAGGACATACAGTGTCCAGTAACTGTCCCTTCAGCACCACCCAGGACAATTCCAAGTCCTGAAAATGCCCCACATCACATCTCTTCTTCCCACTCCCCACCCTCAGCAGCTACCATGGCCACTTTCTCCATCTCAATGCTACATTTACTTCCATTACTAATCACATTAGTTCCAGAATAGAGTATCAGTAAGTACACTCTAATCCATACTCTATTCTCCATTCTGTGGGCTCTGGAATGGTTATGTCTGCTCCACCTCTGTATCGAGAGGGTGCTTAGTAATAAGCTCAATATTTTCTATTTTATTATCATTCATTTGTACAATTCATTGATGTTAAATAATTTGCAGAATTTCTCCACAGTCATGCATACCCATACACCATAATTTTTTATTACCTCAACATGAATCATAAACTGAGGAACTATAACTCCCTATTCCACTCCTGACTATGGTTCCTGGTAACATGTAATCTGCTCTCTGTCTCTATAAATTTACCTATTTGAGGTATTTCATATAAGTGAGATCTCACAATTTTCATCTATTTGTGACATGATGTCTGCAAGGTTAATCCATGAAGTGACATGCATCAAAAATTCATTCCCTTTCATGGCTGAATAACATCTCAGTGCATGTATATTCCACATTTTGTTTACCATTCATTTCTTGAGGGACACTAGAGTTGCTTCCATATTTTGGCGCTTGTGAAAAATGCTACTATGATGATTGTTTTACATATACTTATTTGGATTCCACCTATCTATTATTTTGGATAAATACCAAGTAGTACAACATCTGGGTCATTTGGAAATTCTATGTTCAACTTTCTAAGTACTGTTAAACTATTTCCAACAGTGTGTGCATCATTCTACAATCACACAGGAATGTACTGGAGTTCTAAATTCTCCACATCTTTACCAACATTTGATATTTTTAGTTTTTAATAGTAGGAAACATCACAGATATGAAGTGGTAACTCATTGTTGTTTTTATTTGCATTTCCTTGATGAGAAGTGACTTTGAGCATTTTTTTCCTTGTCCTTATTGGCCATTTGTATATCTTTGAAATAACATGTATTCATGTCACTTGTCCATGTCTAAAGAGGGGTTATTTGTGTTTTTATTTTTGCATTGTAACAGTTCTTTATATATTCTGGATATTATATCTTCATCAGATATTTGGTGTGATGCTACCCCAGAAAAGCATTATCTTAATGGTAGTCTAGTTACATTGATGTGAACTGATTTTAATTAGTATTTTTGATAAGGTAAAGTTAGTTAATGTATGATCTAACTCAATCAGGCTGGTGCTTAATCTATTATTGGGTCCTATATAAGAAAATTATATTCAGGCAGAGAAAAAAAAAAGCACAAAAAGCACATCCTTAAATTGAAATCAGTGAAACTTGGATGAAAAGGGAGAAACCAGGAGACATGGCCACATGTCTTTTTATGTGTCATGTTAAGGCCCAAATGACAGTAATTTCTCAGACCCTCAGGGCAACTGCAGGTGCTTTTAGCCTGCACAATAAATAAATAAATAATATACTGGATATAATAGCAAATTTGAGATAACTGAAGAAAGGATTGGTTAACCTGAAGACTTGGCTTTCAAAAGCTAATTTACCGAAAAACAGATGAAGAAAAGAATGGAAAAAATTGAACAAAGTTTCAAGAATGAAATGACAGTGAGAAATGTGTAAGCCTATGTGTCATGGGTGTCCCAGAAGGAGAAGAGAAGGGAAAAAAGAGCAGAAGGAAAATATTTGAAGAAATAATGGGAGAAAATTTCCAACCCTATTGAAGGACATAGATACCTGTGTTCAAGAAACACAACGTACTCCAAATATCTGAATAGACCAACTCTGAGACTGTCACTAATCAGAATGTCAAAAGCAAGTGGCAAAGAGAGAATTTTGAGAACAGAAAGAGAAAAGCTATACATAACAAATAAGGAGTTCTCCACAAGACTAAGTGCTGATTTCTTATCAGAAACCATGGAGACAAGAAGGCAATGGCATGAGATATTTAAGATACTGCAAGAGAAAACTGCCAGCCAAGAATCTTATATCTGGTCTTCCAAAAATGAGGATGAGTTTAAAATAGTAACAGATACACAGAAAATGAAAGTTTGTAACCAAGAGAAAAGCTTTGCAGGAAACACTTATGGGAGTGCTGCTATGAGAAAAGAAATACAGGAAGGAGAGGCTTAAAAGAAAGCCTAGCAATGAAGAGTATATCAGTAAAATTACCTAAATATATAAAAAGAGTGGTGAAAACAAAATATTCTCAATAAAACCCAAAAGTCAAAATGGGTGAAATAAGATCTGTTTTTACAGTAATGACACACAGCCTGGTGGAATGGATAAGATAATAGATCTGTCTACATGCTGTCTATAGGGACTCATTTTAAACCCAAGGATATCAAAAGCTTCAAAGGTAAATGTTGGAAAAAAGACATTCCACATATGCAGCAACCAACCAACCAACCAACACAAAAACAAAAACAAAACTGGGGGGTTTATACTTGTATCGAATGATATATACTTTAAAAGCAAAATTTTATTAGAGAACAAGGAAGGGCATTCCATATTAATACACAGGCTAACCGACCAGAAAAAAAAAATAATAACTGTAAATGTTTATGTACCTTAAAGGAGGCCCCAAATTAAATGAGGCAAACTGAAGTGAGAATAGACGGCTGTAAAATAATAATTGGAAACTCCAGTACACTGCTCTCATAATTGGATAGAACATCTGGGGAGAGGATAAATAAAGAAACAGAATTTGAATAATATGAGAAGTAGACTATACATAATGGACATATGCAAGACATTGCACCCCGAAAGAGCAGGATATATATTTTTTGAGTGGTCATGGATTTTTCTCCAAGATAGACCAAATATAGGGTCACAAAGCTGATCTTAATAAATTCATCAAGATCCAAATTATACATAGTACTTTCTCTGACCATAATGCAATAAGGCTGGAAAGTAACAAATGGTGGAAAAAACACAGTGTTAATCAGAGCATCAAAGAAAAAATTTTGAGATAAATCAAGAAATATACTAAGATTAATGAAAATGAGAAAACAACATATCGAACTTATGGGATGCAGCTAAGACACAGCTGAGCTGGGAAATTTATAGCTCCCTATGATTAAACAACAAAGAAGAAAGAGATAAAATCAATGACCTAACTACACAGCTGAAGGAACTAGTGAAAGAACAGCAAAATATTCACAAAGCAAGTATAAGGAATGAAATAACAATGACCAGAGAACAAATAAATGAAATTGAGAACAATAAAACAATAGTTTTATAAAAACTACAAGTTGGTTCTTTGAGAAGATTAATAAAATTGAATAACCCTTTGCTAGATTGATGAAGACAAAAAGAGAGAAGATGCAAATAAATAAAATAAAAAATGAAAATTGGAATTTTCCTACTGAGACCACAGAAATTAAAGAGATCATAATAGGATACTCTGAAAAACTGTAGGCTAACAAATTAGTAGATGAAATAGAAAAATTTCAAGGAATGTAAGAACAACCTACACTGATCCTAGAAGAAATAGAAGACCACAAGAAACCATTCACAAGTCAAGAAATTGAAACAAAATGAAAATCACAGGGCCAGATGGTTTCAGAGGTGAGTTCTACCAAGTATTCAAAGAAGATTTATACCAATCTCATTAAAGTTCTTTCAAAAAATTGAGCAAGAAGTGCTATCAAGCTCATTCTATGAACCTAATTTTACCCTAATAACAAAGCCAAATAAAGATATTGCAAAAAAAAAAAAAAAAAGAAAATTACAGACTTACTTTCCTAATGAATACAGATGCAAAAATCCTCAAGAAAATACTTGCTAATTGAATCCAACAACACATTAAAAGAATTTTCCATCAATCACGTAAGTTTTATACCAGGCAGCAAGGGCTATTCAACACAAGAAAATCAACCAGTGTAATACATCACACTAAGAAATCAAAGAGGAAAAATCACATATTCTTATTGATTGAATCAGAAAAGATATTTGACAAAATACTGAATCTTTTCTTGATAAAAATAGTACAAAAGATAAGAAATGTAAGAAACTTTCTCACAATGATAAACTTCATATAGTAAAACCCATAGCTAACAGTGTACTCAATGGTAAACGACTGAAAGCTTTCCCATTGAGATCAGGGACATGATAAAGATGCCCACTGCCAATGCTGTTGGTCAATATAGTGCTAGATGTTTTACAAGAGCAATCAGGCAAGAAAAATAAAATAAAACCATTCAAATTCGAAAGGAAGAAGTAAAATTCGAACTATTCTTGAATGATATGATCCTATACATAGAAAATATTTAAAAATCTACAACAAAGTTGCTAGAGTTAACAAGCAATTTCATTAGAGTGGCAGGATATAGAATCAATGAACAAAAATAAGTGGTATTTTATACACTAGTAATGCATAATCGGAGGAGGAATTCAGGGAAAAATCCATTTACTATAAAGATTAAAAGAGTTAAATATTTAGTAAAAAACTTAACCAAGAATATAAAGACTATATTCAGAAGATTACAATGCATTGCTAAAAGGAATTAAAAAGACATAAATAACTGGAAGAACATTCTGTGACATGGATTGGATATCTAAATATCATTAAGATGGCATTTCTACTCAAATTGATATATTGATTCAGTGCAAGCACAATAAAAATTCCACCAACATTTTTTAAACAAATGGAAAACACAATTATTTACTTTATTTGGAGGACTAAGGGAAACCAAGTAGGCTAAAACATCTTAAAAAGGAACAGTGAAGTTGGAGAACTTTTGCCTCTGGTCTTAAATTAAATCATGTTAAAGTGGTAAAAAGAGCATGGAACTGACATACAGGTGGATGCATAAACAAAGGGAACCAAACTGATGATTCAGAAACAGACTCTCACATATATGGTCAAATGATTTTTGAAAAGTCTCTCAAAACCACCCAGATGAGGTAGAATAGTCTATTCAATAAATAGTGCTTGGAGAACTGGATATCCATACCAAAAGAAAAAAAAGAGGACCACTATCTCATACCTTATAAAAAATTAACTAAAAACAGACCAAAGTCTAAATATAAAAGCTAGAACCATTAAGTCCTAAAAGAAAATGTAGGAAAACGTCTTTAAGACATGATGATAGGAAATTTTTTAACCTTATACTGAATCATGAGCAATGAAAGAAAATATGGATAAATGGGACCTCTTCAAACTTAATCACTTTTATGATTCAAAGGACTTCATCAAGAAGGTGAAAAGACAGCCCAATCAATGGGAGAAAATATTTGGAAAACACATTCAATAAGATTCTGATTTCCATTCTGTGTAAACAGATAGTATAATGCAAAAATAAAAGAGAAAGCAATCCACTTAAAAATTGGCAAAATAGTTATATAGAAATTTTTCAAAAGAGGAAATACAAATGGTCAAAGAGCACATGAAAACATTTTCTATATCACTAGATATTAGGGAAATGCAAATCAAAACAACAATGAAATAACACCTCACACTACATAGAATGGCCATTATTAAAAAAAGAAAAGAAAAAATAAGCGCTGGAGAGGATGTGACAAAATAGAAATGCTCCTTCATTATTTCTGGGGTTATAAATCAGTGTAGCCTCTGTGGAATACAGTTTGGCAATTTCTCAGGAAGCTAAATATAGAATTGTATGATTCAGCAATTCCTCTACTAGGAATATATCCTGAAGAACAGAAAACTTGGACACAGATATTTGCACACTGAAGTTTATAGATTCATTATTCACAATTGTCAAAAGATTGAAACAGCACAAGTGTCCATCAACTAATGAATGGATACATAAAATGTTATATATGCATATGAGGGCATACTATGCTGCAGTAAGAAGAAATGAAATTGGGACACATTTGATATCATGGATGAATCTCAGAGACATTATACTAAATGAAATAAGCCAGGCACAAAAGGATATGTATGGCATGGTCTCACTAATATGAACTAAATACAATGACTAAATGAATGGAGTTAAATCCTAGAGTATAGGTTATTAGGAGATAAGAGGGAGGCTGTGAAGGACTACTGATGCTTAGTGCATGCAGAAGTTTTAAGTAACTTTACTGTAAATGTGTGGGATGGATAGAGTTGATGGTAACAAATTATATTGAGCAGAACTAATGCAGCTGGTTTATAAATGGGATTGTGGATGAAAAGGGTAATTTAGGGATATAAAAGTTAATTTAGAGAAATTAGAGAATAATCTAGGAACTGAATAGAACAGTGAACCCAGAGGTGGATGAGAAGTGCTGTAAATAATACAAATGCAAGAATGACCTTTTCTGTGAGCTACAATGCATGTACATTACTATTGCAGGGTCGTGGGAATGTGGAGAAACATGGGAAGAATACAATTAGTGTAATCTATGGATGAGAGTTTACAGCAATACTGTAATATTCTTGCATCAGTGCCAAAGGTGTACTGTGTTAACAATTGGGGAGAATGGGAAAAATATTCCACAACAGTGTGGTATGTTGGTGAAGGGGTGTTATATGTGAATTCCACACTTCAGCATGATCTTTTTGTGAGTTCACTATTTCTGTAATAAAAATATAATTTAAAAAATAATAAAATGGAGGAGTGGTAATAAATTCAGTTGGCTAGGTGATGGGAATATTTCTGAATGCTTTATTTTATTCCATTGTTCATGTTTATGCCACTACTTAACTGTTTGGTTACAATAGCTGTGCAGTGGCTCTTGAAATCCAGAAGTGTGATAGGCTTACTTGTGTACTCCCATGACAGACATATTTTTAAACTCTATTTGCATCTCTGTGGGTCTTAACTCATGGAAATGGGATTTTTATAAAATATTATACTTAGGTCAGGCATGGCCCAACTGAATCAGATTAGGCCTCAAACCATACTAAAAGAGCTTGCAGAAGAATGTTGTAGAAAATAACAGGGAGGCGGCAGACTTGGCCCAGTGGTTAGAGCATCCATCTATCACAAGGGAGGTCCATGATTCAGACTCCGGGCCTCCTTGACCCTTGTGGAACTGGCCCATGCGCAGTGCTGATGTGTGCAAGGAGTGCTGTGCCCACGCAGGGGTGTCCCCCGCATAGGGAAGCCCCACGTGCAAGGAGTGCACCAGGTAAGGAGAGCCACCCAGTGCGAAAGAAAGTGCTGCCTGCCCAAGAATGGCACCACACACATGGAGAGCTGACACAACAAGATGATGCAACAAAAAGAAACACAGATTCCTGTGCCGCTGACAACAACAGAAGCGGACAAAGAAGAAGACGCAGCAAACAGACAACTGGGGTGGGGGGGGGGGGAGGGGAGAGAAATAAATAAATCTTAAAAAAAAAAAAGAAAATAACAGGGAGAAGCTGGAAGGTAGTGGCCAATGAAAAAGAATGAGCAGACACAAGGAGAGAGAGATTACTATGTGACAGAAGGCAGAGATATAAAGCAAGGGACCCCAACAATTGTATATAGACCATGACCAAAATGCTTTAGACTTTTTGTGGAGGCAGCATTGCCTTCCCAATACCTTGATTTGGAATGTCCAGTCTCTGCATCTATGATCCAATATATTTTTGTTGTTTAAGCACACCTATTGTAGTATTCATCATAGCTACCTGACTGCATGTGTGAAATTTTGTTCTTCTCTTTCAGTATGATTTTCCTATTTAAGAAACCTTGAAATTCCATATATATTTAAGGATGACTTTCCATTTCTTTAAACAATCTATTGGCCATAGGCATTGTTTTAACTAGCTTCAGGGTCATGCAGGTGACTACATGCTTTGGGTTGTATTTCATTTAAGGATGGGAAGTCCAGGCCTTGAGTTCCCACAACCCATTCACACTCAGTAGCTGACTTTGGCCTTAGGACACACATTGCATCCACGTTTCAAAGCAACAGTATAACACACAACAGAATAACAGGAGTCCTCCAACACAAGCTAATTGACCTACGAAGGCATCACCAGGGCCAGGAAAGGGAATTAAACCAGATAGGGGGTCAATAACTAATTTATCAATGTACTCTATGTGTTCTTTCATATGACTTAAAGCATGTGAAATATTATGGGAATGATCACCAAAGAATATACAAGGCTCATAATAGTGGTTGGGCTTAGACATCAGGCCCCACAAAGTTGTCAGCATAAGCAGCATGCTTCATGCCCAACCTCTGCAAGACTCCCTGTAACTCTTCCATAGAGGGATGGTGTGGGACATATCTCCTTTGTTAGGTCAAGCAGCTTTGCATCCAGCAACTAACCCAAAAAAATTCAGAGATGAATTTTTTACCTCATTTGAGGTAGTCTATAGACACAGTTCAGAGAAAGATGAGTGGTAATAGAGGCTAATTTGCTCACATCTACCCCCATAGTACAACTCCTTCTGCTTCAGTGTCCCATAATCTTAGAATCCAGTTAATCAGGGGTTCTCTAGATATTTGCCTGTATCTCTGCCCTAAATCACCTAAGTCAGTAGTGGTACAGTCTTTCATAGTCACATGCAGGTTTTGTGCTAAGGGTTGGAACTGCTGGGCCCCAAGGCACTGGTCCTAAAATGAATTCCTCTTCTGTTTTATTATGGGATGTACCTTTGGGGGCTTCTCCTCTTCTTCCACCTCTCACTCCTCCTCCTTTTCCTCATCTGTGGAGGAGACCAGATGCAAGGCAACCTCTGGTCTCTAGCATGAGTGTATCTTCATACTAAAGTTTCTAACTGATCACCAACTTAGTTCAGGTGATCAGATAAAGAATCTTTCATCTTTGCCTGTCCTAGGCACATACATCTTTCTAGCTTTAATTCCTCCTTTAAGCAATGCACAGAGACTCTCACAACTTGCTCTGCCTCAGAAGCCTCCCACAAGTGTCCTAGCAAGGGCCATGCTATGACCACTGGTATCTGGTGGCCTCCTGTTTATTTAAATGGATCTGCTCTGCTACTTTTTGTACCAGAGGCAGTATACACATCAACATTTTCAGGAAGTCCCCATTTCATCTTTGTGGTTCCCACTCACCCAGGAGGTCAGCCACCCCTCCCCACATTCACGTTATAGGCCAACTTGAATTTTCCCCATGGATTCTCCCTTTCTGGAGCTCCTACTCACTAATGCCATTGGCCTTTCAGTCTCCTGTCTGGTCGCTTGATAATTGTTCCAACCCACCTCTTAAGGGAACAGGTCAGGGAGGCTGCAAGATGAAAAAGTCAACTGGCAGTGAGTCAAACAAGCTTATTGTGATATATGGACACAGGAGAGTCTCCCTGGTGGTGGCAGTCCAGAGTATGAAGGGGCTATGCATAGGGGTGAGAAAAGAAGGAGTGATAAATGGGGTCACAAAACAAAGACATTCATAAGTTATGAGAACAAAGTTTCTGTTTTAGTTGCATGAAGTGTAATATCAGGTTGTCTGGTGATGTTATCACAGGAAGGGAGTATATAGACTTAAGCAGGTTAGAGTTTACTGTATTATCTGTTATTATCTGTATATTTGTTTTCTACAGGGAGGCATTTTTACATTTCAACAAATGTATGCGTTATGCAGGCAGCTACATGCTTTGGGCTGTGTTTCATTTAACAAGGGGAAGCCTGGGCCTTGGGACCCCAAGAGCTTGAAGTTCTGTTTCTGAATGCACAATTAAATTCCATTATCACTATGTTTACCCTTGTAACAGTGTAATGATATTTTGATTACTGTAGACTTGTAATAAATTTTAAATTAAGTAGTATTAGTTCTCTAACATCCTTCCTCTTTTTCAAGATGTGTTGTTTTTTGGGCCTCTAAATATTTGTTGATTGCCTTTCCACCATTGGTGCTAAGCCATCTGTTGGGATTTTTATTTCAATTACATTGAATCGATAAATTACTTTGTGTAAAACTGACACCTTAGTTTCTTCAAATACATGAATGGGGATCATCTTGAATTTTCTTCAGTCTTTTGTAAGTACTTTGAGCATGTTTTGAAGTTTTCTGTAAATAAATCCTGTATAGCATTTGTTACATTTCATTCTAATTGATTTTTTATAGTTGTACACATATATGGAATTTTATTCCTGAATTCCTCTGAATATTGTATGCTACTTGTGATGGTGTCATCCCTTCAGGTAGTGGTACAAACTGTACATTTAAGCAAGCACTATGATGATTTTAATACAAGGACATTTCATGAAATTTAATAATCAGTGAGTTGAGTGCATATATCACTGATTACATCTACAACCAACTTGGGAGATTGCCATCACCAATGAGTTACATCTCATCCAATCAGATGATGGCCTTAAAAGGAGAAGCAATTTCAGAATTAGAGAGAGAGCATTTTATCTCTACTTCAAGCAGCCAGCATCTCCTGAGTCTTTCATCTGAGTACTTGATTTGCATCCTGCTCTATGGTACTTGGAATTATGCATCCCCATGGTTGTGTGAGACAATTTTATAAAATCTCATACTATTTAAAAACATCTCCTGTCAGTGTGTTTCCCTAGTGATCCCTGAATAACACAGCTTGGTATGAGAAAGGGGTTTCCCAAGTAGTGGAATGAGGGTGATCATGGAAGGAAAAGCAAGTGAGTCACTAGAACTGCCCCTACCTAGCAAAAGAATAAATCAAAAGCAAGTATTGAAGAGATCAGTGCCACCATCAAGGATTTGAAAGATGCAGGGGTGGTGATTCCCACTACATCCCCATTCAACATTCCTATTTGGCCTGTGCATAAATAGATGGATCTTGCAGGATGACAGTGGATTATTGTGAATTTATCTAGGTCATGACTCCAATTGCAGCTGCTATTCTAGGTGTGGGATTATTACTTGAACAAATCATACATCCACTGGTAACTGGTATGCAGTTATTGATATGGTAAATATTTTCTTTCCACCATTGCAATTGTGAAGGACAACCAAAAACAGTTTTCTTTAAGCTAGCAAGGCCAGCAAAAAGTCTTCAATGTCATACATGAGGATACTGCAACTCTCCAGTGCTATGTCATACACTTTTCCACAGGGACCTTGATTATCTCTCCCTTGTACAATACATCACACTGGTGTCCATTATATTGGTGATATTATCTTGATTGGACTTAGGGAGAAAGCAACTACTCTACACTCACTTGTAAGGCTTTTGCATGTCAGAGGACGAGCAATAAATGCAACAGAAATAAACGCAGGGACCTACAACTTCAGTGAAATTTCTAGGTGTCAAGTTGTGTGAGGCGTGTTGAGATATCTCTTCTAAAGTGAAGGATAAGCTGTTGGATATGGCTTCTCCTATAACCTAAAATGAGAGACAATGCTTATTTGATATCTTTGGACTTTGGAGACAACAGTTCCTCATTTGGGTGTGCTAATTCTGCCAGAGCAAGTGACCATAAAAGGTATTGGTCATGAGTGGAGTGATGGTTAGGCTAATAGGTTAGTTATGGTCAGGTCATTGTGCCCATTTGTTTGGTCAAGCAAGCACAGGGCATACTGTAATACAAGGGCATTTATGAACTTTAGTCAACAGTGAATTTCCTACATAAACAGTTTATTACATCTACATCAATCAGGGAGATTGCCATCAGCAATGAGTGATGCTTTATCCAATCAGTTGAATGCCTTAAAAGGAGAATTGATTTCAGCATTCAGAGACAATTTTCCAGCTCATCTTTGAACAGCTAACATCTCCTGGGAAACTCATCAAGGTCCTTCATTGGACTTTCATTGGAGCCTCTGGTTTGTAACCAGCCTGTGGAAACTGGACTTAAGCATCCCAATGGTCACATAAGAAACTCTTGTAGAAGCTCATACTATTGAAAGATAACTCCTGTTGATTCTGTTTTCCTAGAAAATTCTATCACAACTTGGTGTGAGGAGTGGGGTGATGGCCACATTTTACCCCACTTCTTGGTTTGAGTTTTAGTGCCCCCCCCCCCCAGTACAGTGAAGTGAAGACAACATACTCCCTAACCTTTGACATACAGGCTCAACCCACCCCAGCAACAAGTTGACCATCTGGCCTTCCTTAATCTGTGGGGGACAGGGCCACCCCTCTAAGACCTATGGGGCATTGATATCAACTTCCCTAATTCTTGAGGAATGTGCCCCATCCTCTTTGTACCTTGGGTTGGCAAAAATCTCCCCGAACATAGGGTGGGAACATCAACCCTCTTGAATAGCTGGGGCAAACTAAACCTCTTTGTTCAAAGGCTTACCCAATGGTAATTGTCTTGGTTCCACCGTCATCAGGCATCTGGACTGTGATCATGTTCTAGACTTCACCCGCAATACCATTGGGGCTATGGGGGACATTGTAACACCAGTGAATTTTATGGGCATGTGTCCATTCCCACACATAATTCGCAGGAATAAACACATATGAAATGTGTTCCTTGATCAGAAGCAATGCTGTGTGTAATGCCATGGCAGCAGACAAAACATTTGGTAAGTCCATGGGTGGTAGTTTTGGAAGAAGCATTACTTATGAGAAATGCAAACCCATATCCAGAATATGTTTTCTATTCCAGTTAAAAGAAATTGCTGCTCCTTCCATGGTGAAAGTGGTTTGCTGCTGGCAGACTGGGCACTCAGCAGTGGCTGTAGCCAAGTCAGCATTAGTGAGGGGAAGTCCATGTTGCTGAGCCCATGCATAACCTCCATCCCTACCTCCATGACCAACTTGTTCATGAGTCCTTTGGGCAATGACAAGAGTGGCTAGGGAAAGAGGCTGAGTGCTAGCCACAGAGTGTGTCATCTTATCCACTTGATTATTAAAACCTTCCTCTGCTGAAGTCACCCTCTACCAACTATTCATTTGTGGCACATATACTTTCATGATTTGCCCACTCAGGAATGTCTATCTACATACCTCTTCCACAGACCTGATTAATTCTGTCTACCTTAAAAAAAAATCACTAACATAAGTGGGTACCAAAACAAGAGCAGGATCTGCAACAGATCTATGCTGTTATGCAAGGTGCACAGTCACATGAGCCAAATGATCCAACAGATACAATGGTAATTGAAATATCAGTGGCAAATAGAGATGCCATTTAGAACTTTTGGCAAGCCCCTAAATGAGAATCACAACACATACACTTAGGATTTTGGAACAAATTCCTGCCCTCTTCTGAAGATAACTATTCTCCTTTGAGAAAAAAGATTTGACCTGCTACTGAGTCTTAGTAAAAACTGAAAGCTTAACCAGGGGACACAATTTGCCATAAGACCTACATTGCCTGTCATGAACTGGGTTTGTCTGACCTACCAAACCATAACAGTGAGTGTGCACATCAGTACTGCATCATGAAGTGGAAGTGGTACACATGAGATAGGGCCCAGGTGTGTCCTGAAGGCACAAGTAAGTTATATGAGGAAGTGGCAATGAACACTACTCCTACCACATTACTTAATCTTTCCCAGATCACAGCTATGGCCTCTGGGGAGTTCCTTACAATTTACTTATTGAGAAAGTGAAAACTCTGGCTTTGTGTACAGATGGTTGCAGGTACCACTTTAAAGCAGACAACAGCATCATTGCATCCCCTTTCTGGGATGACCCTGAAGCACATTAGTGAAGGGAAATCCTCCCAGTGGGCAGAACTTAGATCAGCACACCTGGTTGTTAATTTTGCTTGGAAGGAGAAATGACTGGAGTGCATTTTTATACTGATTCATGAGCTGTTGCCAATGTTTGGCTGGATGATCAGGGGCTTGAACTTGAAGGGAAATTGTTGAAAGGAGGTCTGGCAAATAAATATATGGATAGACCTTTCTGAGTGGGCATAAAATAAGAAAATCATTGTGTCCCACATGAATACTCACCAGAAGGTGACTTCAGGAGAGGAATATTTTAATAATCAAGTGGAAAAAATGACCTGTTCTGTGGAGAGCAGTCAGTTTCTTTCCCAAGTCATTTAGTCATTGCCAAATGTGCTCATGAACAAAATCACCATTGTGGTATGGATGGAGTTTATGCATGGACTCAGAAACATGGACTTCCCCTCACCAATATGGCAACATTTTTACAACCACTCCTGACGGTCCATTCTACCAACAGCAGAAATCTGCACAGAACACTCAGTATAGCACATGATCAGCCTGCTACCTCATGGCAAATTGATTATATCAGACTTCTTCCACCATAGAAGGGGCAGCATTTTTTTATGGGTTTGCCTTCACTGTATGGAATGATTCTTTCAAAGCTACCTCCCATGTACTTACCAAAAACCTTATCCCACAGCATGGTATTTCACCCAGAATTACTTCTAAGCAAGGAATCCACTTCATAGAAAATTATGTATGGGAATGGGCACATATTCATAGAATTCACATGTCTTACTATGTTCCTCATCATCCTGAAGCAGATGGATTGATAAAACAATAGAATGGCCTTTTAACGACTCCATTAGGCCCCAAATAGTTGGCAATACCTTGCAGAGCTGGGGCAATGTTTTCCAGGAGGCTGAGTATGCACTAAATCAGCATCCATTCTATGGTGCTGTGTCTCCCATAGCCAGGATTCATATTCCCAGGAGTCAAGGGGGATGGAATGGGAATGGCACCACTCACTATTACCCCTAGTGATCCACTAGGAAAACTTTTGCTTGCTGTCCTTGCAAGCTTAAGCTCTCCTGATTTACAGTTCTTAATTCCAAAAGGAGGAGTGCTTCCACCAGGGAGCACAGCAATGGTTACATTGAACTGGAAGTGAAGACTGCCACCTGACCATTATGCACTCTTCATGACTCTGAATTAACAGGACAGAAAGGAAATACTGTACTGGCTGAGTTCATTGATTATGACTGTCAAGGGACAATAGGACTTTACCTACATAATGGAGGAAAAGAAGAGTTTGTCAGGAATACAGGAGATGCCCTAGGGCTTATCTTAATACTACCATCTACCATTCCCTATGATTAAAGTCAATAGCAAGTCTAGTCAGGCAGAACTAAAGATGGCCCAGAATCTTCAGGCATGAAGGTTTGGATTACCCCACCAGGCAAAGGACCAAGTGCTTGTCGAGGGAAAAGGAAACATGGAATGGGTAGTGGAAGAAGGTAGTGATAAATATGCTCTTTGACCCTGTAGCCAGAGAAACAAGGGCTGCAATTTTCGTGGATATTTCTTCTTGTTTTGTTGTATGGTTGCACATATACATAAAATGAATATCTTTTTTTCCATTTCCTTTCTTCTTATTATATGACATAAATTTTATTAGTTTCATGTTCATTTTAGGAGGCCAAGTTTAAGAGTGAATATCACTGAGGGACTTGCACCCTAATCTGGTGGGACTTCATGCGTTTCTGGTTGTACACAGGGTAGATGGTCATTGTTAGGAGGAAAAATATATTTGTTATTGTTTTTAATTAGAGATAAAGTATTATGAAAAGTGATGTGTATGTTAACAATGTGTGGATATCGTTAGGCTGATGTGTCCACTTGGCCATGTAATGGAGCCCAGGTCCTTGGTCAGGGAACCACTGGGGTAATTTTAATACAAGTGTATTTCATGGACTTTAATCATTAGGTTTTTGTGTCCATATGGCTGATTATATCTGCAATCAACTGAGGGGTTTGCCATCACCAATGATTGACATCTCATCCAATTAGTTGAAGGCCTTAAAAGGAGAAGTGATTTCAGCATTCAAGGTGATAGAATTGCCATCTCTAATAAACAAAGCCAGCACCTCCTGGGGAACTCATCAGGAAACTTCATCAGAATTCCTGGATTGTACCCTATCCTATATATTTGGACTTGTGCATCAACATGGTCATGTGAGGCAATGTTATAAAATCTCATACTATTTACACATACCTCTTTTCAGTTCTCTTTCTCTTGAGAACTCTGAGCAAAACATTATTAATGTTCGAAACATCACTGATTTTGTGTATGTTATTTTGCCCTCATTTTCAGAACTAGTTATTATATCTTAATTTTGTAGGGGATTTTCAGAATTTTCTATATAGGATCATGTAATCTGCAATCAGGGAAAACTGTACTACATCCTTTCTAATTTAGATGCCTTTTAATTTTTTTCTTGCCAAATTACTCTGGCTAGAACACACATTTCAATTTTTTTTTTTTAAAGATTTATTTATTTAATTTCCCCCCCTCCCCTGGTTGTCTGTTCTTGGTGTCTATTTGCTGCGTCTTGTTTCTTTGTCCGCTTCTGTTGTCGTCAGCGGCACGGGAAGTGTGGGCGGCGCCATTCCTGGGCAGGCTGCTCTTTCTTTTCACGCTGGGCCGCTTTCCTCACGGGCGCACTCCTTGCGTGTGGGGCTCCCCCACGCGGGGGACACCCTTGCGTGGCACGGCACTCCTTGCGCGCATCAGCCCTGCGCATGGCCAGCTCCACACGGGTCAAGGAGGCCTGGGGTTTGAACCGCGGACCTCCCATATGGTAGATGGACGCCCTAACCACTGGGCCAAAGTCCGTTTCCTCACACATTTCAATTTTGAATAATATTTGAGACAGTGGTCATCCTTGTCTTGCCCTTGAATATGATGTCAGCTGTGGGATTTTCATAAATGAACTTTATGAAATAATTTCCTAATATTCCAAAATGTTTCAGTGTTTTTACAGGAACGGTGCTGAATTTATCCAAATAATGTTTATTTCCTGAATCAATATGTATGATTATCTTTTAATTTTAGTTTTTTTTAAGTTCATTTTATTAATGTATATTACATTAATTTTCTTATATTGAATCACTATTAAAAACTTGGAATAAAGTTTTTATTCTCAATTGATCCTGATGTATAATTCTTTTAACAAGATCTTGAATTCTGTTTGTTAGAGTTTTGTGAGTATTCATTTAAAATAAGTCAGAAATTATTTTATTATGGCAACGGGCTCTAAATGCAAAGTACCAGAAAGAAGTTACCTATTATAAGAAGGATTTATTTGGGGCAAAGGCTTACAGTTCCAAGGCTGTGAAAAGTCCAAACAGGCACCATCAAAGATCCTCACAAATCAAAGTCAGCAGCTGCATTTTGACGGTGGATGACCACCAATCTCTGCAAAGATTTCAGCTCAGTTGAGGACAGTCAGTCATAGGGCTTGACAGTTTCCAGGCCTCTGATACAGGTCTTGGCTGCTTCACCCTCTTTCTGAGTTCAGCTGTTTGCTATCAGGCATATAGTAGGCCTCATGTCCTTTTGAGCTACTCCTTGGGCTCGGCATCTTGGGGCCTTCATGCTTAAGTGATCCTCTACTCCTCTCTCACAAGGCAGGATTAAATATGGCAGATTCCTTCTCCTGTGTCTGTCTCTCTCTGCCTTTCTGTTTATATCAGACCTAGGAATGGGCAGGAGACACAACCTGAATCACACTCACTAACATAGTTCAATCAGTAGCCCTAAAGAGATCTCATCAAGGTGTTTAATCAAAGGAACCTCAATCGAATTTAAGCAAACAAATAGTATCCCAACCACAGGTATAGATTAGTTTAAAATCAAACTCTACTTTTTTTGGATTCCTAAAATAGTCTCAAACTGCCACAGAAGTATTCCATCTGATTCAATTTTGTGGAGGATTATTATTTTTAGAATGTTGGTGCAATTCCCAAGTGACTCTATCTGGGTTTGTGATTTTCTTTGTTGTGATATTTTGATTGCTGACTTGATCTCTATCTGTAGAGATCTTCTATTTCTTCTTGAGTCAGCGTAGGTAGTTTATATGTTCCTGGGAATTTATTCATTCCATCTAGTTTATCTATTTTTTTGAACAGAAGTGATCATAGTATCTACTTATACTACTGTAGCAGGTTGATATTATTGATGAATTCCAAAAAGAAATTCTGGATTATGTTTGTAAACTTATCTTTTCCTCTGGGCATATTAGATTATATTAGATTCATAGGTTTACTTGATTAAGTAAATATGTAAACCTCTTGTGCCAGTAGGGCATTGAGTACTCATCCTTTTGGTGGGTATGGACTCACAGATAAAAGGCATGGCAAAGGACAGAGTTAAGGGCTTTTGATATTGGACTTTTTTTATTTATTAAAAATATATTTCATAACATCTTGTTTTAATGTTCATTTTTCAAAAATTCAGAATACTCATGCCATCCATGTAAAAGTTTGATAAAATATATTGTAAGTTATAGCATTCAGGTAGTGAATCCCATCTAGCATCTGATATAATGGTGACTTCATCATTCTCCCAGGTAAATGAACCATGCTTAGTCTCTTAAAAAACCCAATAATAGATATATATTTCCACCTAACAATATTCAAGTATTCTGTGTACAACTGAAAGCTCACTATATCCTTTCAGAGTATGGTGCAAGTCATTGGATAATATTCACTCTTAAATTTGACATCCTTAAATACTACAATATGAAACTAATACAACTTATATGATAAGGGACAGGGTACAGAAGAAAACAAAGATATTTGTATTATGTACATATACAAACAAACTCATAAAACAAGGAAGAAATATTCATGACTGTTATGGTCCTCTGTTTATAATTGGTCACATGGCCAAAGTTTATATTTATCACTACCTTCTTCCACTACCCATTCCATGCACCCTTTACTCCAAGCAAATATCTCAGCTGGCTGTGGTTCTTTGCCTCATGGGAGGACCCAAACTTTCACTCTGGGCCATTGTTAGTTCTGCCTGGATTGTGCTGGTACAGTTTTCCATTGACTTTAATCACAGGGCCTGGTAGTACTAAGAGATGCCTTAGGGGCAAACTCTTCTTTATCTTCACAGTTTATTTGCAATCCTATTTTCTCTTGATAGGATCAACCACCTCTGTCAGTAAAGTAATTCCCTTTTTTCCTTTTGATTCAGAGGCGTGAGGAATCCAAAGCGACCAGGTGGCAGTCTGTTGTTGTTTTTTTTTTAGGAATAGCTCTTTATTTATTTTTTATTTTTCTTCTTTATTTTCTTTTAAATGTTACATTTAAAAATATGTAACTTTTTAATATACTCATCACCCCCATTACCCCATTCCTCCCACATCAACAATCTCTTCCATCATCGTGACACATTCACTGCACCTGGTGAATATATTTTGTAGCACTGTTGCACCACATGGACAGTGATCTACATTGTAGTCTACACTCTACCCCAGTCCACCCAGTGGGCCATGGGGGGGCACACAATGTCCATCATCTGTCCCTGCAGCACCACCCAGGACAACTACAAAACCTGAAAACGCCCTTACATCATATTTCTTCTTCCATCTCCCTACCATCAGCAGCTACTGGACCACTTTCTTGACATTGATACTACAATTTCTTCCATTACTAATCACAATCGTTCCCCAGCAGAACACCAGTAAGTCCACTCTAATCCATATTCTATTCCTCCATCCTGTGGACCCTTGGATGGTTATGTCCAGTCCCCCTGTACATCAAGAGGGGGCTTAGATTCCAGATGGATGATGGATGCAATTCTCCTGCTTGCAGTTGTAGGCACTTTTGGCTCCCTGGTGTGGTGGTTGACCTTCTTTATCTCCCTGATAGTTGGTAAGACCAATAAAACAGAGGGTAGGAGTTGCAAGTCTGCTGAGGTTCAGGGCCTGGCTGTCACATGCACAGTCCAGAGAATCTGGTGTGAGTATACACCAACCCCAGCAGCAACCATAGGTCTGGTAAAAGTAACAGAAGAGACATGTGTAGAGAGGTCATATCTGAGTCCAACTCCATCACACTCAGGAACAAAAACTCCAAAGTAGGGCCAAATGACATGGCACTGAACTCCAGAGTCATCTGCCATGACCATAGAACCTGTACTATGTCTCTGTAGCCCTCAGGAGAACCAGTACTTTGGTTTCTGTCTACTTTGGCTGTCTCTGGTACCCTGCTGAGGTGTGCATAAGCGTTACCCCTCTGATGACCTCCCAAATCTTTTTCGGAGACTCATATCCATATAAACTCATTTGTCCTTTCTATTTCCCCCTTTTATCCAAAGTCAAAAATCAGTTTTTAACACGTGATATTACATGTGGGCTGAGATATTCTGCTGGTCTGAGTTAACCCTTTTATTCAAGGTCTTTTTCTAGTTATATCATCAGCTGGTGCTTGATAGTAATCCCTCAGTGCCAGGGAGGCTCATCCTCAGAAGTCATGTTACATGCTGATGTTGGAGTTTGAAGCTGAAGCTGGAACCCCAGGAAGAGAGACAGAACTTTTTGTCTGATAGTCTACAGCTGAACTTGTAGAGAGAAGCAAAACCTAGAGAGCCTCACAGTCTACAGTTGACCTTGTGGAGAAAAGAGAAGCACTTCACCCAGGGGAACCCAGAAACCTGAACACTCACAGATGTCAGCAGCCATCTTGCTCCAACACATGAAAATAATAGGTGAGGGAAGTAACTTATGCTTTATTGCCTGGTATCTGTAAGCTCCTACCCAAAATAAATACCCTTTATAAAAACCAATTTCTGGTATTTTGCCTCAACACGACTTTGTTTGACTGATACAACTCCATTTGTTTTTCTTATACTCCTTTCATTTCTGATTTTTGTTATTTTTGTTCTCTTTCTTTTTGTCTTTGTTAGATGAACTAAAGTCATGTTGACATTATTGATCTTTACAAAGGAAAAACCTTTGGTTTCATTGAACTTATCAATTGTATTTTATTCTTTATTTCAATATTTCCAGTATAGTCTTTGTTATCTCCTTGCAACTGCTATCTTGAGGCTTATTATGTTCTCCTACTTCTAGTACCTTAAGTTATGAGGTTGGATTTCATAGTGTAGATTTTTTTCCCTTTTATTGTTTTAAGAATTCAGTGGTATAAATTTCTCTCTTACCATTGATTTTACTGCATCTGAAAGAGTTAGTGTCTTATGCTTCTGTTCATTCACCTCAAGATATTTCCTAATTGTCTTTGTGATTTTCTTGTTTTACTCATTGAATGTTTAAAAGTGTACTTTTACTTTTCACATATTATTGAATTTTGCAGTTATTCCTCTGGTATTGATACCTTGCATCATTTCAATGTTCTCAGAGAATATTCCTTGAATAATTTAACTTTTGTTTAATTTATTAAGCCTTGTGACCTAGCATATGGTCTATTTTATAGACTAAACCATGTGCACTAGAGAAGAAGGTGAATATTGATCTTGTTGGTTGAACTGTTCTACATATAACTCTTAGTTCTAGATATTTTGTAGTATCACTCCGATCTTCCATTTTCTTATCAATCATCTACCTAAATGTTCTAGACATTATTAAATGTTCTGCTTTAACGCATTATTAGATCATAGATCTGCCTATTTCTGTTTCAAAATTGTCAATATTTGTTTCATTCCTGTAGGTTTTTGCTGTTCTTGTTGACCAACAAGAAGACATAATAGTTATAAATATCTGACTTCATATGTCTTCATATATTGTGTACTCATTTGTCCCTTTTAACAGTTTTCAACTTCACAATTATTTTACCTATTAGTATAGCTCTTCTAGTTTTCTTTTGATTACTATTTGCAAGGAATATTCTTTCCACCATTTCAATTTCAACCAAGTTGTTTCTTTGAAATAAAGTTGAGTTTCTTGTAAAAAGTATATAGTATTCACCATTGTCCAATTTTTGCTTTTGATGTAGAATTTAGTCAATTTTGTTTTCAAGCAGTTACTGGCATTTTTGATATTCATTCGTTGTTTGTTTTATATCATTTTTGTCCCTTAAATTTTCCATTAATATCTATTGTCATATCCATTGGATTTTTTTTGTATTGTACTTTCTCTAATTTCCTTCTGTTTATTTTTGCGATATTTTCTTTTTGGTTACAATTAGGCTTAAATCAAAGATCTAAAATCTATAACAATCTCATTTGATTTGAATCTAAGTTTGTTCCTATATGCCACCGTCACACCATGTTTTTTTGTTGTATTTATTTTGTTTTGTATCTGTATTCTTTAAATGTCTTAAACATTGTCTTTCAAGCATAGCTATTTAGAACCTGTTCAAAGAAAAATTGGAGTTATATACAAAACTGTAATGCAATATTAAATGTGGGTTTATAATTACCCATATGTTTACCTTTACCAGAATTCTTTATTTCTTTATGCTGCTTTCATCTACTCTCTAGTGTCCTTTCCTTTCAATCTGTAAAACTTCCTGTAACGTTGCTTGCAGGACAGATCTAACAGCGATGAACAGCACAGAATTTGTGTTTTGTTTTGTTTTAATCTGGGAATGCCTTAATTTCTTCTTCATTTTTAAGACTCTCTTACCTGAAAGAAAGTTATCTGTGGAAATTGTTTTTCATTCAGCAATTCATTTTGTCATCCCACTGCCTCATGCCTCTTACGGTTTTGCTGATAAATCAGTCCTTATTCTTGTAAGTACTGCCATTAATGTAACATGCTCCTTTTCTCTTCCAGCTTTTAGAAGGCTCTCTTTTTCATTTCCTTCTACAGTTTTGCTGTCCAGGTTTGGTTCTCCTCAAATTTATCCCATTAGTTGTTACTGGTCTTCCTGAATGTGTGTTTATATCTTTCAATAATTAGAGAAGTTTTCTGCCATTAGTTCTTTGGATATTCCTCCTAATCCTTTCTCTCTTCTTTGGTGATTTCTGATGTTTTATCTTGTTGCTTTGGATGGGTCATGGTTCTTGTAACTTTGTCTTGTAAACTTTTATTTCACAATGCAAATTTTAATATTTTAATATTTTAGCTATGTGATTTAGACCATGAGATTTCTTTCTTGAGATTGTACTCAGGTTTTTATATTCCAAATATATCACTGAGTATCATGAACTAACAAAAACAAAAAGAAAAAATCAAAGCAAAAAACACCTTTTACAGGCTTTTAAATTTTGTTTTATGTTGATTGATGTTCTCCTTGAGAGTTTAGGTCTCCAATAAAGAAGCTCAACCAGAGTAAAAAATGTGAGGTCTAACAGATTTAGGTTAAATTTCTTGATTAAGGGCTTACCCTATTACTAAAATCTATTAATTGTTTTTCTGGAATTTTGAGGAAGATAGTTTGGACCTTGATTGTTATGTTTCAATTATACTGTGGTGAAAAGACCCTCAAGTGTGTTATGCTACCATTTTTATTGCCTGGAAACAATTAAAATAACATTAAGAGTAATAAAATAATTTATGGATGTAAATTGTACCCCCAGAGAACACATTAACAGTATAATGCAATGAAGTGTGTTTAAAAAGTCCATCAGAATGCTTTCTGGATAATCAAATTCCTATTTGGGAATTCTTCATATCTTATTGGAATGAATTATAGCAAGTGACAATATGCCAACTCATTTTATGAGGCAGAAATATCCAGAAATAATTATGGCCAAAATGGAAATTAAATGCCTAAACCAAGACTTACTTTCATTCTTAGTTTTCATTATGTTCAATAGTTAGAGGGGTAATATAAAAAAATAGAATTATGTTATAACCAATTTCTATTACATTAAACTTATTATTTACATTTATAAATGTTTGCTGCTATATTTAGTATTTCTTATAATTGATTATATTCCATCTAACCTGGACTTACACTCTTAAAATTTGTAATTTTTAAAATCAATTATTTTGTTTATTTCACATTTTCACAGTATAGGTCTTTATAACAGATTTTTTCAAAAGCCATTGATTATACTCTTTGGATAGGTCATATAGTATGTGAATATATCTCAATAAAATCGCATAATAAACAAATAAATAGTTGTTCAAGAATAGCCAGAAAGAGCACCTATTGACAGCAGGGGTGACAGAGAGAGTAAGAGGGGAAGAATTTCCTTGTTTGCTGTTTTTTTTTTTGTTTATTATTATTATTGAAATAATGATAATACTTTAATAATGATTAAAATGATTAGCACACAACTATGTGATTGTACCAGATATACTTTGGATAGATTGTATGCTTTATTAATATGTATGAATAAAATTGATTTGTTTAAAAGAGTAGTGTGGGTTTGGGGAAAATTTACCAAATATAAGATATGGACTATAGTTTGTAGTAATATTTTGATGATGCTCTTGAATAGTTTATAATCAATATATCAAAAGAATGCAAGGTGTCAGTGGAGGGGTGATGTATGGGAATACTGAATGATGTTATGCATGCTTTTTTAATAAGTTAACAACTTTTACTATACACTATTGTTTATATTCATGTATGAATGATATACTTTAATAAAAATATTGATAAAAAGAAACAAATGCAGGAAAAAATCCATCAGAGAAATAAAATTTAATACTAAAAAATATATTTTAAAAAAGAAGCCCACATAGAATTATCAGAATTTTAACATTATATTGTAGTACTAGAATAACACAATATAGCTTAAATAGTAAGGCATTGTCCTGTGCTTTATAATGTTAAAGGAAGTTAACATAGCTCTTGTTCACATGTCACGAAGTGGGCAGAGCTAGAAGTTTAACCAGATTTAGGTCCACCAAAAATGTCTAATTATGAACTTCCTTGCTCTTACCTTTACTCACCTCAGTCCTTATCTGTATATTCACGTCTGTCCTTATTTGAGTCTTGACATCTATACCACCCTCCCAAGCTTATTATCCAATTCCAAGATTGCCCTACCCAGGGAACCATATATATTTTAAGATTAACTAATGAAGCAAAAAAACGAATTTTGCAGAACGTTCTTAGAAATGTCATCCTGATTATTAACTTTCTTTGTTTCAACAAATATAAAAGTTGTGAGAAAAACCCCTAATATAGTATTTGATTTGAGACTGTAAATCTCTGGTCTCTCACCAGCAAATAAAGCCATTTTTCCTTCCTATCCTAGATCAGGGTCTGTCAAACTTGTCATGCCTAGTGAATCAATCTGGTCAAGTACCATCCCTTGTCTGTCATCAATGCGACATAAAATGAAAATAGCATATAAATCATTATTTTAATATTAAGTTGCATAAATACTCCAATATAAGGCTTATAATTAATTACATTAAAAAGAGACACACAACTATATGATGACTATAAGAAATAGATAAATAATAAAAGGATGAAAAAATGTATCCTGAAATATAAGCATAAAACAAATTTGCAAAGTAGTACTTTTAGAAAATTAGACCTTTTGATTTTAGACATATCAGTGACAGTATAAAATAAAATATAGCCAAAATTTCTTAACGGAGCTTCAAATTACATTAAAAATGGAGAGAATTAAAAGCATAAATAAAAGAAATAAAATGATGACCCTGAATAATTGACTGGGATGAAGTTATAATTTTGTTGAAATTTAGGGCAAATAAGTCATATCTTCTTTTTGTTTCTTATTTCTGATCTTCTGCCAGCATAATCTTACTATTAGAAATCTTATATTGAAAACCCACAAATAAAGATTCATCAAAAAAGATTAGTCATAAAAAGTTTTGCAAATTATTCTTTCTTTTATCATTATATTATTTGAGTTACACTTACTGAGTATAAATTTTTATTTCAATTGTAAGAGAAAAACTCCATCTGTGATTTTCAAGGAGTGTGCAGACCGTATTTAGGTGGTATAGACATAGAACATCTTAAAACCTAAGGTCACATATTGTGAAATAAATTGATGCTTTGCTTTTTAATTTGCAAAGGAACATTTCTCATTATCACTGGATTTTTGTTGAAGTGATAAATTTTACATTCAAAAATTCATAATATATGTAATATATTATCTTGAAATTCCTTTGGTCTATACTATCCTCTCGACTCCTAAAATTCTGCCATGTAAACAGTTTCTTATACTAGTTGCTTCTTATTCTACATGCAAATTGATTTCATTATCATTAATTAATGAAGATTTACAAGAATGGATTTCAGCTAGTCTTATATAGAGGAAGGACGCTTTGGGCATTAATTAAAATAATAGAAACTTTACTCATCTCAGCAATAATTTTTACTTTAGTTTTTCCTAATTAATTTTAATGTAATAAAAGACAATACATTAAAATAAAAATATGAGTTGCACAAATATTATTGTGTCTGAATAAAACAATACACCTGCTGTGTTGATGAATCAGTTGATAATGCCATACCAGCCTGGAGAAATAGGTTTTGCTTGTAACTCATTAACTGGTGCAAACTACTCTAAAGAAGTTAACTATGTTGCATCAGTCAATACGAAATTCTTGAAATTGTGGATTTTTCCAAATACATTTTTTACATTGTACAAGGTATACAGTAGTCAATAAGTAAAATAAAATAAAAGTGATGGAAAATTCAGAACTGATAAAATTATATAAATACATAGCACAAATAAAAAGAATTTTTTTTTGCACGAAGGAAAATACTTAGAAGAAAATATATAATACATCTAAAGAATAACATATATGAATGATTTCCATTTTTTATTTGAATTTCTTTATTTAATAATTTTTGTATAGTAATGTTGAAACCTATAGCAGTGTCACATTTTTAAATATTATATTATTTCATTGTGAAAAATATGCTATTATATTACATCCCTGGTCGATAGTGATCTGACCTTTCAGTCACAGATTAAGCATTTTAGTTTATTAAAGAAGATGACAATATTATTAGAAGGATATGCATACACATATATCTCACATGTAGACCTTACCTAGGTAATGCTAGGAGAAATAGAAACGGAAACATAGAACTGATATGTAACCAGAGTCATCAAGCAATGTACAGTTTTTGAAAATATTATTTTTGGAAAAATGTGTATAAAATCTGTTAAAAATATATCTGAAAATTCATATAATGTGTGCTCTCTATTATTAACAGTACACAGAAGGTTTTAATATCTGATCTGTCATTTTTAATATTTTATATTGGATAGAAAAGAACAGTAAATGATGCATTAAAACGCTAACATTGTTTTTTTGATTTGTTAAAATTAAATATAAGTTATGAGCTTGACTTCTGGACATAGTTAAACTTGATAGAATCACTGGGCCAAGCAATATGGTTGTGACTCTGTATATATAATATTTGTGCCCATTTAATCATCTAAAAGTGTGTACAAGAATAAAACTTATGGTATAATGTTTTCACCTGAATAAATGTGCTGAAGAGATGAAATATTTATAACCGTGTCATATTCATTCTAATTAAGCAATATATGTATATATTTATATAAATTTCTCTATTACATAATTTCCAAATATTGACTTTTACCTAATTTATAATTGGCACACAAAATACGATTTTTCAGATATATTCTACAAACTAATTTTTTCATGAATTTCTAAAATCATTGAGCTGATTTTTAAAAATGAGAGATCATACCCATAAAGAAAAAGGGTTTTGAAATCATTCATACCAAGATTCACGTTTGATTTCTCAACAGTTTGCAAGAATTATGGAAAAAAAGAAATAACACAAACGTGCCTGACTTCATCCTTATTGGCTTGACAGACTCTGAAGTGGTCCAACAGTTCCTTTTTATCATATTTCTCCTGATTACCGTACTGGGAAATGCAGGAATGATACCGATAATTTGCCTGAATCTCCAGCTTCACACCCCCATGTACTTTTTCCTCAGTCACTGTCATTCCTTGACCTCAGTTACTCAACAGTCATGATACTTAAAACCTTAGAGAACTTATTGACTTCCAACAAGAATATCTCATTCAAGAGCTGCTTCACACAGATATATTTTTTCCTCTTGTCTGTTATTGAACTGTATATTTTCTCGTCAATGGCCTATGAGCACTATGTAGCTATCTGCAACCCTCTTCACTACCCAGTTGTAATTTCCGGGAGATTCTGCCACGCCCTTGTCACTGGGTCCTACATGATTAGTCTACTGAATCGTTAGTAAAACTTCTTTTCATGGACCGGTTGCATCTTTGTGACTCCAATGTAATATGTCACCTTTACTATGACTTAACTCCAATTTTAACACTGTCCTGCACTGACACTGGTGACACTGAAATCATGATAATGATTTGTTTAAACGTAAGGATGTCTCTTAGCACAATCTTTGTTTCCTACATATCTAATTTGTCTACTATCCTGAAAATTAATTCCACTTCGGGAAAGTGCAAATCCTATACTCGTGCATCGCACCTCCTGGGAGTCAAAATCTATTATGGCGCTAGGAGTTTTACTTATTTAAAACTTATTTAAAAGAAGTCCTACTCCTTGGGAAAGAATCAAGTGGCCTCTGTCTTTCATACAATGGTGATACCCATGCTGAATCCACTCATTTATAGTTTTAAGAACAGAGAGGTGAAAAATGCTGTCATTAGAGTCAGGCAGAAGAGAGAGATTTCCAAGAAATAGCAGTGACAGTAATGTTTAATAAGCGCATCTTTTGTTTCATTTCTTTTTGGATATTTACTTGATTTTTTGAAACTCTGTTCATGGTGTTCTAGCCTAATCTTAAATATGAAAAACATCAAAACATTTCTGTTTTTCCAAATAAGTACCCTGTACATTTTAAATATCAACTAATCCTTCCTTTTAAAACTGCCTCTACATAATGTGGAACTGCAGTTTTTATTCACTACTATTCAATATATATTTAAGAAAATATGTTTCTTCATGTTCCTACATTTGTTTTTAAATAAACTTAAGCATTTCTTGTTAGATATATATTTTTTGCCTTCAAATGATTTTCATTCTTTTAATTTATATATATATTTTACTTATAGAAATAAATTTTTCATTTTCTTAAATGATTTTTGAAAGATTAAAGTTCACACTCTTTTTTATGACTAAAATTTTAAGGAATTCTCAAATTTCATCACTTTTTAAATTTAATCAATTAATTAAAATATGTTTTATTATCCTCTATATCCTGAATTACTATAAACTTTTAACGTGTTGTATGTAACATCAATATAAATTATTATATTAAGATTTATTTTTTCTCTGTACTCTGTTGACTAGAATCTATATTTACTATAATTTCTCTTTGTTTTTTTACAATTATCTTTGCTAAATATTTATTTGTTAATATTATATTTTTAAAATTATTCTTTCTTCTTGTATATGCATTGTGACTTTTCTTACACTTACAGGCCCTTGACATTTTCTAGTCTTTTTCATGAACTGTGCTGCCCATTCTTTCATTTATACACATTTCTGTAATTTAAAATGTATCCTTTTGGTTTCTGCAGGTAATGATGGTCAACAGTTTCTCAAACATTACAAACCATAATAAGTTCAGGAATTGCTTATGACTTAATTAAATTCAGACTACCTGGTTGTCTTAATATATACTATAAATCATTTATGATATTATTATAAAAGTAATATAAAATTTGAGTAATGTGAAAATGCTATTTATATTTTCCCTCCACTTTCCCTATATATTTTAATGCATATCATATTATGTAGTAGGTGGTCTGAAGTATTTTTAAGACAAAACCCTTTTGTTCATGGTGGTATGCCAAAATTCTATGTAATGTAAATCTTGAGCTATTTAAAAATGATAAAGAATATAAAACTAGAACGAACATGACAAAATGTGAACAATAGATTTGTATGCATATGATTGATGCTATGTAATTGTTAAAAATAGATTTTATTTACTAAGCACCTACTTAGTGCCAGACAAAATTCAAAGGTCTTTAGGTGAATAATTAGTGTAGATTATCTTCCCAAGATAACTCTCAGCTATATACTTGCATTATTAAAAATTTGATCTCAAGTAATGAGAAGCCATCTCCTACTCCTTCAGGCAAAGACTGAAGTGTCATTCTGGAATTTTCTCTATATTACACACCTCAAATCTTCTCCATTAGCACATTTTATTGATTCTCTGTGCAGAATATATTTGGACTGTGACTAATATTCCACTCCTTCTGTGTTCCCACTCTACCCAAAAGAACTACCATATTATTGCCACAGGTTTCTAGATTGTCTTCCTCTTCTGCCTTACCCCTTTGAGCCTCATATCAATATAGGGGAAAAGGATACTGTTAAAATATAGATTATATCATGTCACTTCTCTTTAAGAACCTATACAACTTACCATAAAATTACAAATAAATATCAACATTTTTCCAAGAGACTACATTTCCAACCTGACCTTGCCCTTAAATATCTTACTTCATAAATACAGCACATTTATCACTGTGCCCACCACATTCATTTTTGGAGCAGCCACACTGACCTACTCACACTGTTTTATCATCATCGGAACTATTCACATTAGTTCTGATGCTGCCTGGAACATTTCCAATTTTTCTTGTTCCTGAAATTCCCTTTTCCCAGCTAACTGACTGCATCTTTTCTCATTCTCTTTCTCATAAGACCATCCCTTACCACTCTTTTTAAAATCACACCTGCCCACCTGCCCAACCCTCATCAGTGCTGCATTTGTTTTCTATAGCAGTTATCAAGCACTGTATGTATTTTGATTATGGCTTTTTTAAAATCTCTGTTTTCCCATCATTGAAACCTTAATGCACATAAGATTTTTGTAAATCATTTAACCTCAGCACCCTGAAGAGTGCCTCAATAAATTTATTTGAATGGTTGAATTTTTGCAAATGTTGAAACAGGGGTACAGCAAGTTTTTATTGCCTATTTATGCTCAGACACGAATTTATATTCAGTCAGACTACTTTAGAGCTCATGCTCTTAATCACCAATTTATATATGAAATCATCTCAAGCCTTAAATTATTGCCACTACCTTCTGGATTGTGGTCATCCCCTTTTAGTCTCATCTCAATATAGAGGGGAGTGATGTGCTAAACATCAGTTTTATCATGTCACCTTTCTTAAAAAATCTAAAATTTAATAAATTCACAAATTAATGCTTGACATTTTTTCTACAAAATTATACTATGCATGAGAATTGAAAACATGTAATATATAAATTTATTAAAGTTATATATAATTTCATCAAAAGATTAACAAATACAGGATTTTTGAAAAGGGTATGTTGCTGGCCAACTTCATTAGAGCTGCTAATAGTAATGTAATTTTGGAGACAGCTGCTAAATGTTCTCAAATATACATGTAGAGACCTAATTTTGAAAGAACTCTCTAAAAGAAAGTGGTTTAGCAGGTGTTGAGATTAGACTGGAGAGAGAAACTGTATTAGTCAGGTACAAATAGTTTGGTATAAGGAAGTATTTCAGAAACAGAGTGGTCCAACAAAGAAAAAGCAGAGTCCTTGTGTGTGAACATGCAGACTTTAGCTGACTTTGGCTTTGTGGATGGCATTTTCCCTTGAGGTAATCCTCGGGCACAGTTTTATCTCATGTGGTCGCTCTTCTATCTTTCAAGATGTTGTCCACTTTTGGAGGATTGTAGAAGTTTCACATGGCCCTCTATCCACATTCCAGTCTGAAGGAAAGGTGTGATTTTATATTTTGGAAGATTTTTAAGGAAAAATTCAGTTTCTTTAAAAGAAATAGGACCAAAGAGATTATCCATTTTTTTCAGATGTTAAAAACATATGAAATTGTAACTCTAAATTATCAAATAAAAAAATTAATATTTTAATAACTTTTTGTGCCATCCTTTTACTTTTTATGGGTGACTGTGTTGGTTTCCTTGCCTTAATCCCTTATGTTTGTAATTTTGTTTTCTCTCTTTTTAGTGGTTGCCATAGGGATTATTTTATGCATATTTAATTTATTGCAGTCTACCTAAAATAATATATCACATAACTTATAGCATTAGTCCTGTAAAGTAGTAGAGACTCTATTTACCTTTCTTATTTTGTTATTTTTGCCATAAATTTTATATCTCTATATGGTTAAACCCAGCAATTAATCAACTGAGTTTTGCTTTAGGCAGTTATTTTTAAAGTCATTAAAATTTTAAAAATCAAATATTTGATATGCTTTCCTTCATTTATTCATATTCTTTATCAGCTATGTCTATGTTTAGTGTCCCTCTATTTTCATGGTCTGGCTTGGATAATTTTTAAAACACAAGTTGGTTGGAAAAAAATTATTTCTGTGTGTGTGTTAGTGTGTGTATTAATATTCTAAAAAAAAATCTTAATTTGATCTAATTTTGGAAAGTTGTTTCCAGCAGGTACTGAATGTGTTATCGTTCATTAACATAATCTTTATATTTGCTACTGGCTTAGAACATAATAGATGGCAAATATAATAATTTTTCCTACTATATGTGATATGTATTTTCCTGTGACTGCCTTTCCAATTGTATACTTATATTTGCTTTCCAATAGTGAGTCTGATGAATCTAGATGTGTTTTATGGTTGATTGAACTGTTTTTGTCTTTATCCTTTTTGGGGATTCACATATGTTTCTGACCCAGTGAATTAATGTTTTTCTTTATTTGTGGAAAATTCTTGGCCTTTATCTCCCCAAATATCTCTTCTGCTCCATTCCTGCTCTACTCTTATTGTAAAATTCTAACTACATGTATAGTAAATTGTTTAATATTATCCCACAGGTCTTGCATAATTGTTTTCCTATTCTAATTCTCTTTTTAAGCATATTTTTAGTTTGATTATTGCCTGTTAGCTTATATTCATGTTTACTCAATCTTTTTTCAGATTTACTGCCTCCATATCTGCATACCTGTTGAAGGAATATTTTGCTTTTAAAGTGTTTATTTCTAACATTTCGTTGAACACTAACTTACAGTGTTCTCTCTCTGATAAAATTTCTCATGTATCTATGCATGCTGTTCATTCCCTCCACTATACCTTTTAATTTTTTTTTTTAAGATTTATTTTATTTATTTCTTCCCCCGGCCCCAGTTGTCTGTTCTCTGTGTCCATTTGCTGTGTGTTCTATTTGTCTGCTTCTGTTGTTGTTAGCGGCACAGGAATCTGTGTTTCTTTTTGTTGCATCATCTTGTTGTGTCAGCTCTTTGTGTGGGCGGCACCATTCCTGGGCAGGCTGCACTTTCTTTCATGCTGGGCAGCTCTCCTTAGGGGCGCACGCACTCCTTGCACATGGGGCTCCCCTACACGGGGGGCACCCCTGCGTGGCACGGCACTCCTTGCTTGCATCAGCACTGCGCATGGGCCAGCTCCACACGGGTCAAGGAGGCCCGGGGTTTGAACCGCAGACCTCCCATGTAGTAGACAGATGCCCTATCACTGGGTCAAGTCCGCTTCCCCACTATACCTTTTAAGCAAGTAATTATCAATGATCTTCAGCGAAAACTCCTAGGAACCTCTGTGGTCCAAAAGTTGTCTTTAATTTTCAATGCAATGATGGTAAACACACAAGACAGGGAAATATTTCAATAGATCTATAATCAAATGTACTTTAAGAGTAATACCTTGAATGGAAATTCAGTTCTTTTTTCCTTCAGACTACTCCTTTCCATTACCATCAAATTTTTGAAGAAATAAAACCTATGGGGGAAGTGGACTTGGACAGGGAGTGCCATGCCATGCAGAGGTGCCCCATGCATAGGGGAGCCCCACGCTCAAGGAGTGTGCCCTATAAGCAGATCCTCCCAGTGCGAAAAAAAGTGCAGCCTGCCTAAGAATGGTGCCGCCCACATGGAGAGCTGACACAACAAGATGATGCAACAAAAAGAAACACAGATTCCTCAGCCACTGACAACAACAGAAGCAGACAAAGAAGAAGATGCAGCAAATAGACACAGAGAACAGACAACCCCGGGCAGATGGGAAGGGGAGAGAAATAAATAAATAAATAAATCTCTAAAAAAAGGGACCAATGTGATTAAGAGGGGTCAGGAGGTGGTATAAAATAACAAAGCCTCTCACCTGAAAGTGTGTCACTGAATGTTGTTACTGCTGCCTATTTGTGGTCACCCAAGGCAGCATATAAAAAAATAATCCCTTCCAGCAAAGGAAACCTTCTGTTAGTGCAGCTGCAATGCATGCATTCATATTTTTGTAGCAATCCCAAAAGTTCTCTTCTGATGCATGACCTTATGAAGTATACTGACATCTTTCATCAGCAAACAACCTTGTGTGAATAATAGTCATGGCCCAGCTCTCAGGGAGTAACAACCCTGCTCTTGTAACAGTCTCAGGGTGTGAGGATGTGATCAAAGGCAATCATTAGAGGTTGGCTTTTCAGAGGACTGCAACTTTATTATTTTCTTGATAACTGATATAGGAAAACATTAAACTTATAAACAGTATAAAGGAAACCAGTCCTGAATCTTTCAGTGAAAAGGCTGCTCAAACTAGGGACAATACTTCAATATGTGTTAATCAGTTTTAACAAAAGAACAATACTAATGACACATTACATATAGATCATAATAAAAGTGTCTCTTTACTATCATTAGGCACTAACTCATGTAGATTAGTCATGACACTTTATACCTAATTTTTTTCAAATTGTGGATGAGGGCCACCGCCAAACGCTCTTCAACAGTCTTCCTGAAGAAAATTGCTCTTTTGTGTGTTGTGATTAGATAATTTACTAATCTTGAAGAAACGTAACATCTTATTCTCTCTCAAGCTTGTCTTTTGTTGGATTGATAAAGCCAATCATTCCCTTCATTTTCTTTTTTTTTTTTTAAACCCCAAACATATGCAAGGAGAGATCCCCTAACATTTCTAGAAGCATTTGCCCATGACATGGTGGAGGATTATTTTTTTTCTAAGGCCAGACCCAGCAGCCTGTCTTTGAACCACATGATGGCTTGCTACAGCAGTCAGCCCTCTTCTGTCTGCTGGATCTTCTGCCCCTTCTCTGTGACTTCGAAGGACTGGATTACCTTACTATATAAAACAAACTTGATTGTGCATTTTCACAGAGAATGAAAGAAGACCTGAGAAGACTCCAGAATCATTTCACCATGATTGCAATCAAAAAGGAAACATTCTGCCCCTAGACTAGGCACTTTTAATGGAGATGCCCAATAAAGGGCCAGGCCTGGGGTTGGCTTTTGATGGCTCCCATAGCACAGCATAAACCCATGAACTCTTCTTCTCCAGTTGAGAACAGTAACACACATTTTTATTTCCCAAGTTGAGATGGAAACAAACTGTGGTTTCCAGAAAGTTGTTTTCTTAGCTTCAATTATATGTTAAGTATGATAGTAACTTCAAAATATGTGCATTCTCCTAGAAGAAGCTATTTCTAAAATCTAGCTGTTAATAGCAATAGGGTTGTCTCATGGGTATCTTCTTTGCATTCTGTAGTAAAGAGGACCTGGGTTGAGCTCATTTTGCGAAACAAAGCAAAACTATAACATAGGATGCATTTTAATTTCCAGTTCTCTATTCTTTTTGTGAATAGTAACAAGTACAAACTGCAACAGTTTAGTAAATCTTATAATTTGTCTTTTCTGAAGAATTTTTAAGTTAACGATGTTGTTAAGCACCCTCTGCTGTGATAAATGAAATGTCTTAAGTCTGGAATGATGAGCTACTTATTGTTTGTGGTCATGTGCAAGTAAAGTAATGGGGGCCTTTACTTCAGAGTTTGTACCACATTTCATTCTCAATGACTGCAACTCAACAAGTGATCATATTCCATGAAATATAAGATGAAGATGCATTCAAATTTTTTAAAATTGAGAGAAACATCTCAAAAATTTACAGTGGATAAGAAAAGAATCACAAAATGACAAATTTTACTAATTAAATAAAACAAATTATAAAACTACAAAACTAGGAAAAATCTATCATTTATTTATCTACCTCTGATTTATGTACCCAACTACATTGTAGTAAATGCAGTAAAGAAAGTTTTAGACAACACAAAAGGTTCATGAAATTGATAATGTCTTCCTATATATATAAAGGGAGTGGTTTAAGTCATGGGAAACATAACTTAGTTATACTATATTTATTTCAATAAATAAATTATGTATGATAAAATTTGATTAAACATGACTGATAGAGATATGATGTTTTTTCATTTATTATACAATTGTGCGTGCATAAGAGTAAGGTCATTCAAATATTTTAACAAGTGAAATTTTGTGATTCAGAGATTACATTAGAACCAATAATAAAGAGTATAAGTAAGATTATTGTCACATCTTAACAATGTGAAATATTTCTTGGAAAATTAATCATAAAATTCAAATGAAAGTTTGAGCTGTAACGGAAATCATCCACAAAGTTTATAGTAAAAACTGCAATTTTAAAAAAAATCTTTACAATGTTTAAGGAGTGTTAAACCTATAAAGTAATTATCAGAGCTGAGGAGATAATGAACGTATTATTTTGACTTTGTCAAGTACACAGTTTAGACCATATCTTTAGCCACATGAAAGATACGATTTAGGGGAAATCACAGAGGAAGCAGTAACATGATCTTCATGTGAATATTTATACCACAAAAAAATATAGCCTCAGAGATTTAAATTCATTGTATTGATTAGCTTTAGGTAGGTAACAGTCTTGATAATGTCTTTTTGGTTTTCATAATTTATCATTTTCTTCATTATTTTACTTTGTATTATTTGGGAGCATGCAATGTCCAAAGCCCATATTAAGTATAAGAAGTATGAAGATGAAGAACTAAAGGTTGTGTTCTGCCTTAAAGGAGCAAGTATTTTATTTTAGAAAATAGTATGCATGTTGTCACTCTTTCTTTATAAAAGTTAAAATAATATTTTTGTTATTATTCTTAAGTCTTTTACTATTATTCTTTGTTCTTTTTAAAGAATATCCTTCAACTTTACAAATGAAATTATGAAAACATGATTTAAGATTTATTCAAATACTTGAAACACCTTAGCCAATGCCCTTTCAAATACCTTAGATGATGCACTTTAAAACACCTTAATCAATGTACTTTAAAACAGTAAAATATATTTTTTAACATGGGTTGATGGCATATAAAGGTATTACACTGTTTTCTTTTAAAAGGTAAAGTATGTTGGGAGAGTTCCGGGAAGATGGCATCAGGGAAGACAGGTAGGACTCAGCTCTCTCACAAAAACAATGGAATAAAGGCTAAAAGCTATACGAGAGACCTGCTTTGGAGGTCAACAAACAACTACAGTGTTATGTAATCCCCAAGAGCTTGAGGGTCAGAGAGACAAAGAACCTGAAGTGACCACCATAAATTCCTAAACTCACCTAGAAATGGCAACCATCTCATACCCTCAAGGCATGCAGCCTTGATAAAACAACTTCCTAGTGCAGCAGACTAAGGGGGGAACAGATGTGTTCCCAGAGAGCGGTGGAGGCATAAGAGTGGTTTCTCACCCTGGATTTGACCAGCAGAACCAGCTTTGTATCTCTGCTCTGGCCAGACCAGAATATTTTACACAGAAATCCAAACAAAGATTTTTGTATTTTATATATATATTAAATAACTTTTAAAACTTTAAATTTTAGTAACATATATAAACCTCAATATTTCCTATTGTATCATCTTTCAAGTATACAATTTTGTATTAAATTGTTAATTTTATTAAATAATTCACAGAATTCTAGTACAAACACCCATACCCCAAAATTTTTCAGTATTTCAAACATGAATCATATACCAAGTAAACTGTAGCACCATAGTTTCTCTCCCGCCTATGGCCCCTGGTAACCTGTATTCTGCTCTAAGTCTCAGTGAATGTACCTATTCTAGGTATTTCATGTAAGTGAGATCACACAATTTTCATCTATTTGTGTCTGGCTTACTTTACTCAACATGATGTTTGCAAGGTTAATCGATGAACTGACATGTATCATTTCCTTTTAGGGGTAAATAATATCTCAGTGTATGTATATTTCACATTTCATTTACCATTCATTTCTTGAGGGACTCTTGAATTGCTTTTACATTTTTGCTTCCTGTGAATAATGCTACTATGATGATTGTTGTACACAGCTGTATTTGAATTTCAGCTTTCAATCAATTTAGATAAATACACAGAATTGAGATAGCTGGGCTACGTGAAAATTCTAAGTTCATCTTTCTCAGGAACTGCCAAACTGCTTTCCATAGTGTCTGCACCATTTTACAATCACCACAGCTAACATTGTACTCAATGGTGAAAGAGAAAAAGCATTCCCATTGAGATCATAAATAAGACAAGGATGTCCACTGATGACACTATTGTTCAGTATAGTGGTACAGGTTCTAGCTAGAGCAATCAGAAAAGAATAAGAAATAAATCATTCAAATTGCAAGGAAGAAGTAAAATATTCATTATTTGCAGATTATATTATCTTAAACATAGAAAGCCCCAAAAAACCTACGACAAAGCTTCTAGAACTAATAAACAATTTCAGTAGAGTGCATAATACAAGATCAATACACAAAAGTCAGTGATGTTTCTATACACTAGTAATGTGAAATCTGAGTAAGAATTCAGGAAAACAATTCCATTCAACTGAGATTGAAAGAATCAAATATTTAGGAATAAACTTTACCAAGAATTCAAAGCACTTGTGAGGGACAAAACGGGGTCCCTGTTATGGGACGAGTGGGGTCCCTGTTGCGGGACGAGTGGGGTCCCGTTGTGGGACGAGCAGGGTCCCTGTTAAGGGAGGAGTGGGGTCCCGTTGTGGGACAAGAGGGGTCCCTGGCGTGGGGAAGAAAGCCTCATACGGCCGCTGAGGCTTCCCTCGGGGGCTCTGAAGGCGTGGAGGGTGCACGACCCAGGAAGGAGTCGCAGAGACAGGCTGATGGCACAAGTCTGGTTTATTGTGGGAGGGGATGCAGATTTATAGGATTGGGGAGTGGTGTGGCGGGTTCTGATTGGCTAGGGCAAATGCTGTTTCCATATAAGGCAAAGTTCTGGCATTGGGCTAGTGATTGGCCAGTAGAGTATGTGCTAACTCTTGATAGGCTGACACTGTTACTAAGCTGATAGGTGGTTGTAAGCTGTTGCTGGGCAAACAGCGTACTAAGAGATTAGGTTTAAGGGAGGGGGGAGGGGAAGTGAGAGCTGGGCTAGGCGGGAGATAGGAAGGGGGAGGGCGGTGCCGGCTAGCCGCTAGCAGCAAAGGCCTAGTCAGGCATGGTCACCTTGTCTAGGCCCAGTGGGCAGAGGCGGTGTCACCTCTTGCCGCACTGTTTGCCACTGAGGCAAGCCGGGTGCCCCTCCTCCCACAGAATAAACTTTACCAAGAATTCAAAGCACTTGTATTTGGAAGACTAAAATAGATTGATAAAAGAAAATTTTTTTAAAAAGATCTAAATAATTGGAAGAACATTCTATGTTCATGGGTTGGAAGCCTAAATATCATTAAGATGTAAATTCTATTCAAAATGATGTATAAATTGAATGCAATCCCAATAAAAATTTCACCAATATTTCTTAGAAAAATGGAAAACACAGCTATTAATTTATTTGCATTTTAAGGGACCTGAAGGAACCAGGAACATCTTAAAAAGGAAAAGCGAAGTTGGAGGACCCTCACTTTTGATCTTTGTATCATATTACCTAGCTAAAGTGGCAAAAACAGCATGGTACTTACATATAGGTGGACACATGGACAAATGGAAATGAATGATGGGTCAGAAACAGAATCTCCAATCTATGGTCAAGTGATTTTTGACAAGGACTTCAAACCCATTCAGAAGGGGTAGAATAGTCTATTCAACAAATAGTACTGGGAGAACTGGATATCCATTGCCAAAAGAAAGAAAGAGGACCACTAACTCATACCTTATTAAAAAAAAAACCTCAAAATGAATGAAAGGTCTAAATGTAAAAGCTAGAAACATAAAACTTCTATAAAAAAATATAGGAAAACATCTTCAAGACCTACTGATAGGTGGTGAATTCTTTAACCTTAAACTGAAAGCATGAGCAATGAAAGAAAACACGGATAAATGGGACCACCTCAAACTTAAACACTTTTGTGAGTCAAAGGATTTTTCGAGATGGTGAAAAGGCAGCATATGTGGAATACATACTGCTGGATCATCAGGAAGCTAAATATAGAACTGCCATATGATCCAGCAATTCCTCTACTAGGAATATATCCTGAAGAACTGAAAAATGTGACACAAACAGACATTTGCATATAGCAGTTCATAGATTTGTTATTCACAATTGTCAAAAGATAGAAACAACACAAGTGTCCATTAACTAATGAGTGATAAACAGAATGTGGTGTATACATATGATGAAATACTGTGCTGCAGTAAGAAGAAATTAATTGGGACACATATGATAATATGGATGAATCTCAAATACATTATTCTAAGTGAAATAAGCCAAACACAAAAGGACAAACTTTGCATGGTCTTAGCAGAATGAAGTAAACACAATGAATAAATGCATTGAGTTGAAACCTAGAGTATAGTTTATTAGGAGATAAGAGGAGGGCTGAGAATGACTATTGATGTTTAGTATATGTAAATGTTTTAATTAACTTGACTGTAAATGTGTGGAAATGGTAACACATTATAGTGAGCAGAACTAATGCAACTGGTTTAAATGGGATTGTGGCTGAAAAGGGGAGCTTAGGGATATAACTATCAATTGAAAGAAAGCTAGAGAATAATCTAGGGACTGAATAATACAGTGAATCCAGACGTTGATGAGAATCATGGTTAATAGTTAAAATGCAAGACTATTCTTCTGTGATTTAGAACGTATGTCCATTACTAGTGTAGGGTGGTGGGAATATGGAGAAGCTTGGGACAAACATAATTAGTGTAACCTATAGGCTAGAGTTTACAGCAATACTGAGGTATTCTTGCATCAATACCAAAGATATACTGTGTTAATAATTGGGACTATAGAAAAAATATACTAAATGAACACTCTGGGCAATAGTGATATTATCTCAAAATCTATAACAAGTATTCCACAACCGTATGGTATGTTGGTGAAGGGAAATTATATGGGAATTTCACACATGTACATAATTGTTTCATAAATTTACAATATCTGTAAAAAATATATTAAAAAAATAACAAAATAAAGGAGGCATTAAAAAGTCCCTAGATGATGGGCTTATTTCTGAATGCTTTATTTTATTCCATTGTTCCATGTTCATGTCATTACTTAAATGTTTTGGTTGCTGTGCTGTGTAGTGACTCTTGAAATCAGGAAGTGATGCACATTCCACAGCAACAGTATAACACACAACAGATTAACAAGTGTCCTCCAACAAAAGCTAGTAGACCTATAAAGACATGTCACCAGGTACAGGAAAGGGAATTAAACCAATCAGATAGGAGGTCGATAACTAACTTATCAATGTGCTGAGTGTTTTCTTGCATACAATTTAAAGCTTGTGAAATATAATGCGAGTGATCAGGAATATATACACAAGGTTCATAATAATGCTTGGGAGTGAAATATAGCAAAGTATCTTCCATCCCTGCTGTAAAAGATTCAGAATGAAGCCCCACAAAATAGGCAGCATAAATAGCATGCTTCATGCCCAAGCCCTGCAAAACACTCAGTAACTCTTCCATAGATTGCAAATGGGGGGTGATGTGGGAATGTGTCCTTCCTTAGGCCAGGCAGCTTTGCATCTGGCAACTAACCAAACTAGCAGCATTGCCTTTTTTCTCTCATTAGAGATAGTATATAGACACAAGCACAGAAAAGGATGAGTAGTAATAGAGGCTGATTTGCTCATTTTCACCTGATAGTACAACTCCTTCTGCTTCAGTTTCCCATAACATTAGAATCCAGTTAAGAAGGAACTCTACATTTTCACCTGTACATCTGCCCTAAATCACCTAACTCAGCAGTGATATAGTCTCTCACAGTCACATGCAATTTTTGTTCTGAGTGTTAGAATTCCTGGGTCCCTTGGGACTGGTCCTTTAATGCCTGTCACTTCTGTTTTATTATGGGATGTACACTTGGGATCTCCTTATCTTCTTCCATTTCCTCCTCCTCCTTTACCTCATCTGAGGAGGTGAGGAGTCCATGACTTCCCATACCTTAGGACCTGGACCTGAGGCAACCTTTGGCCTCTCCTATGAGCATATCTGCATTCTAAGGTTTCTAATGGATCCATCAACTTGGCTCAGATAAAGAATCTTTCATTTTCACCTGTGCTAGGTGCAGATCTCTTTCTGGTTTTAATTCCTCCTCTAAGAGGTGGACAGAAATTTTTACAACTTGTTCTGACTAGATAGCCACACACAGGGCAAAGGCCATGCTAGGGCTACCACTATCTGGTTGTCTTTCTTTTTCTTACTTAAATACAGCGTCTCTGCTCCCTGCTGTAACATAGCCAATGCACCTACCAATATCTTCAGTGAGAACCCATATTCCCTTGGTGGTCCTAACTCATCCTGTATGTATATATATAGGAATATTTATATACTCTAGATATGGGTTTGCCTTCCCATATGTATGGAATCGTTCTTCCAAAACAGCTTCTCATGTACTTACCAAAAACTTTATCCAACAACATGTTATTCTACCAGGCATTACTTCAGTTCAAGGAATCCACTTCACAGAAAATGATGCCTAGGATTGGACACAAGCTCATGGAATTCACAGATATTACTATGTTCCCCTTCATTCTGAAGCAGATGAACTGATAAAACAATGGAATGGCCATTTGAAGACTCCATTAAGGTCCCCAAGTAGGTGGCAATACCTTGCAGAGTTGGGGAAAAAATAGAGTTTCCTGGAATACAGAATCTCTTACTACTACGGTGCCCTGTGATTACAGTAAATGGAATATTGCAACAAGTCGATCCAGGCAGCATTCATGATATGGGCTATGTGTGGGCGCTGCATGTTTCTTCATGAATAACCTGAGCTGTGTGTGTAAACTTGCTAAAATTTAAGATTCCAGCATAAGCCACATGTGCATGCAGACAATAAGAATTGCAGCCCCACCTTTCCTAACAATGCCAACCACTCCAGTCTGCCTAGTTCTCAGAAAGCCAGTGAAATTATATAGGCTCTATAGGCTTTGGATATTTATGGAGAATGCAGACTAAATGTGTTAAATCAAGATTACCTGTAATGTGGAGGATATGTGATAATTCAAGCTTGTCTGTTACTCAAACACCTAAAACTCTAAGAAACAAAGAAAGAAAGTCCTTTTGCATAAAAGCACCATTTGACTCCCCACTCCTACATCCTCTGTATAAAAGGGACCCAAAAATCCTATTCGGAGCTCAGCTTTTTGGACAAGAGTCCACCATGCCTGGACGGTCGTTAATAAATTTTCCTTCTCAAGAATATTCCTCAGTCCTGGCCTTCCATAAATGATCATTGAATATCTCTGCTTCTACAACATTCACAATGGTCCAAAATCTTCAGGAATGAAAATCTGGGTTACTCTACCAGGCAAATAACTGTTGTCGTTAACCTTGTGCTGCTCGAGTGTGTGAGGCAGAGCCTTCCTCGCGCCGCCCTCGTAAGTAGCGGGTTGTCCACGCACCTCGCCTGCTGTGTGCTGGAGACTGCTGGCCGGGGCTGCTAGTCAGCGAAGGGGGACTGTGCTACAAACTCACGCAAACCGCTGGCTGGATGATGCAACGGATTTTATTAGCCAAGTCAGAGGAGCCAGGGTGTGCAAGTTGATGCACAGTCTGCGAGGGTTCCGGGGAGGGAGCGGTGAGCAGGGATTATATAGGGCAAACGGGGAAGCATTACTTGATTGGTCAGGACTGTGGCATATCTATATAAGGTGGCCTTTCATGATTACTAGTTAGGTTGGGAGGGGGAAGCATGAAGGCAGCTTGACGCATGCGTATTGTCTTTGGCCAGTGACTCAGCGCTCTGGAGGGCTATCCCTGAGCTTACTCAAGGGCATGTAGGGTCTAGAGTTTACTCATAGTCCCGTCTCCTCTAAGGCAGTCTCATGGTTGGACTTCAGCAGGGCCAGCTTTCCCTTCAATAACCAAGTGTTTGCTGAGGGTAAAGGGAACTTGGAATGTTTAGTGGAGGAAGGTAGTTATAAATATAAACTTCGACCATGTGACTTGTGTATCTGCATGGTCATGTGAGGCAATTTTATAAAATCACATACTATTAACAGATACCTCCTGTCAGTTCTGTCCCTTTTGAGAACCCTAATACATTACTAATACTAGAAACACGACTGATTTTGTCTATTGTTATTCTACCCTCATTTGCAGAATTAGTTATTAGACCTTAGTATCACTGGGGATTTTTCAGAATTTTCTATATAGGATCATATCATCTGCAATAAGGGGAATTTTTTCCTAGTTCCTTTCCAATTTGGATGCCTTTTATTTTATTTTTCTTGGCAAATTAATTTGGCTAGAACACAGATTTCAATGTTAACTAATACTTGTGAAAGTGATCATCCTTGTCTTGCCTTTGATTATGATATTAACTGTGGAATTTTCATATATGACCTTTATCATTTTGAGTTAATTTCCTAATATTCCAAGACTTTTCCATGTTTTTACAGGATGAGTGCTGAATTTATCCAAATATTTTTCCTGAATCAATTTAAATGGTTATGTTTTTATTTTATTTATTTAATGATTTTTAACTTCATTTTATTAATGAGATGCATTTTGTTAATTTATTTTCTTATATTGAACCATAGTTGAATACTGGGAGTAAATCTCACTTGATCATGTTGTATAATTCATTTAATATACTTTTGAATTTTTTTGTTTTATGATTATTCATCTATAAATATTCATATCATTGTGGTATCTTTATCTTGCTCTTGTATTAATGTGATGATACCCTATAGAATAAGTTAAGGTAATGTTTTAGTATGGAAAAGGGCTGCCAATGCCAAGTACTAAAAGCGGGCTTGCTTTTATAAAGAGAATTTCTTTGGGGAAAATCCTTATGGTTCCAAGGTCATGCAAAGTCCAAACTGAGCACCATCAGAAATGCTTGTGAGGGAAGATGGCCACCAATCTCTGCCAAGATTTCAGCTCAGCCAAGGGCAGCCAAACATAGGGATTGTCTGTTTCCAGGCATCACATACATGTCTTGGCTACTTCACCCTCTTTCTGAGTTCATGCTATCAGGAATATAGCAGGCCTCATCTGCTTTTGAGCTATTGCATGGGCCCAGAGTCTTGAGGGCTACATGTTTAAGTCATTATCTAGTTCTCCCTCAAATGACAGGATTAAATATGACAGCTTTCTTCTCCTGTGTCTGTCTGTCTCTCTCTGCATTTCTATTTATATCATACCTGGCAATGGGGAGGAGACTAAACCAATGTCACAATTCATGACATAGTCCAATCAGTAACCCTAAAGGGATCTTTATCAGGTAATCTATGGAAAGGACCTTTAACCATATTTAATGCAATTAAATGGTATCCCACCCACAGGAATAGATTAGTTTAAAAGCAAACTCTTTCCTTTTTTGGTATTCATAAAATAATATCAAATTGCCACAGAAGCATTTGATCTGATTCAAGTTTGTGGAGGATTGTTGTTTTTGGAACGTTGGTGCAATTCCCCAGTGACTCTGGGCTTGTGATTTTCTTTGTTGGGATATTTTGATTACTGATTTGATCTCTATCAGTAAAGATCTTCTCTTTCCTCTTGAGTCAGTGTAGGTAGTTGCATTAATCTGCTGAAGGGGTGCCAATGAAAAGTACCGAAAGTCTCTTGGCTTTTATAAAGTTTAGTTACTTTGGGTAAAAGCTTACAGTCTCAAGGCTGTGAAAGACCAACTCAATGTACCATAAGAGGTATTTTGTCACAAAACTCAACTGCCACGTGTTGAAGCAAGAACACACGCAATCTCTGCCTGGTCTCTCCTTCCTGTGATTCCTTTTCCTGTTAAGGCTCCAAAGGTGTCAGCTGTAAACTCTCAGGTGAAGGGGTCATCTGTCTCCAGTGCCCTATTTTCAAAAATGATAGCGCTTTCTCTCTTTCTACATTTTTTTCTTGAATGAACAGCTTTTTATAACAGCCCACCAAGGAGCCAGGGACCCAACCTGATATATGCCTTACTGATGTAGCCCAATCTGAAGCTAAAATTGATTTTATCATTAAAATTAATCAGAGGACTCTCAATAGAATCCAATATAATCAAAAGGGTGTCACACCCAGAAGAATAGATTAGTTTACAAACATATTCTTTCTCTTTTTGGAATTCAGAAAATAATGTTGATATTACTGATATTTACAAAGTAACATCTTTTGACTAAATTTATATTCTCGATTGTGTTTTTTTCTCTATTTCATTCCTTTCCACTATAATCTTTTTTTTATATCCTTTAACTGCTTTCTTTGGATTTATTATTCTGTTTGTTTCTTGTACCTCAAGTTGTGAGGGTAGATCTCCTCTTTTAAATATTTCCCCTTTTATGCTTTAAGAAGTCAGTGCTATAAATTTTCTCTTACTACTGCTTTTGCTGCATCTCTAAGATTTGTTATGTTTTGTTTTTGTTCATTCACCTCAGATATGTCCTAATTGCCTTTGTTATTTCTTCTTTGACCCAATGATTATTTCAGATTATATCTTTTAATTTTCATGTATCAGTGAATTTTCCAGTTATACATATGTATTGAGATGTTGCATATTTCAATGTTTTCAGAGAAGATTTCATGTATGATTTCAAATTGGCTAAGTTTATTAGGTCTTCTTTTGTGACTGAACTTATGGTCTATTTTTAGAATGACCCATGCACACTAGAGAAGAATATGTATTATGATCTTGTTAGTTGAAATGTTCTTCATATATTTCTTAGCTCTAGATTGCTCATAGTGTCACTTTGGTCTTCCAATTTCTTATCATCTTCTTTCTAAATATTCTTACCATTATTAAAATGTTGATTGTAAAAGACCATGGAATCATCTACTTCTGCTTTTAAAAGTGTCAATATATGTTTCAATATTATGGGTTTCTGTTGTTTCAGTGCATATATATTTATAATTCTTGTCTTCTTATTGATGTTACTTGATCCGTATATAATTATACTCATTTGTCCCTTTTACAGTTTTGGACTTCAAAACTATTTGATCTATTACTATAGATACTCTTCCTTTGTTTAGGCTACTATTTTCATGTAGTATTTTAATATTTTAATATCTTGACTATGGGGTTTATACCCTATACATTCTTTTTCTTAAGATTGTACTCAGCTGTTTATATGCCAAATTTATCACTGAGTGTCAGGAACTAAAACAAAACAATCAATGCAATACACACCTTTTACTGTCTTGCAAAATTTGCTCTGTGTTGGTTGATGTTCTCCTAGAGAGTTTAGCTCTCCCATAAAGAAGCTCAACCTGAGGCAAAAGTTTAATGTCTAACAACTTTAGGTTATATTTCATGCTTCAGGACTGACCCTTTTACTCCAATCAACTAATTGTTTTCTGGAGTTTGGAGGAAGATAGTCTGGCCCTTGTTTCAAAGATTCTGTGGGTAAATAGACCCTCGAGTGCATTATGCTGCCACCTTCATTGCCTGGAAACAATCTTAGTAATATTAAGAGCAATAAAATAATTTATGGATGTTAATTGTATCCTCGCTGCAAATATTAGCAATATGATGCATTGAAGTATGTTTAAAATATCTATCATATAAATAAAATATAATAGAAAATAATATATTAACTGAAAAGAAGCCCAGAGTGAATTATCAGACTATTTACATTTTATTGTTGTATGAGAAAAACCCAGTATAGCTTAAATATTAAGTCATTGTACAGTACCTTATAACATTTAAGAAATTCAACATAACTCTTGCTCACCCATCAAGAAGCAGGAAGAGGTAGACATTTAACATTAATCAGATTTAGTTCCACCTAAAATGAATAACTATGCACTTCTTTGCACTTTAATCACCTTGTTCCATTTTTGTTTCTTCACATCTGACCTCATCTGAACCTTGACATCCCTATCACCTGCCTATCCTTATCACCCATCCTAAGATTGCCCTACCCAAGGTACCATGTATATTTTAAGATTAACTGATGAAACAAAAAAAAATAATTGTCCAGATCCTTCTTAGAAATGTCATCCTGATTATTAACTTTCTTTGTTTCAACCAATATTAAAAGCTGTGAAAAAAACCTTAATAGGGATTCTAATTTGAGATTTTACAGCACAGGTTTCCAAAATCAACCCACTTGTCCTTCTTAGCCTAGATCAGTATCTGTAAATTCTGTAAGGCCAGGAGAATGAACCCAGTCGAATACCACCCCTGTCTCTCTTCAATTAAATGAAACGCACATGAATCATTATTTTAATTTTAAGTTGAATAAACCCTACAATATAAGACCCTGTATAATTCTTTCATAAAGACAGAACTATACGATTGCCATAAGAAATAGATGAATAGCAAAAGGTTGTAAAAGTGTATACCTGTAAATATAAGCATATAAATACAAATGTGCAAATTAGTACTATTAGAAAATTAAACTTTTGTACTCCAGACATATGAAAGACATTATAAAATTACAATAGAAGAATAATTCCTTAACAGAGCCTCTAATAATATCAAATACTGAGAGAATTAAAGGTATAAATAGAATTAAAAGATAATGACACTGAATAATTGTCTGGAATAAAGTTTTAATTTTGTTGAAATTTATGTCAAATAAGTCATTTCTCCTTTTTGTTTCTTACTCCTGCCAATATAATCTTATTATTAGGGATCATATATTGAAAACCCACCAAGAAAGATTCAGCAAAATGGATTATTCGAAAAAGTTTGTAAGCATTCTTTCCTTGACTACTATATTATCTGAAAGTCTCTTAATGATTAAAAAAAAATGATTCGAATCCTGGAAGAAAAACTCCATCTATGATTTTCAAGGTGTGAGCCGACCCTATTGAGATGATATTGATGGTAGAACATCTTAAAACCCAAAGTCACCAATTGTGAAATAAATTGATGCTGGCTTTTTAATCTACAAATAAATATTTCTCATTATCATTGGATTTTTCTTGAATTGAATAATTTTACATTAAAATATTCATAAAATATGCAATAAATTGTTTTGAAATTCCTTTGATCCACACTAGTATCTTGTCTCCTAAAATTCTGCTATAAACAGTTTCCTTCCAGTTGCTTCTTATTCTACATCCAAATAGATTTTATATCCTTAATTAATGAAAGACTAACAAGAATGGATTTCATTTAGTTCTATATAAATGAAGGAAGATTTGGGATATTAATAAAATTATAAAAAGTCTACTCAACTCAGCAATGATTTTCACTATTTTCTGCTGTTTACTTTACTATAATAAAAGTCAGTGCATTAAAATCATAATATAAATTGCATAAATGTAATTGTACCTGGATAAAATAATATGTCTGCTGTATTGATGATTTAGTTGATACTCCCTAAATTGACTTGAGAAGCAGTTTTTTTCTTGTAATGCCCTAAAAGTACTCATTTGTGAACTGGTGTGCACTCCTATAAGAAGCTAGTTATGTTGCATGAGTCAATGCAGAATTCTCAAAATTGTGGATTTTTCAAGTGTGTATTTTTAGCATTGGTCAAGATGCATCACAGTTAATAAATAATATTAAAAATGACTAAAATTCAGCTGTGGTAAAATTATACCAATGCATAAGTATAAAAAAGCTTTATATGCACAAAGGAAAAGAGTTGGAAAATATCCATATAAATAATAACATTTATGAAGATTTCCATTTTTTAAAAAATTTCATTGTTTAACAATTTTTGTAAAATGAAGTGTTAAATCCTATGGAAGTGTCACATTTTTAAATATTAAATTATTTCATTGAGAAAAATATGCTATTATATCTCTGGTCATTAATGATCTGGCCTTTAAGCCACAGATTAATCAACCATTTGTCTAAAAATACTGATGCTTTTATCCAGTCATTAATTAGAACATCACAAAGGAATACCAAAAAAGCTGCTCAACATTTTGTGGCTCTAAGGAGAAGGCAAATTTCTGTTCAAACCTGACAGATACATTAGTCTTTGAACTTATATCCTTGGCATCATGTCAAACAATCTGCCGTGGAAATTACTCCCAGAGATGAACAAATATTGTATTGTCCACCATCCTCAATATAAGAGGTGCCTTGACATTATGAGGGTGAACAACAAGGAATATTGTGCTCTGCTCATGCTCACAAATGATCCCTGGTATACATGTGAAACCTAATTACCTTGTGAACTTTCCTCTTGATCAGAATCTGAACAAAATTTCTCTTTGATTTATTTGACCTCAAAAAAAAAATGCACTAAAAGCTAAACCTAATTTAACTAAAAGGAAACAAATACTATATCATGGAAATATTGGGCTTCATAAATGTTTTACATATTTTTGTTTTGTAAAACTAGAGGTTGACAAATTTTTAGACAAATAATACTGGTAGAAGTTTTTCAACAACTTTGACTCATGGTAAGTATTAATCTCAAAGTTAAAGCATTTTAGTTTATCTTAAAAGATGGGCATGTTATTAGAAGGCTATGCATGCATGTGTGTGTGTATACATATATAAAACAAGTAGACCATATGTAGGTAATGCTAAGAGTTATAAAAACAGAAATATAGAATTGATATAATCAGTATCATCAAGCAATGTACATATTTTGAATATATAATTTTTGGAAGAAATGTGATTAAATAATATGTTAAAAATAAATCTAGGGGCGGTGGACTTGGCCCAGTGGTTAGGGCGTCCGTCTACCACATGGGAGGTCCGTGATTCAAACCCTGGGCCTCCTTGACCTGTGTGGACCTAGCCCATGCACAGTGCTGATGCACACAAGGACTGCCCTGCCATGCAAGGGTGCCCCCGCGAAGGGGAGCTCCACCCACAAGGAGTGCACCCCATAAGGAGAGCCACCCAGTGCGAAAGAAAGTGCAGCCTGCCCAAGAATGGTGCCGCGCACATGGAGAACTGATGCTGCAAGATGATGCAAGAAAAGAAACACAGATTCCTGTGCCACTGACAACAACAGAAGAGGACAAAGAAGACACAGCAAATAGACACAGAGAACAGACAACCAGGGTGGGGGTGGGGGGAAGGGGAGAGAAATAAATAAATCTTTAAAAAAATAAATCTAAAAATTTATAGTAATGTGTGTTCTCTAACACTAATATACATAAGGTTTTAATATCTGATCCATCATTTTTATTAAATTGTATTGGAAAGAACAGTTAATGGTGCGTTAAACTGCTCTATTAGTGTTCTTAGATATATAGCATTGTTTTTTTGATTTGCTGAAATTAAATATAAGTTTTGAGCTTGATCTCTAGACACATTCAATCTTGGTAGAATTACTGGGCCAACAGTACTTAATGGTTGTGAGTCTAGGTAAATAACATTTATGTGCCCTTTTTCTTACTTAAGGGTGTGTACAAAAATGATACTTACGGAGTTACATCTTCATCTGTTTAAATGTGTTAACGAGGTGAAATATTTATAACGATGTCATGTTCATTTTAATTATGTAATATGCATGAATATATATATAAATTTCTATATTATATATTTCCAAATATTGACTTTTACCTAATATGTAATTTACAGACAAAATAAGATTTTTTCAGAGATATTTGGCAAATACTTTTTATTATGAATTTCTGGAATAATTGAGCTTGTTTTTAGAAATTTCCAGGTCACTCTTATACAGAAAAATAATTTTGAACTCATTCATACTTAGCATCACCTTTGATTTCTCAACAGTTTACAACACTTGATTTCTAGTATGGAAAGAAGGAATAACATATATGTGTCTGGCTTCATCCTTATTGGCTTGACAGATTCTGAAATGATCCAGATTCTCCTTTTTATGTTATTTCTCCTCCTATACCAGATTACCATGCTGGGAAATGCAGAAATGATACTGATAATTCACCTGGATCATCAGTTTCATACCCCTATGAACTTTTTCCTTAGTCACCTGTCATTCCTTGACCTCAGTTACTCAAGTTATCACACCTAAAACCTTAAAGAACTTGCTGACTTCCAACAATAATATTTCATTCATGGACTGCTTCATTCAGATGTTTCTTTTTTTTCCCCCCTTCTCTGTTACTGAATTTTTCCTTCTCTCATCAATGGCCTATGATTGCTATGTAGTTATCTGCAACCCTCTTCACTATCTTATTGTTATGTCCAGGAGACTCTGCCGCACCCTCATCCCTGGGTCCTACCTGATTAGTTTTATTGAATCATTAGTTAACCTTCTTTTCATGAACAGATTGCATTCTGTGACTCCACTATAATCTATCACTTTTACTGTGACTTAGCTCCAATTTTAACCCTGTCTTGCACTGACATTCATGACACTGAAATCATGATACTGATTTGTGTTAGTTTAAATGTAATGATGACTCCTAGCACAATCTCTGTATCCTACATATTTATTTTCTCTGCTGTCCTGAAAATTAAATCCTCTTTAGCAAAGCACAATACCTTCTCTACTTGTGCCTCCCACTTCCTGGGAGTCACACTCTATTACGGTACTATGAGTTTTACTTATTTAAAACCAATAAAGTCTTACTCTTTGGGCAGGGATCAAGTGGCCTCTGTCTTTTATACTATGGTGATCCCCATGCTGAATCCACTCGTTTATAGTCTTAGAAACAAAAGGGTGAAAAATGCTTTCATTAGAGTCATGCAGAAGAGATAAATTTTCAAGAAACAGAAGTGATGATAATGCTGAGAAGTGCATCTGTTCTGTTTATTCTATTTCGTTATTTACTTGATTTCTTTCTAAATACAGTAACATCCTTTAATTAGTTTTCATTATGTTGAATCTTCTTCTTTTAGACCATGCATTCTCTGGATCTTATCCCAAATACTTATTCAGAAATCAACATTGTAATTAGAAGCTAGAAATGTATTAATCCCGTGGTTTAAATATATGTGATTTTAAGGGCTACTAATATGAAAGAGAAAAAAGTTTTGTTAATCATCGAATTAAATTATAAAAATTCCCATTCATATTCCAATTTCAGAGAATTATATCATGAAGAGTTCTTTCAGAAATTCATTCAACTTATTCTATAGGGAAGAAATTTAGCATAGTCTTAAAGTGTAATTTTTTTGGATTTAAAAGTCCAGGATTTAGATTCCAATTTTGTCAGCTGTTTAGCTGTACATTCCTTATTAAGTCACTGAAAGTTGAAATCCAGTTTCTTCAACTAAAGCAGACAAATAATTCTGCATGCATTGAGTTTTTATGGAAATGAAACCACATTAAAAATGGAAAGAATGTAATGCAATACAAAAATTTTTAATTATGAACATCAGAATGCTTATCTTTCTACAAAGTTTTGAATATGCAATAGCTTTTGTTATGAGAATTTTTGCTGGAGTTTTGTAAATATTTTTGGGTCATCTTATTCATAAAGAAACAATGCTAAAGGAAAAGAGAGTACTTCAATATTGGATCTTAGAGCAAATTATATATAGTGATAGAAATAGGACCTCATATTTTTCGAATGTAATATTTTTTAAAAAATGAATAAATTGAGTAGAATTTGAAAAAAAATGAGTGGTTCATGAATTCCAAAAACAGATATTGGATTATGTTTGTAAACTGGTCTGTACCTGGGTGTGATTAAATTATAATTAGGGCTTTGATTGGGCCACATCAGTAGGGTGTTGGTGGGTGGGGACTCACAGATAAAAGACATGGCAAAGGATAGAGTTGGAGTTTTGCTCTTGGAGTTTTTGATGCATCAGAGTCTTGATGTTGGAGTTTTGATGCTGGAGTCTTGAGCTGGAGTCTGAGAAAGTAAGCACACAGAGGAGCTTGGTTGTGAGGAAAGAGAAGCAAGCCTTGGGAAGAGAGGAACCCAGGAAGCCTGAACCTTTGTGGACGTCAGCAGCCATCTTGATCCAACATGTGAAAATAGACTTTCGTGAGGGAAGTAACTTATGTTTTATGACCTGGTATCTGTAAGCTCCTACCCCAAATAAATACTCTTTTTAAAAACCAAAAAAAAAAAAAAATAGAATAATAAAAATAAATAAATAAAAAGTATATGAGAAAATTATAGAAAATCTGGAAAGTATTTTTGAATTATTAATTAAAATGGAGTTATCCTGGTCATTTTTGAGAGCTTTGTTAATGGTGTTCTAGACTAATCTTTCATATTAAATGTAACAAAACATTTCCATTATTCCAAATAATAACTCTGCACATTTTAAAGATTAACTAATATTTCTTTTTAAAAGTTCTTCTACATAACCTGGAATTGCAGTTTTCTCTTGTGCCACCTCAGCTTCCTAGTAATTGCAGATTTAATTTCATTGCTATTCAATATATATTTAAGAAAGTATGTTTTCTTTATTATTCCTATATTGTTATTATTTTTATTTAAACTTAAACATTTGTTGTTAGAAATTTTTTGCCCTCAACTTATTTGTTTTCTTTAAATTTATATTTATGTTTTAATTGTAGAATTATATTTGTTCATTTTCTTAAATGACTTTTGAAATGTTAAAGTTCAAACTCTTTTATATGATTAAATTGTTCAGGAATTCTCAAAATATTTGTTATCTTCTACATCCTAAGTTGCTATAAAATTTTTAACTTGTATATAATATCAATATAATGTATTAATGTTTATTTTGCTCTGTACTTTATATTGTCTAGAATCTATTACAATTTCTCTTTGTTTTGTTTATAACTTTCTGGGTTTGATAACTTTTATTTAATACTATTCTTTTAAATTATTCTCTTTTATTCTATATGCATTGTGTCTTTTCTTACATTTAGAGTCTCTTGACATTTTTGGGTCTTTTTCATGAGCTGTGTGGTGCTTTCTTTAATTTATATATATTTTATAATTTAGAGAAGGTTTCTTTTTGGTTTTTGTTGGCAATGATGTTCAACAGTTATTCTAATGTTACAGACAGTAATAAGTTCAGGAACTGTTTATGCCTTAATTAAATCCAGACTATCCAGTTCTCTTATGATATATTCTAGAAATCACTTGTGATGTTATTAAATAAATGTAATATAAACTTTGGGTATTGTGAAAGTACTATTTACATTGTCCCTCTACTTTCCCTGTTCATATCAGTGCATATCATATTTTCTGTAAGAAGAGGTCTGAATTATTTTTAAGACAAAATCTTTTTGTTCATAGTGGTATGTCAAAATTCTATGTAATGTAAATCTTGTGCTATTTAAAAAATGATAAAGAAAATAAAACTGGAATGAGCATGACAAAATATGAACAATAGATTTGTATGTATATGATTGATGCTATATTTGTAATTGTTAAAAATAGATTTTATTTACTGAGCACCTACTTAGTGACAGACAATATTTGATGGTCTTTAGGCAAATAATTAGCATAGGTTATCTTCACAAGATGTCTCTCAGGTACATATTTGCAATATCTAAAATTTAATCTCAAATAAAGTGAAACCACCTCCTACTTGTTCAGGCAAAACTTCTGTGACATCTTTGAATTTTCTGTATACTGCACACCTGAAATCTGCCCCATCAGCATGTTATATTGATTCTCTGTGAGGAATGTATTTGGACTGTAACTAGTACTCAGCCCCTGCTCTGCTATCACCCTACCAAAAGAACTATCATCTCAGTCCTTATATTTTTGCCACAGCTTTCTAGATTTTCTTCCTCTTCTGCCTTATCTCCTTTGAGCCTCACATCAATGTAGGGGACTGTGATAGTGCTAAAACATAGGTTGAATCATGTCACCTCTCTTCAATAAACCCACAAGATTTGCCATAAACTTAAGAGTAAACATGAGAAGTAAATTTTAAAAAGAATAAATATGAACATTTTTCCAAGAGCCAATATTTTCTACTTGATTTTACCTCTACTCCTTACTTTTATGAAATCATATTTATCATTTTGCCTATCACGTTCATTTTGGAAGAGCCACACTGATCTATTCACCCTATTTTATTATCATTAGAAATATTCACATTAGTTTTGTGTCGGAGTCTTGGTCGGTGACCCGAGGTATCGGGAATGAAAGACAAAGAAAGATTGGGTTCAGGGGATCTGAGAGCATTGATTTCTCAAGCTCATCAGACAACTTTATTGAGTTGAGGGGCTAGTATATATGCCCCTAACATACGTGACATTCAGCACAAAATCAAGTTACTTATTACCCTTACCTCATTCTATATTAACTAGTGATTGATGAACACCAACAAACTTTACTGGAACTATTATTATAAAAATCAGTAACTGCTCATAAGTCCTGTTACTCAGGTTGTTCTGTTCTATATGTATTGTTCTGCCTGCAGGTGTGCTCCGCACCAATAATCATAAGGGACCATTTGACTCAGTGGTCAAGGAAGTAACTTGCTTCCATGGAAACAACATGCCTTTGTTTCCCACAGTTTTGCTTCAAGAAGTTATTCGCAAATCCATTAAAATTTTAAAATCAAATATTTGATAGGTGTACCTTCATTGTTTTTCATTTTCAGTGTCAATTATGTCTATATTTACTGCCCCTCTATTTTCATGGTCTGGCCTGCATAATTTTTAAAAGCAAGTCTGCTAGCAAAAAAAAATAATTTCTCTGTGTGCATATATGTGTCAATATTCTGAGAATCTTAATTTTGCTCTAATTTTGAAAAGCTGTTTTTGTGGGTGTTGAGTGAGTTATCTTTCATTATTTAAGTATATCTTTACATTTCTTCTTCTGTCTTCTGTCTTCTTCTGTCTTGAAACATAATTGATGGCAAATCTCATAATAATTATGTTTTTTCCTACTATATGAGATATATATTTTCCTTTGATTGTCTCAGAGATTTTTGCCCCTCTGTCTTAGAAAGTAGCAGAACTCCCCAGGATGGGAGTTTAATATTTTGTGGCTTTTTGTTTGGGTCCCTAATACTGCGATAACACCTTATGACAAGATGAACACATTTCATATTCCATAGAGTCATAGCCAGGTATATCCTTCCCCACACATTCCTTCATCACCAGCACAGTGCACTAGTAACCATTTCTGCTTTAGGTGCTAAAAAAACATTCCCACAATTGTATTATCAACCACAAACCTTTACCTCCCCAGAGTTCACCTATTTCTTCCCCAGCCTCCCCCGAGTTCCACTGACAGTTCAACCCAATCCCCAAACCTCACTTATCCTTATAGTCCAGTACCATCAACTACACTCACATCCATGAACCACCATCTCCTTTATTCATTACCAAATCATCCCCATCAACCTTATCATTGTTTCTTCCCAGATTGAACATAAGCTCACCATTCTATTCCCTTTCTATCTCCTGGTAACCTATTTTCAAGATTCTACTTCTGTGAATCTGCTCAATATCCTTTGTTCATGTCATTGAGATCATGTAAATCTTGTCCTTTAGTGACTGGCTTACATCACTCAACATAAGGTCTTCAAGATTAATCCATCTTGTCTCATGTGTCAAATCTTCAATCCTTTTTACAGCTGTGTAATGTTCCATTGTATGCTTATACCACATTTTTAATTTATTCATCTGTTGATGGACACTTGTATTCCTCCAACTTTTGGCAATAGTGAACACTGATGTGTAAGTATCTGTTTTCATCACTGTTTTCAGTTCTTCTGGGTATTTTCCTAGTATTATAATTGTTGGAGCACATGTCAATTCTGTAGTTAGCTTTCTGAGGAAACACCAAATTGTCCTTCATAGCTGCTGCATCATTCTATATTCCTACCAGCAGTGGATGAGTGTTCACATTCCTCCACATCCTACCCAACACTTGCAGTTTTTTTGTTTTTTTCTTAAATAGAATGCAGTCTAATATGTGTAAGATGATATTCCATTATAATTTTGATTGGCATTTCCCTAATAGCTAGTGATATTGAGAATATTCTCATGTGCTTTTTAGCTATTTTTATTTTCTCTTTAGAAAAGTGTCATTCAGGTCTCTTGCATATATTTTTTAAATGGGATATTTGTCTTTTGATTATCGAGATGTAAGAATTCCTAATATATGCTGAATATTAGACCCTTATATGGAAGTGGTTCCCAAATGTTCCCTCACATTAGGTAGACTGTTTTTTCACTTTCTTCGGAAACTCCTTTGAAATGGAATATTTTTTTTTTAGTTTTACAGAGGTCCAATTTATCTATTTTTTATTTCACTGCTCAAGTTTTGTGTGGAAACTTTATGAAACCATTTCCTATGACAAGATTTCATAGGTGATACCCTACATTTTTTTCTAAGAGTATTAGGATCTTGGCTCTTATATTTACATATTTGACATATTGAGTTAATGTTGGTATAGATCATGAGATGGTGATCCTCTATCATTCTTTTGGATATGGATATCCAGTCCTTCCAGCACCATTTGTTAATGAAACTATTTAATCCTAGTTGAGTGGACTTGGTGGTCTTGCTGAATATCAGTTGGCCATATTTGTGTGGGTGTTTATCAGAGCTCTCAATATGGTTCCATTTGTCAGTATATTGCTCCTGTGCCAATATCATGAAATTTGACCACTGTAGTTATATAATATATTTTATAGTCAGGTAGTGTGACTCCTCCAATTTGTTTTCCTTCTTTTAAGATATTTTTAGCTATTTGGGAACTTTTACCCTTCTAAAAATGTGATATGTGGATTGAACAGTTCAGTAAAAATTCTGTTATAACTTTGATTGGGAATAGATTGAAACAGTAAATCAATTTGGGTAGAAGAATATCTAAATGGCAGTCTTTATGAACATGGAATGTTCTTCCATTTATTTACTTCCTTGATTTCATTTGACAATGTTGTATAATTTGCTTTATACAGATCCTTATATCCTTAGGTAAGATTATTCTTAGATATCTGATTTTTTGGTTACTCTTATAAACTGATTTTTTTCTTGATTTCATCCTCGGATTGTTCACTATTAGTGTATAGAAATGCTACTAATTTTTGCATTTTGACCTTATATCTCACCACTTTTACTGAACTTGTTTGTCAGCTCTAGAAACTTTGCTTTACATTTTTCAGGGCTTTCTACATAAAGGATCATCTCATCTGCAAATAGTGAAAGTTTTACTTCTTCCATTCCAATGTGGATGACTTTAATTTCTTCTCCTTTTTGTCTAAGTGTTCAAGCATGTATTTATAATGTTAAATAAGAGTGGTATTAATGGTTATCCATATCTTTCTCCAGGTATTAGAAGGAAAGCCTTAAGCCTTTCACCACTGAGTATAGTGCTAGCTGTGGATTTTTCACATATACCCTTTGTCATGTTGAAGGGGTTTCCTTTCATTCCTATCTTTCAAAGCGATTTTATCAAGAAAGGGTACTGTATCTTGTCAAATGCTTTTACTGTGTCCATAGAGATGAATTTATGTTTTTTCCCCTTGATTTGTTAATGTGTTGTATTACATTGATTGATTTTCTTATGTTGAATCATCCTTGCATACCAAGGATAAAATCCACTTCAGCATGGTGTATTTTTCATTTGATGTGTTGTTTGATACAATTATCAGGTATCCTGTTGAGGATTTTTTGCCTCAAAGTTCATTAGAGAGATTGTACTGTAGTTTTATTTTCTTGTGGCATCTTCATATGTCTTTGGTGTTAAGATGATTTTGGCATCATAGAGTGAGTTGGGTAATGTCCTCTCCTCTTGTATTTTTTTGAAGAGTTTAAACAGGATTTTTGTTAGTTCTTTCTGGAATGATTGGTAGAATCTTCCTGTGAAGATATCTCATCCTAGGATTTACTTGGTTGGGAATTTAGGGATGACAAATTCAGTCTCACTATGTGTGATTTGTCTGTTGAGTTCTTCTAATTCTTCATTTGTCAATTCAGGTTTCTCATGAATTTCTTGAAATTTTTGTTGCATCTAAATTATCCATCTTGTTGGCATACAATTTATCAAAGTATCCTCTTATGATACCCTTTATTTTTTACGGGATCATTAGTGAAATCCTCTCCTTTTTTATTTTACTTATTTGCATTCTATCTCTTTTCATTGTTAGGATAACTAATGGTTTGTTGTTTTTATTAAACTTCTCAAAGAAAGTTTTGTTATGTTAACTTTTTCTAGTGCTGTTTTATTTTCAATTTCATTTAGTTCTGCATCTATCTTTGTTATCTCCATCCTTCTTGTTTTGGGATTATTTTCTTGTTCTTTTTCTTTCCTCCAGTTGTGCAAATAGGTCCTCCTTGACCCACTGATTGCTTAAGAATTTAACTTCCATATATGTGCACCTAAGCTGGTTCTCTCTGCTCTTTTTAATTCCCAGCTTCATTCCATTGTGGTCATAGAAATTGCTTGGTATAATTTTGATCTTCCTAAATTCATTGAGACTTTTTCTGTGACTAATCATGTGGTCTATCCTAAAGAATGGTCCATGTGCATTGAGAAGAATATATTTATTTCTGTATTTTGCTGTAGTGTTATGTATATATCTATTAGGTCTAGTTTCTTTAAGGTATTATTCAAGGTCTCTGTTTCTTTTTTAATGCTTTGTGGAGATGTTCCTTCTATTGGTGTTAATGGTGTATAAAGTTCCTTACTATAACCTATGAGGCATCTGTTTCTCCCTTAGTTTTGCCACTGTTTGCCTCATGCATTTTGCAGAACCCTGGTTAGGTGAAAATTATTTATGATTGTCCTTTCTTCTAGCAAGATTACCCTTTTTATTAATATATAGTGCCCAGATCTCATACAATAGTTTTGCACTTAAACTCTATTTTGTTTGATATTATTATAGCTACTTCCACAATTTTTTGGTTATACTTTCATGTAAAATCATTTTCCAACCTTTCATTTGCAACTTATTTGTGTCCCTGGATATAAGATGAATTGCTTGTAGATAGTATATTTTTCTTTAGGTATATATGTTTCATATTTTTTTCCCTTTTGATCTTTTTAGTTACTCTTCCTAAATATATTACTTTCTACAGTCTCCTCCAACTCTTCTCTCCTGTTTTTGTTTTTCCTTTCATACTTAGAACTCCCGTTAGTATTTCTTGAATAAGAATTTTAATGACAAACTCTCTCAACTTCTTTCCATTTATGAATATTTTGAACTTCCTTCATTTTTGACTGATAGTTTTGCTGGATACTGAACTCTTGCCTAGAAGTTTTTCTCTTTTAGTACCTTAACTATATTATACCACTGCCTTCTTGCCTCCATGGTCTCAGATGAGTTATTTTTTCTCTTGCTGCTTTCCCGATTATCTCTATGTCTTGAGTGTTTGACAGTCCGATAATTATGTTTCTTAGAGTAGGCCTGCTAGGATTTATTCTGTTTGGTTTGTGATGCAATTCCTGGACATGCACATCCCTGTCACTTATAAGCATTTGGAAATTGTTTCCTCAAATTCTCCTTCTGCTCACTTTCCTTCCTATTCTCCCACTGGGATACCTATAATGTATGTTTGTGTTTTTTGTTTTTTTTTTTGTCATTCATTTCCCTGAATCTCTACTGAGGTTTTTTTTTTTTCCATTTTGTTATCTATCTGCTCTATTATTTGTGTGATTTTAGATGCCCTATCTTAAATATCACTAATTCTTTCCTCTGCTTATTCAAATTTGCTGTTATGTGCTTCTAGTATGTATTTTGTGCTCATTGTCTGCTCTTTTTTTTTTTTGTTATTTGTTTGTTTGTTTTGGCACATTGCCTGTTACTTTTCTTTATGAAGCACCAGGAAATGAACCCAGGATTTCCCACGTGGGAGTGGACACTCAACTCCTTGAGCCAGATCTGCTCCTTGTTCATTTGTTTTTTCTCACTGCAAGTTGTTTTTGCTTATTGTCTACTTGTTGTTTCTGCTCAATGTTTTTGCTCAGTGTTTCTACTTGTTGTCTGCTCAATGATTTTGCTCATTATTTTGCTCATTGGTTGGTCCATTGTTTTTGTTCATTGTCTGCTTGTTGTCTGCTCATTGCCCATGTCTGATAATTGTTTGTTTTTCTTTAGGAGGCACCAAGAAATGAACCCAGAGCCTGCCATTTGTGAAGTGGGTGCTCAACTTCTTGAGCCCTAAACACTCCCACTTCAGCGTATTTTTAATTTATTGAATTGGGCCTTTCATCACCATCAGATCTATAATCTTTTTATGTATGGTTTTGATTTCTTCTGTATGTTCCTTCAGTCTCTTCTTGATATCCTTTATCTCTTCCTACAATGCATGAATAGATTAAGGATATTTGTTTGTACATCCTTCTTTTGTTGTTCTACTTTGTGCATCTTCTCCATGACCCCTTTCTTCCTGGGAGTAAGTTGGTCCCTGACAAACATCTTGATCCTCTCCATGACTCCTTTCTGGTCTGCGATAATTGAGTGACTGACAGCTCAAGAGCTGCCTCTCCCAGCTCTCCTATCTCTCAGGCCAGTTGGAAACATGTTACCTCACCAGCTGACTCTCCCAGCTACCCATCACCTGGACCAGTTGGGTGCACTCTGTCACTACCCTTGATATTCTCTCTCCCAGGGTGGTTGGGTGCATGCCAGCCTGCCTAATCTGCTCCCCCTGCCCCTCTCTCTGCATCCACTTTGGTTCTAGACTGTATCTCTTCTTCTGATAGCTGGCTCAGATCTGGTTCACCTGCCCTATCTTTGCCCTCCACTCCTGATTGCCTGCATTTCCCCTACCCTCAAGAGTGCCAGCAGCACACCCATCTGCACCATTGGTCTCCTCTCTCCCTAAGCTGCCTAGATGTCAGTCACCACACCTGATTGTACTGCAGATCCACTGCCTTTCAAGGCATGCTTTACACCAGCATATATACATAAAAGTCAACTCAGTGCCTTTCCTCACTCTCAGAGCTGACTGAGCACTGGTCTTCCAGCTAAATCACTTCCCTGGATTTTCTCTCCATCTGCGTCAGCTAAGCACCAGCTGCCTTCCCTATTTACAACAGTTTCCCTCTCCACTGGCTGTATGGACTCCCCCTTTATCTTTCTATCTGTGATGGTCCCCACAGTTCCATGGCTTATATTCATTGTAGGATAACCTGTTTAATTCTCTCAAAATGTCCATAATGATGTATATTATGGAATAATATAAAAGGATAACCTGTGTAATGATTTATAATTGTTTAATAAAAATACTATGATCATATAAAAATTGTCAAGTGATACACTTATAATTATTATGAGATTATTTAATATAGTGAGAATTTTATGGAGGAAAAATATGAAAGTTATATATTTATGAGTAGTAAATATCAATAGGAGACATGGGATATTGGATAAATGACTTTAATATTTTATTTGTTAGAATATAAAAACATATGCTATCTACTAGAGTTCAGGGTCACATGTTTTGAATTTTGTGTGGTCTTTTCTGTTTATAGGGCTCCCATATATAAATGTATATAACAGTACTTAGGTATTATAATAAGAAACTCTTGGAAATATTTGAATAGTACATGGATTCTGGGCCCCACTAGTATTATTTAACTTAATAAATAGGTAATGATGGTTGTAGTATCTGAATTTAAAGGAATAAAGAATAAATAAATATGATACAAATAGGCATCTCAATTAGAAACAACCTATCTATTAATTGAAAGCAATCCCAAATTGATGTAAGGTTCAATGAAATCCAAATTAATGTTCATACAATTTTTTTTGGCTGATATTGAAAAGCTCATTCTAAATTTAGATTAAAAAATTAAGAACTAATCTACTCAAAACTAATCTGACAAAGATGAATAAAGTTAGTGGATTCACATTATCTGGCTTAAGGACTTATCATAAAGTTAAATAATCACCAGTATATGGCATTATTGAAAAGATAAATATCTAGATAAATGGGACTAATTACAGATTTCAAAAATAGATACACTTATACATGGACAATTATTTTTTTGCCAAATATGTTCAAGAATATCCATGGGAAAGCTTAGTCTTTTCTTTGGTTAATGATATTGAAAATAAAAAATGGATAGGCTTTTTCTAAAAAAGGAAACATTAACTCATTATTTTCAGCATATGTAAAACTTCTCTTATAATAGTCCTTAGACATTGATATGAAAATTATCTTATAAAAATTCTAAAGTAAGCATCAGCAATATCTGTGTGACCATACCTTATTTGCACTTTTTAAAATATATACAAAATTTGTGAATCATAAGAGAAAGCTGTAAACATCATACTTCATCATATTAAAATGTGTTCAGTATAAGACCCTGCTAAGGGAATGAGCAAACAGGCTATAAAACCTGAGAAAATATTTGCCAAACAGTTATTTGACAAGAGCATGTATTCATAATATATAAATAATTCTTAAAACTTGGTAATATGAATACAAAAGAAAAGGAAAATAAAAATATGCACAAACTTTAATTGATTTTTCAACAAAAAAGATAAATAAATGACATTTAAGCCCACAAAAAGTTGCTCAGTATTACCCATCATAGGTAAATAAAATTTAAAACCACAACATTATTTCATACACCAATCAGAACGACTAAAATCCAAATACATAATAACTAATAATACAATATCTTTACAAGAATGTAGAATAATTGCCAGGCTTAACCATTGTTGGTAAGAGTGCAAACTGATGCAGCCACTTAGAAAAAAATCTGACAGATTCTTTTGAAGTGAAAACAGTGAAACCACTTAACCTATGACCTCATAATTTCATATTTTGTTATTTATCCAGGAAAGTTAAATCATATATGCACGGAGAGAACAGATATCTATATTCCACAATTTGAAATAATTCAAATTTCCTTCCACCAGGAAATGGACAAGCTAATTGAAGTACATTGTACAAAGGAATACAATTCTGCAATGAATAGGAACAAACTATTCATATATTCAAATACATAGATAGATCTCAAAAAATTATGTTTGAGTGGAAGAAGCCAAACTCAAAATATTACATATCATTTGATTCCTCTGGGATTATATTATGGAAAATAAAAATCATGGTAATGGAGAACACAGCTCTGGTTGACAGAATTGAGGGTAAAAGTTGTTGATTGACTTCAGAGAGGTTAAGGGGGATTTTTTGAGTGATTGAAAAGTTGAATGGCACAATTTTGGTTACACAATATTATATGTTTGTTAAAATTCATATAACACATGCAAATGGTATATTTATGCATTTATTTAAAAATAACCCTAACATTAAAATTACCTACTGTATAAGTTAATCTTTGCTGCAGAAGAAACATTACCTTTATAAGAATAATAGAGATGAGAAGACAGCTTAAGGGCACCTTCTGTAGTTCTGGAAATGTCCTGCTTCATATATTGTTTTCATGTTTTCAGGAAACAGGCAACTCATTAAGTCCTACACTTCTGATATTTTGATTTGTCTAATTACCTATTATCTTTAAAAAAGAAAAATGAAACAAAACTTTTTGTTGCACATTTTGTAAGAAATTCTATAAACAATTCTCTTTGAAGTAGTATTATTACATTATTGATGTTCCTATTAGTGAATTAATGTAGATATGTTTGCCATGTATTCATTTTTATATTTCTATGACTTAAGTTTTTTTTTTTCATTTTTAAAATTACAGTTTACTAGGAATATGGCACTGGAGTAGGCCAGGGAAAGAGTACTCTCTTACAAAAAAAGGGAAGAAACAGCAGAAGTTGTCTGTGGGACCTGCTTTGGGGATCTGCAGACCATGAGATTTCAGCATATAATGTCTAGGATGATTGGGGACAGAAAAACAAAAAAAGCTCAAAGTAAATTGAGAGATATTGGCATCCATGGCAAGAAATGCAGCCCATCCTCAAACCTTGAGTTAAACCTCCTCAATACATAAGGCACCTGAAGAGCCAATGAAGAGGGCAAAAGATATCTTCCTCCCTGGGAAGGGAATGGGTGAGATGTGGGCTAAGTGTGGTTTCTCTTCAGTGAATTTAAACAGGCTAGCCCAGCTCTAGATTACTGTCTCAGAAAATCCAGTCACCAAAATTTGAAAAATTCATCTATGAGGAAAGGTTCGCCAAATTCCATCATCTGCTGGCCATCTGGTAAGGTGAAGAAATACAAGGCATAGCTCTCATTTCTTTCCAAGACCCTGCTGATCTGGTCTGTGTCTCAAAATTAATGGGCCCCTGGTCCTGATTTCATACTTAAAAATGGAAATCTTAAAGGTTTAGTACAGATAGAATAAAAAATAAAAGAAGAGCTTAAAAAGAAAAGCATTTGGCCAGAGACAGAGATAGACCAAGAAAGTAAGTAACTGCCACAATCAGATACCAAGATTTTGGCAAACACACACACACACAGACACACACACACACACACACACACACATACACAAAACAGCCTATATCAGGAAACAGGAAGATACAGGCCAGCCAAAGAACAAACCAAGGATCCTGATGAGACACAGGATTTAAGAAAATTAATCAATGATGTTCACACAAATCTATTAAGCCAATTAAAAAAGCTGAAGGAAATGACTGAAGAGATAAAGATATTAAAAAGTATGGGTGAACATAAAGAACAATTTGAAAGATTACAAAGAAAAGTGGCAGAACTAACGGGAATGCAAGACACAAAAGATGAGCTTAAAATTACATTAGAGGCATTTAACAGCAGATTTGAATTGGTGGAGAACAGAATTTATGAGTTAGAAGGCAGAGCATCTTAACTTGAAAAGACAGAAGAAAAGAAAGGAAAAAAATGAATAGGGTATCAGGGAATTGAATGACAGTGCAAAATATGCAAACATATGCATTGTAAGTGTCCTAGATGGTGAAGAGAACAGAAAAGGGATAAAAAGAATATTTGAGGAAAAAAATGACCAAAGATTTTTCAGCCCTTATATCAATATTCAAGAAAGACAATACAGCCCAAATAGAATAAATACAAATTTACTATGCAAAGACATCTAGTAGTCACAATGTCAAATGTCAAGTGTCAAAAAAAAAAAAAAATAGAGGATTCTGAAATCAGCTAAAGTAAGGTAATTTATTAGTTTCAAGGGAGTCTCAATAAGACTAAGTACCCAAATCTCATCAGAAACCGTTGAGGAAAGAAAGTAGTTGTATGATGTATTAAATGTAATAAAAGAGGAAAAAATTCCAGTCAAGAATTCTTTATCTGGCAAATCTATCCTTACATAGTGAGGATGAGTTAAAGTCTTCAAAGACAAAAACTGAAAGAGTTTGCCAGCAATAGATGAGTTTATAGTGGATACTAAAATGTGTGCTTCAGCCTGAAAGAAAAAGACAAGGTTAAGAGGCTTAGAGAAGAGTGTACAAATGAGATAATAAGTATGGGTAACTAAAAGTGTTAAAAGACAGACAATAGTAAGATATGACAATAGAAAAGGAAGGAATTAAATAGACAAAATAAGTAATGCTTTCACAGGAATGTTAACATTGAATTCCCCAATCATAAGACACTGACTGATAGAAAGGGTTAAAAAAAACAAACAAACTTGAATCATCTATATGCTCTCTAAAAGTGATTTACCTTAGATGTAAAACACAATCAAGTTTCAGATGAAAGTCTGGGAAAAAATATTCCATGCTGATAATAATCAAAAGATCTGTAGTGGTGAAAGTGTTATAGTACAAAACAAATTTTAAATACAAATCTGTTATAAGAGACAAATAAGGACATTTTATGTTAACAAACATGGCGATTCACCAAGAAGATATAACTATAATAAATATTTAAGCAACTAACCTGGATGCCCAAAGATACATGAGGCAAACACTGAGAAAAATGAAGGGAGAAATGGGCATCTCTACAATAATAATAGAGATACACCAAAGTCAGCAATAGATGAAATCTCTGGACAGAGTATAAATAAGGAAAAAGAAGCATGCAGTGTATCATTAAGTATGAGGACATAACAGACATTTATAGAACACTGCACTCCAAAAAACAGGACATTCATTCTTGTAAAGTGCTCACAGATCTTATATTTTTCCAGGAAAGGTCACAGATACTAAGTCATATGTCAATTTATTGATATATTTTGACATTATACAATGAAGCCATGGAAATCGATAACAGAAAAAAAGATAAGATTCACTAATACATGAAGATTAAATAATACACACTTGAATAACCAGTAGGTCAAAGAAGAAATGGCAAGAAAAATGAGTAAATATGACGAGATGAATGTAAATGAGAATAAAACATATCAAAAGTTATGGGATACAATGAAGATAGTGGTGAGTGGAAAATTTATAGACCTCAATGCTTACATTAAAAATGAAGAAAGAGCTAAATTCCAAGACCTAATCACACACCAGAAGGAACTGGAAAAAGAGCAGCAAACTAATAAAAATTTTAGAAAACAAATAAGTGAAATAGAGAATTAGAAATAGAGAACCAACAAAAACAAAAATTGATTCTTTGAGAAGATAAGAAAATTGACAAACTCTTATCTAGAATAACAGAGGAAAAGAGAGAGACTATGCAAATAAATTAAATCAGAAATGAGAACAGGGATGTTATCACTGAGACTGCAGAAATAAAAAAAATTTATAAGAATATGAAGAACTATTCACCAAAAATCTGCACAACATTGATGAGATGGGCAATTCCTATAGAAACACAAACAATTCATATTGACCTAGAAGAAATAGAAGATCTTAACAAAGCAATTTTAAGCAAAGAAATCCAAACATTCATGAACAACATCCCTAAAATTAAAAGGCCAGGACAGGGATTGACAAGTGAATTCTACATACCACTTAAAGTAAATGCAAAACTAATCTTGCTCAAACTCTTCCAAAAATTTGATCAGGATGGAATGCTCATTCTTTGAAGCCAACATTACCCAACTACCAAAATCAGATAAACATCCAATGAAAAAAATTAAATAGCAGACCAATTTACATACTGAACACAGATGCAAAAATCCTCAAGAAAATATTTACAAACTGAATCCAACAGCACATTAAAAGAATTATACACCACTATCAAGTGGATTTTATACCAGGTATGCAAGTGTAGTTCAACAATAGAAAACCATCCAGTGTACTAAACCACATTAATAAATGGAAGAGGAAACATGACTTGATCTTCTCATTGATACAGAAGAAAAGGCATTTGATGAAATACAATGTCCTTTATTGATAGAAACACTCTGAAAAATAAGAATAAAAAGGAACTTTTTGAAAATGATAAAGTTCATATAGGAAGGACACAGTTAACTTTGTACAAAGCATTCTCACTGAGATCAGAAACAAGACTAGGATGCCCACTCTCTCTACTGTTGTTCAATATTATGCTGGAATTTCCAGTTAGAACAAATAGGCAAGAAATAGAAATAAAATACACCCAAATGGGAAAGGAAGAACTAAAATTTTGCTATTAGCTGATGATATTATCCTTTACCTTTGAAATCTGTAAAAAATTATTATTATTATTATTATTTTTTAAAGATTTATTTATTTATTTAATTTCCCCCCCTCCCCTGGTTGTCTGTTCTTGGTGTCTATTTGCTGCGTCTTGTTTCTTTGTCCGCTTCTGTTGTCGTCAGCGGCACGGGAAGTGTGGGCGGCGCCATTCCTGGGCAGGCTGCACTTTCTTTTCACGCTGGGCGGCTTTTCCTCACGGGCGCACTCCTTGCGTGTGGGGCTCCCCCACGCGGGGGACACCCTTGTGTGGCACGGCACTCCTTGCGCGCATCAGCGCTGCGCATGGCCAGCTCCACACGGGTCAAGGAGGCCCGGGGTTTGAACCGCGGACCTCCCATATGGTAGACGGACACCCTAACCACTGGGCCAAAGTCCGTTTCCTGTAAAAAATTATTATAAACAGTCACGTGAGATCTAAACCCCCCTTGATTTATAGGTGGAGTAGACATTGCCTTGCCAGGAGGAATAAAATATAAGTTGGAATGGACTTACAAATATTCTATTATAGAATTATTTTGACTCTAGTCATGGAAGAAATTGTATTATTAACAAGGAGATGGTGGCCCTGGGAGTTGCTGAGGGCAGGGAGAGGGAGGAAGAGGTGCGATATTGGAGCATTTTTGAGACTTGGAGTTGTCCTGAACGAACTACAGGGACAGGTGCAAGACACTGTTTATCCTGCTATAAACCTACTGGATAGCCCGGGGGAGACTGTGAACGACAATGTAAACTATGGTGCAGGCGGTGTGGTGGTGCTCCAGGGTGCATTCACTAAATGCAATGAATGTTCCTCACTGATGAAAGGGTAAGTTGATGTGGGAGGAGTGGGGTGATGGGGAGTGGGGCATATGGAAACCTCATGTTTTTTAACGTAAGATTTTAGGTGATCTGTTTATCTTTTTTAAAAAGACAATAAAAAAGAAATTGACTTACATCTATAGTCATATGATTTTTGAAAAGGCTGTCAAACTCACTTATCTGGGTCAGAAGAGGACATGCAACAAGTGGTTCTGGGAAAGCTGGATATTCATATCTAAAAGAAAGAAAGGGGATTCCTATCTCAAACCTTACACAAAAATTAACCAAGAATGAATCAAGGACCTAAATATAAAGGGTAGAACCATACAAATCCTAGAAGAAAATATAGGGAATTCATTTCAAGATTTTGTCATAGGTTGTGGTTCCTTTAATCTTACATCAAAAGAATGAGCAATTAAAGAAAAAATAGATAAAAAGGACCTCCTCAAAATTAAACAATTTTGTGCTTCAAATAACTTTGTTAAGAAGTTGAAAAGACAGCTTACTTAATGGGAGAAAATATTGAGTAAGCACATATGTGATAAAGGTTTAATTTTCATGTAATAGAATGAAATCAATAACTTAACATTAAAAACACAGGCAACCCAATTTTAAAAAATGGGAAAAAGACATGAATAGACATTTTTGCAAAGAGGACATACAAATTGCCAAAAAGCACATGAAAAGACATTCAACAGAACTAGCTATTAGGGAAATACAGATCAAAACTCTAATGATATATCACTTCACACCTTTCAGAATAGCCATTAGAAGAAAAAACAAACCAACAGTGAATTTCAAGTGCAGGAGAGGATGTAGAGAAATGGGAACAATCCTTCACTCTTGGTTATGGCAGCCTCTGTGGAAGGCGTATTATTGGTTCCTCAGGAACCTAAATATAGAACTGTCATGTGATCCAGCAACCCCCCTACTAGAAATATACTTGGAAGAACTGAAATCAGGGATGTGAGCAATGTTTATGGGGTCATTATTCACAATTGCATAAAGATAGAAACAACTTAAGTGCCCTTCAACTGACAAATTCATAAACAAAATGTGGTACATACATATGATCAAGTACTGACTATTCAGCTGTAAAAAGAAATGAAATTGGGATGGTAGGCATATGACAACATGGATGAAGCCTAAGGATATATTATGTTAAGTGAAATAAGCTAGACACAAAAGAATGAATATAGTATGATCTCACTGATGTTATCTAAATACAAGAAGTAAATTTATGAAATTAAACTACAGAGTATAGGTTTGTAGGAGACAGCATGTGGTTTTAAAAGAGGAACCTGATTTTGAATATATGTAGAATATTTAAAAAGATTAATTGTAGATATGTGGAAATGGATAGAGTTGATGGTAACACTTTAAAATGAGTATAATACTGCTGATTTATAAATGTAAGTATGGTTGAAATGAGGAGTATAAGGAGGTTAATTATACTTAGAAGACAGCTAGAGTGTAAAATGTAATGTAAACTATAGTCTATGGATATTAGCAATGCTTCAATAGGTATTCATCAATTGTAACAAATGTACCACACCAATGACATATGTTTTTAACGTGGGAAATTGTGGAAAGGGAATGGGGTGGGACATAAGGGAATCTTTTATACATTTTTTACGCAACAATTATGTACTTTAAACCTTCATTAAATTAAAAAAATCCTTAGCCAGAAGTTTATCCAGGGAATATATCATATAGTAAATTCAGTGGTAGATGAGGACTGTGGTTAATAATATAAATCCAAGAATGTTCCTCTATTAAAACGTATTAAAAGTATGGTAATACATGGGAAAAATACAACTAATGCAACTTAAAAACTATAATTAACAGTAATATTGGAATTGTGGGAACATGGCTGTTGGAGTAGACAGATAAAGCTTAGCTCTTTCTGAAACAACTGAGAGGGAGTCTGTAGTTCCCTTGGAGACCTGTTTAGGTGTAGAGCAGACCAGGACACAGCTTCACAACTAAAAGGAGAGTCAGGGACAGAGAAGAGAAAGCTGAAACAGCAAACTGTGAGATATTGATCCTCCCAGCCACCAGGATGTGATCTGCTCCCCCATTCCTGAGACATTAGGAGGGTTAAAACTCCTGGCAAATAGTGTGTGACAGAGGAGAACAGTTTTCTTGCTCTCTTCCAGCACATCAAGATATATAGAGAGTAGGGGAATGTGCTCTGGGTCATCCAGAAGGGTGCTAGAAATAAAAGGAAGCCAGTAAAGAAAGAAAAGGAAGCCAGTTAAAAATCTTGAATTTCTCCCATCTGTGGCTGGAGGTGGCTCTTATAACCCATCCAAATGACAAACAGACTAAGTGAAGCCACCAGCTTCTTCCTCCAAAAGGAGTGTGGCAGCAAAATCCCTGGGAAGAGGAGGGGTTTTGAAGAAGGTGGAGAGTGGTCTTTTTGCAGTTATTTTAGCTAGCCAAGATCCACTTTAGTATAAGAAGGGACCTTGATCCACAGGATGGAAGAATAGAGTATGGATTAGAGTGGACTTATTGATATTCTACAATGGAACTATTGTGATTAGTAGTGGAAGAAATTGTAGCAGTGATGTGGAGAAAGTGGACACAGTAGCTGCTGAGGGTAGGGAGAGGGAAGAAGAGATATGATATGGGGACATTTTCAGGACTTGGAGTTGTCCTGGGTGGTATTGCAGGGACAGACATTGGACATTGTATATCCTGCTATGGCCCAATCAGTGGACTGGTGGAGAGTGTAAACTACAATGTAAACCATTTCCATGTGGTGCAGCATTGCTCCAAAATGTATTCACCAAATGAAATGAATGTCCCACGATCAATATATCATTGGTGTGGGAGGAGTGAAGTGAAGGGGGTGGGAGGTATATGGGGACCTCATATTTTTTGAATGTAACATTTAAAAAATAGAGAATAAAAAGAAGGGACCTTGATGTGACAGGGATAATGGATGGGGATCTCCTGAGACTAGCTGTCACACTCAGAAGGGTAGGTAAAAAGAGTAATTATATCGGAGGTGTCAGAGATAAAATGGAGAGAACAGGAGCTGAGAGCCCTCTGGAAAGCCTAACTCAACTAAGAAGGAATATTAGCTCAGTGAAAGAGCTCTGCTTAGCAAATACAAGGTCCCTGATTTGATTCCCAGCTTCTCTCTGAGAAGCTATACAATGTTAGAAGTGAAACTGTATGTTAGGTAACATATTGATATATTCTTTGTATTAGTTTTTATTGGATCTCATATTTTAAATAGTTTCTTTTTGACTTTCCTTATTTTACTCACTACAACCTGTCTTAAAAGTTGCAGAGACATGCTGCAGGTGACTGATTGTTGAATAGCAATAGCCTGAGAAGATCACTTGAGGTCCAAGAGAAAAGGCAGGTTTTCCAGGGTTACTGCTGCTTTTTGATCCTTTTACTGCCTTCATCTTATTTTTCTTAAAAAAAAAAAAATGAGTAGCTGCTCTCTTGATAACTTGTTGTATACCTCCTTCCTTTGTTTCTCTGTTAGTTATGTTCTATCTTTTATTTCACAATTTTCTCTACCAATGCAATATCTTTTCCCACCTTCATCCTTATATTTTCTCTATTCTGTTTTTCTTCCATTCCACCTTTTTGGGATTAGTCTTCAATTTTTCTTGTAGTTATTTCTCTCTCTCTCCTACTTTCAGCATATTTTATTTTCTATTTTTGATGTTTTTTTTTCTTTCTTTCTCTCTACCACTTTTTCCCCCTCTCATCATTCTGACCTTACAATACATTCTATATTTTTCTCCATTTTGTTTCATGTTTCATTGTTTCTATTCCACTTTTTAATCTTATTCTTCTGTATTTTTAATTCAATAATTTATTCAATTGCCTACATCTTGTACAGTCTGTCTCCTACCTTTTACTATTACTGCTATTACTCACTTCTCTTTGTATGTCTACCTATTTCTCTGTAAATAACATTTTATTCAAGGGAGCATAGACAATGGAAAGGAAAAAGAATAAGAGGAATGAAGTGTCAAAGTGAAATCTTATCACACTCAAAGTGACAAAATAAAACCATAGACCAGATAGAGAAGTCAATCAACTGAATAATCACATCAAGATAAACAGATGACTAGACACAAACAATAAAATACAGACCATTTTAAGAAACCAGAAGAAATGGCACAGTCCAATGAACAAACAAAAAAACAAGATGAGATGTAGGACATGGGACAACTAATAAGAGAAATCTAAACAAATATCATGAGTCAACTTAATGAAGTAAAGGAAGAGATCAAGAATAGTAAGAAGAAACTGGGAGGACATACTGAAGAAATTGTAAACATATATTAAAAGATAATGGATATGATGGTGATGAGTGGCACAATCCATGAAATCAAATATACAATGGAAGATTGTTCAGCAGATTTGTTCAGGCAGAGGAAAGAATTAGTGATGTGAAAGATAGTACATCTGAAAACAAACACAAAAAACACATAGATAAAAAGATAGGAAAAATCAGCAGGGAGTAAGGGACTTGAATGACAACAAGAAATACACAAACTTATGTATTATAGGCATCGTAGGAAAAGAAGAGAAGGGAAAAGCGACAACAGGAGTGTTGAAGGAAATAATGGCTGAAAACTTCCCAACCCTATTTGAGGAGATGGATGTACATATCCAAGAATCACAGCAGACCCTGAAAAGTATAAATCCAAACAGGCCTACTCCAAGACATATACTTGTCAAATTATTCAATGCTCAAGTCAAAGAGAAAATCCTGAAAGCAGCAAGAGAAAAGAAAATCATCACATACAAGAAAAACTCAATAAGACTAAGAGCTGATTTCTCATCTGAAACAATGGAAGCAAGAAGGGAGTGGTATGACATAGTTAAAGTGATAAAAGAAAAACTTCCAGTCAAAAATTCTCTATCCAGCAAAAGTGGCATTCAAAAACCAGGGAGAGTTAAAATTATTTCAATAAGAAACCTGCACCTCAAGAAATACTAAAGGGAGTTTTGCAGTTTGAAAGTAAAAAACAGGAGAGTGAGAGATGAAAGAGCATGATAGAACAACTAAAAAGACAGGGTAATAAAAATAATATGTGAAATACATTAGCCCAAAGAAAATATGGCTAATCTAAGTAATTCCATGACAATAATAACATTAAATGTTAATGGACTAAACTCAAGAGTCAAGAGACAGAGTGACAGAATGATAAGGAAAAATGACCCATCTATATACTGTCTAAAGGAAACCCTCCTTAGACCCAATGATTAATGAAGGTTTAAAATGAATGGTGGGAAAAACATTTTACAATCAAACAATAACCACAAAGAGTGGGAGTAGCTACACTAATACTGGACAAAATAGATATTATCTACAAACAATACTGAAAGACAAAGATAGGTATGTTATATTAATAAAACTGGTAATCTTTCAAGAAGAAAGAATAATCATAAGCAGGACACCTAAATCTACGTGGTGTAAATGCTGGAAAAACTAAGTGGAGAAATAGATCCCTCTACAGTTATAGTGGAGGACTTAAATACACCATTATCACATTAGACAGAACATCTCAAAAGATAATCAATAAGCAATAAAACACTTTGAATAATACATTAGAAAATATGGACCTATTAGACATTTGCAGAACACTAGATCCAAATACAGTGTGATATGCATTCTTCTTGAGTGCACATAGATAATTCTCCAAAATAGACCACATGCTATGACACAGAAAAATACTTAATGAATTCAGAAATATTTGTAATTTCTGTGACCAAATGAAATGAAGCTGGAAATCAGTAAGGACCAGAACACCAGATTAGGTGCAAAGATATATAAGTATAACAACACACTCTTAAACAAACAGTGGGTAAATCTGGAAAATGCGAAAGAAATCAGTAACTACCTTGAAACAAATGGAAATGACAGCACTACATATCAAAACCTATGAGAGGCAGCAAAAGCAGTACCAAGAGGGAAATTCATCATCATAAATGCATTTATCATAAAAGAAAAAAACCCAGCTAACTCATTCTAAGATGCCAACATCACCAAATACCAAAGCCAAATAAAGACACCACAGGAAAGGAAAACTATAGACCAATATCCTAAATGAAACTAGATGCTAAAATACTTAAGAAAATATTGCTAATCATATTTGAACAAAACATCAAATAAATTCTACACCATGACCAAGTTGGCTGCATTCCTGGTATGCAAGGAAGCTTCAGCATAAGAAAATAAATCAATGTTATACACCATAAACCGATAGAAAGAAAAAATCACATAATTATCTCTAGAGATGCAGAAAAAGCAGTTGACAAAATACACCACCATTTTCTGATAAAACAAAAGATAGGGATAGAAGGAAACTTCCTCAACATGTTGAAGGGTATATATGGAAAACCCTCAGCAAATATCATATACAATTGTGAAATCCTAAATGCTTTCCCTCTAAAATTGGGAACTAGAAAAGAATGCCTACTATGACTGCTCTTATTTAACATTGTGTTAAAAGTACTTGCTAAAACACTTAGGCAAAAAAAAAACAAAAAAAAAAAAAGATATAAAATGCATCCAAATTGGAAGGAAGAATAAAAAACTTCACTATTTGAAGGTGACATGATTCTATACATAGAAAACCCTGAGAAATCTGCAACAATGCTTCTAGCGATTATAAATTAATTTGGTAAATTCAAAGGTTATAAGATCAATTTGAAAACATCAGTAGTATTTCTCTACACAAATAATGAGAAATTTGAGGAAGATATCAGGAGAAGAATACCAGTTACAATAGCAACTAAAAGAATCCAATACCTAGGAGTAAATTTAACTAAAGATGTAAATAACTTATATGCAGAAAACTACACAAAACTGTTAAAGAAAATCAAAGAAGATTTAAAGAAATAGAAGAATGATCCTGTTCATGGATAGGAAGACTAAACATCATTAAGGTATTTATCATACCCAAAATCATATATAGATTTAATACAATCCTCCCTCAAAAAAAATTAACGCAGCATTTTTTTCTGAATTGGAAATAGTAACTACAAAATTTATTTGGAAGGTCAAGAGGCCCTGAATAGCCAAAGACATTAAAGAAGAAAAATGAAATTGGAGGTCTCACACTATCTGACTTTAAAAAATACTACAAAGCAGGAAGTGGCTGTGGCTCAATCAGATGAGCTCCTTCATGTCTACCATATGGGAGGCCCTTCGTTTGCATCCTGGGGACTCCTTGTGAAGGCAGGCTTGCCTGCACACTGTGGAGTTCCCATCTGGCCCGCAAGCACCGCAGAGCACCACCTGGCCAGCAGATGCTGCAGAGAGCTGCCTCAGCAAAAAGGTGATGCAACAAAAAAAGGGAGACAAGCAAGAACACAGAAGAGCTGGCAGTGAATGCACAAAGACAGGCGACAGCAAGCAAGCCTCAAGGCGGGATGGGAAAATAAATAAATACAGACACAGAAGAGCATACAGTGAAATGGACACAGAGAGCAGACAGCATGCAAAAAGTCACAAGAGGGGGATAAAAAATAAAAAATACTACAAAGCTGCAGTGTTCAAAACTGCATGTTATTGGCATTAGGATAGCCATACTACCAATGGAACTGATTCAAGAGTTCTGATATAGATCTTCACATATATAGTCATCTGATATTCAACAAGGCCACCAAGTCAACTCAACTTGGAGAGAATGGCCTTTTCAACAAACAGTGCTTGGAAAACTGCATATCCAAATCTAAAAGAATGAGAGAGGAACACCATCTCATGCCATATACAAAAATTGACTTAAGAGGGTTAAAAGAAATAAGTATAAGAGTTAAGACCTTTAAGACTTTCAAAATTAATGTAGGAAAACATATACAGGTACTTGTAATAAGAAATGACTTCATGAACTTCACCCCCAAAGCACAAGCAGTGAGGTAAAAATAGAAAAATGCAACCTCCTCAAAATTAAAAACTTTTGCACCTTAAAAGAATTTGTCAAGAAAGTCAAAAGGCAGCCTACACAATGGGAGAAAATATTTGGGAACCACATATCTGATCTGAGTCTATATATCATATATAAGAAGTCCTACACTTCAAAAATAAAAAAGACAAGAAAAGCCATTTAAAAAATGGGCAAGTGATTTGAACAGACACTTCTCCAAAGAAGAAATACAAATGATTAAAAAGCTAATGAAAAGATGCTCAACATCACTAGATATTAGGGAAATGCAAATCAAAACTACAATGAGATTCCATCATACACACATTAGACTGGCAACTATTAAAAAAAAACTGAGGACTGCAAGTGTTAGAGAGGATGTGGAGGAATGGGAACCCTCATTCACTGCTGGTGGGAATGTAAAATCGTACAGCCATTGTGGACTACTGTTTGGTGGTTCCTCAAAAAACTAACTATAAATTTGTCATATGATTCAGCAATTCCACTGCTGGAAATACATGCAGAAGAATTGAAAGCAAGGAAAAGAACAGATGTACACACACCAATATTCATAACAGCGTTATTCACTATTGTCAAAATTAAAATCAACCCAAAAGCCCATCAAATGATGAAGGGTAAACAAAATGTGGTATATGCATATATTACTCAGCTATAAGGAGGAATACAGTACTAACACATTTGATAAAATGAATGAACCTTGAGGATTTTATGTTGATGAAGAAGTCAGGCATTTAAGGACAAATATTACATGACCTTACTGTTATAAAATAAGCAAACTGAACAGACTCACAGAGCTAGAGTTTGGAAGGAAATAAAAAGTGAGAAGAAGGTTATGAGCCTAAAAAGTCCATACAGGTAAAATCTATGGCAAGGTGGAAGCATGTAGCTGTGCAGTGAAGGGGTATAACAGGGGTATAGTGATAATATTGGGTTGGGTTATGCAGGTTTGAGAGGAGGAGCAATGGGGAGTGTGAGCTGAATGGTACATGGAACTGGGAGGGAGGTTAACAAAGGGTGAAGGTGAACACTGGGGGTTAGCAGGGAAGTGGTTGAAATTACAATTTTGGGAATGCTTATTTTGCAATATGACAAAGAAATGTTAATAATTTAGGGTGTTGGAAGGGGGACATTCAGGCCGGGACTTACCTGGGCAGGCTTCTACGGAGCATGTGAGTGATCATTTTGGCATTTTGTGTTCCATCATTGGATAGAGACCCACGTAATGAGTGGGAAGGTGTTGGACTCCCATCCTAAGGGGACCAATTATGTTCTCAGAAGGATGAGAGACTCTTCTGAGCATTGGCAGTGCCTAATAGGCGAGGACAGACCAGTGTATCAAGTCCTTAGTGAAGATGCAAGTAACTATGAATCTTGTCCTCCAAGTAGTGAAGCCTGATGGTCACCATGCACCGAAGGGGAGGGGAAAGAAGGAATAAAATAGATGTAACTGGGGGCATTTTGGAGATGATGGAAGTGTTCTCCATGATGTTGCAATGAAGGATACAGGCCACATTAAATATTATCAGATTTTATAAAAGTATATTGTCCAAAATCTAAACCATAATGTGAAACATTGATGATGGTTAGCAGGTGTGTTTCAATATTTGTACATAAATTGTAACAAATTGCCATCCACATATAAAATATTATTAATGGGGTAAAGGGAAAAAGTGGAAGGGTGTTGGGTCTATGGGAATCCCCTTTATTTTTCGTGTATCCTAAGATTTCTTTGAAGAACAAATGAAAAGAAGTAATACACTGGGGGAATAAATGGAAGAAAATGTCACTGTACATACAGGACAAGAATCTTACAGTGGTGAAAGGTAAAAGGTCAAGTGTAAAAAAATATTTTTTTCATTATTTCTTAATATTCCAATTCCAATATTTTAAAACACTATTTTAGTTTTGCTTTTAATTAATTTTTTTGTAGTTTACTTCTTATGTATAAAACTATCATTACTAACTCATTTTTCTTATTAATTGCATGAGGTTATTTTAATGTCTTCATTTTTGAAGAGGGTTTAGACCGCAGAATGGTTACAACCATAGCAGGGGTGGATCTTTGGTATGGGGTGTCAGTGAGAGGGGATACGATGGAGGAAGTGCACCTGGATGTATATATAAGGCAAATAAATATGTTTGAATATTCACGGGGCATTGTCATGGTGAATGGTATTTCATGCAATAGCCAAATGAATATCAAATTCTATCTGGGGGAGCTCTGCCACATTCTCTAATGGAACAAGAATGCCCCAAATACTGGGGCAATGACTTGTGAAGGAGGATGGTCCATTGAAGTATCCTTGATATTGATGACTATGCTGATGAGCCCTTCCTCTTGAAATTGAAACTTAGCCTAGTGACATAGGAAGCCTACAAGTTGTCTACTGGAATCCTCTTTGCTGTTCAAATATGGCCTCAGTCTGCACTGAACTCAGCATATGAAAGCACTGATTTCCCCCCAGTGCAGGACATGACTTCTGTGGATGAGCCTCTCTGACATCAAGGCATTACTACCAGGTACCAACAAGCAATGCATCTGGAAAAATAAGACCTTGACCAACAGGGGGAAAAGCTAATGACAAATAAGCTGTGTGGTTAAGAGACTTCAAAGTGAGTTGGGAGGCCATCCCAAAGGTAGCACTTATGCACATCTCAGCAAGATCTTATTAACAGCCCAAATAGATACTATCCAAAATTGTGAAACTCCTCAGGGTATGGAGACATGCAGACACTATAGTCAGGGCAGATAGCTCAGGAATTTGGCCCCTTGCCAGTGGGTCCTTATCTGGTATTTATGCTCCCTAATGTGACTGAGATAGACTAAGTGGTTTCCCTATGCATGACTCTTCTGTTTTTCTATATGAACCCATATTTAGTACTAGAGTTGGTAGGTGTACATCCAAGAGACTTAAACCTTTGGGCTGTCCTTGTGCCTGCTGAGTCCTAAATCTCAGCAAAATTGCTGCACCTGTTCTTCAGGTCAATAGACTCACTCAGGACAACTAATGGGAAGGAGATGATAGACAAATGATACACCAAGGAACCAAGAATGTCTGTAACTGCAAGCAAGAGTCCCATCCATCAGATATATGGGATCAAAGCCCCCCTCAATTAATGATGGAGTGGCATCACTATCCCAGATTCTTCAGGGTTGGGAAATGAGTTATGGACTAAAATAAACTTACTGGTATTTTACTGTAGACATTGTGATCCTAGCAAAGGAAGAAATACCATTGTTGTGGATGTAGGGACCATGGATTTTCTGTGGTTAAGGAGAGGAAAAAACAGGTGTAATGGGGGAACATTTTGGGGACTTGGAAATCATCCTGAATGACATTACTATGACAGATATAGGTCATTATATATCCGACCATAACCTACAGAGTTCTGAATGGGAGTGTGTGTGAATAATAATCCATGCTTAGTGGCAGTGCTTAAGGATGTATTTATCAATTGCAATGAATTTGCCACACTGATAAAAGATGCTGCTAATGTGGGAAAATATGGGAGATGTGGAGGGCTGAGCATATGGGAATCCCCTATCTACTCTCTGTAACATGTATGTAATTGAAGTATCTTTTAAATAATACAGGTTGAAAAAACTAGAAATATTGTAATATGATAGCAAAGGCACAGAAGGTACTATATCAATGCCAATGGTCAAAAACATTACAGGATTTAGTGTTATGAGATGTGAATATGATCAAGCTTTTTTTAATTTTTAATTTTCTTCATTATCAAGGAGACCTTAGTGATGTCATTTGAACAATCTGTGCTCATTTATTCATCTTTTGGAGCTCTGGAGAAACAATTGAGTTTTTTGTTTTGTTTTGTTTTGTTTTGTTTTTTAGGTTTAAATAAGATAAATGTTCCTGGACAGGATTTTTAAAAATTAATACTTCCATATTTTGTTAAACTGATTATTGTCTTTATTTTATTTTTGATGCTGAAATAAAGTTAAAAAGGATGATATTTTAACACTTTTTGTTCTGGCATCTTCTCACAAATTATTATCTTTTAAAAATTTCAAACAGATTTTCCCTCATTTCTATCTTTCCATTTTTCTTTCCTTAACTGTGTTTTCCATGCTGAATAATCACTCATATTTTAAAAGTTATTTGTTTTATTTTTAGTTAATTTTAGAGTTCTTTGAAACTCTGATGATATGTTTTAATATCATCCTAATGCCAATTTATCTCATTGTTTACAAAAGCTATAAAACATTCTTTCTATTTTCTATTATTGTACTATAATTAATAAAGGGCTTCATTTTCCTTCCATATGTCCTAATATTATGCTGTGATGTTCTTAACTTTTGGGCCATTATTTGTTCTTTTTATCCTTCTCAATGTAGATACCTTTATATGGAGTTTCATTGTAATTATTTTGTTGCCCCAGATTATATGTGATGGGAATTTTGACTATCAGAAGGAGGTATAAATGTAGGTTAGGGATTTGTCAAAGTAGTTTTTTTCCAAACTCATTCTCAGGAATCACTCCTGTGTTACTGTAGTGGTCTTACAATATTATCTTATTGTGAGCTACTGCTTTAACTCAGATTTATGCCTACATCATGAGCACTTTCTACATTGTGTTTGTTCTTTGAATTCCATACATATCAGGATTTGTCTCACTAGAGTTTTTCTGCACTTTAGATATTTTATGCTGCTGAAACAATACTTTGTGGGACACATATTCTCCAGAATCTTATACATGATCTGAAACATTCTTTTCACTGTTTCTGCCCTACTCTTTTTTATTCTACTTACTATGTCCCAGTTTCATTCAATTTTATTGTTATTCTTTGTTTCAGTTTTCTCTCTCTTTCACAAGGAAAGCTTAAGTAAATGCCTAGTAAACTTTATTGTCTGCTCATTTTTAACACGGTTTACTGAAAGGAATTCTTAGTGTCATATTTTATCATTTCTTTCAGATTTCATCACAATGTCACCTTATCATGGATGCCCAAATTACACCCTTTCTAAAATTTGGCAGACCCCTGCCATGATGCCATAATTTATCAGTTGTCTCAGTTTTGCTTCTCCTGAGCTGTTTAGCCCATGGCATTTTTATTGATTGTGTATCATCCCAGATATAGAGGTCCTAGTATTAGTTAGCCAAAGGGGTGTTGGTGCAAAATACCAGAAATTTGTTGGTTTTTATAAAGGGTATTTATTTGGGGTAGGAGCATACAGATAGCAGGCCATAAAGCATGTTACTTCTCTCAACAAAGTCTATTTTCATGCTGGGTCAAGATACCTCTGATGGCTGTGAGGGTCCAGACTTTCTGGGTTCCTCACTTCTAGGGTCTTGCTTCTCTCTGGGTTCAAGTTTCCTTTCTTCCCAGGACTTGCTTCTTCCTGAGGTTAGTGTTCCTCACTTTCCCCTGAGAACTTACTTCCTGGGTCTCCAGCTTAAGGCTTCAGCATCAAACTCCGACATCAAAAACCCTCAACATTTTCCTTTGCCATGCCTTTTATCTATGATCCTCAACCATCCTAGGGGTGGGGACTCAACACCCTAATGACATAGCCCAATCAAAGGCCTAATCATAACTTAATCATGTCCAAGTACAGACCAGATTAAAAACATAATTCAATATCAATTTTTGGAATTCATAACCATATCAAACTGCTACAGTCCTCAAAATTATTTAGAATAAATACGTGATCAAGTACATTGAGAAAATAGAAAAAAGTAAAAAAATCTCTTGGTTTTCCCTTGCCTACTAATACAACATTACTCAATTTGGGTCTGAGGTGTATTGGAGTATGTGTGTGTGCATTGCTATTTTTTCTGAGTAAACTATTAGTATTCTGAATGACAAAATTACAACCTTTAGGAAAACTTACAGAAGTTTATAACTTGTCTATTTTATTTTGTACTTTATATTTTTATTTATTTACTTATTAATAAATATTTATTTAATGGACAAAATACTATATTTAAACCTTTAAGGAAAGATTAAAGAAAAGGCTTATGATTTAGCTTCTTAGGCTGCTCAAGCAAATACCATGAAATGGGCCAGGTTAAAAAGTGGGAATTTGTTAGCTTAATAGTCTGAAGCTAAAAGAAAGCTCAAATCAAGTTATCATCAATGCAATGCTTTCTTGCCCTAGATTGTAGCTTTCTGGGGCTGGCTGCTGGTGATTCTGGTCCTTAGCTTGTCATATGGCAAGGCACATGGCAGCCTCTCCTGGCCTTCCCCTTCTTTTCTTCATTTCCTTGATTTCAGTTTCTTACGTCCTGTGGTGTTCTCTCTCTCTTTAAGTTTCATATAGTGTTTACAGCACTCCAGTAATAGAATTAAGGCCCATCTTGACTGAGGTGAGCCACAGCATAACTGAAGTAACCTCATTAAAGGTCCTACATAAAATAGGTTCACATCCACAGAAATACCTTAAATATAAGGGCATGGTTTTCTGGTGTGCATACAGCTTTAAACTGTAACAGTTTGGGCTTGAGAAAAGTCTACAGTAGTTAAAATTTTAATCTTAATTTCTGCTTGACAAGTGGTGTGAGTGATCTGCTTGTGTGCTTCAGAAATAAGAGCCATTCAGGGAGGTTGGGGCTGAGTCTTCACAGATGCTCATCTAAAAGGATATGCCTGCAGAAGGGAGGATTGGTTCCTGTCAGTCCTCGTCAGTCCTGCTCCCATTGAGCTGAGACATTATATAGGCTGACTAATGAGCAATTCTTGGTTTCTCCTCCTTTGGGCATTTTAGGCTGTCCATTTTAAATGCTCCTCTTGTTTGCAATAGGTGTTCTGTCTTGGGTCTAAGGGGGCTGACATTGTCATTTAGTGATGTTAGGGCACAGGCATCTTCCTCATGACTGTCTATCTTCATTCACTGAGGATTTTCTCAATGTTGACAGGTTTTGGTTTATGATTGCAAGTAGCAGCGTGGTTTGATGTCTCATTTACATTTCCTGAATCTGGTCTCTATGACTGTAATATTTTGAATGCAATTTCAACTAGCTGAGAAATAGGCATTACTAATTCCCTTACCAATTTTTCATGTTTTTTTTTCTTTATATCTGGAGCACTTTGACTGAAGAAGATCACAGAAAATAGTCTCATGTTTACCACATGCTAGAGATCCAGGCATTTTGCTTATATTTCTCAAACATTCCTTCTAGAAAACATTCTATCTAGAAAAGTAGACCTGTTCTCTTTTGCCCTTACTGTATTTCCTGAACTTTTAAAAATTTCTGTATCTTTGGGACTTCCTTCTGCATCCCTACTATGATGCACCCTTTACAATGGTCTAATTAGATTTGGTCCCTGAGTTCATTTGATTTCCATCTGGACTTCATATCAGAGATGACTAATGCTGGTGATGAATGAATTGGACTGTTGGTTTGCAATTCATGCACTATCAGCCTCTTGATGAGCTTTGCAAAAGCATCCTTCATTCTTTGGTTATGAGGGGGTTGTTCATGAGGGCCATAATATATGCCCTGGTGGGGTTATGATTAGTAATATAGAAGTAATGAGATTCTCCTTGCTTTTAGAATTATCTCAATAAGAAGGCATATTATTTTTCCAATTAGGTAAATAGGAAATGGAGAAGAGAAAATGAAAATATACAAACCCTGTAGGGTTGTCTTCATCACTCAGTCCTACAGGGGCTTGTCTGAGTAGAAATTGCCTTGCCCGGGATTGAGCATTCCCCAAACCAAATTATAGTAGCCTGTAAGGTATGGGATTAGGAGACTATTCTTTTTTAACTAGTAGGCAATGAAGGGAATAAGATAGAATTAATGACCTCTGGAGGATTACTGAGTTTCTTCATATGTCTCATTTCATTTGTCCTTGCATATAAAGGGTTTACTGAAGAAGTCATCAGTTGTGATAGGAATAGATTACCATCTGATTTTGATTCAGAAAATGCAGGTTTAATTGAAGATTTTGTGGAGTCTGGTGACTCAGATTAAACCATTTTGCCTGAATCCCTTTTCACTAAACCATAATTTTACATTTTTCTTCAAGATCTTATTTTGATAAAAAGATACAAGGAATGGAATATATAAGATCTCATCCCATTTCTCTTCCCTTTTGCAAAACAAATTTAATCACAGAATAGCATTGAAATTTAAAGATCCATTCTCCAGTCAGTGTTCTTCTTACTCTAAATTATTAGAGTCTGGCTGTATGGAAAAAAGACCATTAATTTTCCTCGATAGCTAACAACTGAACATAGGCAAATTTAAAATATATATATTTGAATAGATTGTATTTCAATATCCTATTAATATTACCAAAGTGATAATTCTTTCTGTGAATAAAAAATCTTACAAACCTAAGGGGGAGTTTCAAAGTTTTGGGCTATTGTTTTGTTCCATAGTGTGCCTTGAATGAGATACTTATTTTACCTGGTGGGTTATCTGTACTCTAGTTACCTGACTCTCCACAAAGTGTTCCTAGTTGCACAGAATTTTTCTTAAGAGTGGCAGGCCACCTTTCATCAATCTTGCCTGTTCAAGACTACCTTATCATAGAATGGCAGACTTTTTCTTTAGAAGCTGATGCTTCTAATTAAAACGTGGCAGGCACTTTAGTACAGTTCAAGTGACTAACTCATACCCACTGAAAACTAGTTTCTATTGTTCCCAACCAGAAGAGAACATCTACTTTAACTCACATTAAATTACTATGGAAATTTCTAATTCAGAGTCATTTTTAAAAATTCTGTAATCCAGTAATCCAGATCCTTATTGGCATCTTGCACAAATAAAATCTCTATTATATATATATATATATATTTTTTTTTTTTTACTTTTTGGACTCCCGAGGCAGACTTTACGCTAAAGAGTGGATCAATACTCACAATCTAATGTGCAAAATACAAAAAAGAATATGCACCCATATCAGGTTACTCAATGAGATTTCTACTGCCAAAGTTGTTTTTTCCCTCACAATTAAAATATAGGGCAAAGGGGCATGTAGCAACATGTTGGAATATTGAGGACCCCAACTGACAAGTCTACAGACCAATTGGTTCTTATGGCACCAGAGTTAGCAAGGAGGGACAGTGCTCCCCACTGGAGTTGCAGAGACTCAGACAAATGGAATTGAGTCCTTACAGTCCCATCTGGGTCAGAAAGTTGTTACCAAACAATGGGTTCACTGATACGTGAAGAATCTAATACTGTGGTGGCAGGTTTTTGAGAAAAGAAAGAGGTCTATTGCAAGGTTGCCTAACAAGGAGACAGGAGATAAGCACAAATCATAGTACCTCTGATCCAAGAACTAATATGAAGTTTTAGAATGGAAACAAAGGAAGGTGGGAACAATGTCAGGGATTCAGGTGACCATGTTCTGATTTGTTGTTTAAGGAGATGTCTATATATGGCAGATATATGTCATTGGACCAAATCTTATCTTTCTTTTTGAGGAACACTTTGCATTTCATATGCCTCTGATAACTTCTCATCCCCATATATTGGATCCAAGGAAAGTGATTTTTGCTCCTAGATGCTCAAGGATCATTCAAGGGCAAGAGAACAATATCTCTGTGTCTATGTATGCTCTGGTTTCCTGTTGTGCCTGAGTTAGACTGTGGTTAAGTTTGCCTGTAAACAAGCTCAGGAAAGAATTTTAGAAAGGGGAGAAGAAATCCTGATAATCACCAAATTTCCACCTGAAGAGAAAGGGAAACATATCAGTTATGGCTGGCTATCCAAGAGAAATAAAAAATTAGAAGAAAAAAATTCTATAAAGTGTGAGATGGCAAAAAGAAAAATAGTTCTACATTTAATTAAAATATTTATGAAGATCAAGTATGATATGCAGACATTTCAGATAAAGGAAAGCTCAGAATATTTGTTGCCAAAAGTCTCATAATATAAGATAAGTTAAAAGAAGTTATCCAGCTTAAAGTATATGATATTAGAGGAAATTTTGAATCTACAAAAAAGATATGTGGAGTGCAAAGCCTGGGAAATATATGAATTTTTTAAAAAGAAAACTGTGTACAAAAAATAATAGCATTATAATTTCAGGATTGTAATACAAATAGAATTTAATTATATGGAGACAATGGATAAAATGACAAGGAGCTAATGAACTTAAAAATTTGCAGGGTTCTTTCATTTTATGTGAAAAGGTATGATATGTTCTTTTTTATTAGAATATTTATAGATTTACAGAAAAATGCAGTAAGCACAGAGATCATATATACCACCTCACAAACATTATTATTAACACTGCATCAGAGCAATGCTTTTGTTACAATTCTTGAAACAATATTATTATAAATAAACTGTTAACTATCCACCATAGATTACACTAGGCTACACTACGATGTTGTTCAATGCTATAGTTTTTTTTTTGTTTTTTTTTTTATTCTGTAAAATGTTATTTTGACCTGCTAGGCTGCCAAAATGCAGATATACCAGAAACAGATTGTATTTTAACAATGGGAACTTATTAGATTATGAGATGACAGTTCTGAGTCTGTGAAAAAGTCTAAATTAAGTTATCATCAAAATGATACCTACTTCCTGAAGGCTGGCTGCTGGTAATCCTGGACTCTTCTGTCACATGGGAAGATATGTGAAGGCATCTGCTGATCTAATCTTCTCTTTGAGGTTTTGTTGTTGCTTCCAGGTTCTCACATCCATGGTTTTCTCTTTCTTTTTCTGAATTTCCTTCCTTTATGAAGGATTCCAATAAGCAGATTAAGGCTCACCCTGGGCCACCCCCTAAGCACAGGCACCAAATAATCTAATCAAAAGAGCTCACCCAAAATAGGTTCACATACCCAGGAATGGACTTCTCCAAGAATCTGAAGTAGATTCTTAATCAATCACATGTAAATAACCTAAAATTTTGTCTTTTTTACTATTTGCAAGTATAGATTTCAATGGTGTTAATATTCACCTATTTTTGCTTCCTTCACCATGATCCATTAGCAAAATTTTCCCATCAACCCAAACAGAATCTCTGGAGCAATAAATCATTAACCCCAATCCCAACCCTCAATCAAGACCCTAGTAAATTGTATTATAGTTTCTGACTATATGAGTTGCATATTCAAATTATTTTTTACCAAGGAGATTATAGAATATTTGTTCTTTTAAGTCTTGCTTATTTCAATCAGCATGATGTCTTCAAGCTCTTGCATGTTGTTGAATGTAGGAGAACTTAATTCCTTTTTATGGCAGAATAATATTCCTTTTTTAAAAAAGATTTATTTTTCATTTATTTTTCTCCCCTCCCCCCCCAGTTGTCTTCTCTCTCTGTTCATTCACTGTGTGTTCTGTGACCACTTCTATCCTTATCAGCACCAGGAATCTGTGTTTCTTTTTGTTGTGTCATCTTTCTGTGTCAGCTCTCCATGTATGCAGTCCATTCTTGGGCAGGTGGCACTTTCTTTCATGCTGGGCAGCCCTCCTTATGGGGTGCACTCTTTGCACCCGGGGCTCCCATACATGGGGGACACTCCTGCATGGCAGGGCACTCCTTGCATCCATCAGCACTGCGTATGGGCCAGCTCCACACGGGTCAAGGAGGCCCAGGGTTTGAACCATGGACCTCCCATGTGGTAGGTGGGTGCCCTATCTATTGAACCAAGCCCGCTTCCCTCCTTTTTATGTATATACCAACTTTTACTTACCCAGTCATGTGATGATGGACATTTAGGTTGCTTACATCTTCTGCCAATTGTGAATAATACCACTATGAATGTTGTCATAAAAGTATCTGTTTATGGGCATGATTTCATTATTATGCTATATAACTGGAAACAGGATTGCAAGATATTTACTTAACCTTATGATGAATCTCCAAACTGTTTTCTACACAGCTGAACAGGAATACACTCCCACCATAGTGAACAAGTATTCCAATTTCTCCTCATCATCTTAAACATTTGTTATTTTCTGTTTTTGAGAGTAGCATTTTAGTGGGTATGAAATGGAATCTCCCTTTGTATTTGATTAGCATTTCTTAAATGGTATTGATGTTGTGCATCATTTCATGTGCTTATTGACAATTTATATATTTTCTTTGGAGAAAAATATTTTCTAATTTTCCCATGTTTAATTGGACTGTATTTCTTTCTATTGTTGAGTTGTAAGATTTTTTTATATATAGGATAATATATCCTTAGTAGATACATGATTTATAATTCTTTCTACTATTCTGTTTCTTTTAACCTTCATGATAAACTACATTGATGCACTATTTTTTAAAATATTTGTGAAGTCCCATTTATCTATTTTGTTGTTGTTGTTTTTGGATGGTGGTATAAATGCTGAGGAATCAGGGACTAATGCAAGGTTCTACTAAGTTTTCTCAATGTTTTTCTCTAGGAGTTTCCATTAGTTTCCTGTCTGCGAAAGCAAATATCATAAAATGCCTTGTTAAACAACAGGAATTTATTGGTTGCAGGTTTGATGTTAGCTGAAGAACAAAATCAAGGTATAAGAACGTTCATACTTTCTCCCCAAAGTGTTATAGGTCTACCTGGCATTGATTCTTTATCCTTGGCTTTTCTATCACATGACAATGGTCATGGTAAAAAAAAAAAAAAAATTGTTCCAGACTCAATTGATTTCCAGCTTCTACTCTGCTTTTTAAAAATATATATTTATTAAATTCATTCTGCTTATAACAGATGTAAGTAACTTGCTTACTCTCCAAATTATTTAATTGACCACACCTTAAATAAATAACACTTTCAAAAGGTCCTCTTTAAAATGGATTTACAATTGCAAGAATGGATTAAGGTTAGAGAGCATGCATTTGAGATAAACTATACAATCACCAAGAGATTTTAGAGTTTTGCTTCTTACATTTAGATAATTGACTCATGTTGAGTTCATGGTTGTAAATGTTGAGAGGAGAGGTCCACATTCATTCTTTTACATATGGGTAGCCAGTTTTCACATAAACATATGCTGAAGAGACTATTCTCTTATAATTGAGTGCATGTCACACCCTTTCAAAAATCAATTAGTCTTATATATGAATGTCTACTTCTGAACATTCACTCAATTCCATTAACCTATATATCTGCCTTTGTAACAGTAAAATGATATTTTGTTTAGTGTAGCCTTGTAATGAATTTAAAATTAGGAAAATTTAGTCCTCTAACATCCTTCTTCTTTTTCAAGGTATTTTTGACTATTTGGGCCTATATCCTTCCATGCAAATTTGTTGATTGCCTTTTCCGTTTCTGCAGAAGATATCTGTTGGAATTTTGATTTTGATTACAGTGAAACTTTGAATTGCTTTAAGCAACGTGGCAGTTTGATATTACTTATAGATTCTAAAGAGAGATATAATTATGTTTGTACACTGGTCTGTTTCTGGGCATTATACCCTTTGAGTGATTTAAATTCAAAGGCTTTACATTTACATGATTAAGTCAAGATTACTGCTTTGATTTGACAATATCACTAGTGTCCTGCAGGTTTGAGTCCTCACCTTCTTGGTGGACTGATAAAACATACTTGTACATAGAATTAGATACACAGGAGAGATAAAAAGAGGAATGGTCCTTCATTCACATGGAATTGCATACTTGAACCTGGAGAGTGATGGCCCATTCACATAATAGTTTATAGGTGACCTTATGAAGAGACAGAGCAGCTGAGCATGATAAGAAATTATACATTGGAATATAGATGAACCCTCATCCTACAGCTGAGACTGAAAGAAGCTGGACCCATGGAGCCTAAAGAGGGAAGAGGAAAGCTGAACCCTTGCAGATGTCTCCTGCCATCTTGCTTCAACATGTAGCAACAGAGTTATTAAAGAAGTAAGCTTGGCCTTTGTAACTGTAAGCATTTACCCCAAATAAAAACCCTTTATAAAATCTAAGAGATTTCTGGTGCTTTGTATGATCATCCCTTAGGTTGACTAATATAGATTTTGGTACCATGAGAGTGGGGTTATGTTTTTGCAATTACCAAATTACTGGAATAATTTTATGAATGGGTAAGGAGTATTTTTTTGGAGGAACTATAGAATGATTGATAGAAAAGGCCTAGATTGATCTGAAGAGATTGTTGGTAGGAAATGGACACAAAAAAGCCTTTTGGTAAGGCCTTAGAAGTAAATGATGAAAGCATTATTGGAACCTGAAGGAAAGGAAATACATATTTTAAACTCACAGAGAATTTAGCAAGATCAATGCCTGATGTTGTATGGAAGGCAGGGATTAAAAATTACAAGCTTGGATATTTAAACAAGGTTTCTACTAAATGTGGAAAATGCAGCCTAGTTTCTCCTTGCAGCTTATTGCAAAACATTAGAAGAAAGGTTTCCTTGCACAAGGAAACCAGAAACTGAGTCCAGAAATTCCTAGCCTCTGGAAATCAAGCCCATAGATAATAATGTCCCTTGAGGAATTACCTGAACTTGAAACTTGTAAGCCAGAATTGAAAATGCAGTTAACCAGGAAAGACTTCTGGAAAGTCTTAATGTCTTATGGCTTGGTCCCCTGCTAAACTAACAAGCATTTCAAGAATGGTGCATGAACAAAAACACTGTCAGCCTGGATTTAAAGGGATATGGAGGGGAGAGATAGAAGGGAAAATGGCATTGAGATAAAATCATGGAAGCTGAGGGCTAGAATTAAGACATGTCCTGGACTTAAGATATATCCTGCGACCAAGAGAAAGAGCCTACCCATTTGTACAGAGAAAGTGAGTTTGCCCTGGAATTTGAAGAGCATGGCTGTTCCAGCCCATTGTTTATGGAGATTTTTGCCACCCCAGGCTACAGAGAGGATAGCTCACTTTCACTAGGGGTTGGGAAAAGTGAGGTAAACATCCCAGTACTTTAAAAGGAGTGGACTTTTCCCCATAGGTTATGGAGAGTGTGGCAATCACCCCAATATTCTTGGAGGGTGAGGTAAGGAGCTTATTTCCCACCCAGGTGCTTGATGAGGACTGAACCAAGAAAATGGTCATTGGAAAAGCATGTGGAAAGGTTTGGTCCCCTGGAGGCCCTGGGGAGAAGAAACCATCATCTTGAAAATGACTCTCAGACTTTGAAATCTAATGAAGTATGCCTGACAGGATTTGGGGGACTTAAGGAGACCAGTGAGTCATGTTTCCCTCTCAAATCTCCTTATGGTAATGCAAATATTTGTCCTATGTCTGTCCCTTTGTATATTGGAAGCAGATAAATGTCTTTTTGGTTTCACAGGTCTACAGCCAGAGGCAAATTTGCCCCATAATAAACTCTATTTCTTTACACTGATGGTGATGTTATTGTACATAACACTGCTAGTGATTTAAGCTATTTTTTTAATATTGCAATTTCTTTTTTTGGAATTCATAGGGTAGACTGTGGCAGTATGATATTATTTATGAATTCCAAAGAGAAATATTATGTCTGTAAAGTTGTCTGTTTCTCTGGGCATAATACCTTTTGAATGATTTTAATTCAAAGGCTTTACATTTACTTGATTAAATCAAGATTAGGGCTTTGATTCAGCCATGTCATTAGGGCATGCAGGGTTGAGTCCTCCCCACATTGGCGGGCCAATAAAAAAGTCCCTCACACAGAGGTAGATTTACACAGGAGATACAAAGAGGAATGGACCTCCATAGACATGGAAGAGACTATGGCAGCCCCAGAGAGAGATAAGCCTTTCAACTAATAACTTAGTAGTGACCTCATGAAGAGAATAGAGCAGCTGAGCAAGGGCAGAAATGAGCCCAGTAAGAGAGATGAGCCCTATGCCATCCTCCAACTGAGGTCAGAAGAAACAGAGCCTAAAGAGGGAGGAGGAAGGCTGAACCTTCCATCTTGCTTCAACATGTGCCAACAGAGTTTGGTAAGGAAGTAACCTTGACTTAGACTCGTCAAGGCTTTGTAAATGTAAGCTTTTACCACAAATAAATAACTTTTATAAAGGCCAACAAATTTATTGTACTTTTCATCACTAATACAAGTAGAATTAACACCTTACTCATATTTAACTTGACTCATGTTCAAGTCAATGAACATGAAATATTTTCCATTTCTTTTAATTTTTTAAAAGTTCTTTCAGCAATGTTTTACAGTTTTCTGCATATAGTCTTAGTTACTTGATTATTTTTCCATTTGTACAAATATATGGAATTTTATTCTTGATTTCCTCTTATAATTTTCATACTAATGCTAGTACAATCACTGATTTTTGTGTGTGTGTTGATATCAGACACCTCACTTTCTTAAATTACTTTTAGCTCTTAGTTTTATGGTGGATTTTTCAGAGTTAACTGTATATAATATCATTTCATTTGCAAATAGGGAATGTGTTTCTACTTTCTTTCCAAATACTGGATGCCTTCTATTTTTCTTCTTTACTCTTTATTTTTCTTTCTTCTACTCTTGTTGCCAGGGTGGGTTTCCAGGTTCTTGGCCACACAGCAGGATAGAATTCAAGGACAAGTCACAAACTAAGCAAGCAAGTAAAGGGTTTCATTTGAAATGAAAGTACACACTCTTGAGGCATGCACAAAAGAGAGAGGCATACATGCTGGAGTTAGGCTTTATTAAGGTTGCTTTTCCTCCTCCTCCTTCTTGTATGCTAAGTAGTGATTGTATCCAGCAGCATTTTTGGATTGATTCATTTCTGAACTTCCCGTTGGCCCATGACAGTCCTCATCAGTAGCTCTCCCATCACCTTCAGAGAACCAATAGGGGAGCCTCCTATTTGGGACCCCATGAGTCTTTCTCAGTTCATACAGTTCATACAGGCCTTCATAATCCTGTTCTTGGTGAGGTTTTACCTGTGATGATTATAGATTTGTTGTCAATATGGCTGCCTCACCTTGTTCTTTATGCTAACCTGATTCACTCTGGCTAGAATATACACTGCCATATTGAATAATATTGGTGCAGTGATCATTCTTGCCTTGTAACTGAATATGATGTTAGTTCTTGGATTTTCACGTATGACCTTTATCACTTTGAGGTAATTTTCAACTCTTCCTACCCTTTTGTGTGTTTTTACAAGAAGGAGGCCAGATTTTGCCAAATAACTTTTCTGCATTGATTTAAAAAGTCGTTTTTAAAATTTTCTTTTTTTTTAAATTTCTATACTTCATTTTACTAACATGGTATATTACATTAATTGATTTTCTTATGTTGAACCAACATTGTATACTTGGGATAAATCTCATTTAATCATGTTGCATAATTCTTTTAACATGCTCTTGAATTTTATTTGCTATAGTTTTGTTGAGTCTTCATGCATCAATATTCATAAGAAATAGTGGTCCATAATTGTATTGTGATATCTTTATCAGGCTTTGGTATAAATGTGATGCTAAACAAAAAGAATTAATTAAGAAGTGATCCCTTTTACTGAGTTTTGTGGAGGAATATGAGCAGGATTAGCATTTTTAGAATGTTGGTGAAATTCACCAGTGAACCCGTCTGGTCCTTTGAATGTGTTTGTTGCAATGTTTTGATTAATCATTTGATCTATTTACTTGACTTTGGTCTGCTGATATCTTCTTTTTTTTCTTATTTCAGTGTAAGTATTTCATGTATTTCTATAAATTTATTCATTCTTCTTATTAATCTGTTTTTTATGGTACAATTGTTCATAGTATCCATTTATGTACCATTTTATTTTTGTGGACTTAATGGTAATTATATTTGTCAGCCAAAGGGGAGCTGTTGCAAAGTACACGAAATCCATTGGCTTTCATAAGGGAATTTATTTGGGGAAGAAGCTTTTAGTCACAAGTACATGAAGAATAAGTTATTTCCCTCACCAAATTCTGTTGTCAGTTCTTGGAGCCAGATGGCTGCTGGTCTCTGTGAGGGTTCAGACTTTTTCTTCCTCTTAAGGCTCCATGGTCCCAGCTTCTTCTGGTCTCAGCCGTAGCCTGATGTAAGGCTTTTCACTCCTCTTGGGTTCATTTCTTTCCAGGCTTTCACAAATGTTCAGGGCTCTCGCCTCTTCAGCTGCAACTACCAGGTGAAACCTCAGTTCTCTTTCCAGGGCTCCAAAATCAAAACTCAGCTTTCTCCTCTGTAGTGTCATTTTCTGTATGAGTGCCTACCCACCAAGTGGGCAGGGATTCAATGTCCTATGATGTGGCTGAGTCAACACCCTAATATTAATTTAATCAAGTAAAAGTGAAAGCTCTCAATTTAATACATTCAAAGGGTATCACAAGCCCAGAGCAACAGACAAGTTTACAAACATAATCAGTACTTCTTTTTGAAATTCATCAATAACATCAGTAACATCCCTCTTTCAGTACAGATTTTAGTTATTTCTGTGCTGTCTTTTGCTCTTGTCAGACTAGCTAAAGTTAAGTTGATTTTATTGATCTTTTCAAAGAAACAATTTTGGTTTCATTGATCTTCTTGATTGTGTTTTATACTCTATTTCATTTATATCCACTATAATCTTTGCTATTTCCTTCCAAATGCTCCCTTTGCATTTATTCAGCTCTTAATTACCTAATACATCAAGTTGTGAGATTAGGTCTCATATTTGAGAAATTTCTTCTTTTTGTAAGGATTCAGAACTATAAATTTCCCGTTCACCACTGCCATTGCTGCATCAATAATATTTGGTATATTTTGTTTTTTTCATTCACCTCAACTTGTGATTTGTGACTTCCCCTAGACCCATTTGTTGTTAAAGAATGTCCTTTTTAATTTTCATATGTCATTGAATTTTCCAGTTATCCTTCTGCTATTTATTTCTAGGCTTATTTCACTTTTGACAGACAAGATTCATTGTATCATTTCAATCTTGCTAAAATTATTAACTCTTGACTTTTGATCTAGCATGTAGTCTATTTTGAAGAATGACTCATGTGCACTAGAGAAGAGTGTATTCTCATCTTGTTAGCTCTAGATTGTGCAGAGTATCACTCTGGACTTCCATTTTCTTATCAAGCTTCTATCTAAATTTAATTTCCATTATTAAATGTTGTATATAATGCCTATTTCTAGATCATAGGTCCATTTTTTCCTGCTTTCAGAAATGTCAATATTCATTTCATTATTCTGGGTTTCTACTGTTTCGATGCATTTATATCTGATACCTTCTTGTTGACTTGACCACTTATTCCATATACAGTGAATTCATTTGTCTCTTTTAACAGTTTTGGACTTCAAGACTATTTAATCTGGTATTAGTATAGTTTCTTTACCTTTCTTTTCGTTATTATTTGCATGGAATATATTTTCCAACTGAATTTCAAACAAGTTGTGTCTTTTAATTTATGTTGTGTCTCTTGTAAATAGCATATAGACTTACCTATTGTTCAATCTCTTACTTAGGATGGACAATTTAGTCCTGCTCCAGTTAAAGTAGTTAGTGGTAAAGGAGAAACTTCTGAAGCAGGCAAAATAGGGAATCAATAGACAGATCTGGTCCCTGGCAGAAAACTGCCACATTGAACATGTGTTCTTCAGTACCCACAAGATGGCTGATGGAAGACCCTGATTAGAAATCCCTTTCATAATGACATTTCCTCTGGAAGCCAGAAGAAGCCCTGGATCTTCTCCAGGTGCCTTATCATTGGGCCTTCCTGGGGGATTGATAAGTGTAGTAATCAATCAAAACAGCAAACAGTTGTGACTCCTCCTGCGTCATTAGCAAAGGGGTGAAATATTTAATGGTTTAAAAAATAAGCACAAAAGAAAAGAAGAAACCCTATTCTGGCCTTTTCTGCTCCTACCTGGATCAATACATAAGTAAACCTGAGGATTTCTAATCTATAGTGGGGAATTGTAATCTACAAATCAGTCCTCAATGACGCGTCTGCCCATTCCTCTCTACCTGGGGAACATGATCTGTTATTTTTTCCCATTTCTCTTCTCACCACTCCTTGATAAATCACTGGTCTAAATAACCCAAAATGCTCTCAAAATTTACTTCTTGTAGCTTAGCCAAGAACCTAGAATAAAACTGGCAGCACTTCTGTCATTTTTCCATTTTGCACATTTTTTTTGTTTAATACCTTTTTTTATCACTGGAATCTTCACTTAAGGTCTAATTTCATACTTACTTGATTTTTTTGTATAATATTTTCAGTCCCCTCTCATTTTCATCTGTTTTTTTTTCAGATTTTTTCATGTAATTATGAACGGACTTAAATACAAAATCCTAAATCTATAACAATCTCATTCAATTTCATGAGAACTTAACAGTAACATACACAAACATAGTTCCCATACCCCACAATTCCTTCACTTTATTTTTCTACCTACCTTCATGCCTTCATAACTTTTGCTGAGAAATCAGTAGTTAATTTTATAAAGACTGTCTTTTATATAACATGTTGGTTTTCTCTTGCAGCATTCAGAAAACTTTGCTCTCTTTTCATTCTATAGTTTTGTTGTCTAATCATAGTTCTCAAATTTATCCTATTTGTTATTCCTGGATTCTTGAATTTGTGTGCAGGTCTTTCACTCAGTAAGAGAAGTTTTTTGCCATTATTTATTTGAACATCCCTCCTGCCCCTTTTTCTTTTCTCTACAGTCTCCGCTTTTGGCTATATTGGTATTCCTGAGATTATCCCACATTTATCTAAGGCTCTGTTCATTATCTTCCATATTTTTTTTTCTTTCTCCTTTTCAACCTGGATCACATTAATTGAGCTTTTTTCTATTGTAATGTTTCTTCTTTCTCTATATCCAACATCTGGCCTTCAGTGATGATTTCTGATATTTTATCTTGTTCCTTTGGTAAGACCATGGATTCTTGTCTTTGCTTGTATTGTAAAAATTTCTGTTTTACAAGTGTATTTTAATTTTTTAATATTTAAATTATGGGAATTAGTCCCTGTGCTGTCTGCTTCTTAAGTTGGAAGCCAAGTAGTTCAATACCAACTATATCGAGTGCCATGAGCAAAGAAAAACAAACAAAATTAACTTTCACTCTCTTTGAATGCTGACTCTGTGTTGGCTGATACTCTCCTTCAGAATTTAGCTGTCCTATCAAGAATAGTCTAAGGTAAAAATGCAGGGCCCTTTCTTTTTCTGAGCCTGAGTATTCTCCTGGGCTTGTTTCTGGGCCTTAGAAATTCTTCTGTTTACTAGAATTTGAATTCACTTATTCCTATGAAATAGAGTTTTCCCTCTGTTGAATGCTTTCTTGTAAGATTCAAAGCCAGAATTCCTATGCCCCAGGTAGACTTGAACTGAACGTTTTTACACTACTTTAACTGATGACAACTAGTTTCTGCCTTCTTGGCAAGTTCTGGGAAGAGCAAGAGGGAGATTGGTCTCCTCGTTTAGGTTTCTGGTTGCCATTACACAGATCAGAACCTACATACATGCAATCCAGTAGGCTCAAAGGAATTACTCTTCTTCCTCTAAAACAGTCAGGGACCAAAAATAAGAGCTCAGGTCCACACCACACTGTACTAACATGGGTTTGGGGTAGAGCTGCACTTGTGCTACCAGTTTTAAGTGACATTTTCTTGAGTCAGAGCTCACCCTGTTATGACAATCACTTCTCTTTTTTTCAGGAGTTTTGAGGAAGATAGTTCAGGCTTTTCATGTAGTTTTAAAATATTCTGTCAGTGAACGGACTCTGGAGTGACTTATGCTGTCATCTTGGTTGCGTAGAAGAAATCATAATATTAAGAGTTGTATGATAAATTAAGGATGTCCATTTTATCCCATAGAGAAGATACTAGCAATATAATGCAACCAAGTATGGTTAAAAAACCCAAAAGAGGGAATAAAATTTAATATTAAATATTATACTAACCAAACAAAAGCCATTAGAGAAAAATCAGATTTTCAAAAATATGTGACAAGAAATGAAAATCGCATATAAATTAGGATTTTAAACATAAATAGACTAAACACTCCAATTAAAGGCCCTGTAATTGACTCTATTACAAGGAGGACTCAACTATATGTTTTTTATACAAAATAGTTGAATAGGAAAATGATGTAATCATGTACAACTGTAAATTTAGGCATATAAGAATACTGTGGAAATTAGTACTAATTGAGAAAATAAATCTCTACTTTCAGACATATGAAGGAGAATATAAAATATCATAGCACTAAATTTGGGAAAATTATAAAATTCCTTTACAGAGCTTCAAAGCATGTACTAAATGGAGAGAAGCAAAAAGATAAATAGGATTTAAAAATAAAGAAATTGATAATTATCAGGAATAAACCTAATACTGGCCTCTTAATCTCTAAATCCCCTTCTCTTTCTCAGTAAATTTTTTGAAGAATTAAAGAATTGCACATTCAAAAGTTCATCAAATATATATTATTTTATTAATCCTTAATCCATACCATCATATGCTTTCTTGAAATTCTGCAGTGTAAACAGTTTTCTTGTACCATTTGCTTCTGCATGAAAATTGATTTCTATATCATTTATTAATGAAAGATTCATGAGAATGGATTTCATATAGTTGTATGAGAGGAAGTAATATTTTAGCCATTTCTATAATTATAAAACCTTCACTCATCTCAGCAATGTTTCCTGACTTAATTCTCCCATATTTCTAAGCCAACACACAAAAATGAAAAAAAACAAGATATCCAAATCTGGGTGTGGCAGAATACAACAATATATATCCTGTGCTGAGGAATTAGTTGGTACTCTCAACCAGACTAGAGACTCTACCATGTTTTTACTTGTGATGCTTCAAAACACTCGTTCATCTGCTGATGCAAACTCCTAAAAGAAGTGAGTTATGTTGCACTACTCAATGCAAAATACCTGAAATTGTATATTGTACATGAATGTATTTTAACATAGGCCAAGATGTATTATAAATATTTAATAATAAAATTAGGATATTACTGAAAATTCAGTGTGTTAAAGTATATAAGCACATATGTGTGAATATAAGTAAGATTTACATGCACAATGGTAAATACTTGGAAGAAAATACATCTAAAGAATAATATTAATGAATGATTTTCTCTTTTTAAAATTTTATTGTCTAAAAATTTTTGTGTAATGAACAATGTTCAATCCTATGCTAGTGTCACACTTTGAAGTATAAAATTATTTCATTATGAAAAATATGTTATGAGTTCACTGGTGGTTAATGATCTGGCTTTTTCAGTCTCAGATTAGTTAAGTATTTCACAGGAAATACCTACTCATTTACCCAGACATAAATTAAAGTATAACAAAAGAATACCAAAAATGCTGCCCATCATTATGTAACTTTTATGGAAAGGAAAGTTTCTGTTAGAAACCTGACACAGATGAATTAGTCATTGAACTTCTATCCTTGGCATCATGCCAAGCAAACTTCTTTTGAAATTGGTCCCAGGTATGATCAAATATTTCATTAGCAATTCTCAATATAAGAGGTACACTGGCCTTATCAGGGTGAAAGGCAGGTGATATTCTGCTATGCTTGTTCCACAATAGCTCCTTGGTATACTTGTATGACATAATTTCTAGGTCAACTTTCTATGTGATTGGTCACTAAAAAATGTTTTTTTTGTTTTATTTTACCACTAGTTTTCATATCTTGTTTGTGAGAAAAATTTAATGTTGACAAATTTCTAGGTAATTAATGATGGAAGGTGTTTTTTAAGCAACTTTGACTCATGGTAAGTATTAAACTCGAAGTTAATTAAGAGTTTTTTAGTTTATCTTAAAAAATGTGGATATTATTAGAAGAATATGCATAGGCATCTATATAACATGTAGTCCATAACCAAGAAATGCAAGGATTTGTGAAAATTGAAATATAGCACTATTGGAATTAACTTAACCAGACTATGTCCATCTATTAAAGATAAAATTTTTGGAAGAAATTTGATTAATCTGTTGAAAAACATCTTAAAATTAATAATAATATGTACTCTGCAATATAAATATCCATAAAGTTTTAATTTATATTCTGTCATTTCTACTAAATCATATTGATGTAAAAGAACAGTAAATTAGATCTTAAAACTATCGATGTTGATTGTAACTAGCATTTTTTTATTTGCTGAAATTAAATATAAGTAGGAATATGGTGTTAGAGCTTAATCTCAACTCAAACAATCTTGGTGGAATCACAGAGCCAACAGTACTTAAAAATTGTCACCCTGGATAAATTAATTAGCTTTATGTGCCCTTGTTCTTTTCTAAAACTGTACAAAAGTAATACCTATGGTATAATATTTCCATTTGGATAAATGTGCTAATGAAAGGTAATGAAAGGAATTATTTATAATTGTTCATTCTAATAATACAATATAAATACATGTTTCTATTATTAATATCCAAATACTGGTTTTTGCCTAATTTATGTTTGACAGACAAACAGATTGTTTTCAGTCATATTTTGCAACTATATTTTAAAAATGAATTTCTAGAATCACTAAGCTGATGTTTTTGAAAATATCAGACCATTCTTATAAACTTAAAATGTTTTGAGGTCATTAATGGTAAATATAACCTTTGATTTCTCAATAGTTTACAACAGTGGAATGCTATTATGGAAAGTAGGAATAACACAAATATATCTACCTTCATCCTTATTGGACTGACAGACTCTGAAGTGATTGGACAGGTCCTCTTTATGTTATTTTTCCTGATATACCTGATTACTTTCCTGGGGAATGCAGGGTTAATATTGATAATTCCTCTTGATCAACATCTTCACACCCCCATGTATTATTTTCTCAGTCACCTGTCATTCCTTGACCTCGGTTACTCAACGGTCGTCACTCCTAAAACCTTAGAGAGCCTACTGACTTCCAACAAGTACATTTCATTCATGGGCTGCTTCACCCAAATGGCTTTTTTTTTACTCTTGATTGTTTCTGAATTTTTCATTCTTTCGTCAATGGCCTATGACCGCTATGCAGCTATCTGCAATCCCCTTCACTATCCTGTGGTTATGTCCACGAGACTCTGCAGAGTACTCGTCACTGGCTCTTATGTGATTGGCTTTACTGAATCATTAGTCATTGTTATTTTCATGAGCAGTTTTCACTTTTGCAAAGCCAATGTAATCTATGACTTTTTCTGTGACTTATACCCAGTGTTAGCCCTATCCTGCACTGACACTGGTGATGCTGCAATCATGATATTCATTCTTGCTAGTTTCAATATAATAGTGCCTCTTACTGTAATATCTGTGTCCTATGGTTTCATTCTGTATACCATCCTGAAAATTAAGTCCACTTCGGGAAAACGCAAAGCCTTCTCTACTTGTGCCTCCCACCTCGTCGGAGTCACCATCTTTTATGGCAGTATAACTTTTACTTATTTAAAACGAAAGGAATCCTACTCATTGGGAAAGGATCAAACGGCCTCTGTGTTTTATACTATTGTGGTCCCCATGCTGAATCCATTCATTTATAGTCTTAGGAACAATGAAGTGAAAAATGCTGTCATTAGAATCATGCAGAAGAGAAAGGGCTCCAAACAATTCAAATGACAGTGATACTGTACATTAAAGTGCCTCTTCTCTTTCCTCTTTGTGTATTTACTTGCTTTCAATCTAAATACAATTGAATCTTTAATTAGCAACATAATTTGCTTTTATGTTTTGCCATACTATATTAGACCCTGCATGATATGGGACATTTCCCAGATTTTAGGAATCTACATAATAATTGAAAGCCATTAAATTATGCATTACATCTGGGGTTTAAATATTTGTGTTTTACAGGCAACCAATATTCAAAAAATGTGCTCTTACTATTTGAATTATGCCTTTCAAATCCCTATGCAGATTCCAATTTCAGAGATTTTTATTTTGGGGTGCTCTTTCAGAAATTATTCAATTTATTCAGTAGAGAAGAAATATGGCATAATCTTCAAGAGTCTGAATTGGACTAGAAAATCCAGGTTTAGATTGTATATCTGTTAAGTCCTTTAGCTTAGTAAGTCACTGAAAGTTAAAGTCTACTTTCCACAACTAATCCAGACAAATTATGTAAATCCATAGTATTATTTCAAATATGAAATCATATGATGAATGGAAAGAATTTAATGCAGTCCTAATAAATTTTGACCATGATCATCAGAATGCTTACATTCTTGCAAAATGTTGAATACACAATAGATTTTTTCATGAAATTGTTCACTGGTGGTTTGTAAATATTAATATGTTGTGCAATCTTATTCATAAACAAACCAGTAGCTAAATAGAAAGGAGAGCACATCAATATTTGGTCTTAGAGTAATGAAAAATATTGTGATAGAATTAAGTTACAGAAAAAAGTACATAAACGTGGAAGATATTTGGAAAACTTTTTAAATAATTAGAGAAAATTAGAGTTTTTATTCATATTTGAAAGTTTTGTTCATGATCTTCTAGACAAATCTGATCGACAAAATGTACCCAAACATTTCTATTATTCCAAATAGATACCCTGTACATTTTCAGCATTGGCTAGTATTTTCCTTAAAAAATGCTTCTAAGCAATCTGGAATTGTAGTATTAATTTTCATTAATACTCAATGCATGTTTAAGAATGTATGTTTCCTAAATTTTCATATACTTATTTTCTTTATGAAAACTTAAGCTATGGTTATTAGATATATAAATTTTTGTCTTTGAAGGATTTATATTCTCTTAATTGTTATTTAGGTTTTCTTAGTAGAATTATATTGGTTCATTTTCTTAAATGATTTTTGAAATATTATAATAAAGTTCAACCTATGTTTTAGGATTAAAATTTTAATGACGTCTCACAAGTTCATCACTGATTATCAATTTATCAAATAAATAAACTGTGCATTTTTGCCTCTGGATCTGAATTCACATACAAAGTTTAACATATATAAAATATCTATATAAATTAATGGATTATTTTTGCTCTGAATACAATGTTGTCTTGAATCTAAATCTATTACAATTCCTTTTGGTTTGGTTTATAATTAGCTATCTTTGATAATCATGTTTTTTAATAATAAACTTTTAAATTAATCTCTCATTTTGTACATTCATTGTGTCTTTTCTTAAATTTATGGAACTTTCATATTTTTAGGCCTGTTTTATGAACTGTTCTGGTCCTGTTTTTGTTTATATACATTTTTATAATTTTGAAAATAAAAAGCTTTGGTTTTTGTTGGCAATGATGTTCAATAGTTTCTCTAATTTTTAAGATAATAATAATTTCAGAATTGTTTATGTTGTAATTAAATTTATACTAGCCTGTCCTCTTATAAAATAGTCTAGTAAGCATTTATGTTATTAGTAAAAATAAATGCAATATAAACTTTGAGCAATGTGAAAATATTAGGCTACTTGCATAGATCCTCTGTTTTTCCTATTCTTATCAGTGCATATATTTTATGTGAGTTGCAGCCTGAAATATTTTTATGACAAAGTCCTTTTGTTCATGGTGGTATGTCAATATTCTCTATATTGTAAAAGTTGAACTACTTAAAATTAATTCTTCAAAATGGGATAGAGCAAGACAAAATATGAATAGATTTATATTGAAAAGATTGAAGGTATATAATTGTCTAAAACAGATTATATTTAGAGCACCTAATAATCCAGTAGCTAGATATGCCCTAGTATACTATGGTGAGGACAGAGAAAAATCCCGCCTAGAAGTAATTACAGTGTCAGTGTGATGGTAGATCTAGATAGCAATCAAAGTTTCAAAATAATAAATAGTAAATGATGACTGTGTGAAGTGATTAAAAAAGAAAGGCTTAATGTGAGTAAAGGACATCAAAGAATTATTTCTTAAGAAAAAAATAATTTAGTTGAGATTTGAAGTTTAAGAAGTTATTAATGAGTTAAATATAACATTTTTCAACATTGACATGATGAATAGAAAATCATAGGCATTAATTTTCATAAATATTTATTTATTTTCCCCTCCCTCCTTCCATCGTCTTCTCTTTGTGACCATTTGCTGTGTGTTCTTTTGTCTGCTTGTATTCTTATTGGGCAGCTCTGGGAACTGACCCTGAGACCTTCCAGAGTGGAAGAGAGGCAATACATCTCTTGTGCCACCTTAGCTCCCTAGTCTGCTGCATCTCTTATTGTCTCTCCTCTATGTCTTTTTATGTTGCATCATCTTGCTATGTCAGGTCTCTGTGTGGGCCAGCACTCCTGTGTGGGGCAGCACTCCACACAGGCCAGCATTCTGCATGGGCCAGCTTTCCTTCACCAGAAGGCCCTGAGTATTGAACCCTGGACCTCCTGTGTGATATATGGGAGCCCAATTGCTTGAGCCACATCTGCTTCCTCATAGGCATTATTTATTCTATTTGGTTTCTACTTCACTAGCTAAAAAGGAGATAATTCAATTTTTCTGCAGATTAACTTGATCAATTTGTCTACTTAGTGGACTGAATTTTTGGACAGGTATTGGTAGATAAAAGTGAGAGTGTCCTTGGTCCTAGTGCTAATCTCTTTTTGTCTCATGGAAAAACAATTTTTGTTTACTTGAAAGCACAACTCAACTGATAAACAAAGTACAATCATGACTAAAAATTTGCTGTATTAATTTGAAAATATGGTCAGAATGGAAGAATCCATAAAGTGACCCTGGGATGCAGTAAACATTTTATTTTTTGTAATAGATATTTAAAAAGACCTTTGAAGTAGTTTATTGCCTTTTTTCACAGAAACTACCTCAAAAGAACATAGTAAGGAAAATAAATTTTAAGATTCTATGGTTTCAAATAACTTGATTTTTTAAGTAAGACTACACGATATCTACATTATACCAATGACATCTACATTATACTCAATGTTTTCCTTTTAAAAATGTGAGTGTTATTTTTAAAAAGACTTTTGGGTATAGATTTTAAACACACACTATGATCAAACGTGTTTGTTTCAATAGAAATATATGAGTTTTCTTCACATAGGTCATTAGAAATTGAATTGTCCTGAACATTATGGTATTGGACCTCAAATTCCAGCTAAAGAATTAACTCTTTGATAATCTTGTTTTCTTGAGATTGCAATGGTAGATTCATAGAACAACCATCCCTGTTGGAAAACAGTGAATTTTACTGAAAGCAAATTTCCATTTCTAATGTCTCCTCAAGTAAACATATCTTAGAATAAAAACAAGGTATAATAATAAAAGCAAAGCCATGTGTGTGTGGAAGGAATGGGAGATCATATCCAGGTTTTGTTGATTTGGTATAAACTTGGAAGATGGCAAATGAATATTCTTTTCTTAAAGGCAGAACTAGAAAATGAGCAAGAATCTGTGTCAAAGGACCTCATAAATAAAAATAATAAGAAAATAAAATAATTGAAATAACAAAGCACAAAAATAAAAAATAATAAAAATAAGTAATAACATAAAACTTTTTTCATTGTGTCTTTCATCACTGTAAAATCTGATATCTATTTTGTACAGTGACAATTTCTTCATATGTTTGCCCGGTGTCTTATTTTATTATATATTTTTGCTTTATCTTCAGAGAAGCTTTAAGTTACAGGAAAGTTTCATAGAATATATAGGGGAATACCATATACCCAAACCCCTCCCACTTTCCCCTATTAATAAAAATTTAACACCTGGCACAGGTGTTAAAGTAGATGTACAAATATTGAAACATTGCTATCAAACATAGGTCAGTGGTTTACATTATGGTTTACATTTCCCCCACTTTTATAGGTTTTGCAATTATTTAAAATGGTCTGTAACCATTATGCAAGATCTCATGCAGAACAATTCTAATGCCCTTAAAATGTTCTATGTTCCCTCTATTCTATTCTCAACCCTCCCCCATAACCTATGTTAACTAGTAAATTTCAATTTTTATAGAATAATATTTATAGTTACTTGCAATGAAATTGAGGATTTGACATATTGGTCTTTTTTTTTTTTTTATTAGGTCCTACCTATGTTGAGAGTTTCTAATTGAGAACATAATAGGACTCCCCAAGATGGAAGTTTAATATTTTCTTGTTTATTGTGTGGGTCTCCATCCACTGAGATAATGCACAACGACAAGATGAACACTTTGACATTCCATAATATCATGGTCCAGATGCGCCCTATGCCATGTATCATCGCACCCCCAGTGCCCTGCACTAGTAATCCTCCCCAGCTATATTTACCAAAAAAACATTACTACCATTGTAGTTTTAACCACAGTCCTAAAAATCTCCTGAGTTCACCTGCTCCTTCCTCCATCCCTCCCACTAGTTCCATGGATAGTATAGCACCAGCCCCCACCCAACTAATCCTCAAAACCAATCACATCACTGCACCGCTATGACTCTCCTTCACTGCCCAACCATCCCCTCTACCTTATCATAGACTTGGCCCATATTGAGCATTGGCTCACCACCTTCTAATCCCTTTCTGTCTCCTGATGGCCTATCTTCCAAATTCCAGCTCTGAGTCTGTTCAATTTGCTTAAGTCTTATCAGTGAAGTCATATAATATTTGTCCTTCAGTGACTTCAAGTTCTTCAAGAGTCATCGAGGTTGTCCTGTGTGTTAATACAGTATTCCTTCTTACAACTGAGTAATATTTCATTGCATGTATATCCACAATTGGCTTATCCATTCATCTACTGATGGACAGTTGGGTTGCTTTCAACTTTTGACAATAGTGAATAATGCTGCTATGAACATTGGTGTGCCTATATCTGTTCATGTCTCTACTTTCAATTCTTCTGAGTATATACTCAGTAGTGGGATTTTTAGATCATTTGGCAGTTCTATATTTTGCTTCCTCAGGAAACACCAAGGTGTCCTCCACAATGGCTAAACCATTCTACATTCCCACCAATAGTGCATGAGTGTTACCTTTCCTCTACATTCTCTCCAACACCTGTAGTCCTGCTTTTTTTTCCTATTAGTCTATTATTAGTCTATTAGTCTTTTTTTTCTAATGTATAAGACTAATAATCTTACACATTAGGTGTAAGATGATATCTCATTGTTGTTTTAATTTGATTTTTCCTAATAACTATTGATGGTGAACATATTTCCTGTGGTTTAAAGTCATTTGTATTTCTTCTTTGGGGAAGAGCTTATTCAAATATCTCACCCATTTTTTAAAATTAATTTATTGAAATATATCACTCATACATGAATAATACATAAACAGTAAGTATATAATAATAGTTGTGAGCTTACAAAACAAACATATATAACATCGTACAGGTTTCTCATACTCACCCTACCACCAATAACTTGCAGTGTTGTTAAGCCTTTTTAAATAATGATTAAAAAATATCATCAAAATATTACTACTAGGAAAAGTATTTCACCACAAACAACATTATTATTATTATTATTTTTATATCATTTATACATGAACGTACATAAACAATTCAGTGTATAGTAAAAGTGTGAACTTACAAAGCAAACATGCATAACATCATACAGGGGTCCCGTACATCAACACTCCACCAACACCTTGAATTGTTGTGAGATGTTTTTGCAAATTATGAGAGAATATTGTCAAAATCTTACTACTAATCATAATCCTTATCTTACATTTGCTGTGCTTTTTCCCCAATGCACAGTTATTATTTTTAAATATATTTTTATGAGAGAAGGTGTAAACTTATATAACAATCATGCACATATGCAGAATTCCCAACCAACACCCCTCCATCAACACAACACACTGTGGTAGAAGATTTGCTACAGATAAGATAATATCATCTGATTTTTCCCTGTCCATAGTGCACATTTGGCTCACATGTTCCAAACTGCCTCATTATCAGCACAGTACATCTTTGGCATAGGTGCAAGAATATTCTATTATTATTACTAACCACAGTCCATAGGTCACTTCAGCTGGATTTTTCCCATGCTTCTCCATATTCCCAACACCGTGCAGTAGTGATGTACATTTGCTCAATTGGCATTTACAAAGTAGACTACCATTTTCAGTCACATCCAATTTATAAATTAGCTGTGTGACACCATCCACTCTATACATTTCCACACATTTAGAGTAAAGCTAATTAAAACTTCTACATACATTAAATATTAGTAGGTCATCTCATTCCTCCTCTTACCTCCTTTAAGAATCCACCACGCACCAACAGATCCTGAAGATATTTTCCTTCAATTTCTTCTACAAATTTTGTGGTTCTTGCTTTTATTTTAGGTTTTTGATCCATTTTGAGTTAATTTTTGGATAAGGTGTGAGATAGTGGTCCCCTTTTCTTCTTTCACCTATGGATATCTAATTCTTTCAGCACCAATTGTTGATTGGACTGTTCTGCCTTATCTGTGTGGGTTTGACAGGCTAGTAAAAAATCACATGACCATATATCTGAGCGTCTGTTTCTGAACCATAAATTTGGTTACTTTAGTCTATGTGTCTGTCATTATGACAATACCATGTTGTTTTTACCACTATAGCTAGGTAATATGACTTTAAGTCGGGAGAAGAGGGTTTACTTTTTTGTTTTATGTTTCTTGCTATTCAGGACCCCTTACCCTTTCAAATAAGTTTGATGGTAGTGCTTTTAATTTTTTCAAATGCTGGTGAAATTTTTATTGGGATTGCATTGAATCTATATACCAATTTGAATAGAACTGAGGTATTAATGATATTTAGTCTTCCAACCCATGAGCATGGAATGTTTTTCCCGGTTATTTAGGCCTTTTTTGATACAGCATTGTGTTACAGTTTTCTGAGTATAAATGCTTTACATTATTGGTGAAGTTTATTCCTGACTATTTTAGTTTTATCTGTCATATTTTATTTTCACCACTTTTTTGACACTTTCAGTTATTTTCACTGATATAATCTTCATTTCTTGACTCTCTCCCAGGCCTCTCTCTCCTGTCTTTTCTTTTCAGGCTTTAGCACACTCTTTAGTTTTTCCTGAAGATCTGGTCTCTTGCTTAGAAATGTTCTTAGTTTCTGTTTATCTGTGAATATTCTAATCTCACCCTCATTTTTGAAAGACAGTCTTGATGGATATAAGATTCTTGGTTGAAGCTTTTCTCTTGTAGTATCTTAAATATTTGAGACCACTGTCTTCTTGCCTGCATGGTTTCTGGTGAGAAATCAGCAATTAATCTTATTGGGTATTGCTTATATATTATGCAATGCTTTTATCATGCTCTTCTCAGAATTCTCTGGTTTTCCTTGACATTTGACATTTGACATTCTGATGAGTATGTGTCTCAGAGTTGTTCTGTTTGGATTTTTTTTGGATGGGAGTATATTTTGCTTCTTGGGCATAGATATCTATATCCTTCAATGGGGTTGGGAAATTTTCTACCATTATTTCTTCAAATATTCCTTCTGCCCCTTTTCCCTGCTCTTCTGGGACACCGATGACATACATGTCTGCAAGCCTTTGGCTTTCATTTTGTTCCCTGAGAACTTGATCTATTTTTTCCATTCTTTTCTTCATCTGTTCTTTTGTATGTTCACTTTCAGAAATCATTTCTTCAAGCTCACTAATTCTTTCTTCTGGCTCCTCAAATCTGCTACTACATGATTGCAATGTTTTTTACTTTCATTTATTGCACCTTTCATTCCCATAAGATCTGATATTTTTCTACATATGCTTTCAAATTCTTAGTGCTCATCCAGTGTCTTCTTAATATCCTTAATCTCTTTAGCAATCTCATTGAATTTATTAAGGAGATTTGTTTGAACATCTATAATTAGTTGTCTCAACTCCTTTATGTCATCTGGAGGCTTATCTTATTCCTTCAACTGGGCTACAGCTTCCTGTTTCTTGGTGTGGATTGTAATTTTTTGTTGGTGTCTTGGCTTCTGGATTACTAGACTCTTTATTCTGGGTGCAGATTTATCTTTAGTTTAGGGCTTCCTGCCCTTTCTCCCTTTTTGGCTGTGCAGTAGAAGCCAAGCATGTAGTTTGTGCTCTAAGCTGTGGAGGTTCAAGCTGCCCTCATTGCACCAGGGACCAGTGAAGGCTCTCCTTACTTTTTCCTTTGCCTGGAGTAGCGACAGAGTCACAATGGTGTGAAATAATCCAACGCATGCAGGCCTAGACTATCATTGCCTTGAAAGACAGATGAAACTTCACACCTCTTTCTCTCTTGTCTGTGGGAGGGATGGAACTGCAGGTGCAGGCAGCAATCTATGCAGTGTGGGTACAAGAGGACCACTTTTGCCCCAGTAGACTTCTGATTTTCATTCTGTGCTAGCCAAATGTACCTGCTATTATCTGGAGAGGCTGTTGCAGGGACTGCCAACCTCCTCCCTGCCAGAGGCAGTACTTTATCCTAGGCTAGGGCTGCAGGACTATCTGGATGAAAGAAACCAGTTCCTACCATCACTATGATTTTTGGTCAGCCGGGCTTCCCCTTAGGCTGAGAATGGAGTCAAAACAGCAACCCCTTTTCTGACTTGGATAGATATACATCCTAGCTTTTCCCAGGGTTTTATCTTAGCCAACCAAGTCTAACAATCAGTAGTTGAAATTGGCAGCCAAGTGTCTCATCCTCCCGTGTTTTGGGGAAATGGAGCTTCTTATTTCATTTAGAGAATAACTTCTGGGGCAGCCTGTGCTACCATGATAGGATAATCACTGGCCTCCATGGATTTGCTGGTAATTTCTCAGAGAGATTGGCACAGGTCCCCCCGGCTTCTTCCATGCTGGAAGTGGCACTGGGGCCTAGACTAGAGCTGCAATATGATCTGGATGGAAAGAAGCCAGTCCCCACCAGAACTGAAATTGGTACCCAATTGTCTCTTCCTCCCCATTTTTGGGAAGTGGAACTTTCAATTCCAGCTATGGAATAGCTCCTGAGGTGGCTTGTGCCTTTAGTGGAGCATGGACACTGGTCTCCCTGGCATGGAGCACTCTACTTATGAGTCTTCTCTGCAGGTGGGGGGTCTCCTCCTTCCAGTCCTTCAAAGATGTGGCAGGATGCTCTTCTGGCCTCCTGGAGCCCCCAGACTGGTGCTTCAGCTAGCTCCAGATAGCTCCAGGTATTTACTAACTGCCCTGTAGCAGGAGTTGACCTTAGGAGTTCCTTAGTCTGCTGCCATTTTGCTGGTTGCTCACCCATTTTTAAAATGGGTTGTCTTTTAATTTTTGAGATATAAGATTTCTTCATATATGCTGGGTAATATGCGCTTATCAGATATATGATTACCAAATATTTTCTCCCATTGAGTATGTTGCCTTTTCACTACCATGTGAAAAACACGTTTGAAGTGCAAACGTGTTTAATCTATCTATTTTATCACAGAAGGGTCACATCAGTACAGGAGTGGTTCAGTGGTGTGTGGTGTTGGTAATAATGGAATGGGTGGGGAGGGCTATATAGGGGCATGTCTCTCTGTCATATGAATATATTTAAGTGTTCATGGGGCATTGTCTTGGTGAGTGGACTCCCACACAGTAATAAAAAAAAAAATACTGAATTCCCATTCTGGAAAGTCCTGCTGCATTCTGTAATAGAGAAACAAGAATCCCTAGAATACATATGCAGTGCCTAGTGAAGGAGGACAGCCCATTACTCCAGGCTCTTGACATTGATGGTTATATCTGTGAACATTTTTAGTAAAAATTGAAACTTAGCCTAGTGTTATATATTGCCTATGTGTTAACTCCTGAAAAGCTCTGTGTTGCTCAATTGTGGCTTTTCTCTAAGCCAAAATCCGCATATAAACAATCACTTTACCTTCCCTCCAGTGTGGGGCATGACTCAAGGGGCTGAGCCTCACTGGCACCAAGGAATTATTGCCAAGTATTGAGGAGTAATGAACACAGAAAAATGACCTTAGCCAAATGGCAGAATATTACATACAAGAGAGACTTCAAAGTGAGTTTGTAGGTTAATCCAGAGGTTATATTTATGCATGTCTTAGCAGGATCTCATTGACTGCCACAGTAAATAGTGCGTCAAACAGTAAGACTCCTGAGGATTCTAGAGACACCTAGAAATTTTAAGCAAGACAGACAATCTCAGGAATTTGGCACCCTGTCAATGGATCTTCCTTTAAAATGTATAGTTTCTAATGTAGCAGAGTTAGACTCTTTTATAATTTTCCTATATATAGCCCTTCTGTCCTATTTATTTGAACCTATAATTAGCATTATATTTGTTAATTATATGTCCTAGAGACTTAAATCTTTGGTCTGTTCACATGTCAGTTGAACCCTGATATCAGCAGAGTGTCAATCCATACTTATCAGTTCTTTGGACTCAACCAAAAGAACTAACAAAAGGATGATATTGGACCACACCCAACTGAGGAAGTGGACAGTGTCTGCAACTGCAAGCAATACAGTTCCATCCATCTGACCCATGTGATCTAAGCCCTCACACAGAGACAGGATGGGGATCACCAGTCCCCAAATCCTCAAGACTAAGTAATGAACAAACATAAGGGTAGAAAGCAACTGTGGTCTGAAATAGATTTATGATTATTCTAGCAACTTGTATCATTGATATACATGCCGTGTCAAACAGTTTCTGAGGTAAAAGAGAGGAAACACTAGGTGCAACTTGGGGATACTTTGGAGACTTTGGAATTGTTCTACATGACATTGCAATAATGGATAAAAGCCATTATACATTTTGCCAAAACCTATAAAAGTGTATAAACTATAATGTAAACTATAGTCATTAGTTAGTACAGTATTTCAATATGTGTTCATCTATTGTAGCAAATATATCACACTAATGAAAGGTGTTGTTAATGTGGGAATATGTGGGAAGGGAAAGGGTTGGGGTATCTGGGAATCTTCATATTTTTTATGTAACTTTTTTGCAATCTAAAGCTTCTTCAGAAATAAAAATAAAAGTCATTTTTTAAAAAGGACCACACAAAGTTATGCTATTAAGCTTTTTAGACCTTGTTCCATCTGCATGTCATAGCCAGATAAAAGTTAGTCTTTGAACTGCATTTTGTTTTCCTTGAGCCTTAATACATATTACAATATCATTTCGTTTAATTTTGGGAGTTTTGAAATAGGTCTAATAAATTTATATAATTTAATAGTGTGAAAGAAAAATATTTTTTGCCATGCAAAAACCATATCCAGAGGCCCTTGCAGATCTGAGAATGTAAGGGTATATTGAGCAAGTGAGTTATGAGGACTTGAGCAGGGTCCTTGGAATTGATGTGCATCTGTATCCTCAGCTGCGATTATGGGTAACAATGGAACCACTTCTTAGAGTTATGAGGCAAAGTGTCTTTGTTCATGTAATCCATTTATATAACATTAAGTAAATATAAAGCTGTATAGCAATAAGTGTTAACAAGTATTACCAACTACCACTAATTCCATGACTTATCATTCATTCAAAAATATTTTCAGAATTTACTATATGTTTGAATATATGCTGTAGGGATGCAATTGTTTTGAGAAACAGACACAGTTATTACCTTTATGCAAATTACAAAGTCAGTACAGTATTAAAGTTAAATATTATTTAAATATTCACAACAACAAATATTGAATGTTTGCTTTGCCAACTGATCCCAGAGTGAAGTTGCTTAAGGCCAGGGAAATTTATTCATTTATTGTTGAGGGAAAGATAATTTGTTGAGATATGAACAGTGAAAGGCTTTTAACTTGAGAGTTATATATATATTTATTATTATTATTCCATGTTGACATTTAAGTAAGAAAATCATGGAAGACTGCTAATTCTCAGTGTCTGAAGTAACCTTTAAGGAAAATAATTTGGGCCATGGGTAGTGTAATTCTAGGCATGTTAACTAAGTATCTAATATTATCTTATGTTTTGAATGTATTACTAGGCATATATTTTCAGGTATAAGTTCTCGTCTCTTTCTTTTGTACAAAAAGGTTATACTGGTCAATTTGAACGAAAAATTAAACTTATAAACTGAGGACTAACTGGATTGAAACTTCATTTTAATAATTTGAAACCATTATTTCATGGGTAGAAGCCCTTAAATGATCCTAAAATATTATAATTATTGTAAATGACAGATACTTAGAAATATTTTTGAATTAGTTCTTTTTTCTCTTTCAGAAAAATCATCTCAAAATATTCTAAGCAAGAAAATAAATTTTAAGATGCTTTGGTTTCTAGTAACTAGATTTCTACCTAAAGAAAATATATTCTTCACATTATAATGATGTCTCTGAAAATGTATTTATTTACTGTTTTTTGAAGAATTTTGACTATATATTGATATCACATTCTCCTATCAAACATGTGCTTATTCCAAGAGAGATGTATGGGTTCTCCTTGCATAATTGGTTAAAAACTGAGGTTCTGATAATTATTAAACTTGTTAACAAACTCACATGTAAGAATTAAGTTTTTCATTACTTTGTTCTAATGGGATTGATCTGGTAGATTCATAGGACAAGCATCCTTGCTGGAAAAGGTTTGGATTTCATTGAAGTAAGAGTAAATTGCCACTTTTCATTGCACTTGAACTAAAAAAAAATCTTAGAAAAAAATCTTAAAAGCAGAATAAATAAAGCAGGTATGATAGGAAATGACATGAGTTCATTTCTCAGGGATGTGTTCACTTAGTGTCAATTTAGGAATGATGATAAATGCAAGGCTGATTCTCAAAGATAGAGGATAAAGGCAGTGGTAATAATTGATACGGAGTCTAACATCATAGGAACCCTCCAAGGCAGTCTAACCTTTTAAATTTTGCATCATCTATACATAGTAGTAAGTTTTAAATCATTCTGTAATCTATACTTTTGTTTTTCCTCAACCTTAATTATATATGGAATAAGTACCACATTATCACCTCAATATATTTTGGGGAGTTTCAAAATGGATCTAATCAACACCTGTGATTGAACAGTGGGAAGGTAAATAATGGAATAAAAATCTATGGTTTTGATTCAAATGGTGTAAAAGGCATGACCAGAGAATGAATCTGACAATGTGAATTCAATAAAATAAATTCTTAGAGGTCCTTCATGGGAATTCCGGAAGAGGAATTCATTTCATAATAAAAGATGAAAGTACTAAAACAACATGAGCTTTTATTTACCCATCATACAATGAGGACTGACCTCTAATTATAGTTAATGAAGGTCAAATTACAGAAGGACTAAATATATATATTTACAAATTATATTTAATATAGATCAGTTTGGATATAAGTAAATACAGCATATACCTGACACAGTTTATCTACAGTAGGAAAATTTTGCATTGGAAAGTTGATTCATGCTTTTTAGGAAATATTCTGGAATATATGTAAACAGTATGAGCTGAAAATGAGGCATTTTATGCTTTAGGTTCTGTCCAGGTATTATAAACTGATATCCAACATTCTTTTCAGTTTGGTTCAATGCTAAAATTGAACTTAACTTATGACTCAATTTCACAAACAATTTCTATTGTCTCTTAAACATCTTTGCTCATCAAATTGTAGGTGATGTGTTTTAGTGTGAGAATCACAATACTGCAAAATATATACACTATCATATCATTGTCCATTGCATAGCTGGAAGTTGATCTTGTACATGAAGAAGTTTGTCCCATGATAAATTGACACTCTAGTGAGGTGAGAGCCACACAGGGAAAAGACTTTTGCCTTCCTTTAGTAGAATGCACCTTCAGAATTGAAAACAGAATGAAACCATGGGAGATCAGGAACCAGTATTTTAGTTATATTAATAGAGCTGACAAAGGAGAAGAGTAGAAGCTGATATATGTGAGTGTCAGGGGAACAATGAGCAAGAAGTGAAGGAATGTAACAGAAGACATGTCTATTTTCCTTGAATCCACAGCAGAATAGGCTATAACTGTCAATGGTATGTAAATTAGCATGCAAAAGACCACTAGCACAAGAAGCAGAGATGAGTGGCACATAGGTTTGTGGTGACTTGTTTAACAAAATACAGAAGAGGGTTATAGATTGTTACATAGTGAATGTAAACCATTGCAGCTTACAGAAAAATCTATATTCCCAAAAGTATCACAAAGAACCTTTGTGTTCCACATCCAAAATATGAGATGGGTTTATTCTCTGCTGGGAATTGACCAAAATTTTGCTCAATGTTGATGACAACTAATCAATAGTAATCACTCAAGACTGACAATAGTCAGAAAATAGTATGTGAGATTGCATAACTGGGAATCACCAATGAATAATACAATTGGACCCACATTTCCTATCAGAATAGAGATAGATTCCTAGAAATAGCAATAAAAAGGAATTTTTAAGGTCAATATTATCTGAGACACCTCTCAGTATAAACAAGTTGACTTCAACTACATTCTTCAGCTGAATAATGCTTGGCTCCAAAACTCCTGGCAACCCTGACAATTCAATTAATATTTTAGATACTCAATACAGTATTTCATGGAAAGATAGCCCACCCAATTATACCCTCATGTTTTTTCCTTGGAAGAGAAAATATCCTAGGAAGTGAGGAAGAGAAAATATTCTAGGCAGTGATGAGTTGAGCAAAGAATGATGAAGAATTTGATACAAGTTCATGAACTTTCTTTTAAAAATAAATGAAGAAATTTTTCATACTTTTTGGCTAAATGTGTCTAGTAAATAAAAACCTGCCAATTTTTGTGTTTTAGTTTCCCATTAATTTTATGTTAAAGTCTATCATATCTTTCATATTACTTCATATTAAAAGTCAAAAATGAATGAATCTTGGAATTTAACATAGAAAAATTTTATAGTGGAAAGTACACACCTGAGTAGTACTATGAAATTTGATTTAATGTGCATAGAATGACTCTCTCTGTTGGTCATAATTATAAAATGGGAGTAAGCACATTCATATCACAAGAGTTTACTAAAGTTAAATGATAATGTGAATGGTATTTAATTTAAAATGTTTGCTGATTACTTAAAAAATGAAAAGTTAATCAACATTTCAGCTTTTCTCACAGGTCTTTGTTTTCAAACAAAACTATTTTATGCTTTTTCCTGGCAATAATTTCATTCTAATAGCCTTTAAAGAGCATTGATGCCAGAGCAGCCAGAATTCTGGCGGTACATGCACCATGTGAGCAATCAAGAAGAGTACAATATCTCTTTTTTTCAGTTTCAATTTCTGTATTATTGAAATACATGTCAATAACTTGCTCATTTTCAGCCTTTGCAGCCTGTTGTACTCTATTATTATTCAAATGTTAACTTTGCAACAATATTTGGTGTTCCTCTATTCCAATACTCATTATGTCTGCAATTTTCTTTGGTGGATTTCAAAACATTTCTGTCTTGAAGAAATAATGGCCATTTTGTTCATTATTTATAAAAGTTATTGCTGAAAGAATAAAATCATAATATTTTATGATTTCTGCTATTTTTCCCTCTGCCATCAGATTTTTTTTTTAATCCAGTGGATTGTGAATCCACAATTCTCCAATGATTAAATGAAAATTTTGGGGGTCGAACTTTTTCCATTTTTTAATATTCCGTGAAATTCTGTGATAATGCCAATAAAGCATGTCCTCTGCTTTTTTATTTAAATAAATACATAATTAAGCTAAATTGCCATTTCTATGTAAATTCAATTATCCATATCTGTTAAACAAACACACAAATTTTATGTTAATTTCTAAATTAGATTGGCCATAAAAGTGTCCCTTAATAATACACATATTTATTCATCTATTTTAGTGATAACAATATATTTTTGTTACAAAAATTTCTTCATTCTCTTTCTCTCTACCCCCACTTGATCTCTTCCATTCCCTCTCTCTCTCTCTTCCCCCATTCTTTCTCTATGTCTCTCAATCTCTAACTTTCAACTTCCAACCCAGTTTTTCTTTACTACAAGGATATATGGAATATATACAAAACTGTTAGCTGGTGATGTCAAGGACAACACATGAATTAAGGAGATAGTTGGAAGCAGCATTACATTCTACATGTCACTAGTGTGTCTGAGACACATAATTGTGGACTATGAAGAACATCTAATAGTCTGTGTTATATCTCAGTTTAACAATGTAAGTTGAGTAGGAAAAGATACTTCATCCTTCTCAACCAAAGAAAAACTAAGATTGACCACGTTCAGCTTAAATGACATTAACATGGTGCTATTGCATAATGCTTATATAAGAGATGCATTAAATATGTTTTTATAACCAAGCTTTTTTTAAATTTTTTTAATTTTATTTTTTCAATTAATCACCCCCTTTGCCACTTGCTTGCTGTCTGCTCTCTATGTCCATTCACTGTGCATTCTTCTGTGTCTGCTTGACTCCCTTTGTTACATCATCTTGCTGCACTAGCTCTCCACAGGCATGGGTCTTCAGCTCTCCATGGGGGTAGGCCAGTTTGCCTTTACAAGGAGGCCCTGGACACATACCCAGGGCCTCCCAAATGGTAGACAGGAGCCTAAACAATTCAGCCACAGCTGCTTCCTCATTATAACTAAGTTTTGATTATATATGAAGATGGCATACAACAGAAATATGATATACAATTTAATTTATCTAAAACACAATAAGTTGAGTTAAAAAAAACCTTTTTGTTCACCTAAAAATCATAATGAGTGCACTACATACCAGAATCTAAAATATTTCTCTTTTCACTGTACATATAGCTATCGAATAAGATATTCTTTGGGGAGCAAACCCAACTAATGACAATATTCTATGCTATTAGGAGAACAAAATGCATTTCTATCACCACATTCTATTTTTGGACATCTCAGCAACATATTATATTTTGCTTAAATTTCCCTGATATTGTTGAAAGTTTAATATTCTGGCTTTTTTTGTTGTTAAAGATCTTGCTTTTTGATCAAGATATTGTTTGCAATTGAAGGTTTATCTTTCAGTTTAATAAATAACTGAGAGAAATTCTCTAAATAACAACAAGGGTCTGGTATCATATAGGCAAAATTATGGAGTTTAACCATTTTATCCATCTGGTCTTCAAACATGTGTTTCTGTTAACTAATATTTACTCATTATTAAAAATGTTGCACTTATGTGTATCTTATTTCACTTTAAGCAAAGATAAAGGCTAGAAAGAAAACTACATATATCCAGAATTTTATAAAAATAATGTTCAATCCGGAAGGCTTGAATAAAATAATTTCCTCAACTTAATTATTCAGAAAACAAAGTAGTAGGTGTCCATGAGAACAGTTATACAAATAGTGAGGTTGTGAAAAGAGGAAAGCTATGGTAGTGGCTAAAAAATGTTCATTAAGTGGCTACTAGGAGTTGTACATCATTTTATGTAATCTACATAGCACAATGCAATCAAAATAACTTAGAATAATCTTCTACATGAGAAAACTGGAGCGCTTTGAACATTAAATTGACCAAGGCCACACAGTTGGTTGCTAGCAGAGCCAGGATTCAAGCAAAGGTTTCTGACTTCACACACTAAACTATTTCCCCTTTTCCGTAATACAATTTTATTATGACAGCAAATTCTGGAATTTTATACTTTATAACAATGCAAAATAATGTCCTCAAATATTTGACTTCTTTTTTAAAGTCATCAAAATTGAAAAGACCATGAAATTGAACAAATAAATAAAAACTAAGTAACTCTAGATAAAATAGCTAAATAGTAAAATAGGTTTAAAATGGATTTATATTCCTCAATCTGGAAAAAAAAATTACATATGATCTCAAATTGACATGTATCAGTCCACAATGGAAGGTAATTACCCAAATTTTAAATTGAGTCCTTTATTTATATAGTTCCTATTCAGACTATTATCTACAATTAATAAAATTTAAGCAAATTTCTAATGCAATAGCTCTATTGATACAATTATTTAGGGAGTAATTACTATTCACACTGCTATGTCTTTGAAAGTATGACTTAAAATTTTAATAAAACTCTAAAAACACGCAATCTCTACTTAAACATAAAATACATACACAAGTTTGAGATAAAGGTTTATATTGTCTAAAATAGTGTTTAAGTGATGATAAACTTTTCCTTTTATCTGTGGAATCAAACTGCTCTCTCAAGGTATACTATGATTATTATTTATTTGGATACTTCTACCAGTTTATCAAGCTCTACTTGAAATTCACATGGCATGTCTAAGAAGGAAACAAAATCTCTTCTGGGACAGAAGAGCAACAAAATTATTTTCTCCTCTAGCACACAAGTTAATGTTTCTGACACATCAAAATACATAATAATGACTATATGAATGCAGTTTGGCCTCTGATAAATACAGAATTCTCCTTGGAAAATCATACAGCGTAGGTTTGGACAAGTAATCTAATCATACAGAACATAGTCCTAGACTGAAGCTTATTAGCTATTGGCCATTAAGTTAATAATTTGAAACCCTGAAATATAGTTTCCTGTTCCTGGTAATATAACCTGCTTAAATGCCTCAGAATTTCCTTAGACTTGTATATAACACAATAATTTATTTTCTTTGATACAAGTTAATATGCCCTTATTTAAGTTGTCAAGTGAAACCCTAGTATTATGAAAGATTATTTAAGCTCATTTAGAATTTCAAGTAAGAGATAAAAGAAATAAATATTCCAAACTTATATATAATAAGAATTCACATGAGAGGTAGAGCTCCACCTCTCATGTGGATATTCTAATGTTCTAATATTCTGTCTAGAACATTTTATATATGGTAGAGTTGAAGGTTCCATGTTTTATATTTTGAATGATATTCTCTTGTCCTGGGATCCTATATATCAATCTATAGTAGGCTAGTACTTGTCTAAGTTAATAAGAAACTCTTTTTAAATTATGAAAAGTACATTGATGCTTCACTGCAAAGTTAATAGATAAGTAATATTGGCCATGGATCTGAATTTAAAAGAAGAAAGAAAGAATTATGATATTTTTGCCCAATGCAAGCAATCTATCTACCAATTAAATTAAATCTCAAATTAATCTATAGGTTCAATGCAAACCCAGTTAAAATGTAATCAAGCCATTTTTCCAGAAGTTGAGAAGTTGGTTTTATAATTTAGATGAACAATATAAAGATCTAAACTCCTCAAAACAAATGAGAAAAAGAAAAGGAAAGTTAGGAGTTTCACATTTTTTTTTAATTTAAGGACTTAAAAAGTTTAAAAATTAGCAAAATATGATATTGGTGAAAAGATTAATATCTGGATAGGTGGAACCAATACAGAGTTAAGAAATATATACACACATACATATTCAAATTCAATTGATTTTGGTCAAACATGCTGAGGAACATCAGTGGAAAGCAAAGTCTTTTTTTTTTTTGGTTACATATTAAGAAGAGGAAACTGAGTCTCAGAAACTTAAGTGGTAACCCAAATTGTCATACAAATTTAAGTCTCATATCTTAAGACATCTTATATAGCAGTAAAGTATATATGTTTATATTTTGTAAGCTTTATTTTATATGAGAGACCAAAGAACTTGATTTATTCAATAAATAAATGTTAACAAATAGTGTGTTATTTCAGAATCATTTACATTTTATTGTTAAGGAAATCTTCATAGTGATGTTTTGAACTAGAATATAATTGGATCATATTCCCCTTGGGGCCTCTCCTGTGAGTTAAAACAGCTGAATTGTGTCTACTTTTCCGTTATTGCAATATCATTTTCTGTATAGATGACCTTCTGTGACGTATCTGGCTGATCTCTTTCTCATTTCTGTTTCTGGATATTTTCTAAATACTTTCTGCATGTTTACCCTTGAGTTTATATTGTACAACCTACATCTGTCAAGTACTACTTCGAAAATACCAATTTGCTTCAATAGCATGCATGTTCTCAGCTTTCCTCTGTTTCCCTTGCTTATGCTGTTTTCATGCCAGTTTATCACTTTATATTTTGCATGTCCATTGTCAGAAATATGAGTTTTCCTTCTTCAATTGTATTCTATCATTGGAATTAAAGATTAGATTTGTATATTGAGGATACAGTACTATTGGGTTTTGCATTTACCCGTTAGTCACCCTTATTGATCAATATCAATTCTTCACAAAACTCCAAAATACTTTCTTGACATTTCATCTCAAACTGCAGATCTCCTTTTAATAATTCTTGTAGGGTAGGTCACTTCATGACAAATTCTCTCAATTTCCACCATTCTGTGAATATTTTAAACTTTCCATCATTTTTGAAAGACAAGAATTGTCTTGTCAGAAAAGAATTTTGGACTGAGAATTTTTCTCTTTCCGGCCTTAAATCTATCATCCAATTGCCTTCTCACCTCCATGGCTACTGATGAGAGATAAGTACTTAATCTTATGGAGGATACCTTGTGTGTGACAAATCAGAATTCTTTCTTTATCTTTGGCATTTGTCATTCTGATTAACATGTGTGTTGGTGTACATCTATTAGGATTAATGCTGCATGGAATATGTTGCACTTCTTTGACATGTATACTTATATATTTCATAAGAATTTCAGCCACTATTTCCTCAGATATTCTTTCTGCCCCTTCCCATCTATTTTCCCTATAGGATACTCTTGAAGAATATATGTGTTTCATGTGATCATTCAAATCTCTGATACACTGTTCCAATTTTTTCTACCCTTTTCTCTTCCTCTCTTATCTTACAGTTCACTTCCTTTTTTAAAATCTCTTGTTGTATGACTCTTCTGTATTGTTAATCTTGCTTTGTGTTTTTCATCTCCATAATTTCAGTTGTTTTCTTTCATACTTAAAAATTATCTTTTATGCTCACACATTGTCTTCTTATCCTTTATGTCTTTAGTCATATTTTCCTGCATCACCTTGAATTGATTTAGAATTGTTTGGACTTCTTTGCTTAATTGTTCCATATTCTAGGTCTGCTCTGAAGTTTTAATTTATTCTCTTGACTAAGCCATACCTTTCTGTTTCTTAGTATGACTTATAATTTTAAAAAATATATCCAGGCATTGGATAATCTTGATGAGATAAGTTGGAATAGACATCATCAAAGAGAATATACAAAGGTTAAAATGCACATGAAAACATTCTCAACATCACTAGCTATTAGGGAAATGGATATTAAAACCACAATGTGATATCATTTCACACCCACAGGAGTTTCTACTATCAGAAAAAAATGGAAAACAGTATGTGTTGGCGAATATGTGGAAAAATAGGTACACTCATTCATTGCTGGTTACAGCCACTGTGGAAGACAGTTTGTCAGTTCCTAAGGAGAATAATTATAAAATTACCATATGACCCAGCAATCCTGCTACTAGGTATATACCCAGAAAGACTGAAATTATGGACTTAAACAGATATCTGTCAAACAATCTCATTGGTGGCATTATTTGCAATTGCTGAAAGATGGAAGGAACCAAAATGTCCATCAGTCATTGAATGGGTAAACAAAATTTGGTATATACATTTGATGGAAGATTATTCAGCCATCTAAATGAATGAAGCCATGATATATGCAACAATATGCATGAAATTTGAAGATAATATGGTTATTGATATAAAACACAAAATGACAAATATTTTATGATCTCACAGAAATGAACTACATACAATAAGCAACCCCACAGAGTTAAAATCTAGAAGACCAATTACAGGCTGATAGATTGGGTCTAGAGAAAAGGGAGTTAATGCTTAATGTTACAAAATTTCTATTTGGGCTGAGTTTAAAGGTTTAGAAATTGATGATTATGGCAGAAGCAATTATTGAAGTGTAATTACCACTACTGAATTATATGGGGGAATTTGGTTAAAAAAGTAAACATAGGTCATAATTGGTACTAGAATAAAAATTGAAATGTTAATCATAGGACCATACAAGACAGTGAATTCTATTGTAGACAATGGGTTAATGTTCACAATGCAAGTATAAGAATGTTCTGACATGAATTATAAAAGTATATGACACTAATACGAGGTATTAATTATGAGGTGATATATTGAGAAAATACACCTAGTTGAAAATATGGACAATAGATAATAGTACACTTTTGATAATCTTTCATCAATTGTAACAAAGGTAACTACTTTTTAAAAAAAAATAGTAAAATTTTTTAAAAAAATGCTATCATTGATTGTGGCAAAGATTCCACACCAGGGCAAGATATTGATAGTAGGGTGGTATATGAAAATACTTTATTTGACACATGATTGTTCTAAGAACTCACAGCTTCTCAATAAAATTTTAAAATCTAAACTCCTAAATTTTGGATCTAAACAGTCTGAATGAACCATATTCATGGTTGCAATTAAAACTACATTAGCTTTTGAACAGTATGGGGAATTTCAGATCATTTTTAGAATATTTTAGGAGATAGAATGTAAACTATCAAGTTTACTATGAAATCTTGAGCAGTAAGCAATGTAATTCTTTCCTATTGTCTAGGTATTCTTCCCTATTGCCTATTGCCTAGTATCTATATACATATATACATATATATACTTCTACATAATTATGGAACTTCAGTCCTTTTGGAAAACAACAAAGGTAAAATATGAAATTTTTGTATGTCGGGGTAAATAAAAATACTCCAAATCTGATGGATGCTTTCATTTACCTATGGAGGAGACTGTTCTGTTCAAAATAAAAGCAAGAGAATTATGGCCCAAACATAAATGGTCATGAAAATCTATCTATAGAGGACAAGAACCCTTCACCCATCCGTTGGTTTATATTTTGATATAATGAGAAAAAGAGTCAATTATTCTTTTAGGCTTATTTCCCGGTTAAAATGTAGACCTGATTTCAGATTATTACATGTATCATAGTCTCTAAATGGTAGTTATTTTGGTTCATAATCTTTATCTTACTTTCATGGATTAAGAATACCTCAAGAACCATGTTTTGTTTTATTTTATTATGGAGGAAATGGATAGTTGCAGAAAATGGATAGTTAAGGTATGATACATTAGGAAGCAATATATGACAGAAAAGTACAGGAACACGAAAGGAATTGTGGAGTGGAATCTTAGGTCTGGCATGTATTAACTGTGAGAGTTGTTATAAAGAGGAAATAAACAATGTGCATGTCTTAGTTTACTAGACTATTTAAGCAAATACCATGTAATGATTTGGCTTAATCAATGGGAATTTATTTGCTCAAGGTTTTGAGGTCCAGAAAATATCCAAATCAAGACTTTATCAAGATGATTCTGTTTTCCCTTAGACCAGCTGCCAGTGATCCATGAATCCTTTGCCACATGACAAGGCACATGGCAGTTATGCTGTTCTCTCCCTTCTCTTTTGGGCTTTGCTGATATTTAACATCTTGCTTCCATGATTTTCTCTCTCTGTGCCTGAATATTATTCTCTTATAAAAGACTCCAGCAAAAGTATTAAGACCTATCTTGAATAAGGTAGAACACACTTTAACTGAAGTAACCTCTTCCAAAATCCTGCTTACAATGGGGCTTTATCCAAAGGAATGGATTCAACATAACATGCTTTTCTGGGGTACATGCAGTTCTAAACTACAACAGAAAACACAATTCCATTCCTGCAGCAAGTGCTTATTAAATAATAACTTTGATTTTTCTCCTTCATTGCAAACTTTTTGAATTTTAATGTTGATTTCAATGTATCTGGAGATTTCTGCTTTCTATTAAAATGTTATTTATGGAAGTAATATTAAATTAATTTCTAAAAAGTGATCCACTGTTACTAAATTAAAAAAAAAACACATAATCTCTTTCTCTTTATAACTTCTGATTCCTTTCAAATTGTGTTTAAATAGTTTTCTTCATACAGTATAACAGTTATATTGGCATAATCCCCCCAAATATGTGAAATTTATATAACATTTTTAATAAAAACTTCACAAATTTAGAATAGAAAATGTAAAACATAATCACTAAATCAAGCCTTACACATTTTTCAAGCATAGTATGTGTCACTGGATTCAGTTCAGATAAAATGTTCATGTGCATGTTAATAATGAAAACACAAATATATTACACATAGATAAAGCATGTTACTTGCTCAAGGCTATGGTCTCATGCATTCTTAATGATTTGATTAAAGTATTAATTTTGGGACCCGATTATTTGCTAATTAAAAAAATACATTTGATGATAAAAGTTCAAATCTGTGAGTCTCCGTCATTTCTAAGCAAAATAGAACTATTTAAAGGATATTCTTTTGTCTGCCTGGCCTCCATCCTTGTGTCTTCTTGGACATTGAAAGGTACTGCTGTTTTAAAGAGGAACAAACTTTGAACAGTGGGCTTAGCATCACACAGAACTGATAATAATGGAGCTGAGCCATGAAACCATACTTTCAAATTTCAAGTTCAATTAAATCTATCTTTAATCATTGTGACCTAAGAATATCATTGAAATGATGTCAAGAAATTTATCAGAGTTGAAATTTTTCTTGTGAGTCTTAATCACATACAAGGAAAAATAGATTTGTTTCAACATATTCATCAAATTTTGTATTTTATTTCCTCCAGTTCTGTTTTTTACTACATCTACATAACAATTTTGCCTCATCCTCAGTTAATTCTTATATCCACCCCTTCCCCACATTTTATTGGGGCCTGCCCTGATGCATCTTTCAAGTTGCTTTTCCATGTCTTTGCTCCCATAGCTCACAGCCCGCAGGTTTTATGACGTTTTCATTTGTAATAATATTACTTTTAACATTAAATCATGGCATATCATGTACTTTTGTATATTTCTCTGCAAGTCACAGCTAGCTTATAGGGCTGAAGTGGACAAAGATCTTTTATTCTTTGCTTTACTATATACACAGTTTCTGGTACAATGTACATTCTCAATAAAATATTTGCTGAATAAGTGAATAAAATGACATAACAAACTAAATATATCCAGGGTCTAATTTATCCTGCAGTAAAATACTTTCTACAAATTTATAAACTCTAAATGATATATTTCATTATTTCGAATTTATATACCAACATTTGAAATTTCTTTCCCAGGATGTATTTTATGAAACATTATTAAAATTAGTCTATGAATTTCAATTTAAATCAATTTAATTCTTAGCCTACATTTTTTTTTAGATTTACTTATTTATTTTTATTTATTTCTCTCCCCTCCCCCTGCCCCAATTGTCTGCTCTCTGTGTCAATTTGCTGTGTGTTCTTCTGTGTCTACTTGCATTCTTGTCAGTGGCACCAGAAACCTTTGTCTCTTTATGTTGTGTCATCTTGCTGCATCACCTCTCCATGTGTGTGTGGAACCATTCCTGAACAGGCTGCACTTTTTTCACATGGGGCCGCTCTCCTTCCGACATGTACTCCTTGTGCATGGGGCTCCCCTATGTGGGGGACATGCTGCGTGGCACAGCACTCCTTGTGCACAACAGCACTGCACATGGGCCAGCTCACCACACAGGTCAGGAGGCCCTGGGGATTGAACCCTGGACCTCCCATGTGGAAGGCAGATGCTCAATCAGTTGAGACAAATCTGCTTCCTCCTTAGCCTACATTTAATCCTTTCCTTTACTGAGCTTGTGTCCTCTGCCGCAACCTCCTTTGAATTACATTTTTTTTATACTGCTTTAACAGTCTGCAAGCCTTTTCTGCTTATAAAGCAAGTTATGAGCAGAATAAGACAGAAATTATTTTCCTGGGTCAGGTTTTCAGGCTGTCACAAGGTAGACTGGGACAAATATATATACACGCCACTATGCACAAAGGGCTTATTCTGCTTCCTTCAAAACACAGCACAGTGAGACTGCTGGTTGGCTACTCTCTGTGTTCTTTATTTTATTTTCTTTATATAATAGGTGCTGCAGGGAGCACTTCACATTTGCTGTGTTTCCTCATTCTCCATTTCCTCTTCTCTGTGAGTATTGATTTTGGCCACCTACACTATCCCCTCTCCCCCACATCTTGATATCCTCCATCATCTAATGTTTCTCTTACATTCCACCTCCCTTTCTTTGGCCCCCAAATTGTCTGACTTTTTATTGCTAATACCTTTGTTCTGTTTTCTGTCTTTTATCCACTCCTGATATTACTGTCATTCTTTTCGCTTTCCCTCTCTCATGAAAACCCTGGCCTTTTAATTCATACTATATTGCTCCCCATATTCAGTTGACTGTCTCATTATAGGTACTCTACTTACACCTATAACTCTACACAACTTACATGAATCTAATATCCATTCTTCTAGATCTCACATTGTTGCTCTGTTAACATTTACTACCAATACTAATTGATACATTTTCTTTTCTTACTCATTTTGCTTTCCCTGGCCCTAATATTTTCCTTCAAAGTGAACTTAGCCAGCAACAAGAAAATAGAATAAGAAGAACAAAGTGACAAAGAGAAGACATAACACTTATGCACAACTAATTAATCCCCAAGACTAGACAAAGAAGCTATGGAACTGATTAAACCCATCAAGATAAAATGATGACCAAAGAGCAACAAAAACTACAAACCAAACAAATAGGAAAACATGGCTGTATCCAATGAACAAACTAAAAACAAGGAAGAGGAGCAGAACATCAGACAAGTAATTAAAGATCTCAAAACATATATTAGAGACTAACTTAATGAAGTAAAGGAGGAGATTAACAATATGAAGAAAACACTTGGAGAGAAAATTGCAGACATATGCAAAACAGTAACAGATATGATGGTGATGACCACCACAGTTCAAGAAATCAAAAATACACTCTTAGGAAACAGCAGATTAGAACAGACAGAGGAGAGAATTAGTGACATGGAAGACAGTAGATCTGAAATCAAACAGTAGAACTGATCGATAAAAAGATAGAAAAATTCCAACTGGGACTAGGGACCTGAATGACAATGCAAAACACACAAACATATGTATTATTGGCATCCCAGAAGGGGAAGAGAAGAGAAAGGGGACAGAAGGAGTGTTTGAGGAAAAAATGACTGAAAACTTTCCAAATCTACTGAGAGAGATGGAAATACATGTCCAGGAAGCACAATGCACTCCAAACACCATAAATCCAAACAGGCCCACCACAAGACATAGACTTGTCAAACTATCCAATGCTCAAGACAAAGAGAAAATTCTAAAAGCAGCCAGAGAATAGAGAACCATCACATACAAGGGAGGTTCCATAGATTAAGTGCTGATTTCTCATCAGAAACCATGGAGACAAAAAGGCAATGGTATGATATAGTCAAAGTATTAAAAGAAAAAAATTTCCAACCATAAATACTCTACCCAGCAAAACTAGCATTAAAAAATGATGGAGAGTTCAAAATATTCACAGATAAACATAAATTAAAAGAGTATGCCCAGAAGAACTCTGCACTTCAAGAAATACTAAAGGGAGTTCTGCAGGAAGAAAACAAACAAACAAACAAAAAAAAACAGGAGAGACAGAGTTGGAGGCAAGTTTAAGAGCAACAAAGACAAAAAGCGAAGAAAAAACAAGCAAAATATGACAAACACAAGTCCAAACAAAATATGGCTAACATAAATAATTCTTTGAAAGTAATAACACTGAATGTTAATTAATTAAACTCACCTGTCAAAAGATTCAGACTGGAAGATTGGATAAGGAAATAAAAACCATCTATATGCTGACTACAAGAAACACATCTTAGATCCAGGGATTCAAAGATGTTGAAAGTGAGTGGCTGGAAAACAATCTTACAAGCAAACAATAACCAAAAAAAAAAAAAAAAAAAGGCAGGAGTAGCTATATTAATATCAGACAAAATAGACTTTAAATGCAAAACAATTGTGAGAGACAAAGATGGATACTACATATTAGTGAAAGGGATAATCTTTCAAGTAGAATGGACAATCATAAATATTTATGCTCCTAAATATGGTGCCTCCAAATATGTGAGACAAATACTGGAAAAACTAAGTGAAAGAATAGATGCCTCTACAATTATAGTGAGAAACTTTAATACACCACTATCAACTTTGGACAGAACATCTCAAAAGAGAATCAATAAAGAAAAAAACTTTGAACAGTATATTAGATGAGCTGGATCTAATAGACATATACAGATCATTACACCTGAATACAGCAGGATATACATTTTTCTCAAGTGCACATGGATCATTCTCCAAGATAGATGATATTCTAGGCCTCAAAGAAAGGCTCAATGAATTTAGAAAGATTGATATCATACAAAATAACATCTCTGAAAACAGTGGAGTGAAACTGGAGTTCTGAAAGGGCCAGAGGTCCAGATTTCAAACCAAGATATGGAACTTAAACATCATACTCTTAGAAAAACAGTGGGTCAAAGAGGAAATCTCAAAAGAAATTAATAACTGTCTTGAAAATAATGAAAATGATAACACAACATACCAAAATTTATGTGATGTAGCAAGAGCAATACTGAGAGGGAAATTTATAGCCATAAATTCATACATCAAAAAAAAAGAAAGAGCAAAAATTGAATAACTAACTGCACATGTGGAGGAGTCAGTAAAAAAACAACAAAGTAACCCCACAGGAAGAAGAAAGAAAGAAATAATAAAGATAAGAGCAGAACTAAATGAAATAGAAAATACGAAAGCACTTGAAAAGATAAACAAAACCAAGATTTGATTCTTTGAGAAGATCTATAAAATTGGCAAACCCTTAGCTAAACTAACAAAGAAGAAAAGAGAGAAGATACAAATACACAAAATAAGAAATGTAAAAGGAGATATATTCACTGACCCCATAGAAATAAAGCTATCATAAGAAGATACTTTGAAAAACTATATTCCAACAAAAATGACAATTTAGTGGAAATGGACAAATTCCCAGAAACACATAAGCAGCCTATATTGATGAAAGAAGAAACTGATTATCTCAACAAACCAATCACATGTATAGAGAAAAAAATCAGTCATTAAAAATCTCCCAACTAAGAAGAGCCCAGGGCCAGACGGCTTCATAGGTGAATTCTACAAAACATTACAGAAAGAACTAATGCCAATCTTGCTGAAACTCTTCCAAAAAATCAATACAAAAGGAACATTACCTAACACATTCTATGATGCCAGTATTATCCTAGTACCACAAACAAAGACGCCATAAGAAAGGAAAATTACAAAGAATGTCTCTAATGATCCTAAACCCAAAAATCCTCATCAAAATACTTGCTAACCGTATTCAACAACGCATTAAATGAATAATACACTATGATCAAATGGGTTTCATTCCAGGTATGCAAGGATGTTTCAACATAAGAAAATCAATCAATGTAATACACCACATAAACAGATTGAAGGGAAAAAAAACCACATGATTATATCTATAGATGCAGGAAAAGCATTTGACAAAATACAGCACACTTTCTTGATAAAAACACTGCAAAATATCAAAATACAAGGAAATTTTCTGAACATAAAAAATAATATATATGAAAAATCCACAGCCAACATAGTTTACAATCCTAAAATCTTTCCCTCTAAGATCAGGAACAAGACAAGGATGCCCACTATCACCTCTTCTATTTAACATTGTCTTAGAAGTACTTGCTCAAGCACTGAGGGAAGAACCGGATATAAAAGGTGTTCAAATTGGAAAGGAAGAACTCAAAATTTCATTATTTACAGATGACATGATCTTATACATAGAAAACCCTGAGAGGTCTACAACAAAGCTTCTAGAACTCATAAATGAGTTTAGAAAAGCCACAGCTTATAAGATCAATGCACAAAAATCAGTAGCATTTCTGTACACCAATAATGAGCAAGCTCAGGAAGAAATCAAGAAACAAATACCATTTACAATAGTTAATAAAAAAATCAAATACCTAGTAATAAATTTACCTAAAGATGTAAAACAGTTATACACAGAGAACTATACAACACTGTTCAAGGAAATCAAAAAAGACCTAAATAAATGGAAGAATATTCCCTGTTAATGGATAGGAAGATTAAATATTATTAATATGTTTATCTTAACAAAACTGATCTACACATTCAATGCAATCCCAATCAAAATCAACACAGCATTCTTTAAGGAACTAGAAAAACTAGCTGTGAAATTTATTTGGAAAGGAGAGAGGCCCTGAATAGCCAAAGACATATTGAAAAAGAAAAATGAAATTGGAGGACTCATACTATCTGACTTAAAATTATACTAAAAAGCTACAGTAGTGAAAACAGCATGGTATTGGTACATAGTATTGGTACAGACCAATGGAACTGATTTGAGAGTTCTGATATAGATCCTCATATATATAGTCACGTAATATTCTATAAAGCCACCAAACCCTCTCAACTGGAAGAGAATTGCCTATTCAACAAATGGTGCCTGGAGAACTGGATATCCATATGTAAAAGAGTAAAAGAGGATTACCATCTCACACATTATACAAAAATCAACTCAAGAAGGATCAAAGACCTAAATGTAAGAGCCAAGACCATAAAGACTTTGTAAAGCAGTGTAAGGAAGCATATACAAGACCTTGTAATGGGAAATGGCTTCATGAACTTCACACCAAAAGCACAAGCAGCAAAAGAACAAATCGGTATATGGGACTTCCTCAAAATTTAAGTTCTGTACCTCAAAGTTTTTTGTCAAGAAAGTGAAAAGAGAACCTATACAATGGGAGAAAATATTTGGTAACACTATATTTGATAGGAGACTTATAACCTGCATATATAAAGTACTCCTATGTCTTTAAAATAAAAAGACAAACAACACATTTAAAAACTGGCAAAAAGATTTAAACAGACACTTCTCCAAAGAAAAAATACAAATGGCTAAAAAGCCCATGAAAAAAATGCTCCAAATCTCTAGCTATTAGGGAAATGCAAATCAAAATTACATTGAGATACCATCTTACTCCCATAAGATTGGCACCTATGAATAAAAGAGAAGACTACAAATGCTGGAGAGAATGTGGAGGAATGGAAACACTCATCCACTGCGGGGTGGGAATGCAGAAGGATCCAGCCAATTCTGGAGGATAGTTTGAAGGTTTCTCAAAAAACTAGCTATAGATTTGCTATGTGACCGACCAATTCCACTGCTGGGTATATACCCAGTAGAATTGAAAACAAGGACACAAACTGATATATGCACACCAATATTCATAGCAATATTGTTCACTATTACCAAAAGTTGGAATCAAACCAAATGCCAATCAAAATATGAATGAATAAATAAATTGTGGTATATACCTACAATGGAATACTACTCAGCTTTAAGAATGTATACACTTCAAATACACGTGATAACATGGATGAATCTTGAGAAGCTTATGTTGAATGAAGCAACCCAGGTATTGAAGGACAAATACTACATGACCTCAATGATAAGAAATAAGTAAACCAAGCTGCCTCAGAGAGCTAGAGACTGGATGATAGGCTTACAGGAAATTGGGGGGTAGAGGAAGGATGTAAGCTGACACCTACATGGGTGAAATCTATGATAAACTGGAGGTAAGTATTTGAACAAGGAAGGGATAAAATGGGGGCATAGGGTTACCTCTGGGTGGGGTTTTGCAGACTTGAGGGGAGCTAGGGATGGGAGGATGGGTAATATTGCCCAAGAAATTGGGGGGAGGGTGGGGCAACATATGAACATAGGAGATTGCCAGGTATTTGGCTGAGAATATAATGCTGAGAAAACTTTTTCAAAAATATAATAAGGAATGTTACCTGTTTAAGATGCTTAAAGGGGATAATCTGATGCAGAACAGGCTCCTAGGGAATATGTGAATGCTCATTTTGCCAAAGTGGGTTATATCATTGCATAGAGACCAATATAATGAGAGTGCAGGTATACCCACATCATAGGGGGGACTGAAGCCCTCAAATAGAGGGACTCTTTAGAAAAATGGTGGCTCCCAGTGCATTAGGGCAGTTGAGCATGTCAAGCCCTCAACACTGTTGCAAGTATCTCTGAACATGGTCCTTCAAGCAATGAAGATTGACTGTCCCTGTGGGCCCTAAGGGGAGGGGGAAAGAGGTATTGAATAGATGGAACCAATATAAATGTGTGGGCAATAGAAGTGTTCCACAAGAGTACGCAAGGATGGATACAAGACATGTAAAATTACACCAAAAATGTATAGTGGCTGATAGGCTAAAATGTAAATCATAGTGTAAAACATGAGAAAACTGAAAATTTAGAAAATTGTATGGTCTAAAATATAAACATAAATGTTACCTTGTTTGAAAGCTAGTGTCTCAATATCTGTACACCAGTTTCAGTAAATATAGTATGAATATGTGAAAAGATTATTGCTGTGGAAGGGAAAAGGTTTTAAGTTGGATATGTGGGAGTACTGTATATTGTATATATGAATTATTGTGATATAAAACTCTTATGAGGATAAGCTTAATAATTAGAAAAAAGAAAAAAAAATAGGATGTAGACACTGAGGAAAAGACGGAAGTACTTGTCTGCCAATTTGCATACAGGGCAATACTTACTGCAGTGATGGAAGGCAAACATCAAAAACAAAGCTTTTGCTTTTTTAATTTTTTGATTCCCCAATTTATTTTTATCTTAATTTTTAAAAATTAATATGTATTCTATATCTAACCTTTAAATTTATCACTATATTGCATTTTACTATTAATAGAACATGTCAATATATTGGGCTTCACTTTTGAAAAAGTTTTGGATCCCAGAGAGGTTCTACAATGGCAGGGGAGGAATAATGATGTGGGATATTATTGACAGGGGGCACATGTTTGGCACGGATTTCTACTTTGCATATTTCCAGGGTACATAAAAATATTTGGATATTTTTATAGTGGATAAAATTAAAAACAATAACTGAGGGAGTACTGAGTTCCTAGCCAGGGGAGCTCTATCACAGTCCCTAATGGAACAGCAACAATCTCCAAAGTGCAATGGCAAAGAGAAAGAAGAAGGAAGGTCCAACAATGAGCCCTTGGTACTAATGACTATGCTTGTGAGCCTGTGCACCTGAAATAAGAACAAGGCTTAGAGATGCAGAGTGCCTAAGAGTTACCTCCCGAGAGGCTCCATGTTGCTCAAATGTGGCCAGTCTCAAAGCCAAACTCAGCATATAAATGCTTTGCCTCCCCGCCCGCATGGGACATGACTCCTGGGGATGAGTCTCCCTGGCACCGAGGGATTAGTACCAAGTAACAGGTGATGATGTAACTAGAAAATGACCTTGAATAAAAGGGTCAACTCGGACCAGCAGAATATCTCAGTCGACATATAATACCAGGAATTAAAAATGCTTTTTGACCTGAACAAAAGGAGGAAATGGAAAGGACAAATGATTTTATATGGCTATGAGTCTTCAAAAAAGAGTCAGTATGTCATCAGATGGTTAACACTTATACACGTCTCTTCAAGGTACCAGAGATAGCCAAAGTAGATAGAAACCCAGATACTGGATGAGGGCTACAGAGACCCACAGGTTCTATGGTCATAGCAGATGACTCTGGAGTTAAGTGCCATGTCAGTTGACCCTACTTCAGAGCTTTTGTTCCTGAGTGTGACGGAGTTGGACTCAGATATGACTCTCTACACATTCCTCTTTTATTACTTTTACAGGACCTGTGGATGGCATTGACTCAGGAGACCTGAAACTCTGGACTGTCCATGTAAGAGCCAGGCCATGAGCCTCAGCAGACTTGCAACTCCTACCCTCTGTTTTATTGGACTTATCCTGGCCAGCTAACAGGGAGGTGAAGAAGGTCAACCACCACACACCAGGGGGCCAAAAGTGCCTACAACGGCAAGCAGGAGAATTGCCTTCATCATCCATGTGGAATCTAAATTCACTCTTGATATAGAGGGTGACTGGACATAACCATCTCAGGGTCCACAGGATGAAGGAATAGAATATGGATTAGAGTGGATTTACTGGTGTTCTACTGGGGAACTATTGTGATCAGTAAGGGAAGATATTGTAGCATTGATATGAGAATGTGGCCACAGTAGCTGTTGATGGTAGGGAGAAGGACGAAGAGATAGGTGTGGGGGCATTTTCAAGATTTGGAGTTGTCCTGCGTGATGCTGCAGGGACAGATGCTGGACATTCTGTGTCCTGTCATGGACCAGTGAATGGACTGGGGGAGAGTGTAGACTACAATGTATATCACTGTCCATGTGGTGCAGCAGTGCTCCAAAATGTATTCATCAGGTGCAATGAACAGGCCACAATGAATATAGTGGGGGAGAGTGTAAACTACAATGTAAACTATCATCCATTGTGGTGCAGCAGTGCTCCCAAATGTATTTACCAAATGGAATGAATGTGCCACAATGATGAAAGAGGTTGTTGATGTGGGAGGAGTGTGGGGAGGAGAGTAGGGGTTATATGAGAACCTTATATATTTTGAATGTAGCATTTAAAAGAAAATAAAGAAGGAAAAGAAAAAAATAATTGTGCATGGGTATCCTCTCCTGTGATCCCCTGTGGAAAAGGGGATTCTCATGGCATCCATTTTGGCTCTGCTCTTGCCTACTGCCTTTCCACTTCATACTCCAGGTAGCTGGGTGTGGTCAGAGAGGAAGGCCACTAGCAAAGGCATGCTGCTGGGAGAGGCAAGTCCCCTGCTTTCAATTAGGTACTTGCTGCTGCTGAGGGGAAAGGATGGGAGAAGTCAATGGCAGTCCTGATGGCAAAGCTGCTAGCTGCTAAAAGGGCTTGAAAAAGAAGCTTCACAGCACCTAGAGCACTACCAGGAAAACTCTGCCTTGGCAGGACCATAATTCGAGCAATTGTCCTATGCCCCAGCCATCCTGGCTGGGCTCAGATCTCACAAGCCTGGGTGCATGGCATGGATGTAAAGAGTTCTCATGCTCTGGTCTTTTCTCTCCCAATATTACATCCTGTGGGGACTCATAGGCAAATCCGTTTAAAATGGAGAACCAAAGGAAGGCATTAAACAGGCTGTAGACCATTGTTTCACTCACCAATAAACTTCTAGGCTGGCTTCCAAATATTTTACCAGATTTTTTTCTAGGTTCCTGACTTTGCTGCAGAGATGAATTTCAAAAATATGTATAATTCTGGTAGGGAGGGAAGAGAAATGGGTCCCAGATAAAGAGGAAAGGACTGAAGAAGATGACCAATTTACAGACTACCATATCCCATTATATATCATAAATCCCCAGGTTTAATTTTGTATTGATCCAGGCATGGGCACAGGAGGTCAGAATAGGGCAGAAACAGGCACAGGGACAGGGTGTATTCACTTTCCTGCTTGCCTTTTAATCCATTAATTATTCTGCCCCTTTGTTAATGACATGGGAGTAGTCCCAGTTGTTTGCTGTTTTGACTGATTATCCCACCCATCAATTCCCTGGGATTTTTCAATGCATCAATTCCCTGGGATTTTTTAATGATAAAGTCCTTGGGGAATATCCAGGGCTTCTCCTGGCTTCTGGAGAAAATCTTGTTCTGAATGGCAGAATCTTGGTGGTGGTGGTGGGGGGGGGGTGGTCTTCCAGCAGCCATCTTAGGTATATCAACTTCCACATGGACCTCTTGTCAGGTTCCAGATCCATATATTGATTCCTTATCTTACTAGCTGGCTTCAATATGATTGGGAAGAGTATATGCTCAAAAAGTGTTACATGAAATTAAATTTTAGCCCTGGCATTTATTGGGTGTGATAGTTGCTCTAAAGGTGAACTAAAACAATGGGCAGAATATTATATTCCTTCAATAAGGGCTTAATAAATGATAGCTTTTATTATTTATCTCCTCCTCAGAATTTTTTTTTTGTTTCAATGTTGAACCCTAGATATCTGGAGATTTTTTATTTATTACTATTAAAGTGACATCACATTTATATAAAATGTGAATATAAATCAATTTATAAAGATGAAATTATATTAATGGTTATGTAGGGTTGGGGAAGGATAGTGGGATTGAGAGGTGACTGCTAAGGTGCGTGGAGTTTTTCTTTTTGAAATAATGAAATTATTCTAAGTTTTTTTGTGGTGATGAATGCACAACACTGTGATTATATAAAAGTCACTAATTAACTAATTATGCACTTTGAATAGATTGTATGGTTTCTTAGAATATTACAATATAACTGCTTATATAAATGAATGAACAAATGAATGAATGAATGAATGAGCAAGAATAGCCAGAAATAGAAACTATGTACAGGAGGGGAAGCATAAAGAGATTGAGAGGTGGTGTGTCATTTTCTTGTTCATTTGTTTGATTATTATTAAAATAATGAAAATGCTCTAATAATAACCAAAGTGATAAGTGCACAACTATATAATTGATTAATCCTTCTAGATGGATTGTACACTTTATTAATACATATCAATAAAATTCATTTGTTTACAAAAATGATATTTATGAAAGCATCTTTAAAATAATTTTTAAAATGTACCTTTCATTATTAAATTCTTTAAATTTAAATTTAAATTCTTTCTCTTTATGGCAACTGAGTCCTTTTGATATGTCCTAATATTAATTTGGTAATGGACAGTATATATTTTCTTTTGGAGTAGAGAGTAAATATATGTATGAAACTTAGACAAAACATTTTAAATTTACAGTATTTTAGTATATGAAAATGTAGGAGATAACCATTAAACCAGATTTTATAGTTATTTTAATCATAATATGAATCACTAGATTTAATCCAGATAAAAATGTTTGCATGCACATTACTAACCACATTGTACATATATATATATACATACACATATTGCATGTCGTGAAAGGATGGAATACCTGGGACAAGTCTCTGTTCACATACATTTTTAATGATTTGGTTATAATATTTTTTTTAAATTTATCAAAGTATATCACTCACACGTAAACATACATAAACAATAAGTGTATAGTAATAGGTGCGAACTTACAAAACAAACACATGTAGCATCATATAAGACTCTCACAACTCACAATACTACAATACCTTGTGTTGTTGTTAAACAATTTAAACTAATGATTAAAGAGCATTGTTAAAATATTGCTACTAACCAAAGTACTTTCCCCAAACCACCCTATTATTATCTTTATATCATTTATATATGAACATATATAAACAATGTGTATAGTAAAAGTTGTGGGCTTACAAAGCAAACATACATAACGCCATACAGGTTTTCCATACATCAACCCTCCACCAACACCTTGCACTGTCATGAGACATTTGTTACAGATTATGAAAGAATATTGTCAAAATCTTACTACTAATTATAGTCCTTATCTTACATTTGGTGTATATTCCCCCAATCCACCTTATTATTATTTTTTAAAATATATTTTTTTTATGATAGAAGTTATAAACTTATAAAACAATCATGCACATGTGCGGAAATCCAAAACAACATTCATCTATCAACACACTACACTATGGTGGAACATTTATGACAGATAAAATAATATCATCTTATTGTTAACATGTCCATAGTTTACATTTGGCGCACATTCTCCATACTGTCCCATTATCAACACAGTACATTTTTGGCATAGATACAAGAATATTATATTATTACTGCTAACCAAAGTCCATAGCTCACTTCAGTTTTATTTTTCCCAAGCTTCTCCACATTCCCAACACCCTGCAGTAGTGATGCACATTTGCTCTAGCTCACAAAGGACACTCTTGCATCTGCCCATCAACCACAATTATCATCCACTTCTTAGTTTACTGTGCAATGCAGTTCCTAGATTATTCTCTAGCATTTTTTCAAATGGCATTTACATCCCTAGACTACCATTTTCAGCCACATCCCCATTTATAAACTAGCTGGTACACACTATTTGTCACCTTCCAATCTATACATTTCCACACTTTTACAGTAAACCTAATTAAAACTTCTACACACATTAAACATCAGTAGTCCTTCTCAGTCCTCCTCTTATCTCATTTAAGAACCCACCACTTACCACCAGGGTGTGAAGATATTTTCCTACAATTTCTTCTAGAAGCTTTATGGTTCTTGCTTTTATATTTAGGTTTTTTATCCAATTTGAGTTAATTTTTAGATAAGGTGTGAGATAAGGGTCCTCTTTCCTTCTGACAGCTATGGATATCCAGGTCTTTCAGCAGCATTTTTTGAATAGACTGTTCTACCTGAGCTGTGTATGGACAAGCTAGTCAAAAATCACTTGGCCATACATGTGAGAGTCTGTTTCTGAACCATCAGTTTGGTTCCATTGGTATATGTGTCTGCCATTATGCCAGTACCATGACATTTTCACCACATTATAATTCATCATCAGGAGATGAGAGTTAGTTTTTCCTTTTTAAGATGTTTCTGGGTATTCAGGACCCCTTCCCCTTTCGAATAAATTTGATAATCATGGCTTCAAGTTTTGAAAAAAAAAATGCTGCTGGAATTTTCATCAAGATTGCATTGAATTGGTGTATCAATTAATGTAGAATTTATGTCCTTTTGATATTTAGTCTTCCAATCCATGAGTGTGGATTTCTCTCCCAGTTATTTAAGCTTTTTAAAAATTTCTTTTAAAATTGAGTTGCAGTCTTCTGAGTACAAGTGCTTTACCATGTCGGTTACGTTTATTCCAATTTGAGTTTTATCTGTCATATTGTATATTTCCACTCTTTTGACACTTTTGGTTACTTCATTAACTTCAAGTAACTTTTGCTTACTTCTTCATTTCTGGACACTCTTCCAGGCTTTCTTTCCTGTCTTTTCTTTTCAGGCTCTAGGACACACAAGCATTTCCCAAAAATCTGGTTTCTTGGTTATACATTCTCTCGGCTTCTATTTATCTGTGAATATTCTAATCTGACTCTCATTTTTGAAAGACAATCTTGCAGGATATAAGATTTGTGGATGGAAGTTTTTCTCTTGTAGTAACTTAAATATGTCATACCACTGTCTTCTTCACTCCATGGTTTCTGGTAAAAAACCAGCACTTAATCTTATTGGGTATACCTTTTATGTTATGCATTGCTTTTCTCTTCCTGTTCCCAGAATTTTCTCTTCATCTTTGGCATTTAGCATTCTGATTAGTATATGTCTCAGAGTTGGTCTATTTGGATTTTTTCAGATGGGAGCATGTTGTATTTCTTGAACATGGATATCTAAGATGTCCTTCAATATGGTTGGGAAATTTTCTACAATAATTTCTTCAAATAATCCTTCTACCCCTTTTCCCTCATCTCATTCTGGTACACACATGACAAATAAGATTGCATGTCTTTTGCTGTCTTTAATTTCCCTGAGACTTCTTTCCAATTTTTCCAATCTTCTTCATCTGTTCTTTTCTATGTTAACTTTCAGAGGCCATTTCTTCAAGCTCACCAATCCTTTCTTCTGCCTCCTTAAATCTGCTATTATATGAGTCCAATGTTTTCTTAATTTCATTTATTGTGCCTTTCATTCCCATATAGTCTGATTTTTCTATGTATGCTTTCAAATTCTTCTTTGTGCTCATCCAGTGTCTTCTTAATACCCTTAATCTCTTTAGCCATCTCATTGAATTTATTAAGGAGATTTGTTTGACCACATATGATCAGTTGTCTCAACTCCTTAATGTCATCTGGAGGTTTAACTTGTTCTTTTAAGTGGGCCATATCTTCATGTTTCTTCGTGTGGATTGTCATTTTTTGTTGGTGTCTTGTCACCTTGCTTAGTAGAGTATATATTCTGTGTGCAGTTTTTCACTTTACTTTAGGGTTTCCTGCCATATTTCCCTTGCTGTTTGTGCAGTAGGAGTCAAGTATATCTATAAGCTGTGGAGGTTCCAGCTGCCCTCATTGCCCCAGGGATCAATGAAGCTCCTCCTATCTTTCTCCTTTGCCAAGGGTAGGAAAGAGTCACAGCTGTGTGGAATAATCCAAGTTGTGTAGTCCTTGACTGCATTTACCCAGAGAGACTGATGAAATTTCATGCACCCCTTTCTTCTTTGTATGGGGCAGTGATGGAGCTGCAGGTGTGGGTAGCAATCAATGCAGTGTGGTTCCAAGATAACTGTAATTGCCCTGGTAGACTTCCAATTATTCTGTCTGTGCCAGCCAGAGTTATCTGCATTTATTTGGATAGGCTGGTGCAGGGCCTGCCAGCCTCTTCCCTGCCAGACATGAGGCTGAAACCAAGACTGGGGCTGCAGGGCTATCTGGCTGAAAGAAACTGATTCCTACCATCACTGTGATTTTTGGTCAGTCTGGCTTCCCCTCAGGCTGGGGTAGAGTCAAAATGGTGGCCACTGGACTCTTTGCCACTTGGACAGATTTACATCCTATCTGATCCTAGGGTTATGTCTTAGGAAGCTAGTCTACTAATCAAGAGCCAAAATCTGAGGTCAACCATCTCCTTCTCTGGTGTTTTGGGGAAAATGAGTTTCCAATTCTGGCCACAGAATAGCTCCAAGGGCAGCTTGTTCTGCCAAAGTAGGATGATCACTGGCCTCTGTTGCTTGGCTGGTAATTTCCCAGTGAGGAAGGCACAGGTCTCCCCAGCTTCCTTCCTCCCAGAGGTGCTGCTGAAGCTTAGGCTAGACCTGCAATCTGATCTGGATGGAAAGAAGGCAGTCCCTATCAACACTGCAATTTTCAGTCTGCCCACTTCTCCTCATGCCAGGTGCAGAGTTAAGATGGTGGCTATTGACTTCTTTCTAACTTGGACAGGCTCAAACTTTATCAATTGTCAGGATTATACTTTAGCCCACTGAATTTACTCATCAGTAGCTGAAGTTGATTCCCAACTGTCTCTTCCTCCCCCATCTTTGGGAAGTGGAGCTTTCAATTCCAGCCATGGAATAGCTCCTGAGGTAACTTGTGTCTCCAGTGGAGGATGGGCATTAGCCTCCATGGGGTGGAAGGTTCTACTTTTGAATCTTTTCTACAGATGGGCAGTCACCCAATTCCATTCCTTCAAGGATGTGGTAGGTTGCTCCTCTGGCCTCCTGGAGTCCCTAAGCAGGTGCTTCAGCTAGGTCCAGATAGCTTTGGGTGTTTATTAACTGCCCTGTAGTAGGAGTTGACACTAGGAGCTCTGAACTCCACTGCCATCTTGCTGCTTGTCCCTTGATTTGGTTATAATATTAATTTTGGAGGTAATATTTTTAAGTAAAAAATGCATTTGCTAATAAAATTCAATTTTGTTAGTCTCCTTCATTTATAAACAAAATTGAGATATTTAAAGGAAATTCTTATATAGTGATTATTTCATATATTTTAAAGTTCTACTCCATCACTGTGTCTTTATGGTCATTGAAATGTATTTCTATTTTAAAGAGGGATAAACATTGATCAGAAAGTCTAATTTCACATAGATCTTTCAATCATTTAGCTGGGCCATGAAGACATACTTTCAGATTCAAATTCAATTTTATTTCATCATTGTGGATGTAGGTACATCATTGAATTGATTGCAAGAATTGTGTCAGGACTAATTTTTCTTGTGGGTCCTAATCACTTATAAAGAACAATTGAATGAATTTTTCATATTCATCATATTTTATATTTTAGTCCTCAAAAGTCTGCTTTCACCACATCTACATAAACATGTCTGATTCAGCCTCCCTTCTGTTAATATGTATGACAACCCTATGGCAATTTGAAAAGTAGAAAAGAAAATCTGTTTTTTCTCATTCAAGTCATTAATGAATTTTTGAATGAAATGAAATTTTTGTAAGCATTTCATAATGTAACAGTAACATGGACTATGCAGTGAATTGAAATAGATGATTTGGAGTTCTCCTTTTTTTTTAATTTATTTTAATTTTAATATAGTTTTCAGGCTAAAATCTGCCTTCTCTGACCCTTAATTTGAGAATATCCATTTTTCTCTACTTTTACTCTTTTATGAATTCTATGAAAATATTTTCTTCTGATTTTGACAATTCTTATTGTAGAAACCTTTTCTTTCCAAGAGGGATGTTCGAATGGGGATTCTTTTTCTTTCCATCATTATTTCTACTTCAAATGTCTTCTCCTCTTATTGATGGGATACATGCTGTAGCTGTTTGATATAGTTATAAATTCAACAAATACATATAGGATCATGTTTGTAAACTGATCTGTACCTGAGCATGATTAGGTAATGATTAGTGCTTTAATTGTGCCAAGTTAATAGGGTATTGTGTCCCCACCCCTTGGTGGATTGGGACTCACAAATAAAAGGCATGGCAAAGGACAGAGTTAGAGCTTTTTGATTCTGGATGATTTTGATGTTTGAGTTTTGATTTGGAGCCCAGGAAGTAAGCACACAGAGGAAAGAGAAGCAAGCTCCAGGAAGAGAGGACCTAAATCAGGAGAAGAACACAGAGGAATAGAGATGACTCCTTAGAAACTTCAGAAACCCCAGGGAGAGAGAGTCAGAGCCATTTGCCTAATAGTAAACAGCTTAACTTGGGGAGTTTGGCAAAACCTAGAAAGCCTCAGTCTACAACTGACATTGTGGGGAAAAAGAAGACCTGAGCTCAGCAAGAAGCAAGACCTGGGAAGGGACTAATCCAGGAAGCCTGAGCCCTCACAGACATTGGCAGCCATCTTGCTCCAATACGTGAAAATAGATTTTGGTGAGGGAAGTAAATTATGCTTTATGGCCTATTATCTGTAAGCTCCTACCCCAAATAAATACCCTTATAAAAGCCAGCAGGCTTCTGGTATTTTGCATCAGCACCCCTTTGGCTGACTAATGCACATGCCAATATTTTAAAACTGAAAGCCTGAATAACATTGCAAATTTAAATATTTTTCACAATATTATGAAGAAAATTGATTCAAAATCTAAGTGGGGTGAACACATAAAATATAAAAATATCTGTATTAAGTGACAAGAAAAATCTAGTCTCCAACCAGTGCTATCTAAGAAATAATAAATGAAACATTGGATTTTGGCACAAGAAATTTGAGTCTTAATTTGCTTAACTATAGGACTATCCAGGAAAATATTTACTTTTTCTAATTTTCATTTTTTTCCTATCTTTTACTTATTTTGTTTTGTTTTTTTCTTGCTTTTATTTTTAGGAGGTACTGGGGAATGAACCAGGGCCTTTTACGTAGGCAGCAGATGCTCAACCACTTAAGCTACATCTGCTCTTAAACATTAAGTCTTTCACTCAGGTGCAAAGATTTGTGTTAATTTTTGCAGTAATATTTAACTGTTATCTTCTTTGCCTACTTTAACTCTTAACTGGATTAAAGTTTTTAGTTGTTATTTCAAGAAATCTACAATGAACACTATGAAAACAAGTGTAATGCATTGAAAGAAAAATATTTTCTTGCATTTTTCTTCATAATAATTCATACCATTTCTACAAGAGAGTTTGAGAGAATAGAAAAATTTATGTATTGTCAAGAAATTAGACTTCCAAATGAAATAAAATGCCCAACAATTTAACAATAAAAAGAGAACATAATGCTAAGCATTTAAACAATAAATGTGAATGAAACATGAACTTTCATGCACATTTTATTGCAATCATAGTGTACCTTCCCAATAACATATTGATTAATTCTGTTTAGCAAATCCTTAGAAAAAACTAAGGCACCTGCAGTTTTTTGAGATTAGCTCATAACATTTTAAAATACATTAGGCTGTGTCTGTGAAAATCAACCTAGTTCAGACATTCTATATTTAACATTATTTTAAAGATTAAATCTTAATAACATAATTTGTCCTTCAGCATTTATTCATATCTTCTTAGATAAATATAAGTATCTTCCTTCTGCAAGTGAGCAAATTATAGCAAATAATTTTATACATTTGCTGAGAGATTTTAATTTCTGCTGTTCTATAGCAATGGTCTGTCCACTGATGTACTATCTCCTGAGTTTAAAGGTGAGAAGGATATTTCTTCATGCTCTTCCCTTTGTGTTTTATGTGATTTAATATGAAAAGAGTTAAGAAATTGCAGTGCAAAATTGACTTGATGGTTTACCAGTTAACCATAAACACATGGACTGACACCTTTTCTGACACAGGAACAAGTGGCTTCTGGATTCTATCCCTTTGTAATTCCAGTATTAAATCAACTGAGCCATAGTTTGAGGAACAAATATATCATAATATCTCCCTTGAAAGTCATACACAAAAAAATATTTGCATGGGTAATCTGTGCATTAGGAACAATTAATATGAACATGAATGGCTTAACATTCAATTACTCCAACAACAGGGAAAATATTATAATAAATTTAAATGGAGTATCAAAAACTAATTAATCACTTAGTCTTCATGAACTGGGAGATGAATGACCATTTTATTTGTTTGGATTGAAAAATGATTCACTATATTCAAAGGTTATTTAGACACACAGAAATAAGTAATGAGATTTCTGAGTCATGCCTGTCATTTATGCTATACCAAAAATATGTAAGCACACATCACACAGTAATCAGTGAAAATATTTAATTGAGGCTTATTCTAACTAGATATTCTATTTTCTAAGCTTTTAGCAAATTAAATGTAGAACAATAAGTGATTAAGATGTGTGGACTGCTAAATATAAGTGACATGAGAAATGGCCATAGATAACCTGAGAGTAAAGGAAGAAAGGATGCAGAAGTAATAAACATAATTATAAGCCCAAGTGCAAAGTTGAGTCATTTCAATGAGGGTGTAGAAGTAACAAAAGTAATTATAAGCTCATTTCAATGAGATTTCAAGTATAAATGGAGTTATTGAGAAATTTTAATAATGTTGGATCATTTTGCTATGATATTGTTTTGATTATCTGTGATTAGACACTTTTAATTTGGGGTTACAAAGATAAGTAATCTGTTTAAAACTTAAGTATGTTCACCATTAAAAATAGTAGTTGTTATAATCCAGAATTACAGTGTGAATCTTGAACTACAAAACTTTGATAAACACCCATGTGTGTAGATAATGAAGTACTAGCTAAACCATAGATAATGTGGCAATTTGGGGAGATATACAGATTTTCATGTCTCTAAATCAAGCAGAAATATTTTGTTAATTATGAATCCATCATATTAAAGGGTGTATTTTTCCTTTGAAGAAAGTATTGTAGGGCTGAATAATTATTCTTTAATAATAACCAAATGAATGAAATCTCCCAGACACTGTTTCAACATGACCATTAGAAAGGTTGTTATCTGTTAACACGGTTTCCACTGTGTGTATCACTGAGGATTAATCAAAGGAAGGAATTGAACCATCATATTGGAAATACATACTGAAAGTAACCAAAGAAAAATTGAAAAGAGCTCTTTTAAGGTAAATTAGTTCATGTGTGTGTGTGTAATATTATCTCTTTCCAAGAAGACTGTGAACTCCTTGAGAAAGGAGTTTGTTTATTCATATTTTTGTTCTTCACAACCTCTAGCAAATCTATCAGGTACAAAATATACAAAAGAATATTTATCACATTATGTAAAATATATAATAATGTATTTCTGGATGCATGAATTTATGCACACATGCAATGTAATGATAATTTTACTTTGTATTTATTTGGGAGAGCATAATGGTAATCCATCAAGGTCAAAGATGCTATCCAATTCATGTTAAAACTTTCTTCTGTTGTACACTTGTTTCTATTCAAGACATGATAGCATAATTGAAAGTTCTATTTCCCTAATCGTTTTCCAGACAGTATGTATATATTGAATAAGGAATATTAATTTATAGGCATAATACTGATGTGATATATTAATACTTTTGAATATTTAGTAAAGGCAAATAAATATGTACAGGGTTATACTTTGTATATTTAACTTAAATACTTAGAGTCAACTGGTTTGAAAGTTCACATATGTAGAAGTTTGACATTATTGATGAATTCCTAAAAGAAATATTGGATTACATTTGTAAACTCAACTTTTCCTCTGGACATATGAGATTATACTGAATTGATTACTTGATTACTTAATCAATAAATTTCTTGTGTCAGTTGGATGTTGAACCCCACACTTTGGTGCATGGGGACTTGCAGATGAAAGGAATGGCAAAGGACAAACTTGGGGGTTTTAATGTTGGAGTTCTGATATTGGAGTTTGATGTTGAAGCTGGAGTCCCAGGGAGAGAAACAGAGCCATTTGTCTGATAGACTACAGCTGACCTGTGTACAGAGGCAAAGCCTAGAGAGCCTCACAGTCTACAGCTGCCCTTGTGGAGAGAACAGAGGAGCTGAGCCCAGAGTATCCCAGGAAGCCTGAAACTTTGCAGACATCAGCAGCCATCTTGTTCCAACACATGAAAACAGGCTTTGGTAAGGGAAATAAATTATGCTTTATGGCCTGGTATCTGTAAGCTCCTACTCCAAATAAATACCATTTATAAAAACCAACAAATTTCTGGTATTTTGCATCAGCACTCCTTGGGCTGACTAATACAACATATATTGTATACTGTATATCAAAAACTAACCTCTTATAAACATAGAGTGTTTAGTCTTCAGAGAGGAGTGATTGAAGTTATCTCATGTGATGAGATCTGTGTATGTAGGTATATATGGTTACACATATTTGCATTTGTTTTTGCATTTTATTTTCTTCTTTTACCTATTTTACAAGGTTCTGACTCCTGCTAACTTAATTTAGCATTATAATAATTTATCTGATAATACTACATAAGGGATAACTTATGAAATTTAAAACTGCAATATTGTTGTAATATAATGAGGCTGATGCCCAGCTCTTCACTCTTGTAGAAAATAAAGTGTTCCCATATAACCCCCATTATTAAAACCATGCATCAATATGGTCATTTGTTACAACTGAGGAAAGAATATTGTTTTGGAGCAAATGTGAATGCAGACTGTCAAGTAGGTGACACTGGGTTTTGAGAGAAGAAGAGGTAATTTAACAAATGTAAAGTTTGCTAAATTAATAGGAGAACTTTTCTTAGATCTACTCTCCCCAAGTTACACGAGTAGCAGCATTTTATTGGTTTCTTGGTCCGTGGCAAGTTGGGTAGCATCGGTTGAGAGGGGATGTCTCGGGTATGGCTATCCTGCACATGCATTCTTTTAGGTTATGTATCACCATGTTTTTATGTATGTAACATGTTCAAAAAATGTTATCAAAATCCTAGAGGATTTATTATTAAAATGATCAAAAGTTAATTTTACAATTTTCTTCTTTCTGTAATTGTTCTCTAATCTGATTTAGGCCAAAAGGAGAAAAACAAGGTTTTGTTGTCAACAGTAAGATTCTAAGTTATGATTAATTAAAGGGTCTTGTGGTTAGGGTGGATGACATGCAGATATGTGTAGCTGCTGATAGGTGCTAAGTGACTATGGGAAACTGTTGAGGGGTGATGGGAACTGGGGATGGGTAAAGATCCTGGGATATAACTGTATTACATATCTTATATAAGTTTTTACTTCGAATCACAGCTTATGAATAAGATTGTTTCTTTTCCTACCAGAGACTTTCATTCATTAATTCTAAATCTAATCTTAGTTTTTAATATTATGTGATGTACAAGGATATTCATACCTCACATATATTTATCCTGGCTCTAATTTAAATGTTGTTTTTATTTTGTAATTGCATTGAATAGGTATTCTTACATAGAATTTTTAAGTAGATTGCAGAGTGATATATTTAATGTAAAAAGTATTATCTAATTGCATTTTTTATCATTAATATGTTCCTGGTGTTCCATTTGTAAGACCAAAATAATGCTTTAATGTCCATATCAGCTCTTCTCAGTGTGCTCTTTATATTTCAGTTTGTGGTGTCTGCTGGCCTCCTTTTTAGCTACTATTTCTTCACCTTCCCCATAAACTACCTATAATATTGACATTTCTTGAATGGACCATGAATTTCTTTACCTTTTTAAAATCATTTTCCCTGTCTGATTCTCCCAATTTTCTGTTTCTCTCATACACCATATGATCAAATCTTAGTGTCCAAACTTTGCCAAATAACTTTTCCTTTTGGATATGCTGATAAAAAATAATTTAAAATATATTTGAAACAATCAAATGCCCATCAAAAGATGAATAATCAAAATGTGGTTTATACATACAATGGAATACTACTCAGCTATAAAAAGGAATATAGTACAAACACATGGGATAACATGGATGAATCTTGAGGACTTTATTTTGAGAGAAGTAAGCCAGGCATTGAAGGACAAATACTACATGACCTCTCTGATATGAATTAAGAAAATCAAGTTGTCTCAGCAACCTAGAGACTGCACCATAGGCTTACAGGAAACAGGGTGGTAAAGAAAGGTGTGAGTCAACACCTACACAGGTAAATTCTATGATAAAGTGGAGGTAAGTAGTTGTGCAGTAAAGGGATATGATGGGGGCATAGGGTTACTGTTGGGTAGGGCTTTGCAGGCTTTAGGGGAGCTAGCGTTGGGAGGATGGATCAGATGGTCCATGGAATTGGGAGGAGGGGATGAACATGGGAGATTGTCAGGTACATGGTGAAAACTATAATGTTGAGAAAACTCTGTAGAAAATACAAGGAAGGGTTACTTCTTTAAGGTGTTTGATGGAGAATCTGTCACAAGGTTCACCTGGGGCAGACTTCTAGGGAGTGTGTGAGTGTTCATCTTGTCATATTGTGTTAGATCAGTGGTTGGAGACACATAGAGTGTTCAGGAAATTGTTGTACTCCCATCCTGAAGAGGCTTGATATTCTCAAACAGAGAGAGGGTGTCTTTTGAGAGCATAAGTGGCACCCAATGGGGGAGGACAGATGAAAGTGTTAAGCTCTCAGCATTGTTGTATCTATGAATCTTGTCCTTCAAGCAATGAAGCTTGGTTGTTCCCTGTGGGTCTTGAGCAAGGGAGAGGAATAAAATAGATGGAAGAGGGGTTAAATGGAGGGCAATGGAAAAGTACCACAAGATTGCACAATGATAGAAATAATACATCTTTAATTTCACCAAAAATTTAGAAAAGTGTACGGTCTAAAATATGAACCATAAGTAAGCCATAATGGAACCATGGTTAGTAGCTATGATTTATTATCTGTATATCAGCTGTAGCAAATATAACATTAATATGTAAAAAGATCATTGCTGGGGAAGGAGGAAAGGAGTATGATGTTGGGTATATGGGAGTCCCTATAGTGAATACGTGACTTTTCTATGACCTAAAACTTTTTTCAAGACAAAATTAAAAATTAAAAAAAAAGGGATGTAGACACTGAGGAAGGAGTGAAAGAAATATATATTTAATATTTTTAAATATACTTAAATTACAGAGATGATACATAAAAAATGTAGGGGATTTCCATATGACCCACTCCCTTCTCCTCCAACACTTTTCCACATTATCAGCATCCTTCATTAGTATGATACATTTGTTACAATTTATGAGCACATATTGGAACATTACCACTAAGTGTGGATTATAGTTTACATTATAGTTTACACTTTCTCCTGCACAATTTTGTAAGTTATGACAAAATGTAATGCATTGTATCCATCACTGCAACATCATTCAGGAAAGTTCCAATGTCCCCTATTATAGCTGCTTTTCCCTCTAACTAGTCCTTGTATAGTCAGCTTTTTAATATTACCCAGGAAAGGTAAACATAGTAAACATACTTTTTGACTGAAAATGAAAGATAAAATGGAAGGATAAACTAATTAAATCTCCTTACTAAAAATTCTGGCACTGCCTTAATCATACTTTAATATTATTTTAACTTTATGAGAAATAGTGATGACACTTGTTCATTACACAAGACAGAGAATACAATAAAATTAAAAAGGTAAAATGACAATTGTTCATAAATTCTGTTAATCTTAAATATAATTTCTTCCAATCATTTTCCTTTGTGCATATGTGCTTATTAAAGTACATATTTCAGTATTCACAGGATTTTTATAAAACTATTTTGAATCACAAATTAATTTTATTTTTAATAATTATAATACACCTATTTCTTCATTAAATGACATTTTGTGAATTTGCTATTTCTCCATAACTAAGTTTTTTCAGGAATGTACACCAGACAATGAATGGGTATATTTGAGGCATCAAATGAAAACATGGTGGAGTTTCTCGAGTCAGTTTTGTCAGTGTCATCTAATTCATCTACACAGGTGATATTATGTTATATTCAGCTCCAACAATATTTGAGCAACCTGTATTATTATTTTATTTTTCTGGGAATGTGTAGGAGGGTTGAGGGGTGGATTATATGGGAATCCCATTATTTTTTAAATATATTTTTATTATTTATTTTTAAGATATAGTTAGATTACATAAAATGTTACACAAAAAATATAAGGAATTCTCATATGCCCTACACCCCACATATCCCACTTTCCCCCACATTCATAACTTCTTTTATTACTGTGTTGTATATTCATTGCAGTTGATGAACACATTTTGCAGCATTGTTACTAAGCATGGAGTATAGTTTACATTGAGTTTACATTCTCTCCCACTCAATTCTGTAGGTTATGGCAGGGTATATACTGACCAGGACCTGTCAGTGCAATGTCATTCAGGACAATTCCAAATCTTGAAAATGCCCCCATATTACACCTCTTTTTCCCTTTACCTAACTTCATCACCTCCAGTGGCCACTGTCTTCACATCAATGATATAATTTCTTCCATTGCTAGAATCACAATAAGTCTATAGTAGAATACCACTGAGTACACTCTGGTCCATAATTTATTCGCCATTCCTAAGGATTCTAGAATGGTGATGCCCATTCCACCTCTAATTAAGAGAGGGCTTTGATCCCATATGACTAATGAATGGGACTCATTTGCTTGCAATTGTATACTCTCTCCTTGGTGTGGTGGTTGTCTACCATCACTTCCTTGTTAGTTGTCCTGAATGGGTCCAATGAGCTGGAGAGTACATATTGAAACTCTGCTGAAACTCAGCACCAAGCTGGCACATTGACAGAATAGTGATTCAAGTCTTTGGAAGTACAGCTACCAACTCCAGCACCAACTATAGGTTAAGATAAAAGGGACAGAAGAGGCATGTGTAAAGAAGTCACATCTGAGTGGAATTCTGTCATTCTCAGGAGCACAAACTCCAAAGTAGGACCCACTGTCAAGGACCAAACTCTGGAGCTATCAGCCCTGACTGTAGGACCTCAGTGTTTCCAGAGCCCTCAGGAGCCCCACTATTTGGGGTAGTATCTACTTTGGCTATCTACGACTAAAGATGTATTACTGCTATTCATCTATAGAATTATTGTTATTCTAGCAATGGAAGAATTTTTGTTGTTGATGTGGAGGTAGTGGGTGCCAGAGATTGTGAGGCTGTCCTAGTATACCTATTTCTATTTTAAAACAAATAAATTAGAATATGCTACATAGAAAACAAAACAAAGTTTTTTGAATATAATATTTAAAACTTTCAATCTTTGTACCATGTAAAACTCAATATTTCCTACTGTATAATCTTTTTTATTTATTTTTAATTGTTTTTTGAAGATACATAGATCACAAAAAATGTTACATTAAAAATATGATCTACATCACTGTAAGTAAATATGATATGAATAAGGTATAAGAATATCGCTGTGGAAGGGAAAAGGTTTTATGGTGGATGTGTGGGAGTACTGCATATTGTATATATGAATTATATATGGTCTATGGCTCTTGTGAAGAGAAGTTCAATAATTAGGGAAAAAAAAAAAAGAAAAAGATAGGATGTAGAATTTTTTCCAAGTCAACACGTATTCTATATCTAACCTTTAAACCCATCGCTATATGCCATCTTACTAGTAAGGGAACCTGACATTATATTGGGCTTCAATTTTCAGGAAGTTTTGGATCATGAGTGGTTCAACAATGGCAGCGGAGGAATACTAGTATAGGATACTATTGACAGGTGATATATGACTGACAGGGAGCTATACACGGCATATGCCCAGGGTGCATGGTAATGTTTGGATATACTCATAGTGGCAACAATTAAAAACTACAGCTGGGGGGGGTACTGGGTTCCTGGCCGGGGGTGCTCTGTCATGGTCACTAGGGGAGCAGTGGCAGTCCCCCAGGTGCAACGGTAAGGACCAGGAAGGAATGAGGGTCCAACAGTGAGAGCATGATACTAGTGACTATGCTTGTGAGCCTATATGCCTGAAATAAGAACAAGGCCTAGAGCAGCACTGTGCCTGGGAATTTCCTCCTGACAGCCTTTATGTTACTCAAATGTGGCCAGTCTTGAAGCCAAACTCAACATGTAAATGAAATGCCTTCCCTCCAGTGTGGGACATGACACCTGGGGATGAGCCTCCCTGGCACTGAGGGATCACTATCAAGTACCAACTGATGATGCAACTGGAAAATGACCTTGAATTGAAGGTTCAATGTGGATCTAGCAGAATATCCCTGTCTACATATAATAACATGACTTTAAAATGCTGTTTGGCCTAATGTAAGGGGGAAATGGAAAGGAGAAATGAGTTTATATGCCTACAAGTCTCTAAAAAAGAGTCTGGAGGCTGTCAGAAGGATTGCCCTTATGCACAACTGAGCAGAATCTAAGAGACAGATGAAGTAGATACAAGCCCAGGTATTGGTTCCTTTGAGGGCTAAAGAGACCCACGGGCTCTATGGTCATGGCAGATGGGGTTCACTGCCATGTCAGATGGCATGTATTTGGAGCTGGTGTTTCTGTGTGATGAAACTGGATTTAGATGGAATCTCTTTTCATTAGACTTTCATGCTACTTTACTGGAATTGTAGTTGGTGTTGGGGTTTAAGATATATTTAGGGGATTTGAATCTCTGGACTGACAATATGATAGCCAGGCCCTGAGCCTCAACAGACTTCAGCTCCTACAACCTGATATATTGGACTCACCTCACTCAGCTAAGATGGAGTTGAAGAAAGACAACCACCACACCATGGAGCCTAGAGTGCCTACATCTGAAAGCAGGAGGATTGCATCCAATATCCATGTGGAATCTGAACCTCCTCTTGACATAGAGATGCCACAGACATAACCAATCCAAGGTCCACAGAGAAAAGGTGGCATTGGAGTGGAGTGGGAAAAGTGGACATGGTGGCTGATATGGGTATGGGGAATGGCAGGAAGAGATGAGATGTGGAGGCGCCTTTGGGACTTAGAGTTGCCCTGGATGGTGCTGCAGGGGCAATCACTGGACATTGTAAATCCTCCCAAGGCCCACTGGATGGAATGTGGGAGAGTATGGGCCATGATGTGGACCATTGACCATGAGGTGCAGAGGTGCCCAGAGATATACTTACCAAATGCAATGGATGTATCATGATGATGGGAATGAGTGTTGCTGGGGGGGGGGAGTGGTGGGGTGGGGGTGGTGGGGTTGAATGGAACCTCATATTTTTTTTTAATGTAATATTTTTACAAAATCAATAAAAAAAATTGACAAAAAATATGAGGTTCCCATATACTTCACCCCCACTCTCCTCACTCCTCCCACATCAACAACCTCCTTCATCATTATGGCACATTCATTGCATTTGGTGAATACATTTGGGAGCACTGGGGCACAGCATGGGTAATAGTTTATATTGTAGTTTACACTCTCTCCCAGTACATTCATTGGGTTATATAATGTCCAGCATTTGCCCATGCAATATCATTTAGGACAACTTCAAGTCCAGGAAATGCCCCCACATCACATCTCTACTTCCCTCTCCCTGCTCTCAGCAACCACCATGGCCACTTTCTCCACATCAATGATAAAGTTGCAACTCCTACTAATCCAGTTCATTGGACTTACCCAGACCAGCTAACCCGGAGGTGAAGATGGTCAACCACCACATCAGGGAACTGAGAGTGCCTACAACAGCAAGCAGGAGAATCACATCCATCAACTATGTGGAATCTAAGCCCACTTTTGATATAGAAGTGAAGTGGACATCATCATCCCAGGGCCCATAGGATGGACGAATAGAATATGGATTTGAGTGGGCTTACAGGTATTCTACTATAGAGCTATTGTGACTAGATACTGGAAGAAATTGTATCATCTTTTAAGTGTACAATTCAGAGGTGTTAAAATGTTCACAGAATTCTACCACAATCACCCACTACCATAACCCAATATGTTCCATTACCTCAAACTCAAATCATGCACCTATTAAGCTATAAGTCCCTGATGATAGTTCCTGATAACATGTATTCTGCTCTATGTCTGTATGAATTTCCATAGATGATTTCATGTAAATGGGATCACATAATTTTCATCTATTTCTGTCTGTTTTTATTAACTCAATTTGATATCTGCAAGGTTAATCCATGAAATGGCAGGTATCAAAACTTCATTCACTTTCATGGCTGAATAATATCTCAGTGTATGTATATTCCACATTAATTTAACCATTCACATCTTAAGGGATACTTGAGTTGCTTCACATTTTGGCTATTGTGAATAATGCTACTATGAGGATTATTGTATATGTATCTATTTGAATCCTAATTGTCTATTATTTTGGATAAATACCAACAAGTGAGATAGCTGGGTCATGTGGAAAATCTATGTTCAACTTTCTCAGGAAGTGCCAAACTAATTTCCACAGTGGCTGCATCATTTTACAATCACACCAGGAATGTATGAGAGTTCCAAATTGTCCACATATTTACAAATCCTTGATATTTTCTGGTTTCTTTTTTTAATAATATCTAACATTGTGACTATGAAGTAGGTATCTCATTGAAGGTTTTATTTGCATTTGCTTAATGAATAGTGGTTTTGAGCATTTTTTTTTCTTTTGCCTATTTGCCATTTGTATATCTTTGAAAGAATATCTATTCCTGTCATTTGTCCATGTTTAAATTGGGTTACTTGTATTTTTGTTGTTGAATTGCAGCAGTTTTTTATATATACTAAACCTTTAGGTGCAATGGACACAACCAATCCAGTGTCCACATAGAAGAGGTGGCATTGGATTGGGAAAAGTGGACATAATGGACAAAGGGTATGGGGAAAGGCAGGAAGAGATGAGAGGTGGAGGCATCTTCGGGACATGGAGCTGCCCTGGATGGTGCTTCAGAGGTAATCACCGGACATTGTAAATCCTCACAGGGCCTACATGATGGAATAGAGGAGAGTATGGGCCATGATGTGAACCAATGTATATGAGGTGCAGAGGTGCCCAAAGATGTACTTACCAAATCCAATGGATGTGTCATGATGATGGGAACGAGTGTTGTTGGGGGGGGGGGGAGAGGGGGGGTGGGGGGGGTGGGGTTGAATGGGACCTCACATATATATTTTTAATGTAATATTATTACAAAGTCAATAAAAAATAAAAAAATTAAAAAAAAAAAAAAAAGGACAAAAAAAAAAAAAAAAAAAAAACCTTTATCAGATATATGGTGTGATGGTACCTCAGATAAACATGATCTTAATGTTAATCTAATCCTATGGTTCTGAATCAATTTTAATTAGTACTTTTTTATGATGCTTTATAAAAACTTGTCAAAAATAATTTATATTCATAAATGTTACCTAAAAAGTATATGGGATTTAAGCCTTGGATGTATAGCTATCAACTCTAGTATCAACTATAGGTTCAAATAGAAGTAACAATAGAACCATGTGTAGGGAAACCACAAATGAGACTAACTCTCACACTGGAGAATGTAAATTCTAAAGTAGAACCCACTGGCAGAGCACCAATCTTCTGAGTTATCTGCCTTGCATGTAGTGTCTGGACGTCTCAAGAGCCCTCAGAAGCTCCACTATTTGAAGCAATATTTACTGTGACTGTCAATGAGATCCTGCTGGGATGTGCAAAAGCAGACCTCTGGATGAACTCACAACTCACTTTGAATCTCTTTTCCATAAAAAGTCATTTACTCTTTCCCCTTTTTGTTCAAGGGTTTTTTCCAAGTGCATTGCTACATGGGCATTAGGTAACAATTCCTCATGCCTCGAAGTCACACCCCATGCTCAGGAGAAGGTATCGCATTTATATGCTGAATTTGGCTAAGAGAGAGGCCACATTTGAGAACCAGGGGGCTCTTTGGAGGCAACTCTTAGGTAACATATAGTACGAAGCCAAGTTTCACTTTAAAAAAGACTCCCATTAACTATAGTCTTCAATTTCAAGGGGCTGTCACAATGATCCATCTCCTTCACTAGTCACTGCCCTTGTACTTGGAAAACTCTTGCTTTCCCATTATCGAATGGGACAAAGCACTGCAGGATGGGGATTTGACATTTTTTCTATTATTGTGTGGATCTTCAGCTACAGTGACAATCCCCCATGAAGATTTGAACACATTTATATGCCTAATATATATGCCCAGGTAAACCGCCTCCCATATATCCCCCTTCACTAACACTCTTCAACAGTGAACCTAACCTGCCACAGTTGTAACTCTTATGTGATTCAAAACTTCTTCAAAAATGAAACCAACTAAATAACAAAATAAAATTAATAAGAAATGAAATAATGATAGCTTTTAAATAACAAATAAAAAGCAAGAAAATGGGAAAAATATTTCTGACATTATGACATCCCTGTAAGATCTGCATTATATGGACAATAATATTTTCTCTTATATGTTCCCCCAGTGTCACATTTTTATTTTTCATTCTATCTTCAAAGAAGCTTTAGGTTACAGAAAAGTCATGTACAGAATACAGGGTATTCTCATATACCCAATATCCTCTCCCTTTCCTCATTTTCCCTATTAATAACATTTTACATGTGGATGTTAAATTTATTACAATTGATGTAAAAATATTTAAGCATTGCTTTTAACCATTGGCAATGATTTACATTATGAGTCACATTTTGAATCACACACTTTCATAAATTTTAAAGAAATTTAAAATGGCTTGTATCATTATTGCAAGATCATGCTGAACAATTCTAATGCCCTAAAAATGTCCTATGTTCCATCTATTCTATTTTTCCCTCCTCCCATTCTTCGGGACCTATGGTAACTATTAAATTTCAATTTTTGAAGAATAAGATTCATAGTTACTTGCAAAAACAGCCAGAGCTTCACATAGTTGTCTGTTTTACTTTATTAGGCCTTGCCTATGTTCCTAAGAGACCCATGCCTCTCTATAAGACAACATATCAGGACACTCAAGGAAGAGAGTTAATATTTTCTTGTTTATTGTATGGGTCTCTACCCACTGATATAACAAACTATCACAAAATGAGCACTTATATTTTCCATAGAAGCCTGGTCCAGGTGTGCCCTCTCCCCTCTCCCATATGCCCCCCCCCAATCCAATCCCTTACACCAGAAACCTTCCCCTGCTATATTTGCCAAAAAAGCCCAAACATTCCTAATGTTGTAGTTTTAACCACAGACCTGCAAATTCCCAGAGTATATATGTGCCTTCCCCTGACCCTCACCCCAATTCCATGGATAGTCCTACCCAAAATTCCCACCCTTTCCCCCTCACAGGCCAGTATTGTCAAAACCAATAGCATCACTGCACTGCTATCATGCCTATCCTCTGCACAAATACACTCTTCCACCTTATAGATTTTGCCCATATGGTCATTGGATAACGACCCTCTATTCCCTTTCTGTCTCCTGTATAATTACCTTCCAGACTCTAGCTCTGAGCATCTGCTTAATTTCTTTAATTGCCATCAGTGAGGTAATGTAATATTTGTACTTCAGTGCCTGGCTTGTTTTACTCAGCATAAGGGCTTCAAGATTCATCCATGTTATCCTGTGTGTTAATGCTTCATTCTTTATTACAGCTGAGCAATATTACATTGTATGCATACCAGAGTTTGCTTATCCATTCATTTGTTGATGGACATTGTTTCCAACTTTCAGCAAAAGCGCATAATGCAAAATGAACATTGGTGTGCATATATCATTTTTTTTTTGTCCCTGCTTGCAATTTCTCTATGTGCTTTTTAACCATGGTTATTTCTTCTTTGAGGAAATGTCTATTCAAATCACTTGCCCATTTTTTTTAATGAGTTGTTTGTCTTTTTATTTTTGAGATGTAGAATTTCTTTATATATGCAGGATATTAGGTCCCCATCAGAATATGGTTATCAAGTATTTTCTCCCATTGAGTATACTGCCTTTTGACTTTCTTGACAAACTCCTATGAGGTGCAAATATTTTTCATTTTGAGGAGGTCCCATTTATCTATTGCTTCTTTCATTGCTTGTGCTTTGTGTGTAAAGTTCATGAAACCATTTCCTAATACAAATTCCTGTAGATGCTTCCCTACATTATCTTCCAAGATGTTTATGATCTTGGTTTTTATATTTAGATCTTTTATCCATCTTGAGTTAATTTCTGTATAAGGTGTGAGATTGCATTCCTCTCTCATTCTTTTGAATATGGATATCCAGTTCTCCAAGCACCATTTGTTGAAGAGGCCATTCTCTCCCAATTGAGTGGGCTTGGTGACTTTGCCAAATATCAGATGACTGTATATGTGTGGATCTATATGAGAACTCTCAATTTGGTTCCATTGTTCAGTATGTCTATCCTTGTCCCAATACCATGCAGTTTTGGGAACTGGAGCTCTGTAGTATGTTTTAAAGTTAGTTAGTGTGATTCCTCCAATTTGATTTTTATTTTAAAATATATCTTCAGCTATTCAGTGTCCCTTGCCTTTCCAAATAATTTTCATACCTAGCTTTTCCAATTCAGTAAAAAATTCTGTTATAATTTTTATTGGGATTACATTAAAATATAAATTAATTTGGGTAGGATATATGTCTTAATGATATTTAGTCTTCCTATCCATGAACAGGGAATATTTTTCCATTTATTTAGTTCTTTGATTTCTTTTAACAGTGTTTAACAGTTTTCTGCATATAAGTCCTTTACAACTTTAGTTAAATTTATTCCAAGTTATTTAATTCTTTGAAGGGTGATTGTAAACTCTTTTATAAGCTACAGAAGCTGTTGTAGATTTATCAGGGCTTTCTATGTATAGGATCATGTCATCTGCAAATAGTGAAATTTTTACTTCTTCCTCTCCAACTTTAATGCTTTTTTATCTTTTTGTTGCCTAAGTGCTCAAAGAAGTACTTCTAACACAATGATAAAGAGTTGTAACAGCAGGCATCCTTGTCTTGTTTCAGACCTTAGAGGGAATGATTAGGATTTCAGTATTGAATATGATAATAGCTGAGGATTTTTCATTTATACCTTTTATCATGTTGAGGGAGTTTTCTTCTATTTCTATCTTTTAAAGCATTTTTACCAGGAAAATGTGTTGTATTTTGTCAAATGTTTTTTCTGCTTCTACAGGGATGATCATGTGATTTTAATGTTCTTTTTCATGTTTTAATGTAGTGTATTACATTGTTAATTTTCTTATTTTAAACCACCCTTGCATAGCAAGGATGAAACCCACTTGATTATGGTGTATAATTTACTTGATGTGTTTTTGAATATGACTAATAACAACTTCCATAAGGATTTTAGTATCTAGGTTCGTTAGAGTGATTGGGCTATAGTTTTGCTCTCTTTCGACATCTTTATGTGGCTTTGGTATTAGGGTGATGTTGGCGTTATAGAATGAGTTAGGCAGTGTTCCCTCCACTTTTATTTTTTGGAAGAGGTTAATCTGGATTGGTGTTATTTCTTTCCAGTGTTTGGTAGAATTCACCTGTAAGCTATCTCATCCTGTGCTGTTCTTAGTTGGGAGGTTTATGATGATGAATTCAGACTCACTACTTGTGATTGGGCTGTTGAGTTCATCAATTTCACTTGGTGTGTTTCTAGGAATTTTTCCTTGTCCTCAAGTTATGTATTGTTTGCATAGAATTTTTAAAAGTGTCCTCTTACGAAACTTGTTATTTCTGGGGTCAGTGATGATATCTCCTTCCTTATTTTGATTTTATGTATTTGAATCTTCCTCTTTTTTCTTTGTTAGTCTAATAAGTGTTTGTTCATTTTATTAATCTTCTCAAAGAACCAGCTTTGGTTTTGTGTATTTTTTCTAGTGCTTTCTTAATTTCAGTTTCATTTAGCTCTGCTCTAATCTTTGTTATTTCTTTCTTTCTACTTACTTTGGGATTCGTTTGTTGTTCTTTTTCTAATTTCTCCAGGTGTGTGGTTAGGTCTTTGATTTTAACTCTTTCTTCCTTTTTAATATAGGCATTTATGGCAATGAATTTCCCTGTCAGTACTTCTTTTGCTGTATCCCATGGGTTTTGATATGTTGTGTAGTCATTTTATTTCATTTCAAGGTAGTTACTGATTTCTTTGTAATTTTCTCATAACCCACTGATTGTCTAAGAATGTGTTGTTTAACTTCCATATCTTTGCACCTAATTTGGTTCTCTGTCCCTCACTGATTTCCAGCATCATTCCATTGTGAATAAGAAATTACTTTGTATAGTTTCAAACATTCTTAATTCATTGAGAGTTGTTCTATGGCCTTATTTGTGGTCTATCCTGGAGAATGATCCATGTGCATTCAAGACTAATGTACATAGCCATGTATTTCTGTGTAACGTTCTGTATATGTCTATTAGGTAAAGGTCTTCTAATGCATTAATCAAAGTCTTCATTTCTTTATTGATTCTCTGTCAAGATGTTCAGTGTAATGGTCAAAATGGTATATTAAATCTCCTCACTATATTTGTAGAAGCATCTATTTTTCCACATATTTTTTCAATGTTTTCCTCATGCACTTTGCAGTGCCTTTGTTAGGGGCATAACTGTTTATGAATTTTCTTTTTTCTTGATAGGTTATTACTTTTATTAATATACAGCATCCTTCTTTGTCTCTCACAATAATTTGCATTTAAAATCTATTTTGTCTGATATTAGTATAGATACTCCTGCTCTTTTTTGTTTATTGTTTACATGTAAAATTGGTTTCCATTCTTTCCTTTTCAACTTCCTTTTGTCACTGGGTCTAAGATGAGTTTCTTGTAGAAAACATATAGATGAGTCTTATTTCCTTATCACCTACCTTGGCAGCACTATATTCTCTCATAGTAACATGCAATTTTTTTCACTAAGAGTTGGAGCTGTTGGGCCCCAAGGGACTGGTCCTGTAATGCCTGCCACTTCTGTATTAGTATGGGGTGCACCCTTGGCAGTGACTCATCTTGATTGAGATGTTTCTGCCCCTTTCCCTTTGTCTGCCCCTTGCTGCCCTTTCTATCTCTTCACCTTCTGAAATGCCTGTAATGCATATGTTTGTGTGTTTCATGTGGTCATTCAAATCCCTCAGTCCCAGATGGATTTTTTTCTATCTTTTTATCTATCTGTTCTACCTTTTTCAGATGTACTGCCTTCCTCATCACTGATTCTTTCCTCTGCCTGTTCAAATCTGCTGTTATGTGCTTCCAGTGTATTTTTGATTTCTGGTATTGGCCATTAATCATCATCATATCCATTAGTTTTTAATGTATGTTTGCAAAATTTCTTAGATATGTTCTCCCAGTGTCTTCTTAATATCCTTAATCTCAGTAACTCTTTGGCCGATTATTATACTGTATACGCTCTGGTTTCATACTGTGGGTGAGTTAGACTATGACTAAGTTTGACTGCTTGTAAAACAAGTTCAGGAAAGAATTGTAGAAATGGGAGAGGAAGTAATCCTGATAAGCAGCAGGTTTGCCCTGAAGAGAGGGTAGTGTTTCGATTATGGCTGGCTTTCCAAAACAAATAAAAAACATTAGAAGAAAAAAATTCTACAGAGTGTGAGATGGCAAAAAGGAAAATGATTTTACATATAATTAAAATGTTTATGAAACTTAAGAAGTATATTCAGACATTCCAGATAAAAGGAAACTCGTAACATTTGTTGCCAAAAGTCCTGTGGTAAGGGAAACATGGCCAATGGGTGAGGAAGGTAATTCTAAATTCTCACTAAAACAATGAAGAAGGAGCCAGGACCTGTCTTGGGGACCTGCTTTAGGATTCAGGAAACCAGGACAATGCTTCAAAACTCCCAGGAAAATGAGGGTTAAAGAGAAGAAGAGGTCAAAACAAGTAACCATGAATTACTAAACCTTCCAGCTGCAAGAAAAGGCTCCCCTCCCCCACCCCTGAGATATTGTAAGCATAAATTCCTGGCAAATTGTATCTGAGAGGAAAGTAAACATCTTCCTTCCTGTCAGCTCCTTTATATATATATATATATATATATATATATATATATATATAATGAGAAGGCACTCTGAGTTATCTGGAAGGGTACTGGTTAAATAGTGAAGGCAAGGGAAAATCATGGATTGCTTGCCTTAGTGACTGGAACTGGCACACATACGCTGCCCTCAGGAAAAAGAGTTTAGGTGGAACCACTGGCTCCCTGGTTCAAATGGGATTTGGACTGCAGATTCCCTGTGAGGAAGAGGGGTCTGAGAGAATGGAGAGTTAATTCTCTGTGGTGAGTTTGGTCAGAAAGTTCCACCTTGAATATGGGGACCCTGACTTGATAGGGAAAGGGGAGGGGGATCTCCTCAAGCAGGGTGTCATGCCCAGCCACCTAAGTAAAGAGAGGAATTACATCAGAGAGGAGGCAGAGGCAGGCTGATAATCAGCAGGACTCCTGTGGACTGCAGGAATCTAACCTGCTTGAGGAAGAAAGAGCAGATAACCTTCTGAAAGGCAAATTAACCTAAGGAGCCAGAAGAGTTAAGTGGAAGCTCTCCTGCCTAACATATGTGAGATGACTGCTTCAATTCCTGGCTATTCTTTGAGCAGTGATCCACAAGGTTATCAGGCATCCAGCTGAAACTTTATGAAAGGGAACTTCTAGATATTTTCTTTACACTAACTTTTATGGGATCTTTTATTTCTAAGAAAAAAGGTCCTTTTCATTATTTCCCTCATTTTACTCATTAAAACCCAGTTCAAAACCTTCAGAGGCAGGCTGAAGGGTGAGTGATCGATGAACACCAGCAGTCTAAGAAGATTCTTAGGGAACTAAGGGAGAAGGATATTTTTCTATATTTATTTATTTATTTATTTTTCCTCCCTCTTTCTTAAACAATAAGTCACTGCTATCTTGTCTCTTCTTTGCTGTGTTTCCCCTTACTTTGTTTCTCAGCATAGTAGATTTTCTTTTCTTTTTTACTGATTTACTCTACCTATGCTATTACCTTTCTCTCCTTCATCTTTATATTTTCTGTTTTCTGTTATTGTTCCATCATTCCACTTCTTTAATTTGTTCTTCAATTTTTCTTCTTTTTATTTCATTTTTTCTCTTTTTTCTTCTGTTTACTTTTACTTTTTTCTTTCTCTCTGTCTTTGTTTCCCCCTCTTATTACCAGTCCAGTCTTTTAATTCATTCTGTATATTCTTCCTATTCTGTTTCTTGTTTCTTTGTTTCTTTTCCACTTTTTGTAACTTATTCCTCAGTGTTTCCTACTTGGTTAATTATACAATTTCCTAGGTCTTTTACTGTTTCTCTCCTACCTTTTACTATTATTATTACTTTTTATTCTTTTTCTCTTCCTATCTCTTCCTATTCTCTGTTCCTAATTTTTTTTCTTTCGAAGAAATATATACAACAACAAAGAAATACGATAAGAGGAACAAAGTGTCAAAGAGAAAACTTAACACACACACATGAGCAACAACAAAGTAAAATCATAAATTAGAGAGAGAAACTAATCCACTGAATAAATACATCAAGATAAAAAGATGCGTAGGCATCAACAAAAAGTTTCAAGCCATACTAAGGAACAGGAAGACATTGCCCAGTCCAACAAACAAACTAAAACAACTTAGTGAAGTGAAGGAAGAGATTAAGAATATTAAAAAGACACTGGGAGAATATGTAGAAGAAATTATAAACATACAAAAAATGATAACAGATATGATGGTGATGAATGGCATAATCCAAAATTTTTAAATGCACTGGAAGCATATAACGACAGATTTGAACAGGCAGAGGAAAACTCAGTGATGTGGAAGACAGATTATCTGAAATAAAGCAAATAGTACAACAGATAGATCAAGAGCGAAAAAAGTTAGAAGGGACTTAAGATTTTGAAGGACAACATGGAAAGTACAAACATACACATTATAGGTCTCCCAGAGGAGTGAAAAATTCTCAACCCTATTCAAAGACATGGATGTACATTTCCAGAAAGTGCAGTACAACCTAAACAGTATAAATCATAACAAGTCTCCTCCAAGACATATGTGTCAAATTGTACAATGATCAAATAAAACATACTGAAAGCAGGAAGAGAAAAGAGAACCATAACATACAAGGGAAGCTTGATAAGATTAAGTGCTGATTTCTTGTCTGAAACCATGGAGGCATGAAGGCAGTGGTATGATACAGGTAAGGAAGATAAAGGTAAAAAACTTCAGATCAAGAAGTCTTTATCCAGCAAAGGTGGCATTAGAAAATGAGGGAGAATTCAAAATAGTCACAGATAAACAGAAATCAAGAGAGTATATCAATAAGAAATCTGTCCTTCAAGAAATCCTAAGGGGAGTTCTGCAGGTCAAAAGGATAAAACAGGTGAAAGAGAGAGAGAAAAGTGTAAAAACTACTAAAAAGATAGAAAAAGAAATAAAAACAACATATGGCATACATAAACATAAAGAAAATATGGCTAATAAAAGTAATTCCTTGACGATAATACCAATGAATATTAATGGATTAAACTCATCACTCAAGAGAAACAGACTGGCATAATGAATATGGAAATATGACCCATCTATATGCTGTCTAAAAGAAACCCATCTTTTACCCAGGGATGAAAGGTCACTGAAAGTGAAATACTGGAAAACAATTTTAAAAGCACACAATTGCCAGAAAAAGGGCAGGAGTAGCTATACTAATATTGGACAAAAATAGATTTTAAAACAAAACTATTATAAGAGACAAAGAAAGTCACTATATGCTTATGAAAGGGGGTAATCTATCAAGAAGAAAGAACAATCATAAACATTTATGCACCTAACCAAGGATCCTCAGAACAAATGGGCAAACACTGGAAAAAACTAAGTGGAGAAATAGATATCTCCACATTTGTACTCGGAAATTTAATACACCATTATCACCCTTAGACAGAAAATCTTGACAGAGAATCAATAAATAAAGGCTTTGAATAATACATTAGAGGACCTAGAACTAATTCACATATACAGAACATTACACCAAAAATACAGCAGTTTTATACATTCTTCTTGAGTGCACATAAGTCGTTCTCCAGGATAAACCACGTGCTATGCCACAGAACAACTCTCAATGAATTGAGAATCATTGAAATTATACAGAGTAATTTCTCTTATCACAATGGAATGAAGCTGGAAATCAGTAAGGAGCATAAAACTAATTACGCACAAAGATATAGAAGTTAAAAACACATGCTTTGACAGTGAGTCAAGGAGGAAATCTCAAAAGAAATAAGTAACTGCTTTGAAATGAATGAAAATGACAACACAATGTATCAAAATCTATGAAAGGGAAATTCATAGACACAAATGCCTATGTTAAAAAAGAAGAAAGAGCTAAAATCACAGACCTATGTGCATAATTGGAGGAATTAGAAAAAGGACAGCAAGCTAAGCCCAATGGATGTAGAAAGAAAGAGATACTGAAGATTAGAGAAGAACTAAATGAAATTGAAAATAAAAAGCACTAGAGAAAATAAAAACAAAATACTTGTTCTTTGGGAAGGTTATTAAAATTGACAAACCTTTATTTAGACTAACAAAGAAAAAAAGAGAGAAGATGCATATAAGTAAAATAAGAAATGAAGAAGGGGATATCGCCACTGGTGCCACAGACATAGAGTCTAATAAAGGATACTTTGAAAATCTATATGCTAACAAGATGGATAATTTATAGGAAATGGACAAATTCCTAGAAACACACAAGCAGCCTACATTGGTAAAGAGGAAACTGATGAACTCAACAGACCAATTTCAAATAAGGAAACAGAATTAACCATCACAAACCTCACAACTAAGAAGAGGCCAGGACCAGATGAATTCACAAATGAATTCCACCAAAAATTCTGGAAAAAACTAACACTGATTCAACTTAAACTCTTCCAAAGAATAGAAGTGAAGGGAACATTGCTTACCTCATTCTGTGAAGCCAACATCACCCTAATATTAAAGCCAAAAACACCACAGGAAAGGAAACTACAGACCAGTCTCTCTAATGAAACTAGATGTTAACTCCTCAACCAAACACTTGCTAAACATATTCAACAACATATCAAATGAATTATACACCATGACCAAGTGGGTTTCTTCCCTGGCATGCAAGGATTGTTCAACATAAGAAAATCAATCAATGTAATACACCACATAAACAGATCCAAAGAAAAACCATACCATCATCTCTATGATGCAGAAAAAAAAAATTCAACAAATTACAACACCCTTTCCTGAGAAAAATACTACAGAAGATAAGAATAGAAGGAAACTTCCTCATCATGACAAAGGGTACATATGAAAAATCCACAGGAAACATCATGTTCAAATTTGAAATCCAAAAAACTTTCTCTCTGAGATGGAGGAAAAGACAAGGATGATCACATTTACCATTTCTATTTAACATCGTGTTAGAAGTACTTGCTCAAGCATGTTGGAAAGAAAAAGATATAAAATGCATCCAAATTGGAAAGGAAGGAATGGAAATTAAGCATTTGCAGATGACATAATCCTGTACATAGAAAGTCCTGATAAATCTACAGCAAAGTTTCTAGAGCTTATAAATGAGTTCAGTAAAGTCACAAGATATAAGATCAACATACAAAAATCGTAGTATTTCTGTACTCCAATAATGAGCAATTTGAGTTGGAAATCAAGAAAATAATCCCATTTATTTTATTTGCAACAGCAATAGCAACAAGGAGAATCAAATACTTAGTAATAAATTTAACTACAGATGCAACTTACTTGTACACAAAAAACTACGCAACACTGTTAAAGGAAATCAAGCCCCATGAAAATCAATGCAACATTTTAACTCAACTAGAAAAACTAACTATTAGATTTATTTGGAAGGACAAGATGCCCAAATAGCCAAAGACCTACTGAAAAGAAAAATGAAAGTGGAGGAGTGCTACCTAATTTTAAAACATACTGAAAATCTACAGTGTTCAAAATTGCATGGTATTGGCACAAGAATAGTTATACTGAACAATGGGACTGAATTGAGAGTTCTGATACATATTCTCACATATATAGTCAAAGTATATTCAATAGGGTCATAAAACCCATTCAACTAGGAGAGAATGGCTTCTTCAACAAATGGTATTTGGAAAAGTAGATATCCATATTCAAAAGAATGGGAGAGCAACACCATCTCATACCCTATATAAAAATTAACTTAAGCTGTATCAAAGATGTAAATAAAAGAGCTAAGATCATATAGAGCTTAGAAGATAATGTAAGGAAGCATCTAAAAGATCTTTTATAAAGAAATGTTCTCATGAACTTAAAACCCAATGCATGAGCAATGAAAGAAAAAATAGATAAATAGGACCTCCTCAAAATTAAAAATGTTTGCACCTCAAAGGAGTATGTTAAGAAAGTGAAAAGGCAGCCTAAACAATGGGAGAAAATATTTGGTACCCATATATCTCATAGGGGCCTAATATCCAGCACATGTAAAGAAATCCTACACCTTGAAAATAAAAAGGCAGACAACCTATTTAAAATATGAACAAGTGATTTGAATAGACACTTCTCCAAAGAAGAAATAAAATATGGCTACAAAGCACATGAAAAGATGCTCAACATCACTAGCTATTAGGAAAATGCAAATCAAAACTACAATGAGATATTTTCTTACACCCATTAAGCTGGTGGTTATTAAAAACTAGAAGACTGCAAATGTTGGAAAGGATGTGGAGGAAAGGGAACCCTCTTCCACATATGGTGGGAATGCAGAAAAATACTGCCACTGTGGAGAATAGTTTGGCAGTTCCTCAGAAACCTAACAAGGGAACTGCTATACAGTCCAGCAATTCCACTGCAGGGTGTATTCCAAGAACATTGGAAAGCAAGGACATGAACAAATATATGCACACGATGTTCATAACTGCATTATTCACAGTTGCCAAAAGTTGAAATCAACCCAAATGCCTTTCCACAGATGAATGGATAAACAAATTTTGATATATACATACAATGGAATATTACTCAGCTGTAAGAAGGAATACAGTATTAACAAATGGGATTAAGTGGATGAATCTTGAGGACCTTATGTTGAGTGAAGCTAGTCAGGCACTGTAGGACAAATGTTACATGACCTCATTTATATGAATTAAACAAATTGAGCAGATTCACAGAGCTAGAGTCTGGAAGATAGGTTTATAGGAAATAGAAAGGGAGAAGAAGGTTATGAGCCAATGTCTATATGGGCAAAATCTATGATACGGTGAAAGTGTGTAGTTGTACAGTGGAGGGGTATGATAATGGTGTAATGATACTTTTGGTACAGGTGGTGCTGTTTTTTTTTCAGTGGGGTGGGGTAGGTAGGATGGACTGGACTTTCCATGGAAATGGGAGAAGGGCTGTGGGAGGAAGCAGGTGAATACTTGGGATTGGCAGATACATGGCTGAAACTACAATTCTGAAAATGCTCTTTTGGCAATAAGGCAAATGAGGGTTGCTTGTTTTAGGTATATGTGGGGAGCATTTGGGTCAGGACACATCTGGGCCAGCTTTCTAGGGATTGTGTGAGTGCTCATCTTTCAATGATATGTTCTATCAGTGGATGAATACCCACATAGTGAGTGGGAAGCTGTTGGACTCCCACCATTGGGAGGCCTGCTACGTTCTCAAACAGAGTAGTGGGAGTCTCTTAAGAGCATGGGTGGTGCCTAAAGGAGAGGACAGACCAGTGTGTCAAGTCCTCAGTGTTGTTGTAAGTAAATATGAGTCTCGTCCTTCAAGGTGTGGAGGCTTGTGGTTGCTGTGGGTCCGGAGGGGAAGGGAAGGAAGAAATAGAATAAATGGAAAAGGGGGTATTTTGAGGGTGATGGAAGTATTCTACATGATCTCTATATGATGAATACAGGTGATGTTAAATTCCATCAAGTTCATAAAAGAGTATGGTCCAAAATATAAACGACAACGTAAACCTTTGATCATGGTTGTTAGCTAGGTTTCTATATTTGCACACCAGTTGTAATAAATGTACCATCTACATATAAAATTGTATTAATAGAGAAGAAGGGAAAAGGGGGAGGATGTTGGGTATATCAGGGTCCCAGTATTCAGTATGTGACTTTTCTGTAACCTAAAACTTCTTTGAGGACAAAATGGAAAAAAAAGTAAGACACTGTGGGAATAAATGAGAGAAAATGTCACTGTACATAAAGTAGAACAGATCTTACAGTGATGAAAGACAAAATGTCAAAAAATATTTTTTCATTATTTTTTTATTATCCCAGATTTCAATTTTTTAAAATTTTGTATTTATTTCTTATTTTTAAAACTATCATTATTATTTCAATTTCTTAATAATTATATTTGGCTATTTTATTGTCTTCATTTTTGAAGAATTTTCGGATCACAGAAGGGTTACAACTGTGAAAGGGAGGATCATTGGTGTGGAGGGTCAGAGATGGGAGATATATCAAAGGAAGCTCACCCAGGCATACATATAAGGCATATAAAAGTTTTCAAATGTTTATGAGACATTATCAAGTGTGGAGAGTCACACAATAACTGAAGAAATATTACATTCTATCTTGGGGAGATCTGCCACATTCTTCAAAGGATCAGCAAGACTCCCCCAAGTACAGGGGCAATGATGGGCCCATGATATTGATGACTGTGCATAAGAACTTTTACTCTTGAATTTGAAACTTAGCCTGGTATTACAGATTGTCTAAGAGTTGCCTCTTTGGATCCTCCTTTTTGCTCAAATGTGGCCTCTCTCTAAGCCGAGCTCAACATATAAACACATTACTTTTGCCCCAGTGTGAGACATGACTCCTGGGGATGAGCCTCCCTGGAATTGAGGGATTAATGCCAAGCACCATCTAACAATGCAACTTGAAAAAGACCTTGAGCAAACTGGGGTAAATGTAAAGACTAAAGAGTTTACATGGCTACAAGACTTCAAAGTGAGTTGGGAGGTCTTTCCAGATGTTATGCTTATGCAAGTCTCAGGAGGATTTCTTTGACTGTCAGTATATATATTACCCCAAATAGTGAGGCTCCTGAGGACTCTGAAGACATCTAGACACTATAGTCAGGACAGACAGCTCAGGAATTTAGTGCCTTACTAGTGGGCCTTACTTAGGAATTTAGGCTCTCCAGTGTGACAGACTCATTTGTGTTTTCCCTACACTTTGCTCTTCTGTCCTATTTGAACTCATAATTAGTACTAGAGTTGGTAGGTGTACACTCATGAGACTTAAATTCTTTGACTGCCCATGTGTGGGCAGGAATCTGAATCTCCACAGAGATCTAAAATCTAATCTGCAGTTCATTGGCCTCACCCAAGACAACCAACAAGGTGGTGATGATGAGCAACTAACATACCAAGGAACTGAGAGAGTCTACAACTGCAAGCAAGAGAGTCCCATCCATCATCCATACAAGATCAAAGCCCCCTCTCAATTAGAGGTGGAGTGGTCATCACCATCCCAGAATACTCAGGATTAGGAAGTGAACTATGGACTAACCTAGACTTACTGGTATTCTGCTATTGACTTAGTGTGATTCTAGCAATGGAAGAATTTATATCAATGATGTGCAGGCAGTGACCACTGCAGGTTCTGAGGGCAGGGAGAGGGACATACAGTTGTAATATGGGAATATTTTTAGGACCTGGGGTTGTCCTGAATGATATTGCAGTGACAGATGCAGGCCATTATATATCTTGTCATAACCTACAGAATTTGGTGGGTGAGAATGTAAAGTACACTTTAAACTTTCATCCAAGTTTAGTAGCAATGATAAAAAAATGTGCTCATCAATTGCAATGAATGTACCACACTAATGAGGGATTTTGTTAATGTGGGAAGGTGTGGAAGATGTGGCAATTGGGAGTGAGTGAGGCAATTGGGATTCCCCTATATTTTTTAGGTAACATTTATAAAACTAAATATCTTTTTAAAAATAAAAAAGAAACAACAACAGAAAACCAAACTTCTTGTGGTATAAAAGAAGCTAAAAGAAGCTATCCAGGCTGCAGTATATGATGTTAGAGGAAACTTTGAATCTTCAAAAAGAAATGAAGTTTGCAAGACATGGGAGATATATGAAATTTTTTAAAAAGACAGCTATCTGAGTATGTAAAATAATAGCATTATAATTTCAGAGTTCTAACACATATAGAAATAAAATATATGGAAACAATGGATGAAATCCCAAGATCTTAAAAAATTTTAGGATTCTTATATTTTATGTGAAAAGGTATAGTATTTTCTTTTTTATTAGGAAGTTGTTTATTTACAGAAAAATCATGCAGGAAGTATAGAGAGGACATTTATCACCTCACAAACAAAGATTTCCTTATTATTAACATTGCATCAGAGTGATGCTTTCATTACAATTGTTGAAAAAATATTATCATTAATAAACTGTTGGCTATCCACCATAGATTACATTAGGGTAAACCATGGTGTTGTTCAATTCTATAGTTATTTTTTTAAATTTTTATTCTGTAACATATTGTGTTAGTCTGCTAGGCTGTGAAAATGCAGATGTACTAGAAATGGATTGTCTTCTAACAGTGGGAATTTCTAAGTTTATGAGCTGACAGTTCTGAGGCTGGGAAAATGTCCAAACCAAGTCATCAAGATGGTACATTTTTCCTGATGACTGACTGCCTGCAATCCTGGGCTCCTCTGGTACATGGCAGGACACATGGTGGCATTGGCTGGCCTCACCTCCTCTTCCAGGTTTCATTGTTGCTTGTAGCTTCTTGCATCCACACTTTCTCTTTCTTTTTCTGAATTTCACTATCTAATAAAGGAGTTTAATAAGAGGATTAAGACCCACCCTGGACCACCCTTAACCAAAATGAGGAAGTAACATAATCAAAAGGACTCACCCAAACTAGGTTCAAACACACAGAGATGTTCTAGCTCCAAGAACACAGTTTTCTTGGGGTAAATAGAGTCTAAATGCATCACACGTATATAATCTAAAATTTTTCATTTTCACTACTTCCTACTATCACCATCATCCATTAGCAAAATTTTCCCATCAACCCAAACAGAAACTCTGGAGCAATTAATCATTAACTCCTCATTCCCTACCCCCAAGCCAGTCCCAAGTAAATTGTATTCTAGTTTCTAACTGTACGAATTTTCATATTTTATTTTTTTCTTATTAAAGAGATCATAGAATATTTGTTCTTTTAGGTCTTGCTTATTTAAATCATTATGATTTCAAGTTCTTACATGTTGTTGAATATAGGAGAACTTAATTTCTTTTTATTGCTGAATAATATTCCTTTTTAGGAATATACAAACATTTGTTTATACATTCATGTGAAGTTGGATATTTGGGTTGCTTCCATCTTTTGCCACTTGTGAATAATACCAATAATAACGTTGGTGTAAAAATACCTGCTCAAGGTCCTGATTTCAATTTTTTATGGTATATTCCTGGATTACTGGATATATATGTAACCCCTGAGGAGTCTCTAAACCATTTTCAACAGCAGCTGCACCAGCATCATTTTACTTTTCCTACATAATGATCAAGTTTTCCAATTGATCCACATCACCTTGAATATTTGTTATTTTCTGTTTTTGATAGTAGGCCTTTTGTGGGTATGAAATGGTATCTCATTCTACTTCTGATTTGCCTCTCCTGAATGGTATTGATGTTGTATATCTTTTCAAGTACTTATTGACAATTTATATATTTTCTTTGGAGAAATATATTTTCTTATTTTCCCATTTTTTTAATTTGGTTGTATATCTTCCTACTGTTGACTTGTAAGATTTCTTCATATATTCTGGATAATAAACACATCAGATACATTATTTCTTTTTTTTTCTATTCTGTGTGTTTATTTTTACTTTCATGATAAGGTAAATTCATAAACTATATTTTAAAATATTTATGAAGTCCCATTTATCTATCTTTCTTCTTTTGTTCCTGTATGGTGGTATAAATGCTAAGGAAACAATGAGTAATGCAAGGTCCTACAGAGTTTTCCCTATGTTTTTCTCACTAGAAGTTTGTATTATATTATACAGTCGATAACTGAGATCAAAATAAACTTGTCCCATGCATCCTTAAGTGGGTAAAGGAAGGCTGAACCCTTGCTAACTTCACCTGCCATCTTGCTTCAACATTTGGCAACAGATTTTGGTAAGGAAGTAACCTTGAGTTGGACTCTTTAGGACCTTGTAATTGTAAGCTTTTACACCAAGTCAACAGACTTCTGGTAGTTTTCATCAGCATCAATTTGGCTGACTAATACAAGTACAGTGAACACCTTAACAATATTTGGTCTTAAAGTCCATGAACATGGGATGTTTTCCATATTTTAGTCTTTTATTAATTCTGCTAGCAATGCTTGCAGCTTGATCTGCATTAGAGTTTTACACCCTTGGCTAAATTAATATTATTTATTTGATTATTTTTTTTATTTGTACACATATATAGAAATTTTTCTTGATTTCCCCTTAAAATTTTTCATTACTAATGATAGAACTATCACTGACTTTTGTTTTGATATTGAATACCCCACTTTGTTGACTTAGTTATTCACTCTTAGCTTTGTGGTTGATTTTTCATAATTTTCTATATATAGGATCATTTCATCTGCAAACAGGAAATTTTACTACTTCCTTTCCAATTTGAATGCCTTCTATTTTCTTCACTAGTTACTCTTATCAGGGTTGGCTTCCAGATTCTTGGTCACAAAGCAAGGAAGAATTAAAGGACAAGTCACAGGCTAAGCAAGCAAGAAAAGTGTTTAATGTGAAGTGAAAGTGCACATTCTTGACGCATGCACGAGAGAGAGAGAGAGAGGAACACATGCTAGGAGGTGGGGATAGAATTTATTAAGGTTGCTTTTCCTCCTCCTCCTCCCTGTATGCTAAGTAGGGATTGTAACCAGCAGCATTTCAGATTGGCTCCTTTCTGGGCTTCCCATTAGCCTATAACATAAGCCACTTCAGTTTCTTCCCTGTTGGCTTCAGGGGGCCAATAAGAAAGACCTCCTATTTGGGGACCCCTTGGGCTTCCTCAGTTGGGACTTTCATACAGGACTTTGTAACCATGTACTTGGCAGGGTTTCAGTTGTAATGATTACAGCTTTGTTGTAATTCTGACTGCCTTCCTTTGTTCTTTATGCTAACTTACCTCACTCTGGCTAGAACATACATCACTATGTTGAATAATATTGGTGCAGTGATCATCCTTGTCTTGTCCTTCAATATGATGTTCATTGTTGGATTTTCATATATGATCTTTATTTTTTTTTTTAGATAATTTCCCACTCTTCCTAAGTTTTTGAGTGTTTTTGCAAGAAGGGGACTGCATTTGGCCAGATAACTTTTCTGTATTGACTTAGAGGGTCATTTTTAAAATTTTATTTCTTTTTATTTTTGTACTTAACTTTGTTAATATGATGTATTATATTAACTGATTTTCTTATGTTGAACCACCATTGTATATTTGGGATAAATCTTATTCGATCATGGTGTGTAATTCCTTTAACATGCTCTTGAATTTTGTTTGCTAGAGTTTTGTTAAATATTCATACATCAATATTCATAAGGGATAGTGGTCCTAAATTTTATTGATTTATCTTTATATGGCTTCGGTATAAATGTGATGTTAAACACACAGAATGAATTAGGGAGTTGCCCTCTTATTCAATTTTGTGGAGGATTATGAGCAGGATTAGTGTTTTTGGAATGTTGGTGAGTTCACCAGTGGACCCATCTTGTCCTGTGATTTTGTTGTGATTCCTTGAATATTGATTTGATCCATTTACTTCATTTTGGTCATTTTTATCATCAATTTCTTCTTATGTAAGTGTAGATATTTTATATGTTTCTATAAATTTACTCATTCATATTTTTTACCTATTTTGTCAGGGTACAAATGATCATCGTATCCTCACATACTCTTTTTTTTTTTTTTTTTTTTCTGTGCGGTTGATAGTAATGTCTCTCTTTCATTACTGATTTTAACTATTTCTGTGCTCTATTTTTTGTCAGACTAGCTAAAGTTATATTGATTTTTTCTAAGAAACATTTTTTTAATTTCATTGATCTTCTCGATTATGTTTTATAATCTATTTCATTTATTTCTACTATAATCTTTGTTCTTTTAGTCTAATTGCTTTCTTTGGATATATTATGCTCGTCATTGCCTAATACTTCAAGTTATGAGATTAAATCTCATATTTGAGAATTTTCTCCTTTTTTGATGTGAGAATTCAGAGCTATAAATTTCCCTCTCACCACATTATTCAAATGTCGATGAATATTCCTCCTGCCAATTTCTCTCTTCTTTCTACTGAGTCTCCGCTTATGACTGTATTCGTATTCCTGAAAGTATCCCTCATTTCTCTAAGGCTCTATTCATATTCTTCTATATTTTTTTTATTTCCATCTTCAATCTTAATCATGTTAATTGAGTTATTTTCTATTTCACTGATTCTTCTTTCTGTATATCCAATATCTGGTCTTCATTGATGATATTCAATATTTTATCTTGTTCCTTAGAAAGGGTCATGGTTTCTTGTCTTTGAATTGTAAAAAAAAAAAAGTGCTTTCCAATGTATATTTTAATTTTTTAATGTTCATATTGTAGAATTTAGTCTCTAAGCTGTCTGTTTCTTAAGTTTGTATCCAGATAGATCTATACCAAATATATCATTGGGTGCCATGAGCTAACAAAACAAACAAAAAATATCTTTCAATGCCTTTGAATGTTGGCTCTGTGTTGGCTGGGTATTCTCCTTCAGAATCTCTCTCTCCCATTAAGAAGAACAGCACAAAAGTGTGGGGCCCTATCTTTTTCTGAGCCTGAGTATTCTCCTGGGTTTGTTTCTGGGCCTTAGAAATTCTCCTGTTTACTGGAATTGGAATTCCTCCCCTATCCTTATGAAAGAGAATTTTCCTCCTTCTCAATGCTTTATTGTAAAATTCAAAGCCAAGAATCCAAGTCCCCAGGTAGATTTGAATTGTTTCTTATACTGCTTTAACTGACTCTGCCTTTAAGGCAAGTTCTGGGAAAAGCAAGGAGATTGGGCATATGGGTTAGGTTTCAGTTTGCCACTGGATAGATTAGAACCCACATATACATGCAATCCAGTATGCCCATAGGGGTTACTCTTCTCCCTCTAAAACAGAGTTTGGGACCCACAAAAACAGCTCAGGTCTACTCCACCCTGTGCCAGTGAGGGTTTGGTATAGAGATGAGCTTCTCCTACCAGTTTTAAGTTGCATTTTCTTGAGTCAAGGCTCATCCTGTTATTAAAATCATTTTTCTTTTCTTTAGTGTTGATGAAGATACTTTGGCCTTTTTATGCAGGTCTTAAAGATTCTGTCAGTGAACAGACCCTGGAATGATTTATGCTGTCATCTTGGTTGCCTAGAAGCAATCATAATAATATTAAGAGCTTTACAATAATTGAAGGATGTCCATTTTATCCCTTAGAGAAAACACTAGCAATATAATTTCATGAAACATGGTTAAAAAATCTAACAGAAAAAATATAATATTAAATATTATACTAAACAAACACAAGTCATTAGAGAAATATCAAAATTTTAAAATATATGACAAAAAATGAAAAATTCATATAAATTAGGATTTTAAGCAAAAATAGACTAAACACGCCAATTAAAGTCCCTGAAATTGAATCCATTAAAAAGTAAGCCCCAAGTATATGATGTTATAAGAAATAGCTGAATAACAAAATGATGTAATCATGTACACCTGTAAATTTAAGCAAATAAAAATACTGTGCAAATTAGTACTATTAGGGAAAGTGAATTTCTGCATTCCAGACATATGGATAGAATAAAATTATATAGTATCAATTTTTTGGAAAATTATAAACTTTCTTAACAGAGTTTCAAAGCAAATAATAAATTCTGAGAATTAAAAAGAGAAGTATAATTTTAACATGATGGTATTGAATAATTAGCAGGAGTACAACTTTTAATTTGCCTGAAGTATAGGACAAAGAATTAATATTTTCTACCTGTTCCTATTCTTGAACTTCTGCCAAAATAATTTTACAATTAGAGAACATATATTGGATTACTACCAACCAAGATTTACCTAAGGATTTGTCATAAAAAGATTTGTAAATTATTCTTTATTCAACTATTACTTAAATTATTTGCAAGTACACTTGATTTCTCTAAAAAAATGATGTTGTGCTATCAGATAAATTCCCTCATATTTATTTTGCATTGAATATGCAAATATACTGAGGTGGCATTTACATAGAACATCCTAAACCCCAAGATCCCATAAATTGATGCTGACCTTTTAATCTACAAATCACTGTTTCTTTCTCAGTAAATTTTCTGATGAATTAAAAGTTGTACATTTAAAAGTTCATTAAAGATATAATAAATTATTTTGTAAGTTATTGATTCATACCATCATAAACTCTTGAAATTCTGCAGTATAAACAGTTTTCTTGTACCAGGTGCCTCTACATCTACATGCAAACTGATTTCACTGTCATCAAATAATGAAAGATTCACAAGGATGGATTTCTTCTAGTTGTATTTAGATGAAATAAGCTTTTAGTCATTGTTACAATAATAAAACCTTTTCTTATCTCAGCAATGAATTTTCATTTTATTCTCTCATATTTCTAAGCCAATACACTAAAATAATAAAACAAGGTGTCCTAATATTTTTGTGGCAAAATACAACAATACACATGCTGTGCTAAGGAATTAGTTGATACTCCCAAACCTGACTATAGAAATTCCACCATGTTTTACATTTGATGCTTCAAAAACACCCATTCTTCAACTGGGGCACACTCCTAGGAAGAGGTAAGTTATGTTACACCAGTCAATGCAAAATACCTGAAATTGTGTGTTTTACAAGAGTCTATCTTCACATAGGTCAAAGTGTAGTATAAAAAAAAAAAATCAGGATATTACTGAAAATTCAGTGTAATAAAATTATATAAACATATATAAATATAAATAAGATTTAAATACACAAAGGTAAATACTTGGAAAAATACATCTAAAGTATAACATGCATGAATTATTTTTATTTTTTCTTTTTTTTTTTAGTATAACTTTTGTATAATGAATATATTCAATCCTATGATAAAGTCACACTTTTAAACATAAAATTATCTTATTATAAAAAATGTGTTATTATGTCACTGGTGGTTATAGATCTGGTCTTTCAGCCCCAGATTAATGAATACTTTCTCAGGAAATATCTACTTCTTTACCCAGTCATAAATTAAAGCACAACAAAAGAATACCAGAAATGCCTGAACATTATGTGAATCTTAAGGAAAGGTCAGTTTCTGTTATAAACCTGACATAGGTGAATTAGTCCTTGAACTTTTATCTTTGGCATCATGCCAAGCAAACTTCTTTTGCAATTGGTCATACGTAAGACCAAATATTTCAATATCAGTAATTCTCAATATAAGAGGTGCCCTGGCATTATCAGGGTGAAAGGCAGGGTATAGTCTGCTATGCTTGTTTTCATAGTAGCTCCTTGGTATAATTGTGTAATGTAAATTCCAAGCAAACTTTCTATTTGACTGGGTGTGAAAAAAATGTAATTCAATTTATCTCAAAAATACATATGAACAAAAATTTAAACATGTTATCTCAACGGATGTAAGTAACATATCATAGAAGCTTCTTTAATGGCTTGCATATTTTGTGAGGAAAACTTAAGCTTCACAAATTTCTAGAAAGTTAATTCTAGAAGCTTTTAAAAGAACTTTGCCTCATGGTAAGTATTAATTTCAAACTTAGAGTGTTTTAGTTTATCTGAAAAAATGGATATATTAATAGAAAGATATGCATATGCATATACATATCATGTAGTCTATAGCCAAGAAATGCTAGGATTTGTGAAAATGGGAATATAGAACTGTTAGAATCAGAGTATCAAGCTATCAGCATAATCAAACTATGTTCATATATTGAAAGTATAATTTTTGGAAGGAATTTGATTAATCTATGGAAAAACATATCTGAAAATTAATAGTAATAAGTGGTCTGTAATATTAATACCCATAAAGTTTTATTTCTGGTCTGTCATTTGCACTAAATAGTATTAGACAGAAAAGAACAGGAAATAAGGCATTAAACCTGTCTGTCATTGTTTATTACAACTAGCATTTTTTATTTGCTGAAATTAAATATACATAGGAATGTAATGTTAGAGTTTTATCTCTGGAATCAAACTATCTTGGTAGAAGTACAGAGCCAATGGTACTTAATAATTGTAACTCTAGATAAATTACTTAACTTTCTGTTCCCTTTTTCTCATCTAAAAACTTGTACAACAGTCATGCCTATGTTATAGTATTTTCATCTGGATAAATGTGCTAATGAATGGAAGTATTTATAACAGTATCATGTTCATTCTAATTATACAATTTAAATATATATATGATATATATATATATATATATATGAATTTCTATTACATAATATCCAAATGTTGATTTTTACTTAATTTATAGCTGGCACACAAACTAAGATGTTTTTCAGTCACATTTTGCAACCACCTTTTTATTATGAAATTCTAGAATCCTAAGCTGATATTTTGTAAATGCCAAATCATTCCTATAAACAAAAATCATTTTGAGGTCATCAATGTTAAATATTACCTTTGATTTCTCAACAGTTTACAACAGTTGGATGCTATTATGGGAAGTAGGAATAACACAAATATATCTAACTTCATCCTTATTGGATTAACAGACTCTGAACAGACTGGACAGGTCCTCTTTACATTATTTTTCCTGATATACCTGGTTACTATGTTAGGGAATGCAGGGATGATACTGATAATTCACCTGGATCTCCAGCTTCACACCCCCATGTATATTTTCCTCAGTCACCTGTCATTCCTTGACCTCGGTTACTCAACGGTCATCACTCCTAAAACCTTAGAGACCTTACTGACTTCCACCAAGTATATTTCATTCACAGGTTGCTTCACCCAAATGTCTTTTTTTTTCTTCTTGATTATCACTGAATTTTTCATTCTGTCCTCAATGGCTTATGACCGCTATGCAGCTATCTGCAATCCCCTTCACTATCCTGTGGTTATGTCCACGAGGCTCTGCAGAGTCCTCTTCATTGGCTCCTATGTGATTGGTTTTACTGAAGCATTAGTTGTTGTTCTTTACATGAGAGGTTTGCACTTCTGCAAATCCAATGTAATCTATCATTTTTTCTGTGACTTAATGCCAATGTTAGCCCTATCCTGCACTGACACTGGTGATACTGAAATTGTGATATTCATTCTTGCTAGTTTCAATGTAATGGTGTCTCTTATCACAATTTCTTTGTCCTATGGGTCCATTCTGTCTACCATCCTGAAAATTAATTCCTCTTCAGGAAAGCGCAAAGCTTTCTCTACTTGTGCCTCCCACCTTCTGGGAGTCACCATCTTTTATGGCACTACAATTTTTACTTATTTAAAACCAAAGAAATCCTACTCATTGGGAAAGGATCAAGTGGCCTCTGTGTTTTACACTATAGTGGTCCCCATGCTGAATCCATTCATTTATAGTCTTAGGAACAATGAAGTGAAAAATGCTGTCATTAGAGTCACGCAGAAAAGAGAGGGCTCCAAGCAGTTGAAATGACATTTATGTGCATCTTTTCTTTCCTCTTTATATATTTACTTGGTCTGTCTCTAAATAGAATAGAATTCTTTAATTAGTTTTTATTTATTTTGGGCCATACTTTAGTAGACACTGCATGATATAAGACATTTCCCTGATTTTAGAAATCTACATAATATTTGGAAGCCATGAAAACTGCATTACATCTGGGGTTTAAATATATGTGATTTTAAGGGCAACTAATATGCAAAAAAATGTGGTTTTATTATTAAAATTGCATCATAGAAGTACCCATGCAGACTCCAATTTCAGAGAATTTTATTATGGGGTGTTCTTTCAAAAATTATTCAATTTATTGTGCAGAGAAGAAATATAGCACAATCGTGAGGAGAGCTGAATTGGGCTAGAAAATCAACGGTTTAGATTTTAGATCTGTAAACTCTTGAGCTGTTTATCCCTGAATAAGTCACTGAAGAATTAAAGTTAGATTCCTCAACTAATCCAGATAAATAATTTAAATCCACAGTGTTATTTTAAATATGAAATCATAAAATAAATGGAAAGAATGTAGTGCAGTCCTAATAAATTTTGACTATTATGATCATTCTTGATAAATTTTGAATATACAATAGCTTTTCTTATGAAAATGTTCACTGGTGGTTTGTAAATACTTTTGCCTAATGTTATTTATAAACAAACCAATAGCTAAATAGGAAAGCAAGCACTTCAATATTTGGTCTTAGAGCAAAGTAAAATATTGTGAAAAAATTAAGTTATAGAAAATTATATGTGAACTTTGAAGTATATATGGAAAATATTTTAAATTTTTAAAGAAAATAAAAGTTCTTAATCATATCTGATCTATAAAATGTACCCAAACATTTCTACTATTGCAAATAGGAACCCATACATTTTAAGCATTAACTAATATTTTCTTTTAAAACAGCATTTATGCAATTGAAATTGTAGTTTTAATTTTTGCTACTACTCAATGCATGCTTAGGAAAGTATGTTTTCTTTGTTTTCGTATATTTATTATCTTTATTTAAACTTAAGCAATGGCTACTAGATATATATATTTTTGCCTTAGAGGGATTTGTATTCTTTTAATTGTGATTTAGGTTTTCTTCATAGAATCGTATTTTTTCATTTTCTTAAATGATTGTTCAGATATCAAAAAAAAGTTCATTCTCTGTTTTAAGATTAAATTTTTAATGAATTCTCACAAGTTCATCACTGTTTATCAATTAATTCAAATATGTAAACTGTGCATTATTTTCCTCTACATCTGAATCCATATGAAAAGTTAACATATTAAACAAAATATCCATATAAATTAATGGATTAAGATTTTTTTTGCTCTGAACGCTATGTTGTCTTGAATCTATATATTACAATTCCTCTTTGTTTCGTTTATAGCTGTCTTTGATAATCATATATTTTTAATAAGATGCTTTTTAATTAATCTCCCATTTTGTATATTCATTGTGCCTTTTCTTATATTTATAAGCCCTTCACATTTTAGGCTTTTTTATTAACTGTGCTGGCCTCACTTTCATTTATGCACATTTCTATAATTTAGAAAACAAACTTTTGTTTTTTGTTGGCAGTGATGTTCGACACTTTCTCTAATTTTTTAGACAGTAATAAGTTCAGAATTGACTGTGCTTTAATTAAGTTTGTACTACCCTGTTGCCTTATATTCTAAAAACATTTATGTTTTTTATGAAATAAATGCAGTATAAACTTTGAGCAATGTGAAAATACTAGTCCGCTTGGATTGTCCTTCTAGTTTCCCTATTCATATTAGTACATACCATATTTTATGTGAGATGTAGCTGAAGTATTTTTAAGACAAAATCCTTTGTTCATGGTGGTATGTCAAAATTCTATACACTGTAAAAATTGAAATATGTAAAATTATTTTTTAAAAAACTAGAATAGATCATGACAAAATATGAATAGATTTGTATTGAAAAGATTGATGGTATATAATAATTGTGTAAAATAGATTATATTTTCAGAGCACCTAATGGTCCAGTAACTGTATTATGCCTTAGGTATATAATGATGAGGACAGACAAAATCTTGCCTTCAAGCAATTACAGTGTCAGTGTGGTGGTAGATCTAGATAGCAATCAAACTTCCGTATCAAGAAATAGTAAATAATGACTGTGTCAAGGATAAAAGGAAATGTCCAATTTGAGCAAAGGAAGTGAAAGATTGATTTCTTGAGAAGAAGTACTTAGTTGAGATATGAAATTTGAAAGTTATTAAGCTCAGTTAAATATAATATTTTCCATATTGACTTGATGAATAGAAAATCATAGACTTTATTTTCACCATTTGCTTTCTACCTGACAGGCTGAAAAGGAGATGACTCAGTTTCCTTGCAGATTAATTTAATATCAATTTATCTACTTTGTGGGCTGAATTATTGGACAGATATTAGTAGACAAAATTGAGAGCATCCTCGGTTCTAGCGGTAATCTCTTTTATTTTTCCCAGAAAAATATTTTTATTGATTTTATTGACAGCACAACTCAATTGATAAACAAAGGTACAACAATGACTAAAACATTGGCAATTTAATTGAAAATATAGTCAGAATGGAAGAATCCATAAAATGACCCTGGAATGTTGAAAACATTTTATTTTCTGTCACGGATATTTAGAATCACTTTTCAATTAGTTTATTCCTTTATTCCACAAAAATTACTTCAAAATCTCATAATCAGGGACATAAATTTTAAGATTCTATGATTTCAAAGAATTTGATTTTTTAATAAGACTATGTGATATCTATGTTACAATCAATATTTTGCTACTGAAAATGTATTATTTTCAAGAGGACGTTTGGATATAGAAACACTACATCAAACGTATCCATTCCAATATGAGCTTTCTTTGCATACCCCATTAGAAACTGAATTCTTGAATATTACTGTATTAGATCTCAGATTCTGACTTAAGAATTAACTCTTTGATTATCTTGTTTTCTTGAGATTGGAATGATAGATTCACAGGACAATCATCCCTGTTGGAAAAGAGTGAATTTTTTTGAAAGTAAAGTAAACTTCCACTTTCAATGTCCTTTCAAATAAACAAATATTAGAACAAAAACAAACAAAGTAGAATAAATAAGGCAGAATGGGTCTGTATCGAAATAACGGTAGATCATTTTCAGGCTTTGTTAAATGAGTGTGAACTTTGAGAAATGATGAAAAATGTATGTTCTTTTCTTAAAGGCAGAACTAGAAAATGAGCAAGAAACTGCATCAAAAGACTTCACAAATAAAAATGATAAGAAAATAAAATAAAATATAACAAATAAAATGAAAAATTAACACAAATAAAAATTAAATTAATAATAGTAATTTTTTCATTGTGTCTTTCATCGCTGTAATCTGATATCTTTTATGTACAGTAACAATTGTTTTCCTTATGTTCCCTCAGTGTCTTATTTTTTTCACTTTATCTTCAAAGAAGCTTTAGGTTATAGAAAAGTCACATAGAAAATATAGGGTATTCCCATATATCCAAAACCCTCCCACTCTCCCCCATTAATAACATTTTATATGTGTAAAGCACATTTGTTACAATTGATATACAAATATTGAAGCATTGCTCCTAACCATGGTCAGTGTTTTACATTATGGTTTACACTTTGCCCGTACACTTTTATAGGTTTTGACAGAATTTAAAATTGCCTGTAGCTGTTAAAGCAATATCTTGCAGAACAATTCTAAGGACCTGAAAATGCCCTATGATCCATCTATTCTTCTCTTCCCTTCTCCTGGGAACCTATGGTATACACTAAGTTTCCATTTTTTTTTTAAGAATAAGGTTCATAGTTACATGCATAATATTGAGGGCTTGACATATTGGTCTTTTATTAGGTACTGTCTATGTTCTTGAGAAATTCTTGCCCCTCTAACTGAGAACATAGCAGGACCCCCCAGGATGGGAGTTTAATATTTTCTTTTTTATTGTGTGGGTCTCCACCCACTGAGATAACACACTATGATGAGATAAACACTTTCATAGTCCATAAAAGCTTGCCCCAGATGTGCCCTATCCCACATATCATTCCACCCCAACTCCCTACAGTAGTAACCTCCCCTGAAATATTTGCCAAAAGAATATTCCCACCATTGTAGTTTTAACCACAGACCTGCAAATTCCCTGAGTTTACCTGCTCCTTCCTTCAACTGTCCCCCCAGTTCCAGGGATAATCAAGCCCAAGCCCTCATCCTACTCCCTATAACATTTCTGCATCCTCGAATCCGATCACATCACACACCACTATAACCTTCATTCACTGCCCAACCACACCTTCCACCTTGTCATAGATTTTACCCATATTGAGCAATGGCTCACCATCCTTACTCCCTTTCTGTCTCCTGATAGCCTATCTTCCAGACTCTTGCTCTGTGAGTCTGCTCAATTTGCTTAAGTCATCTCAGTAAAGTCATATAATATTAGCCGATCAGTGACTTTAAGTTCTTCAAAATTCATCCATGTTATACTGTGTGTTAATACTGCATTCCTTCTTACAGCTGAGTAATATTACATTGTACGTATATTCCACAATTTGCTTATCCATTCATCTGTTCGTGGACACTTGGGTTGCTTCCAAATTCTGGCAAAAGTGAATAATGTCGCTATGAAGACTGGTGTACATATATATCTGTTCATGTTTCTGCTATCAGTTCTTCTGGGTATACACCCAGAAGTGGGATTACTGGATTGTATGGCAGTTCTATAGTTAGCTTCCTGAGGAAATATCAAGCTGTCTCCACAATGGCTGTACCACTCTACATTTCCCCAAGTAGTGGATGAGAGTTTACTTTCCTTCATATCCTCTACAACACTTGTAGTCCTCTGTTTGTTTTTAATAGCCACTAGTTTAAGAGTTGTAAGATGATTTCTCATTGTCGTTTTGATTTCCATTTCCCTAATAGCTAGTGATATCTAGTATTGTTTCACGTGATTTTTAGCCATTTATATTTCTTCTTTGGAGAAGTAACTACTCAAATATCTCACTTATCTTTTAAATGGGTTGCTTGTCTCTTATTTATATATGTAGGATTTCTTTAAATATGCTGGACAATAGGCCCTTATCAGATAAATGGTTACCAAATATTTTCTCCTATTGAGTATGCTGCATTTTCACTACATTGACAAACTCCTCTGAAGTGGAAAAGTTCTTAATTTAATTATTTTATTGTAGAAGTGTCACAACTGTGGCAGGAAAGGACCACAGATGTGGGGGGCTGGTGATGGGGTCTGTGTGGGGATGGGTGCACCTGGGGCATGAATCTATGTCATATGGATATAGATAATTCTTCAAGAGGAATTGTGTCATTGGAGGAGTACCACAAAATAACCAAACATTATTTTATTCCCATTCTGGAAAGTCCTGCTAAATTCTGTAATAGAGCAACAAGAATCCCCTGAGTACATGGGCAGTGTCAAGTGAAGGAGGACAGACCATTACGCCAGGTCCTTGATATTGATGTTTGTCCTTATGAAGCTTTTCTTGTGAAATTTAAACTTAACCTATTATTATATATTGCCAATGAGTTATCTCCTAAAGCCTGCTTGTTGTTCAAATGTGTCCTCTCTCTAAGCCAAAGTCAGCACAGAAACACTTTGCCTTCCCTTCATCCTGGGATATGACTCCTGGAGATAAGCCTCACTGGCACTGAGGAATTATTACCAAGCAATGACTAGCAATAAATCTGGGAAAAAAGACCTTACCAAAAGGGGGAAATATTAAATACGAATGAGATTTTGTGGCTAAGAGACTTCAAAGAGAGTTTGTAGGTTAAGCAGAAGTTATGCTTATGCATGACCCAATAGGATCTCATTGATTGTGACAGGAAACACTGATTTCATCAGGGGGACTTTTGGGGGCTCTAGAGGTGTCTAGACACTATAGGCAGGGCAATGGACCTTATTTTGGAATATATGCTCCCCAATGCAACAGATAGACTCACAATTATCCTACACATGGCTCTTCTCTCCCTTTTCTTTTACCTATAATTTGTACTATACTCTTTCAATATATTTCCAGAGACTTTGGTGCATTCATATTCTAGTTGAGCTCTGAATCTCAGCAGGGTTGCAACACCTACTTTCCAGTTCATTTGACTCATCCAAGACAACTAACAAACTGATGATGTTGGACAAGTCCATTCTAAGAAGTGGAGAGTGTCTGTAACTGTAAGCAATACAGTTCCATCCATCTGCCCATGGGATCTTAGTCCTCATTCAATCAGAGACAGGGTTGACATCACAAGCCTCAAATCCTCAAATTTGATGCATAAAGAAACATAAGGGTAGAGGTAACTATGGACTAAAGTAGACTTATGATTATTCTAGCAATGGAAGAGCTTATTTCATTGCTATAAAGGCACTGTCCACCAGTGTTTCTGAGGGTAGAAAGAGGGAAGAATATTTACAACATGGGGGCATTTTAGGGACACTGAAATTATCCTGCATGGCATTGCAATGACAGATACGGGCCATTATACATTTTGTCAAAATCTATAAAATTGCTTGGGGCAAAGTATAAACTGTAATGCAAACTATTATAATTAGCTAATATAGTTCTCCAGTATGTGGTCATCTATTGCAACAAATGTATCATACTAATGAAATATGTTGTAATATGGGAATGTGCAGGAAGGGAAAGGCATAGGGTATATGGGAATCCCCACTTTTTTTTCTTATTTTTATTGTAACATTTATGTAATCTAAAGTTTCTTTAAAATAAAAAAAAAATGTATTTAAAAGGAGGACCTCACAAAGTTATGCTATTAAGCTTTCCAGAGCCTGTTCCATCTGCATGTAGTATCCAGTTGTACATTATTCTTTGAACTGCATTTTGTTTTCCTTGAGCCTTAAATATGCACTCAGTTAAATATTACCATATCATTTCATTTTAATTTTGGGAGTTTCAGAAGGGATCTAATAACTTTCTACAAATGCACAGGGTGAAAGAAAAATGGGATACAATTTTTTTTTTCACTGCAGCATGCAAAAGCCTTATCCAGTGTCCTGTCCAGATATGAGATTATAAGGGCTTATGGAGTAAGTGAGCTATGTGTGCTTGTGCAGAGTCCTTGGAAATGATGTGCATCTACATACTCAACAGTGATTATATGTAATGATAGAACTACCTCTTAGAGTTGTTATGAGGCTAAATGTCTTTGTATGTGTAATTCATTTATAGAATGTCAAGTAAATATAAAGTTTCATATAAGTGTTAACAAATATTACCAACTACCACTTATTCCATGCCTTACCAGTCATTCAAAAATATTTTCAGAACGTACTATATGTTTGAATATATGCTCTGAGGATGCAATTGTTTTGACAAACAGAGTTATTGTCTTTATGCAAATTATACAGTCAGTGCAGTGTTAAAGCTAGATATTAATCGAATATTACCCCAACATATATTAAATTATGACATTTAATCACTTCTGAGAGTGAGGTTGCATAAGGGCAGGGAAATAAAAAAATTTATGGTTGGGGGGATGGTAATTTTTTGTCATATGAACAGTGAAAGTATATTAACTCGAGAGTTACATATATTATTATTCCATGTTGATATTTAAGTGAGGAAATCATGGCAAACTGCTAATTCTCAGCATTTGGAGTTCAGTTTAAGGAAATTATTGGGGACCAGAGGTAGCGGAGTTCCATGCCTACTAAGTATCTAATTTTATCTTATCTTTTAAATGTATTATTAGCCATATGTTTTCAGGTATAAGTGCTCATTTCTTTCTTTCACACATAAGGAATATACTGGTAAATTTGAAAAAAAACGATTAAACTTAATAACTAGAGAATAACTGCATTGAAACTTAATAGTTTGAAATCTTTATTTGTTTGGCAAAAGCTCTTAAAATGAACCCAAAATATTTTAATTATTGTAATTGACAGATATTTAGAAATTTTTGAAGTAATTTTTTCTTTATTTCAGGAAAATCATCTCAAAATTTCCTAAGCAAGAAAATAAATTTTAAGATGCTGTCACTTCATGTAACTTAAATTCTACGTAAAGAAAACATGTTCACATTATAGTAAGTGATTTGTCTCTGAAAATATATTTGCTTGCTGTCTTTAGAGGAATTTTGAGTATACATTTAAATTACATTCTGCTATGAAACATGCTTATTTCCAATAGAGATTGAGTTTTCCTTGTTTACTTGTTTAAAAACTGAGGTTCTGGTAATTATTGGACTGGGTGACAGATTCACACTTAAGAACTAAGTCTTGGTTACTTAATTGATCTGATGGGATTGATCTGGTGGAACAAGCATCCCTGCTGGGAAAGGATTGACTTTCCTTGAAATAAGAATAAATTTCCACTATTTAGTGGTCTGCCACTAAAAAAAAAAAATCTTAGGACAAAAATTAAAAAAAAAAAAAGTAAAGCAGGTGTGATAAGAGATGATGTGAGATCATTTTTCAGGGATGTATTCACTTGGTATCAATTTAGGAATGATGATAAATGCAAGGATGTTTCTCATAGAGGATAAAGGTGGTGGTAATAAAGGAGAAAAAAATCTAACGTCATAGGGTCCCTCAAAGGCTCTCTAGCCTTTTAGATCTTGGATCATCTATACACAATAGTAAGTTTTAGCTTATTCTTTATCTATACTTTTGTTTTTCCTGATCCTTAATTAAATATCCAATAAACATTAACATATCAAATCAATATATTTTGAAGAGTTTCAAAATGAATCTAATCAATACTTGTGATTGAACAGTAGAGAAGTAATTAATGGAATAAAAATCTAAGGTTTTGAGCCAGATGGAGTAAAAGGCATGATCAGAGAATGAACCTGACAGTGTGAATGCAAGTAAATAATTTCTTGGACCCCCTTCACTGGGATTCTAGAAGATGAATTCATTTCAAAATGAAAGCTGAATGTAATAAAATAATGTGAGGTTTTATTTAGCCATCATATCCTGAGGACATAACCTCTAATTATAGCTGTTGAAAGTCAAATTACAGAAGGACTAAACATATATTTATATATATTTAACAATGAAAATTTAATGTGCATCAGTTTGGATATAGTAAATACAGGCATATAGTTGACACAATTTATCTACCATTGTAAAATGTTGCATTGGAAGGCTGATTTATGTTTTCTTAGGAAATATTCTAGGATATGAAAATAGTATGAGCTGAAAACAAGGCATTTTATGGTTTAGTTTCTGACCAAGCGATATGAAATGATATCCAACATTCTTTTCAGTTTTAGTCAATGCTAAAAATGCACTTAACTTATGACCCAATTTCACTACATTTTTACTGCTTCTTAAACATGCTTGTCCATCAAATTGTAGATAATGTGATTCAGCATGGGAATCACAATAGTGTAAAACACTGACACTATCATATCGTTGTCCATTATGTAATTGGAAGTTGGCCTCACACATGAAGAAGATTGTCCCATGATAAACTGGCACTCTAGTAAGGTGAGAGACACACGTGGAGAAGACTTTTGCCTCCCTTTGGTAGAACGCATCTTCAGAATGGCTAACAGAATCAAACCATGGGGGATAAGAACAATCAGTATTACAGTTCAATCAATAGAACCCAAGGGAGTGGACTAGGCCCAGTGGTTAGGGAGTCTGTCTACCACATGGGAGGTCCACAGTTCAAACACTGTGCCTCCTTGACCCGTGTGGAGCTGGCCCACGTGCAGTGCTGATGCATGCAAGGAGTGCCCTGCCATGCAGGGGTGTCCCCGCGTAGAGAAGCCCCATGTGCAAGGAGTGCAACCCATAAGGAGAGCCTCCCACAGTGAAAGAAAGTGCAGCCTGCCCAAGAATGGTGCTGCACACATGGAGAGCTGACACAACAAGATGATGCAACAAAAAAAAAAAAGAAACACATATTCCCGTGCCACTGACAACAACAGAAGTAGACAAAGAAGAACAGGCAGCAAATAGACACAGAGAGCAGACAACTGGGGTGTGGTGGGGGAAGGGGAGAGAAATAAATAAATAAATAAATAAATCTTCAAAAAAAATAAAAATAGAACCCACAAAGTAGAGGAATAAAAGCTGGTTAATGTGTCAGGGGAACAACAAACAAGAAGTAGATGAATGTCACAGAAGACATGTATAATTTCATCAAATTCAGGGTAGGATATGCTAAAACTGACAATGGTATGTAAATTAGCATGCAAAAATACCAACACTGGAAGCAGTGATGATTGGCACATAAACGTATGTTAATGAAATACAGAAGATTATAGATTGTTACATAATGAACTTAATTCATTGCAACCTACAGAAAAATTTCTGTATTCCTAAAAGTATCACAAAGAAGCACTTGTGTTGCACATCCAAAAAATGAAATGGCTTTATTCTTTGCCAGGAAATTGACCAAACTTCTGGTCAATGTTCATAACAACTGATGATGAATAGCAGGCATCTGAGATTGAGAACAGACAAATATAGTATGTGATATTTTGTAACTGGGAATCACCAATGAACAATAAAATTGGACCCACATTTCCTATCAGAGTAAAGATTGATTGCTAGAAATGGAAAAACAGGAATCCCTTAAGGTCAATATTATCTGAAAAATCACATAATATAAACCTGGCAACTTCAGCCACATTATCTTTTTATTTTTTTCTATTTTTTTAATGTTACATTCAAAAAATATAAGAGGTCCTCATACACCCCCAACCCCCTCACCCCACTCCTCCCACACCCAAAACCTCTTTCATCATTGTGGGACAGTCATTGCATTTGGTACATACATTTTGGAGCACTGTTGCACTACATGTAAAATGGTTTACATTATAATTTACACTTTCCCCCAGTCCACCCAGTGGGCCATGGCCAGACATACAGTGTCTAGCAACTGTTCCTGCAGTACCACTCAGGACAATTCCAAGTCCTGAAAATGTCCCCACATCACATCTCTTCTTCCTTCTTCCTACCCTCAGCAGCTACCACGGCCACTTCAACAGAATAGTGCATGGCTCCAAAAATCCTGCAAACTCTGACAATTCAACTTATATTTATAGATCTTCAAGACAGTATCTCATGAAAATATAACCCACCCAATTATATCCTCATGTTCGATCCTTGGAAGAGAAATATCTTTGGGAGTGAGGAAGAGAAAATATCTTAGGCAGTGATGAGATGAGCAGTGACAAAGAATTTAGGCACAAGTTCATGTACTTTTTATTTAAAATTAAATGAAGTATTTGTTTCATGTATTTTTTAGCCTAATGTGTCTAGTAAAGAAAAACTTGCCAATTTTTATGCTTTATTTTCCCATTAATTTTATGTTAAATATTCTACCATCTCTTTTCATGTTACTTCATATTAAAATTCATAAAGATGAATGAATATTGCAAGTTAATATAGAAAAATATTATAGTGGAAAGTGCACACCTAAGTACTATTACAAAATTTGATTTAATGTGCATAAAACAGCTTTCTGTATTGGTCAAATTCATATCACAAGAGTTTACTAAATTTAAATAATAAACAATATGAAAGTTACTTAACTTAAAATGTTTGCCAGTAACTTAAAATGTGAAAAGTTAATTTCCTTTTCAGATTGCATCACAGGGTTTTGTTTTCAGACCAAACTATTTTGTGCTCTTTCTTGGTAATGATCCCATTCTAATAGTCCTTCAGTAGCAGTGATACAAGAGCAGCAGGTTTTCTGGAGGTAGCTGTACCATGTAAGCAATCAAGAATAGTAAAATCTCTCGCTTTTTTTTTTTTCCAATTTCAATTTCTGTGTTCTTGAAATACATGTCAATAACTTGCTCATTTTCAGCCTTTGTGACCTGTTTTACCCATTATTATTATTCACACTTTGACTTTACATCAGTATATGGTGTTTCTCAATTCATATGCAAACTATCCCTGCAATATCCTTTGGTTGATTTTCAAAAATTATTTCTGTCGAGAAAAATTATGGCCATTTTGCTCATTGATCATAAAAGTTATTGCTGAAAAAATAAAATAATTGTGTTTTATGATTTCTGCTACTCTTCCCTCTGCCATCAGATTTTTTCTCATTAATTGGATTGTGAATCAGGAATTCTCAAAAGATTCAATAAGAAATTTAGAGGGTTGAAATTTACTTTTCTCATTTTTTAATATTTAATGAAAATCTTTGATAATGCCAATAAAGCATGCTTCTGCCTTTTGATTTAAATATACATATATACATAAAAGTAAGCTAAATTGCCATTTCTAAGTAAATTCAATTTATCCATGTCTGTTAAACACAAATTTTATATTAATTTCTAAATTAGTTAGATTGGTCTTATAGTATTAATTAATAATATGCATATTAATACATTTTGATGATAACAGCAACATATTTCTGTTACAAAAATTCCTTCATTCTCTTTCTTTCTACCCCTACTTTATCTCTCTTATTCCCTCTCTTTTTCTTTCTCTTTCCCATACTCTTTATTTTTTTTAAAGGTTTATTTTTTTATTTATTTCTCACCCTTCCCCCCCACCCCTAGTTGTCTGCTCTCTGTGTCCATTTCCTGTGTGGTCTTCTGTGACTGCTTCTATCCTTATCAGCAGCACCAAGAATCTGTGTTTCTTTTTGTTCCATCATCTTGTGTCAGTTCTCTGTGTGTGTGGCGCCATTCTTGGGCAGGCTGCACTTTCTTTCATGCTGGGCAGCTCTCCTTACGGGGTGCACTCCTTGCACGTGGCGCTCCCCTATGCAAGGAACACCCCTGCATGGCACAACATTCCTTGCATGCAACAGCACCGTGCATGGGCCAGCTCCACATAGTTCAAGGAGGCCGGGAGTTTGAACCACTGACCTCCCATGTGGTAAGCAGATGCCCTATCCATTGGGCCAAGTACACTTCCCCTCTTTCATTATTTATCTCACTCTATCTTTCAAACCTCTACCCCAGTCTTTCTTTATTACAAGAATGTATGGAATACAAAATTATTTACTGGAGATGTCAAGGACAACACACTCATTAAGAGGATAGTAGGAAGTAATATTACAATTCTATATGTCACTAGTGTGCCTGAGACAAACAATTGTGGAATATGAAGACTTTCTAAAACCCTGTATTAAATCTCAGTTTAGCAATGTAAATTGAATAGCAAAAGAAAGTTCATCCTTCTCAACCAAAGAATAATTAAGATTGACCTCTTTCAGCTTAAATGACATTAATGTGGTATCATTGCAGAATGCTTATATAATAGATGAAGTAAAATATTTTATTATGATTGTGTTTTGATTATATATGAAGCTAGCATACAACTGAAATATGCTATACAATTGAATTTATCTAAAGCACAAAGTTAAGAAATAATTATTTCTATATCAAAAAATTGAGTAATGAATACACTCCATACCAGAATCTAAATAATTTCTCTTTAGATTGTACATATACTTATCATATGACATTAAAATAGTCTATGGAGGTCAAATCCAAAAAATGGCAATATTCTATGCTATTAGGAACCAAAAATGCATCTCCTTCACCACACACTATTTTTGGACATCTCAGGAATATAGTATTGTATTTTGCTCAAATTGCCCTGATATCCTTGAAAGTTTAATATTCTGGCTTTTCTTGGTGTTAAAAATATTGTTTTTAGATCAAGATATTGCTTACAATTGAAGGTTTATTTTATAGTTAATAGAGCTCAGAGAAATTTTCTATATCACTATAAGGACCTGGTAACATGATAGACAAAATGTATGGTGTTTAGCCATTTTATTCTTTTGGTTTTCACGTGGGTATTTCTATTAACTAATATTTACTCATTATTAAAATTGTTGTGCTTGTGTATATCTGACTTCACTTTTAGGGATAGAAGCTAGAAAGAAAAATATATATATGCTGAATTTAATATGAATAAATATCAGTCAGGAAGACTTGAATAAAATCATTTTTTTCAACTTATTTACTTCAAAAACAAAGTAGTAGACATTGGTGAAAGCAGTTATATGAATACTGAGGTTGTAAAAGAGGAAAGCTATGATAGTGGCTAACACATGTTAATAAGTGGCTATTTGGAGTTTGGATTTTTTCTACCTCATCTTATATAATCTACATAGCACCATGCAATCAAAATAATTTAGTATAATCTTCTACATGAGAAAAATTGTTGCCCTTTGAAATTAAATTGACCAAAACTACACAGTTGGTTGCTAGCAGAGCCAGGATTCAAGTCAAGGTTTCTGACTCCACATTCTAAGCTATTTTTCTTTAATATATTACAATTCTATTTTGACATCAAACTTCTTTAATTTTATTTCTTATAACTATGCAAAATAATGTCCGTACATAATTGAATTCTTCTTTAAAGACATCAAACTTAAATAGACCATGAAATTTAACAGGTAAAAAAACCAAAGCAACTCAAATTAGTTAAAAGTAAAATAAGTTTAAAATGCATTTGTACCTCCTTCATCAGAAAAAAATTACATATGATCTCAAGTTGGCATATATCAATGGATGTGGAAAGGTAATCATTTCTCCATTTAAAAATTTACCTCAATTTTAAAGACTCCTTTATTTTTACAGTCTCTATTCAGACTATTATCTACAATTAAGAAAATTAAAGCACATTTCTAATGCAAGAGCTCTTTGATATAAATATTTAGAGAGTACTTCCCATTTACACTGCTATGGTCTTTGAAAGGCATGGCTTCAGGTTTTAATACAACTCTAAGTAGAATGCCCGATGTCTAAGTTAAACATTAAAATATATATTCCAGTTTGAGATAAAAGCTTATAGTTTCTAAAACAGTGTGTATTTGATGAAAAACCTTTAATGTTACCTGTGGAACCAAAGTGGCCTCTCAAAGTATGCTATGAATATTATTTATTTAAATTTTTCTACCAGTTTATCAAGCTCTTCTTGAAATTCACAGGGAATATCCAAGAAGACAACATAATCTTTACTGGTATAGAAGAGCAACACATTTTCCCCCCATAGCATGCAAGTTAATGTTTCTGAAACATCAAGCTACATGATAATGCTGACTATATGAATGCAGTTTGGCCTCTGATAAAGAATTCTCAGTGGAAAATCCTTTGCCATAGATTTGGACAAGTAATCTAATCATACAGAACATAGTCCTAGACTGAAGCTAAATTATCTATATGCCGTTAAGTTAATAACTTAAAACCCTGAAATACAGTTTCCTCTTCTTGGTAATATAACTTGTTTAATTTCCTCAATATTTCCTTAAACTTGTATATAACAAACTAATATGAAAGCATAACCTATGTTAGAATTTATAATTCTTTGAATCAAATTAATATGCCCTTATTTAAATTATCAAATGAAACACTTCTAATTATTATGAGAGATAATTTAAGGTCTTTTTGATTTATAGTAGGAGATATAATGTAAATATTCCAAACTTAAGAATAATAAGAATCAACATGAGATCTGTACTATATCATGTGATAGAAAATTAGAACATTTTATATATGGTAGAGTTGAAGGTTACATATTTTGTATTTTGAATGAGGTTTTCTCTTCCTAGGAGCCTATCTATTAATCTTTAGTAGACTAATACTTGTCTAGGTTAATAAGAAATTCTTTAAATTTGTGTAAAATACATGGATATTGCACCCCAAACTTAGTAGATAAGTAATATTGGCCATGGATCTGAATGTAAATGAAAAAAGAAATAAATAATTATGATACCAAGAGCCCAATTGGAAGCAATCTATTGATTAAATTAAATCTCAAATGAATCAATAGGTTCAATGCAACCCCAATTAAAATTCAAACTGTTTATGCAAAATTTGAGAAGTTGGTTCTACAATTTAGAAGAAAAAATTGAAGAACTAAGCTCCTCAAAACAAATGAGAAAAAAAAGAATAAATTTAGAAGCTTCACATTTTCTGATTTAAGGACTTATAAAGTTAAACAATTAACACAATATGGTATTGGTGAAAAGATAAACAGAACCAAATATGGATTTAAAAATATATTCATACATACATGGTAAATTGATTTTGGACATATATGTCAAGGAACATCTGTGTGGAAAGCAAAGTCTTTTCCTGGTTATATTTTAAAATGAGGAACCTAGGCCTCAGAGAATTTAAGTGCCAACCCAAATTATCATACAAATTTAGGTCTCAAATCTTAAGGTATCTTATATAGCAGTAAAGTATATACATTTATATATTGTATGCTTCATTTTATGAGGTCAAAGAACTTGATTCATTCAATAAATAAGTGTCAACAAGTACTGCATTATTCCAGAATCATTGACCATTTATTGTTGAAGAAATTATCATATCAATGTTTAGAACCAAAATATAATTGGATTATGTTCCCTTTGTGGCCTGTCCTGTGAGTTAAAATAGCTGAATCATGTCTATCTTTCCTTTAATGACAGTATCATTTTTTATGTAGTTGATGTTTTGTGATTCATTTGACTGATCATTTTGCCATTTTTGTTCCTGGATATTTCCTAAATACTTTCTTCATGTCTATCCTGGGGTTTACATTGTACAACCTATATTTTTAACCAACTTCTTTGATAAAATACCAACTTGCTTAAATAGCATGCATATTTTCTGCTTCCTTCTGTTTTCCTTGTTTATGTTGTTTTCGTCCCAGTTTATCACTTTATGTTTTACATGTACATTATCAAAAATGTGCTATTTTCTTCTTCATTTGTATTCTATTATAGGAATTAAAGAGTGGAGTTCTATATTGAGAATACAATACTATTGGGTGTTGCATATACCTTTCTAGTTGCCCATACTGACAAACATCATTTCTTCACACAACTCTAAGCTACTCATCTTTTCTGCTGAAGCTTCATACCTCCCTTTAATAATTCTTGTAGGGCAGGCCTCTTGTTGACAAACTTTCCCAATTTCTGTCATTCTGGGAATATTTTAAACTTTCCCTCATTTTTGAAAGACAGTTGTGTCAGATCAAGAATTTTGGGCTGACAGTTTTTTTCTCTTTCAGGCCTTAAATATATCATCCCACTGACTTCTCACCACCATGGCTCCTGATGAGAAATCAGCATGTAGTCTTATGGAGCATACCTTGTGTGTGACAAATCAGAATTCACTCTTTATATTTGGCATTTGACATTCCAAATAATGTGCGTCTTGGAGTAGGTTTATTCAGATTTATTCTACATGGAATATGTTGCACTTATTAGAAATGTATATTTATGTATGTATAAGAATTTCACCCATTATTTCCTCAAATATTCTTTCTGCCCCCTTTTCCATATATATATATATTTTCTTCTGGGACACTCATAGTGAATATGTGTGCTTTATGTGGTCACTCAATTTCCTGAAACACTGTTCCATTTTTTTCTATTATTTTCTCAACCTGTCTTGTAGTTCACTGATACTGTCTTTCATTCAAATCTTCTGTTATATGCCTCTAGTGTATTGTTAATCTCTCTAGTGTATTATTTATCTCTCTAGTGTATTGTTAATGTGTCTTTCATCTCCATAATTTGTTTTGTTTCCTTTTAAAACTAAAAATTCTCTTTTATGTACATACATTTTATTCTTCTTATTCTTTATCTCTTTAGCCATATTTTCCTGCATCACTTCAAATTGACTTAGATTTGTTTGGATTTATTTGCTTAGTTGTTCCAAACTCTATGTCTGCTTTGAAGTTTTAATTTATTCCTTTGACTAAGACATATACCTTCCTGTTTTTTAGTATGGCTTGTGATTTTTTACATATGTATAAGCATTTGGTTAACTTGGTGAGATAACTTGGGATAGACATTTCTCCACTTTTGTGTCTATCAAATAGCCATTTGAAAAACTTCTCATTCTGTAAAGTGTCAGCAATCTTCAGTCATTAGTATTTGTTTAATTTTAACATGACAAAATTATTCACTTACTACTGATTTCTATCATTTTGTTATAGTGTTTAAAAATAAATAGATTCTTCAATTAAATTCCTGGCTGATTTTGTTAAAATTTTTATTGAAGAAAATTTATTAAGGATGGATAATGAATCCCAATTTTGTGTCATAGCATAAATATTTGTTACAAAGTTTGCTAACATTTCCTTTAAAAATTCCTTTTTATATAATAGCCATTTTATCCATTCTGTACTTCAACAGGTGTTTCTGTTACTTGTATTTAATTATTATTAAAATTGTTGTTTTAAGTGCTGCTGATTTCACTTTAAGAAAGGATAGAGGGTAGATAGAAAAACATACAGATACTGAATTCAAGAAAAGAAGTTAAATATGGAAGATTCAAGTAAAATCATTTCCTCAACTCATATACCCAGAAAACAAAGTATTTAATGTCCATGGGCCAGTTAGAAAGTCAATGAATCTGTGAAAAAAAAGCTATGATATCAACTACCACATACTATTAAGTTACTACTAGGAGTTGGAATGTTTTCTTGTACTTCATGTTATGCTAATATACATATGCTAAACAAAATAATTTACTATAGTCTTCTGCATGAGAAAATGAGTGATCTATGAATATTAACTTGTCAAAGGCACACAGTTGATTTCTAGCAGAACCAGAATTCAAACCAAGATTTAACTGATTCTACAATCTAAGTTATTTCCATTCAACCATGTTACAATGCTATTATGACATGACAAAATTCTAGATTTATATACTCTATAAATATGCAAATAATGTCCTCATATATTTGAATTGATTTTAAAGCTATAAACTTATAATTATAAGAAGAAATTTAACATGTAAAGTGGACTCTAGATAAATTAACTAATAAAGTAGCTTAAAATTCATTAGTAGTCTTCTATCAGAAAAAAAAAGATCTTGAATTGAAAAATAAACAATGGACAAGTGAAAGGTAATCATATCTTCATTTAAAAACTTACCTAATTTTTAAACAGCATCTTTTATTACTATAGTCCCTATTTTGCATATTATCTTCAACCAAGTAAATTAAAAGCATATGTCTAATTTATAACTCTATTGAACTAAATATGGAAAGAACATTTACTATTTACACTACTTCTTTTATTCTCTACATATTCTTAATTCCCTGGAAATCATGTGGTTCATGTGTTAATATAACTCTAAGCAGAACACCGGTTCTCAAACTTAAATATTAAAGTATGTGTTCTAGTTTGCAATATAGGCTTATAGTTCCTACATTATTGTGTAAGTGATGAAAAATGGTTCGTTATACCTATGGAACTGAACTGCTCACTCAATTAAGGCACACTATGATTATTATGTATTTGGATTCTTTTTCCAGGTACCATTCTCTTCTTGAAATTCATAATGGATGACCCAGGAGAAAATTCACTCCCTTCTGGGATAGAAGAACAAGATGATTTTTTTTCCCATTGTACACTAGCTAATGTTTCTGAAAAACATCATACTACATGATAATAATGTTAACTGAATGCAGTTAGGCCTCTGGTAAGTAAAGAATTTTCATATGTATTAAATATGCTCTTATTTAAATTGCCTAGTGATACACTTCTAATTGTTATGAGCGATAGTTTGGGTTCATTGAGAATTTCATAGAGGAGCTACAATACAAATGTAAAATTATGGATAATAAGTATCAACAGGAGAGTAGGGGTCCTATGTGATAAAACATTAGATTATTTATTGTCTGGTAGAGTTAAATGCAACATGTTTTGTATTTTCTGTGGTATTTTCCTGCTCTGGCAATCCATATACTAACCTATAGACTAGTACTTGGCTATGTTGATATGAAACACTTGGAAAAATTTGCAAATTACTTAGATTCTGCACCTTACACTTACTTAAGTACATAGGTAAGGTTGGCCGTGCTTCCATATTTAAACAATAACTGAAATAAAGAAATTTGATGACAATCTGTACTGCAATTAGAAGTCTTTTTATTAATATAAAGCAAACTGATCTTTAGGTTCAAGGCAACCCCAATTAAAATTTAATCAAGTGCTTCTTTTGCAGAAATTGAGAAGCTGGTTTTACAATTTAGATGAAAAAATACAGAACTAAATTACTCAAAACAAATTTTAAAAAGAAAGAAAAAGTTGGGGGATTCACATTACCTAATTTGAGGAATTATCATAAAGTTAAATAATGGAGAGAATATGTTATTGTGGAAAAGATAGATATCTAGATAACTGGAACCAAATACATAGTTTAGAAATAAATTTATATGGACAAGGTCAATTGATTTTTATCAAATATGTCAAGAAATATCAGTGAGGGAAACAAAGTTTTTTTTTTTTCAAGGTGCTGAATAAAATGAATAATCTCTTGACAAAAAAAGTCATTAACTCATCATTTTCAGCAAATACTCAATGTATTTAATAATAGACCTTATGCATAATATGAAGCCAAATACTATAAAACTTCTAAGATAAACATAGTACAACATATATGTTACCATGAGCTATTCACATTTTCTAGAATAAATGTGAAATCCATGAACCATAGGAGAAAATTGATTCAAAGTGCTTCCTCTTATTAAAATCAAATTGGTAAAAGTCACTGGTGAGGATGAGCAAAGAGGTCACAGAATCTGGGATAATATTTGCTATAGGACAATGAACATGTATTCATAATGTATGAATAACTCTCAAAACTCAAAACTCAGAGATGAGAAAAGGAAATATTGAAAATGTGCAGGAACTTGAACAGATACTTCCCCAAAGAAGACACAGAGATGATGTGTAAGCTCATGAAAAGATGCTCAATATCACTTGCCATAAGTAAATAAAATTTAAAACCACATTACGAACATATCCACCTTTTAAAATGACTAAAATAAAAACATTTAATAATAACCGATAGCACAATCTGCTTACAAGTATGCAGAGCAAATGAAACTCTCAACCATCGCAGGGAGGAATGCAAAGTAATGCAGCCTCTTTAAAAGCAACTGGACAGTTTCTTATAAGTTAAAACCACTTACTCTATCATATAGCAGCCACAGTTTTGTTATTTACCCAAGAAAAATGAAAACATGTCCAATTAGAGGCATAGGTATGTCTACATATACATTCCATGATTTGCAAAACTCACAAAACTATAAATTAGTGAAAGGATAAACTAATTTCGTACATACTGGCAAAGGAATACAACTCATCAATAAATAGGAATGAACTACTGATATATTCAAGGGCAAGGATGGTAATCAAATATACTATGCTTGAGTTGAATAAGCCAAATGAAAAGGTTACAAGTAATGTAATTCAACATTGATCACATTTTGGAGAGAGTGAAACGATAACAATGGAGAAAAGAATTGTGGTTATGAGAAGAGGGGATACAGGGAGGTATTGACTACAAAGTAACTGAAGGAAGTTTTTAGGGTGATGGAAATATTTTATAACTTATTTGTAGTTACACAATTGTCTATGTTAGTCAAAATTCTTATATCTGACACATTCAAATGGTTTATTTGTACATCTGTATTAAAATAGCCCTAACTTTAAAACTATTTCTTCTCCTTCAGAAGAGAAGTCACCTTTATATGGAAGACAGAGACTAGAAGACAGCATAGGGCATCTTCTGTAGTGTTAGGAATGTTCTGCTGTCTCTTGTTTACAGGGTTATTTTCAGGTCATGACAACTCATTCATCATTACTCTTAGGACATTTGGACTTCTCTATATGCATTTTAGCTTTTAAAAATTATGAATGAAACACAGCCTTATTTTGTTGTGCATTTTGTAATTAATAATATAGACCATTTTTTAAAAATGCTCTTTGAAACATGCTTGTCATCTTACTGATTTTTCTTTAAAGAAATCATGTTTGCATTTTTCCATGTATTCATTTCGAATCTGTAGTAGTCAAATCTTTTAGCATTTTGAAAATTATAGTTTATCATTTTATGTCTTTCATTTTCTTTGAAATTATTAATTGTCTATTTTTTGTTTCAAAAAGAATGTTCTTCATCTCTATCCTTTCCATTTTTCTTTCCTCAACCGTGCATCCCATTCCTCTTATACTTTAAAATTAGTGTGGTTTGGTTTTTGTTGTATATTTTATCTAAATTCTGAGTTCCTTGAAATGTTTATGTTCTTCCTAATGTTTACTGATCTCAACTCAGATTAATGTTGCCATTTTGAAGCTTTAAAATTCTGAAGAGAGTATTTTATATTAATTCACTATAATAAAGCTAGATATTCATTTTTCTGACATAAGTCCTCATTTTAATATTCTGCTCTCATTAACTTTTGTAATATTATTTGTTCTTTTTTTCCTTTTGTACTTTAGATACCATTATGTGGAATTATTTGTAATCCTCTTTTTTTCTCTTTATTTATTTTTTTAATATTACATTCAAAAAATATGAATATATACCCACCCCCCCTTACCCCACTTCTCCCACCATAATAACAATCTCCTCCATCATCATGAGACATTCATTGGATTTGGTGAATACATCTTTGAGCACCGCTACACCTCATGGTCAATGGTCCACATCATAGCACACACTCTCCCACAGTCCACACAGTGGGCCATGGAAGGACATACAATGTCCAGTAACTGTCCCTACAGCACCACCCAGGACAACTCCAAGTCCCAAACCCCTCCCCCCCCACATCTCATCTCTTCCTACCACTCCCCACACCCAGCAGCCACCTCTTCCTACCACTCCCCATACCCAGCAGGCACCATGACCACTTTCTCCACACCAATGACATATTTTCTTCAATTACTAATCACAATAGTTCATGAATAGAATATCAGTAAGTCCACTCTAATACATACTCTATTCTTCCATCCTGTGGACCCTGGAATGGTTGTGTCCACTCCACATCTATATCAAGAGGGGGCTTAGATTACACATGGATGCTGGATGCAATTCTCCTGCATTCAGTTGTAGGCACCCTTGGCTCCCTGGCGTAGTGGTTGACCTTCTTCACATCCATGTTAGTTGAGTGGGGTAAGTCCAATAAACCAGAGTGTAAGAGCTGAAGTCTGTTGAGGCTCAGGGCCTAGCTATCACATGGTCAGTCCAGAGATCCAGGTCCCCTGGGTATACACTAAATCCCAGCACCAATTACAGGTCTAGTAAAAGTAACAGGAGGGGCTTGTGGACAAAGATCACATCTGAGTCCAGCTCCATCACACAGAAACATAAACTCCAAAGTAGGGCCAACTGACGTGGCACTGAACTCCATCTGCCATGACTATAGAACTTGTGGGTCTCTGTAGCCCTCAGAAGAATAAATATCTGGGGTTGTATCTACTTTATCTGTCTCAGGGACTCTGCTGAGGAGTGCATAAGGGCAACCCCTCTGATAACCTCCTGGCTCTTTTTGGAGACTCATAGCCATATAAACTCATTTCCATTTCCCCCTTGATTCAGGTCAAAAAGCATTTTTAACTCCTTGTATTACATGTAGACTGAGATATTCTGCTGGTCTGAGTTGACCCTTTTACTCAAGATCATTTTCTAGTTACATCATCACCTGGTTCTTGGTACAAATCCCTCAGTGCCAGGGAGGTTCATCTCCAGGAGTCATGTCCCATGCTGGGGGGAAGGCAACACATTTACATGCTGAGTTTGGCTTCAAGAATGGCCACATTTGAACAACATGGAGTCTCTCAGGAGGTAACTCTTAGGCACCCTGCAGCTCTAGGCCTTGTTTTTATTTCAGGTGCACAGGCTCACAAGCATAGTCATTAGTATCAAGGTCTCATTGTTGGACCTTCATTCTTTTTTGGTCCTTGTCGTAGCACTTTGGGGATTGTTGCTGTTGCTTTAGGGACTGTGATAGAGCTCCCCTGGCTAGGAAATCAGCACTCCCTCAGTTGTTGTTTTTAATTGTTTCCACTATGAAAATATCCAAACATTTTTCTGTATCCTGGATATATGCCCTGTAGAATTCCCTGCCAACCATGTGTCCCCTGTAAATAACATCCCACACCAGTATTCCTCTGCTGCCATTGTTGAACCTCTCTGTGATCCAAACTTTCCTGAAAAGTGAAGCCCAATATATTGCCAGGTTCCATTAATAGTAAAATGTAATATAGTGATGAATTTAAAGGTTAGATATATAATACATATTACTTTAGAAAAATTAAGATAAAAATAAATTGGGGTATCAAAAAATTTAAAAATGCAAAAGCTTTGTTTTTGATGTTTTGCCTTCCATCACTGCAATAAGTGTTGCCCTGTATGCAAACTGGCAAGACAAGTACTTCCATCTTTTCCTCAATGTCTACGTCCTATTTTTTTTTCTTTTTTCTAATTATTAAGCTTATCTTCCCAAGAGTTTTAGATCACAGTAATTCATATGTACAATATCCAGTACTCCCACATATCAAACATAAAACCTTTTCCCTTCCACAGCAATAATCTTTTTACATATTCATACTATATTTACTGAAACTGATGTACAGATATTGAGACACTAGCTTTCAAACAAGGTAACATTTGTGTTTACATTGTGGTTTATATTTTATACCATAAAATTTTCTAAATTTTCAGTTATCTTATGTTTTACATTATGATTTACATTTTAGCCGATCAACCACTATATATTTTTGGTGTAATTTTACATGTCTTATATCAGTCCTTGTGTACTCCTATGAAACACTTCTATTGCCCAAACAGTTAAATTGGTTCCATCTATTCAATACCTCTTTCCCCCTCCCCTCTGGGCCCACAGTGACAGTCAATCTTCATTGCTTGCAGGTCCATGTTCAGCGATACTTGCAACAGTGTTAAGGGTTTGACATGCTCAACTGCCCTAATGCACTGGGAGCCACTATTTCTCTAGAGAGTCCCTCTATTTGAGGACTTCAGTCCCCTCTAGGATGTGGGTATACCTGCACTCTCATTATATGGGTCTCTATGCAATGATATAACCCACTTCGGCAAAATGAGCATTCACATATTCCCTCGGAGCCTGTCCTGCATCAGAATATCCCCTTTAAGCATCTTAAACAGGTAACATTCCTTATTATAATTTTGAAAAAGTTTTCTCAGCATTATACTCTCAACCAAATACCTGTGTTCCTATGTTCATATGTTGCCCCACCCTCCCCCCAATTTCTTGGGCAATATTACCCATCCTCCCATCCCTAGCCTCCATGAAGCCAAAGGTAACCCTATGCCCCCATTTTATCCCTTCCTTGTTCAAATCTTACCTCCAGTATATCATAGATTTCACCCATGTAGGTGTCTGCTTACATCCTTCCTCTACCCCCCAATTTCCTGTAAGCCTATCATCCAGTCTCTAGCTCTCTGAGGCAGCTTGGTTTACTTATCTCATATCATTGAGGTCATGTAGTATTTGTCCTTCAATGCCTGGGTAGCTTCACTCAACATAAGCTTCTCAAGATTCATCCATGTTAACACGTGTGTTTGTAGTGTATTCATTCTTAAAGCTGAGTAGTATTCCATTGTATGTATATACCACATTTTATTTATCCATTGATCTGTTGATGGACATTTGGGTTGATTCCAACTTTTGGCAATAGTGAACAATGCTGCTATGAACATTGGTGTGCATATATTGGTTTGTGTCCTTGTTTCAGTTCTACTGTGTTTATACCCAGCAGTAGAATTGCTGGGTCATATGGAAAGTCTATGGCTAGTTTTTTGAGAAACCGCCAAACTGTCCTCCAGAATGGCAGGATCCTTCTGCATTCCCACCAGCAATGGATGGGTGTTCCCATTTCTCCACATCCTCTCCAGCATTTGTAGTCTTCTGTTTTCTTCATAGCTGGCAATTTTATGGGAGTAAGAAGGTATCTCATTGTAGTTTTTATTTGCATTTCCCTGATAGCTAGAGATTTGGAGCATTTTTTCATGTGCTTTTTAGCCATTTGTATTTCTTCTTTGGAGAAGTGTCTATTAAATCTTTTTCCCATTTTTTAATTGGGTTGTTTATATTTTTATTTTCAAGATATAGGAGTTTTTTATATATGCAGGTTATAATTCTCCTATCCTATATATGGTTACCAAATATTTTCTACCATTGTGTAAGCTCTCTTTTCCCTTTCTTGACAAACTCCTCAGAGGTGCAGAAGCCTTTAATTTTGAGGAATTCCCATTTATTGATTTGTTCTTTTGCTGCTCGTGCTTTTGGCGTGAAGTTCGTGAAGCCATTTCCTATTCCAAGTCTTGTACATGCTTCCTTACACTGCTTTCCAAAGTCTTTATGGTCTTGGTGCTTATATTGAGTTCTTTGATCCTACTGAATTGATTTTTGTATAAGGTGTGAGATGGCAATCCCCTTTCATTCTTTTACATATGGATATCCAGTTCTCCAGGCACCATTTGTTGAATAGGCCATTCTCTCCCAGTTGAGAGGGTTTGGTGGCTCTATCAAATATTATATGACTATATATATGAGGATCTATATCAGAAGTCTCAATTCTGTTCCATTGGTTGTGTATCTCTCCTTGTGCCAATACCATGCTCTTTTCACTACGGTAGCTTTGTAGTATGTTTTGAAGTCAGGTAGTGTGATTTCTCCAATTTCGTTTTTATTTTTCAATATGTTTTTGCCTATTTGGGGCCTCTTTCCTTTCCAAATAAATTTCATAGCCAGTTTTTCTAGTTCCTTAAAGAATGCTGTGTTGATTTTTCTTGTGATTGCATTGAATGTGTAGATCAGTTTGTGTAGGATAGACATCTTAATAATATTTAGTCTTCCAATCCATGAACAGGGAATATACTTCCATTTATTTAGGTCTTTTTTTATTTCCTTGAACAGTGTTGTATAGTTCTTTGTGTATACGTTTTTTACATCTTTAGGTAAATTTATTCCTAGGTATTTGATTTTTTTATTGACTATTGTAAATGGTATTTGTTTCTTGATTTCCTCCTGAGCTTGCTCATTATTGGTGTACAAAAATGCTACTGATTTTTGCGCATTGATCTTATAACCTGCAGTTTTACTAAACTCATTTATGAGTTCTAGAAGCTTTGTTGTAGACCTTTCAGGGTTTTCTATGTATAGGATCATGTCATCTGCAAATAATGAAATTTTGCCTTCTTCCTTTCTAATTTGAATGCCTTTTGTATCTGGTTCTTTTCTCAGTGCTCAAGCAAGTACTTCTAAGACAATGTTAAATAGAAGGGGTGAGAGTGGGCATCCTTGTCTTGTTCCTGATCTTAGAGGGAAGGATTTTAGGATTTCAGCATTGTAAACAATGTTAGCCCTGGTTTTTCATATATATTCTTTATCATGTTCAGAAAATTTCCTTGTATTTTGATTTGCAGTGTTTTCATCAAGAAAGTGTGCTGTGTTTTGTCAAACGCTTTTTCTGCATCTATAGATATAATCATGTGATTTTTTTCCTTCAATCTGTTTATATGGTGTATTACACTGATTGATTTTCTTATGTTGAACTGTCCTTGCATACCCAGAATGAATTCCACTTGGTCATGGTATATAATTTGCTTAATGTGTTGTTGAATATGGTTAGCAAGTATTTTGTTGAGGACTTTTGCGTCTAGATTTATTAGAGGAATTAGTCTGTGATTTTCCTTTCTTGTGGTGTCTTTAATTGGCTTTGGTACTAGGTTCATGTTGGCATCATAGAATTGGTTAGGTAATGTTCCTTCTGTTTCGGTTTTTTGGAAGAGTTTCAGCATTATTTGTGTTAGTTCTTTCTGGAATGTTTTGTAGAATTCACCTGTGAAGCCATCTGGCCCTTCTTAGTTGGGAGTTATTTAATGACTGATTCTATCTCTTTACTTTTGATTGCTTTGTTGAGATCATCAATTTCTTCTTTCACCATTATAGGCTGCTTATGTGTCTAGGAATTTGTCCATTTCCTCTGAATTGTCATTTTTGTTGGAATATAGTTCTTCAAAATATCCTCTTATGATATTCTTTATTTCTGTGGGTTCAATGGTGATATCTCCTTTCTCATTTCTTATTTTGTGTATTTGCATCTTCTCTCTTTTTTTCTTTGTTAGTCTCGCTAAGGGTTTGTCAATTTTATTGATCTTCTTAAAGAACCAGCTTTTGGTTTTGTTTATCTTTTCAAGAGCTTTCTCATTTTCTATTTCATTTAGTTCTGCTCTTATCTTTATTATTCCTTTCTTTCTTCTTCTTGTGGGGTTACTTTGTTGTTTTTTACAAATTCCTCCAAATGTACAGTTAGTTCTTCAATTTTTACTCTTTCTTCTTTTTCCAAGTATGAATTATGGCCATAAATTTCCCTCTCAGTACTGCTTTTGCTGCATTCCATAAGATTTAGTATGTTGTGTTTTCATTTTCATTAGTTTCAAGGTAGTTATTGATTTATTTTGAGATTTCCTCTTTAACCCACTGTTTTTCTAAGAGTGTGCTGTTTAATTTCCATATCTTGGTGTGAAATCTGGGCCTCTGGCCCTTGCAGATTCCAGCTTCACTCCACTGTGGTCAGAGATATTATTTTGTATGATTTTGATCTTTCTGAATTCATTGAGCCTTTCTTTGTAGCCTAGCATATGGTCTATCTTGGAGAATGATCCATGTGCTTTTGAGAAAAATGTATATCCTGTTGTATCCATGTGTAATGATCTGTATATGTCTATTAGATCCAGCTCCTCTAATAATCTGTTCAAAGTTTTTATTTCTTTATTGTTCCTCTTTTGAGATGCTCTGTCCAAAGTTGATAGTGGTGTATTAAAGTCTCCCACTATAATTGTAACTATAATTGTAGAGGCATCTATTCTTTCACTTAGTTTTTCCGGTGTTTGCCTCACGTATTTGGAGGTGCCCTTGTTGGGAGCATATTTATGATTGTTCTTTCTTCTTGAAAGATTGTTCCTTTCACTAATATGTAGTATCCATCTTTGTCTCTCACAATCTTTTAGCATTTAAAGTCTGTTTTGTCTGATATTAATATAGCTACTACTGCCTTTTTTTGGTGATTGTTTGCTTGTAAGATTGTTTTCCTACCATTGATGGATCCCTGGGTCTAAGATGTGTTTCTTTTAGACAGCATATAAATGGGTCATATATCCTTATCCAATCTCCCAGTCTGAATCTTTTGATAGGTGAGTTTAATCCATTGACATTCAGTGTTATTACTTTCAAGGAATTATTTATGTTAGCCATATTTTGTTTGGGCTCATGTTTGTCATATTTTGTTTGTTTGTTTTCTTCTCTTTATCTTTTTTGTTGCTCTTACACTCTCCTCCAACTCTGCCTCTCCTGTTTTGTTTTGTTTTTTTCCTTCCTGCAGAACTCCCTTTAGTATTTCTTGAAGGGCAGGGTTCTTGTTGGTATACTCTTTCAATTTCTGTTTGTCTATGAGTATTTTGAACTCTCCATCATTTTTGAATGCTAATTTAGCTGGGTAGAATATTCTTGGTTGGAAATTTTTTTTCTTTTAGTACCTTGACTATATCATACCACTGCCTTCTTGCCTCCATGGTTTCAGATGAGAAATCAGCACTTAATCTTATGGAGCCTCCTTGTATGTGATGGTTCTCTTTTCTCTGGCTGCTTTTAGAATTTTCTCTTTGTCTTGAGCTTTGGATAATTTGACAAGTATATATCTTGCAATGGGCCTGTTGGGATTTATGGTGTTTGGGGTGCTTTGTGCTTCCTGGACATGTACATCCATCTCTCTCAGTAGATTTGGGATATTTTCAGCCATTATTTCTTCCACCACCCCTTCGGTCCCCTTTCCCTTCTCTTCTCCTTCTGGGATGCCTATAATATGTATGTTTGTGCATTTTGCATTGTCATTCAGGTCCCTAAGTCCCAGCTCGATTTTTTCTATCTTTTTATCGATCAGTTTTACTATCTGTTTGATTTCAGATGTATTGTCTTCCACGTCACTAATTCTCTCCTCTGCCTCTTCTAGTCTGCTGCTATTTGCTCAGAGTGTATTTTCAATTTCTTGAACTGTGGTGTTGATCACCATCATATCTGTTATCTTTTTGTGTATGTCTGCAATTTTCTCTCCAAGCGTTTTCTTCATATTGTTAATCTCTTCCTTTACTTCATTAAGTTGGTCTCTAATATATGTTTTGAGATCTTTAATAAATTGTCCGATGTTCTGCTCCCCTTCTTGGTTTTTAATTTGTTCATTGGATTCAGCCATGTTTTCCTGATTATTGGTTTTGTTTGTAGTTTTTTGTTGCTGTCTGGTCATCATTTTATCTTGCCGTGTTTAATCAGTACCTTAGCTTCTTTGTCTAGTCTTTGGGATTAATTAGTTGTTGTTCTTATGTAAGTGTTTTGTCTTCTCTTTTTCACTTTGTTCTTACTCTATTTTCTTGTTGCTGGCTAAGTTCACTTTGAAGGAAAATATTAGGGCCAGGGAAAGCAAAATGAGTAAGAAAAGAAAATGTATAAAGTAGTATTGGTAATAAATGTTAAAAGAAAAACAATGTGAGATCTGGGAGAATGGATATTAGACTCTTGTAAGTTGCGTAGCATTATAGCTGTAAGTAGAGTACCTATAATGAAACAGTCTACTGAATATGGGGAGGAATATAGTATGAATTAAAAAGCCAGTGTTTTCATGAGAGAGGGAAAGAGAAAAGAAAGACAATAATATCAAGAGTGGATAAAAGACAGAAAACAGAACAAAGGTATTAGAAATAAAAATTCAGACAATTTGGGGGCCAAAGAAAGGGAGGTGGAGTGTAAGAGAAACAGTAGATGATGGATGAAAGCAAGATGTGGGGAAAAGGGGATAGTGTAGGTGGCCAAAATCAATTTATACAGAAAAGAGGAAATTATGGATGAGGAAACACAGCAAGTGAGAAGTGCCCTCTTCAGCACCTATTATATAAAGAAAATAAAATAAGAAGAAAAAGAGAGAAAAGAAAAAAAAGAGGAGAAAAAGGGGGTGGGCAAATGAAAGGGGGGGAAACAAGCAAGAAAATGAAAAGGAGATAAAAACCTAAATAAATGAAAAAGGACCTTTTTCATTTGGGAAAAAAGACCAGGAAACAATGCAATATAAGTAACCAAGAAAAAAACAAAATAAACACAAATGCCAAGGGCTAGGGTAATCCAGGACCTCAGATAGAATTCACAGCACAGTGGATTCAGGGATGGGAAGTCTGTGACACTGCCAACTCAAGGTGTGAGTCTCTAGAGTGTGGGCCATCAGGATTTAGGGGACACAGACCTGGGAACCACGCATCCGGTTAACACAGGGCCTGGGGGCACCTCAGCATAACAAAGCCTTCAGGGATCACCTTGCCTGGGCCGCCAGCCCTAGGAGGAGGGGTCCCACCCACAACTTCTGACCTCCATTTCAGAAACCGAAGTTCCACCTTGTGCAAGAATCTCTTCTGTCACTTTCTCACCAAATTGACATCCAGACACTTCCTGCCCTGCAAGCCCCCAAAACAGGCCACTCAGGGTTTGGGAACACCCCACACAACAAAGATCCCAGGGATCACCATGGTCTGGCCACCAGCCCTAGGGGGAGGGACTCCACCCAAACCTCTGACCTCTGTGTCAGAAACCCAAAATTCCACCTCTCGCAAGAATCTCTTCCATCACTGTCTCACCAAATCCACTTCCAGACACCTCCCACCCTGCAGGCCCCCGAAACAGCCTGCTCAGGGCTTGGAAACTCCCCAGGATAGCAAAGCCTTCAGGAATTGCTGCCACCAGGCCACTAGCCCCAGGGGGAAGGGTTCCGCCCATGACCCCGACCACTGTGAAAGAGACCCAAAATTCTACCTCTTGCAAGAATCTCCTCTGTCACCATCCCACTAAATTGACGTCCAGATACCTCCTGCCCTGCAAGCACTCAAAACAGCCTGGTCTAGCAGGACTCCAACCCTACTCAGCTGCTTCTTTGCAGGAGAGATTATGAAGTGCACTCGCTCAGACGCCATCTTCCCCGCCCTCCTGTAATCCTCTTAATAGCACTAGGAATATATTATGGACACTTTAATTAACAAAAGCAGCCATAGATATAGATTAAGAATTGGTCAAAGTAGTTTTTACAGATTCATGCTAAGGAATCACTCTAGTTTTTATGATGGCTTTGGAATATTATCTTATTTGAACTACTCTAATACTCAAAATTTATGTTTGATTCATGAGCACTTTCTACAAGGTGTCCTATGAATCCCATTGCTATATATGCCTTGCCTTCTAAGAGGTTCTCTGCAATTAAGACCTTATATTGCTGTAACCTAAATGTAAATCCTGAGACTTACATCCTCCAGAGATTCCTTCCTCATTTGCAACTTTCCTTCATGCATTTCTGCACTACTCATTTTTCTTATGCCTGACTAGTCTCATTGGTATTCAACTTTATTTTAAGTATCTGTTTCTTTTTCTCTAGCTTTCAAAGCAATGTTTATTCAAGTAGCTAGTAATCTTTATTGTCTCCTCATCTTTTCAATTGAGTCACCAAAAATAATGTATAATGTCATATTTCATCAATTCATTCAGGTTTTTCCCTAACATCAGTTCATCCTGGAGGCCTACCTTGCACTCTCTCTAAAATATTGCTGTTCCACAACAAAACACTATATTTTACTGTAGAGTGTTTATACTCCATGGTATTTTTATTTGTTGTATATCAGCCCAACATATAGGTCCTCAAAAGTATTTGGAATAATTAAGTAACCTACCAGGAGCATCTAGAGAATTGAACAAAGTAAAATTTCTGTTTCCCATTATTTACCAATTTCAAATTTTCTATGTGGGTCCTAGCTGTATTGGTGTATGTGGTTGTGTTAATAATCTTTCTGAATAAATCATGTTAGTTTTCTGAATACACACAATTATAACATTTAGCAAGACCTCCAGAACCTTATAATTTTTATATCTCCATATCACATGCTGTCATGTCTGAAGTTTGTTTATGAATCCCAAAATAAGAAGATTATGTTTTCAAACCAGTCACTTCCTGTGGGTGTGAAATTCCGTGTTCCTCAAGGCTAAAGAGATGAACCATGTGCTTTGTAGCTCACAACTGAACTCAGGAAGAAAGCAGAGTAGCTGAGACTGAGAGAGAAGGATGTTAGGAAATAAGCCCCATACGTGGTTGCTCACAACTGAGCCCCAGAGAATGGCAGATTCTGGAGGGGAAGGTAGAGATGGTGGCAGAGGTCAGCAGCTGTCTTTGCCATATGCCAGACTGCAGAGTCCACAGGAGCTGTCTTTGGTGAGAAAGTATCTCTGATGATGCCTTGATTTGGATAATTCACAACTTGAAAATGTAATTGTTTATTCCTAAAAATTTTCCATTATAAAAGCCAACCCATTTCTGGTACTTTGCATTGCCAGTCCCATGGCAAACTGAGACAATAATAATAATGTCATTATTTCTTTGGATAACAACCCATTCTGAAGCTCAAAATGTACACTTTATTCACTCCAAACACAACACTTCATTATTTCAACAATGTACAAATATAACAAATTTGGATCACTATAAAAATTTATATAGATTATATAGAGATATATTATAGTGTAGCATTATTATAGTTTATCATATTTACTAATATGTTGCAATTTAATAAGGATCACATTATGAAGATGAAGAAATTGGACCTCAGAGAATTTAAGTACCATCCCATATTAGAGCTTATCACATAAATTCATGCCTCATATTTAAGATTTTTTGTAGCATTAAAGTTTATATGTTTATGTTCCAAAGTTTCATTTTACATGAGATGTCATAGAACTCTATTCATTCAACAAAAGTCAACCTATAATACAAAATTCCAGAATCATTTCCTTTTTTATTGTTGAGGAAATGATCAAATCATTGTTTAGAACCAGAAGATAACTGGATCATATTCCAAATGGGGCCTGTCCTGTGGGATAAAACAGCTGAATAGTATCACTTTTCTATTGCAATCTCCTTTTCTGTATTGTTGATCTTTTGTGATGCATATGACAGATCCCTTTCTCATTTCTGTACATATTTTAAATACTATGCTTGTAGTTACCCTGGGGCTTATATTATGCACTTGTTACCTGTAACCTAATGTTTTGAAAATAACACTAACTTAGCTTCAATAACTGACATGTTCTCTACTCCCATATTCCTCTGTTTCCACTGTTTATATTGTTTTATGTTGTCCAGTTTACCACTTTATAACATGTATGACCTTTATCAGTGAATATGGTTTTTTATTCTTCAATTGTATTCTGACTATTATAGTAAATAAAGTATAGAGTTGTATATTGAGGATACAGTACTATTGAGTTTTGCATTTTCCTTTAATTACCCTTAGAGTTCTACATGTATCCTAGTGTCATAATGTTAGTATCTTGAGATCATAGTCTTTTCCTCTTATATTAGTGGCTTAAGACTACCAAGAATCATGTCGTATTTTATTGCATTGCAGAGGAAAGGGATGGTTGCAGAATAGAACCATGGTGCACTAGGAAGCAATATATGACAGAATACAAGCACATGATAGTAGATGTGTGGAATCTTAGCTCTGGCATAAGTTACCAGTGAGAGTTGCTATAAATATGAACAAAAACTAAGTGCTAATAACATGAAAGGGCCTGCTTATGTTGAGTCCAAAATATTTTGATATTTCTGCTTTCAATTAAAAAATTATTTACGGAAGCAACTTTAAATTAATTTATAAAGCTTCAGTCATTATGATATTCTTTAAGAATCTGTCATTTTCTCTTTATAATCTCTGAATCCTTTCAATAGGTACCAATATTGTTGTAGACATCCAGTGAGGTTCAATTATTTGCATATGGAAATTATTTGCATATGGAAAGGCCAGGACTCAGGAATAACTTTGGGAAGGAAAAAATAATGTATTTATGGCCAGTCAGACTCTGGAGTTTTCTGCTCAAAACCCGATCCCTGAATAGAGTTTTGGGTCCTTTTTATATAGATGATATAAGTGTGGGGAATTAATGGTGGTTTTATGAAAAAAATGACTTTTCTTTGTTAGTCAAGTGTTTGTCTGAGTACCAGATAGGTTTGAATTACCTGGAATTACAGTCCAGGTAAGTTTGAGTTAACATCTTGCCAACATTCCATCTGGATGCAATTTTAAATACACATTTAGTCTACATGCTCTTTGAACTTTCAAAACCTATAGGGTCTATATTACTTAATTGGATTTTTAGGCACACTTGGATACAGAATTAGATAAGTTTGAAATCATGCCCAGGCTATATTAATATTGATTTCACCATACCTAGTAAAACTTTCCTTTTGACCTTCCTCCAATATATACATCTGAAATTTATATAAAATTTTGTTTAATTTTACTAATTTTGGATATGAAAGTGTAGAAGATGATCAGTGAACCCAGCTTCATAACTATTTCAATAATCATGTGGATCACAGGAATTATACAGGTATAATATTTCCTTGCATATTAGTAATCAAAAAACAAATATATTACATGTAACTAAAGCATGGAATACTTACCTCAAGGCTGTGGTTTCATGCATTTATAATGATTTGGTTATAATAATAATTTTGAGATTCAATATTTATTAATTTGAAAAATAATTACATTTGATGATACAATTAAAATCCTTAGTCTCCTTTGTTTGTAACCAAAACTGAAACATTTAAAGGGAAATACTTTTTGTGCTCATTGCTTTATTTATTTAATTAGTCTGCCTAGCCTACATAATTCTGCCTGCTTGGCTGTTGAAATGTATTGTCATTTTAAAGAGAAGCAAATTGTTAACAGTGGGCCTAGCATCATACAGAGGTTTTAAGCATGAAGCTGAGCCATGAAATCATACATTCAGATTTCTAATTCTATGTAATTTATCTGTCACCATTGTGAACTTAGGTACGTCATTGAACTGATGACGAGATATATATCAGGACTGGTACTTTTCTTCTTAGTTCTGATTATATATTAGGAGGAATAAATTGGTTTTATCATATTCATCAAATTAAATATTTTACATCTTTCAATTCTGTTTTTTCAACATCTACATAAACATTTTTGTTTTGCCATCAATTTGGTTACTTATTTCATTCTGTACCCATTTTTTATTAAGTCCTCCCAAGACCAAACTATTTCCAGTTGCTTTGTCATATCCTTGCCTCAGAATCTCAGAGCTCCTAGACTGTATATATTTCAATTTTTATAGTATTACTTTTCACATTAAATCCTAGTATATCACTTACTTCTCTAAAATTTTCTGCATCTACCATGCTAGAATATAGAACTGAAGGGGACAAAGATCTTGTATTTCTTGCTATACTGTTTACACAGAATTTGGTACATTGTAGATATTCAATAAAATATTTACTGTATACATAAATAAATTAAAGTTGCATAATAAACAAAATACATCGTGACTTATTAATTCAGCAGTAAAATATCTCCCACAAATTTCTAAACTTTGAATTATATATTTCTGTATTTCAAATTTATATATCAACTCTTGAAACTTTCTTTTCCAGCATCCATGATTAATTTATAAGTTATTAAAATTAATCCATGAGCTTTAATGAGTTTTCAAAGTTTAACAAAGAGTAATTATGTTATCTAACAAAAATATAAAACATGTAAATACATTCAAAATATCAAAGCTGCAAACCTTTCCATTTGAAAATGAAAAATAAGTATAATTTTAAAATGGACTTAAATTATTCTTGGTCAAATAGGAATTAAATATTTAATTCTGGAATATTTATATAATGCATGAAAATATGAATAGGGCTTAGTACTATAGGTAAGATTAAGTGGCACCAAGATAAATAATGGAACTATTAAATTCCTCTATTATTACACAGGTATTATTAAAAAGAAATGAAAAATAATTAGTTATCCCTAGGTGCTAGAGTAAAACCAGTGAATTTAACCTAAATAAGCAGGAAAAATAAAATTAAGATCTAAAATAATAATGAATCAAAAACCAAAAAAATTAAATAACATTTCTCCAAAAAGAAAGAGGATAAGGAGCAATTTTTAATAAGACAACAATATCCAAGAATAATCCATGAAAGGAAAAAGGAAAGTGATAAGAATATAGGGAAAAAATAATGAGTTAAAGGCTCAAAGTATATTTTCATTTATATTGCTGTTTAAATCAGAAGATATTGAAAATCTTTGGTCAAATTTTGAATTCTGCCTTCACAGTGTAAGTGGTACAGGATTTCCCTTGCCATCATAAACAACTCTAAAACTAAACAATATACAGATAAAAAATGTTTTCAGGCATTGAAAACTAACATACTAAGTCTGTTATCCATGAGATAATGGAAATACATGAGAAGGGACTCATTTTTACTCTGCCTCTATGTACGTCTTTTTAGTTTGAAGATACAGAGAATAAGCAGAGTGGAAAAATTCTGCACAACTGAAGAGTTAGGGATTGGAGTTTCCACCATTTGAAAAAGTTTGAAAATTAAAAATAAGGTTTCAAAAGGAGGTGCCTCAAATATCAGAACTGGGATTCTATGTGGTGTCTTAGATGTCAGCTCAACTGTACATGTGTAGATAGAGAATCAAGAGGCCAGGAGATGCTTTTTTAGAGATAAGAGCAGTATCTCATTTATGAGGCAGTATAGAATATGGACCTAAGAAGGAGGGGCAAAAAAAAAAAAAAAAAAAAAAAAACCCACAACCTCAAGCGCCAATTCTCAGGACACAAACATCCTTATTGGAATGCAGCTTGCAACATTTTCACACAGCACAAAGAAGAAAAGGCAGGAAAGCACCCCATCCACCTACTTTCATAAACACCTCATGCAGCAAACACAGAGCAGTGTTCATGGACAGTAGCCAGAGGCCAGCCAATGCTGGTCAACGTGCCCTGCAGAGTTCATGGACAGCAACCAGAAGCCAACCATCACCATACGACATGCCTTAGAAACCAAACCACCCCATAAGTTTCCCATGCTTGGTCTCAAATATGCCAGTCAGCAAATACACTAGCACTCCATGGTAGCCAATAAAAACAGAAACCCCTACCAAGAGTGGGAGAATCTCTTCTGAGAGTATGCCCACACTCCTGTTTTGAGTTTGTACTTTCCCCTTATTAAACTCCTTTCTAACATTTTTATTACTGTGGTGCATCTCTAATTCTTATGTTGTGGCCAAGAACCTGGTAATCAGCTGGCCACATATCTTTTGTCAAGTCAAGCAGAAGATAGTCTCTGGTAACTCTCTCCTCCCCCTGATGAGATTCATGAGTTTTTGGCTTCTAACCAAAGCTTGCCTATTCATTTCTTTCTCTCTCTCTTTGCCATTATAAAAGATCCCCAGACCTGCTCACAAAGGACATAATCTCAGTTAACTCAGAGTTCTCTGGCTCTTTCTTCAGAGGTGGTAGGGCCAGTCCCTACTGTGCAGCTCCAAGGAGGCTCTGGGTGTCTTGGGACACCATATAAGAACTCTGGGGATATTCCCAGAGTCATTTAGGAGTCCAACAGGAGCACAGGAGTCCAGGAAACCCTTCCTATCTTAAAACCTCTTTCCCACCCTCCACCTTTGCCTCAGCTCAAGTGATCAGTGGAACTCTCTAATGCTGCTGCCACACTCTTTCTCCCAGGTACTTTCGGACTTTCCATCTATGTCACTTTATATTTACTCTAATTCTGATTATCTCCTCCTTCTGCACCTTCTAAGACTCTCAAAGCAGTCATTACAATGCCACTTTATCTGTCACTGGCATTCTTGCAACTGTCCCTTCTGTCCCCATCATGATAACTTTCTTAAACATTGGATTTGTAAGCACAACAATCTAGGCCAATTCATCTGGCCTGGCTTAGAACTTAGTGCTCACCTTTCACCACAGGAAATAATGAAACTAATCCTAGGCCATTATTTTGGTTGAACCCAGGAATCAGGGGCATACTTCACTGAGCCAGCAGAAAATCATAGTCACTTAAATATTTTACTTGGGGGGTACAAGGGTTCTATGAAAGAGTTGTGTTTTGCCATGAGTCAGATCCCCAATCTCCATTCTTTAACTGTGTGGACAATAATTAAACTTCCTGCCCTCAGCAAGATCAAACCAGGGACAATTGTGTTAACACAACCCCTTTCTAGGGAGCATAATCAGCTTGGGAACTTTGATCTGGAAGCTGGCACAAGATGTCCCCCAAAACCTAGGGAACCCCAGGGACACCCAGCAGCATGGCCTCTGCATTCTTGGGCATGGGGAAACAGAGAGGTAGGAGCAAAGGACTCCCAAGACCCCAGCATCTTGGGAGATTCAGTTTAGAGGCTAAAAGGTCAGTCAGGCTGAAGTCTAGGATGTCAGAATGGCTGAAAAACTTTTCTCCATTTCTCCCTACGATAATGGGCATGGCCTCTAGCATACCTGCAGACTCCTCACTGGAGTGCACTCTCAAGAACTGGATATACTTGTCCACCAAGGGGTTAAAAAAAAACCTGAGCTGCTTCTGTAACTCTGAATAGCTAAAATATCACCTTGAAGATGACCAAAATAGCCTGCCAACAGCGCCCTAACCTATAAACTTATCTTACAGTTAGAATTTTTGTGTAAGAGGCAAAGTGAAAATGTATCACCAGGACCTTTAACTACCATAAATTATAAGAAATAACCCAGGAAGAAAAAGAGAAAACTTACCCTGTTTCAAGGAAGACTAGTAGAATCTATGAAAAATTATATCCAGGTTAATTTGGACCCACCAGAAGAATAAAATTATGCTAAAAAGCTATTTTATAGGCCAATCAGACCCAAATGTTAAAATGAAATGTCAAAAGCTAGCACTAGGGCCCCAAACAACAATAATTCTCTTTTAGAATCAGCTTTTACCATCTTTAACAAGCGCCTGAGGAGGATAAAGTAAGGAGGGACAGGCAGAAGGCTCACTTATAACATTCACAATTAACAACGGCCTGCTGCCTCAGGACCACACTGGTTCAGGCTCCAAAGTGCTGAGATTCTAGTTCAACTGTGGAGAGCATGGCCACTGGAAGAAAGAATGCCCCAGACCATGGCAGAGCCTCAGGGAGCCCCCTGGTCCCTGTCCCTGATGCGAGAAAACAGGTCATTGGTCTTGGGAGTGCACTGAACCCCAAAGGGGTGGTGGAGAACAACTGTGGGTCCTTGTGGCAATGGCTGGTTAGGACTGACAGGCCTGGGGCAAAAACTGACTCTTTGGACAAGTCCATGGAACATCACCCTGAAGGAGCCCTGGGGACCGCAATGTGGAAGGTAAGAATATTAACTTTTTATTGGATATGAGAGGCACCTCTTCAGTTCAGACCTGTCACTCCAAATCTCTCCCTTCCTGATGCTGTCAAGGTAATTGGAGTTCATGGTAAATCTAAAATTAGATCCTTTACTGAGGATCTCTTCTGTCAAATAGAAAATTTAATATTAAACCATCAATTTTAATTCTCCTTGAATGTCCTACCCTACCATGTACCCTGGAAGCATGCATTCAAGAGGTAGGAATATATAAAACCTCTACCATGCCTGTGATCCACTGCTCAAAAGAAGAATGTGGATCCTTGTGCTTAACCATGATTCTAAATAAGAAACTAGATGCCATGTCAACAACCATACTCCAGGAAATCAATAGTAAAGTAAATCCTACAGTCTAAGAAACTGGGGTACCCAGACAGGTTCTCAAAGTTCCCCCAGTTTCCTTCTCCTATAAATGCCCAATTGCCATATCACAACAGAAAAAAATCCACTAAAAAAAAAAAAGCAAATAATGAGCTCAAACCCATGATAAAAAATTTATAGAAATTGGCCTCCTAATTCTCTATCAGTCCACCTGTTACACCCCTATATTCTCAGTAAAGATACTGAATGGCACCAGTGGGTTAGTAGCAGGGCTTAAGATCAGTTAACAACCTTGTGATTCCCATCCAACTGGTAGCACCTAACACTTAGACCCTACTAATTCAAGTCCTGGAAAATACAGCTTGTTTCACTGCTCTAGACTTAAAAGATTCCTTTTTCCTATGCATTGTTCTACCCAGATACCTACTTCCTTTCTGCTTTGAATGGTAGGGGTACAACTTTAAACCTCTAGTCAAGTTTACATGGACCATGTTGCATCAAATGTTAAAAACTCAAGAAATCATCTAGGAGTTTGGGATAAAAACCTCCCTAGACTCAACCATAAGTTACCTTTATTTAACATCAAAATCTGGCCTCACTACGAAAGTAAAAGAGAAAATAAGAAAATAAAATATGCTGGCCACTTTGTACGTCTGCAATTCAATCATGGCTTAGCCGTGATAACATCTAGCCTCCCCTGCCAAGTGGCTTCCAGAAAACTGCTTCAGAAATGTGTCCTTGTAAATTTTTCATATTGTATGTCCCTGAAGTACTGATGAAACAGTAAACTAAAGAAAACATCTATTTCTGAAAACCATTCCTTATAACTATAAGGTTCTAGTAGTGCATTCTCATAGATATTTAAATGAAAAAAGTTATTTTTGCATATAACCATATTGAGCAATTTCTCTGACAACTTTTTTAATTTTGATGGTAATTGTATGTTGTCAGAAGTTTATTTGGAAACAGTTTCCAAAAACATTTTTGTAAATTAAGTATATAAGATATATAGAATGTGTTCTTTTATCAAGGAAAAAGAAGTAATTTTGTCCTAAAAAAAGACTGGTTATTAAGAAAGAGGTAATGTGTGACAAAACCTGAATGAACACAGAAAATGCAGAAGGTGTGTGGAAAAGGGATTTTTATTGTCAAAATTGGATAAGATATGATGGGTCTATCAATAAACTTTTAAAAGGCTTAGAATCAAGCAGTACACTGATGCAAAAGAACAGTGTAGTGCTCTCTCTGTTATTGTAACAAGGCTTCTTAAAACATTAGTCTTAAAACATTAGTTTTAATAGAAGATTACAAAGAATTTTCTCCTGAATACTCAATATACAAGGCAGAAAGTCTGTCTTATGAAAATAGTTACTTGTACTTTAACCATATTTTATCCATGGTGGTTTAAGAAAATCAAGACTTCTCATGTTTAAAGAACACAATGTTCAAATGTAGTAACTTCTAATATTTTGCTTTCTCAAAGTCAAATCCTGAAAAGTAGCTTTTTATTTCAAACTATTGCAAATGATTTGTTCATTTTTTCATTGAAAAAATCAAAATACTAACATTTACTATGTTGTAGATTGAATGAAAAGTATTTAGAAAGGGCATAAAAATTAAAAGAGGTGAACTTCAGTGTTGTCAGACTCTCTTTTGCGTTTAAACCAGGCCCCAACGCCATGTATGGTGTCTATCCATTTGAGTGAATGACTAGATTGGGCATTACAAAACCTAAAACAATAAGCATGTCTGCCACATGTGAGCATGCTCCTGAACTAGATGCATCTATGTTGCTGCCTCATATTCCTATGGCTCTGCCACCCAGGGATGACTTGACATTGCCTCCAGACTAGCTCTGCTTCATTGTGCTGGAGGGTGCTGTTCACCAAGCTGGTAGAACACTGGAACCTCTCCAGCATGCTGGCTGTGTGAAGGATATGGCAAGTGGAGCAATAAATGTCAGAGTAATGTGAATAGAACTTAAATATAATTGGCATTAAGGCCTGACCCCTTGGAGAGACAACATGTATGGAATTGCAAATGTGCAGCTTAAATATATTAACTGTAGCTGAAAGAGAAACTTGTTCATTGATTAGTATTAAGTCTGTACCTACGTACATGCTAATTATAATATCTTCTTTATATTGGAACATATGCAAAAGGATATTGGACATGTTAAAAGTCTTGGCAAACTTCATTTTCTAAGCAGTTAATTAATTTGCCTATGAGATAAAAGAATGGCTTTCTTAAGTACTACATTTATTTTGCTTGCCATATGCTTCTCTTGAAGAAAATGATTTTCTATTGCAATGTTGCTTAGCCAAAGTATAAATTGCATAACAGTGAAAAGTAACCTAAATATAAGTCTTTAAATTTCAATACTCTCTTTGTTTGAATTTGAATTTGTTTTGTAAAGAAATCACAAATGAAATTTGGACCAGGCAGTATTTCACCACTATATGTGGCCCTCTTTCACCACTTACTGGGGCATTGGTAAACTTTCACTCATGCCAACTCTCAATCAGCACAAACCTTGGCGTGGCTACTCCTGAGAATCCCTAACCAAATTATAGGAGCCCTTTCATTTTTGTTAGAACAGCTGAAAATCCACCAACCCACTTAGCCTCAGATTATAGGGTCTATCCATATGCAAGTCAACATAGCTCTTAATTACATTTTTCCAATCTACATGTTGTCCAACAAGACCCATGTCCTCTCCCTGGAAAAATTCCCCCACAACTCTGTCAATCTGTAATCCATCTCAATCCAAATGTTTGCTCCCAGAACCTGGAAGTGCACAGGACTGGCATCAGTGGCAACAAAAGTAAGGTACAAGGAAAGCTGAGGGTGAGGAATCAAAACCAGTAAGTCCCATATCAACTTCTCAGATGGTACCCCGTTTTGCAAAGATAGGTCTAAGACTAAGTTCTTTTTAAAAACACAACTCAACAAAGCCTGTGAGGCAAGTTTCTGTCTATCTTTTCCAGCCCTTTTGACAATCTAACCTGGTAGTTTGAGAAACCCCCAGATAATTTATTTCATGAAAATTTTAGGGTACAAACACCTCTGCTTTTCCCCATGACTGCAGCCCAAATGGCTCTAAATAAAATAAAATTCAACTACTGGCCTAGGCTACAATGGCAGTTTTAGGCACCTCTGGCATAACTGGGAACATAGGTTGCAAAATCTCCATCTGTGACAATTTAACCTCCCTGTCATTGGAGTTTGTGTTCCTGAGTGTGATGGATTTGGACTCAGATGTGGCCTTTCTACATATGCCACTTCTGTCACTTTTACCAGACCTGTGGTTGGCACTGTTTTGGTGCGTACTCAAGAGACCTGAATCTCTGGACTGTTCGCGTGACAGCCAGGCCCAGAGCCTCAACAGATTTGCAAATCCTACCATCTGATTTATTGGATTTACCCTGGCCAGCTAACAGGAAGGTGAAGAAGGTCGAGCACCATACCAGGGAACCAAGAGTGCCTACAACTGCAAGTAGGAGAATTGCATCCATCATTCTTGTGGAAACTAAGCCCCCTCTTGATATAGAGGGGGAGTGGACATAACCATCCCAGGGTCCACAGGCTGGAAGAATAGATTATGTATTAGAGTGGACTTACTAATATTCTACTATGGAACTATTGTAATTAGTAATGGAAGAAATTGTAGCATCAATGTAGAGAAAGTGACCACGGTAGCTGATGTGGGAGCATTTTCAGGACTTGGACTTGTCCTGGGTGGTACTGCAGGGACAGATGCTGGATATTGTACGTCCTGTCATGGCCCACTGGGTGGACTGGGAGAGAGTGTAAACTACAATGTAAACCATTATCCATGTGGTGCAGCAGTGCTCCAAAATGTATGTACCAAATGCGATGAATGTCCCACAATGACAAAAAGGTTGATGTGGGAGGAGTAGGGTGAAGGGAGTGGAGGGTATATGGGGACCTCTTACATTTTTTGAATGTAAGATTTTAAAAAAAAGAGAGAGAGAAAGTCACTCTTAAACTTGAGAAGGTATGGTTCTTTATCTGTGGAAATAAAACTTACCTAACACAGTTTTTCTCTTCCAGGGTCGATGAATTCCAAAACAAACTTCTTATCACATGTGGATTTCACCCATTCCTGACCATTAAATGAACGCTCCTCATCCTCAACCAAACAGTACAACTAGAGAGTTTTATACCTTTTCAGGCAGGGACTACAATACCCAAGCAGAAGAAAGCAGATATACTATAATTACCCTCACTTTTCAGGTCCCACCTTATAATTAAGGTTGTACAATTCTCTCAGGGGGGTTTGATGCAGGACAGAATAGGGATCTAAGGTAGAGAGGCAAAAAATTCCAAGTGCCAGGTCTTAGAACACACATAAACTTACTGGAATGCAACTTGCCATATATTCACACAGCAGAAAGAAGAAAAAAGCAGGAAAGCCCCCACCACCACCCCATTACTTTCATAAACAAGTTATGCAGTTACTATGCAACAGTGATTGTGGATAGTCACCAGAGACCAAACACCACTGGTCAGTGTGCCCTATAGAGCTCATGGACAGCAAACAGAAGCCAACAACCACCAAGCAATGTGCCATAGAAAGGAAACTACTCAATGATGTTCCCCTACTTTGTCTCAAATATGTCAATCAATGCAGACCCTAGCCCTCTATGATAGCCAATAAAAGCAGAAACACTTAGAGAGGACACATCTCTACCTTGAACACACCTCACTCACATTTTGACTGTGAACTTCCCCTTATTAAACTTTTTTCTAGTTTTCTTATTACTGTGGTGTGTCTCTGAATTCTTTCATACTCATGACCAAGTACCTGAAATCAGGTCTGGCAGCACTAAAAGCCAAGGTAATGAAAGACTGAGAGAAGCTGGACTCATGGTCAAGACAGAATGACAAATATCTTTGATTAACTCAGGCATGAAGTTATGAGCAGAGAGAAAATAATTTTACACAACAGAAGTAAAAGCAATGCCATGCAATAATTATATGCCCTAAGACTGAGGACAAAATTAAAAATTTCCCTTAATAATATGAGGCAGCAGACTTGGCCCAGTAGTTAGGACATCCGTCTACCATATGGGAGGTCCACGGTTCAAACCCTGGGCCTCCTTGACCTGTGTGGAGCTGGCCCATGCGCAGTGCTGATGCGCTCAAGGAGTGCCCTGCCATGCAGGGGTGTCCCCCATGTAGGAAAGCCCTACATGCAAGGATTGTGCCCTGTAAGGAGAGCCGCCCAGCGCGAAAGAAAGTGCAGCCTGCCCAGGAATGGTGCCACACACGGGGAGAACTGACACAACAAGATGATGCAACGAAAAGAAACACAGTTTCCCATGCCACTGACAACAACAGAAGCAGACAAAGAAGATGCAGCAAATAGACACAGAGAACAGACAACCGGGGTGGGGGGAAGGGGGGAAGGGAGAGAAATAAATAAATAAATAAATCTTTAAAAAAAAGAATACTATGAAGTCTGTGGGAGTAAAAGGCATTTCCACTAATTTATTGCCTGTGAGAACAAAACTCAATGCTCCTTACTGAAAGACAACATAATCCAGACTCCAAACAATCTATCATTCAAAACATACTTTCACAAAGTACAGTAGATCATAAAAAATTTACCAAACATAAGACAAACGAGAAAATGTTAAACATATTAATGAAAAAAGAAATTTTGATAGAAACAGATTTCATGATGAATCCAAAATTTGAATTAGCAGCCAGTGACTTTAAATTAGCTCAAGATTTATGATTAATGTGTTAAGGTAAAGATGATCCTAATGAAGAAATACATAAGTAACCATATCAGAAAAATAATGTTGACTAAAATAATAATGAAGTAAATAGTAATTTTAGAAAGGAAAAGTAAAATAAATAATTTTTTTCCAGAGAGAATGAACAGCTAAAGGAGCCCATGGAAGAGAGTAGCAATAAACTTGAAACCAGATAAAAAAGGTTTTTCAAACTGAGAAAATGAGGAGTTAAGAGAAAAACAATAACAACTACACACTGTTTATATAAAGGAGACATGAAATTAAGAGGATTTAAATGAAAGAATGAATGGAAATGGTTGGAAGTATATAGAATTTGGAGGAAAATATCAACATAGATGTGAGAAATCCTTAATAATCAAAGCAAGATAAATCTAATATGAAAAATCCTTACACACAGGTACATATATACACATACACACAGAAGCGCATCATAATCAATCTAGAGAAAATGAAAGCTATAAATAAACAGTGCCAAGTAGCCATAGATGGACAGGGAGAAAATATGTTACAGTGGATTGTGGGATTGTTCAGTGGACTTTCAGGAAGTAAGGAGCAAGGAACAGAATTATAGCTAGTTACCATCAGAAACAGTAACACTAGAAAAAATAAAATTCGATGATGTATGAGAAGGCCAAAAGAAAATTAATACTGTATATAATGAAAACATTTGTGAAATTCAAATGTCATATATATAAGATAAATGATGGTGCAGAAACTTTGTTTTCAAAAGTCCTGTGGTACAAGAAAATCTAACAGTTTTCCAGCCTGAAAAAACTGATATCAAAGGAAATATGGAATGTACAAGGAAAAAAAAGAGTGCAAGTCATGTGAAAGATGAGAAATTTCTTCAAAAGATAATAATGAACAATAAAAAATAGTAGCATTGTATTTCCATTTTGGTAGTAAATATAAACAAAATATATGTAAACCATGACAGAAATGATGGGGACAAATTAAATTAGAAAAAGTTAAGCATTTAGATTATATAAGAAAAGTTACAATAAATGTATTTTTCCTTTTTTCTTAAAGTATTTACAGAAAAAAATATGAAAAAGTGCAGAGATCGCACATATCCCCTCAAAAACACATTTTTCCTATTATTAACAATTTATGTCAGTGGTCAGTGTGATGCTCTTGTTAAAATTGTTGAAATAGTATTATTATCAATGAGCTGTTAAATGTAATCCATAGTTCACATTAACTTATGGTGTTTTGTTGTACAGTTCTTTTTTTAATTTTTATTCTGTAACATACATAAAAGCTTAAAATTTTCAATTGTACCACTTGCAAATACACACAATTCAGTTATGCTGGTAATATTCACAACATTGTGCTACAATCACCACCATCCATTTCAAAATTTATCCATCACCCCAAACAGAAATTTTGTACCAATTAAGCATTAGTTGCCTATTCCTAACAGTAACCTGGTATCCTGCTAACCTTTATTCTAGTCTCTGACTTTCAAGATTTACACAGTCTAATTATTTCATGTTTGTTAGGTAATGGAATATTTGTCCTTTTAGATTCTGTTTATTTCACTCAAAATGATGTATTCAACTTCATGCATACTGTAGCATGTGTCAGATATGCATCCTTTTTGTGGCTTAATAATATTCCCTTGAACAGATATACCACATTTTATTTATCCTTTCATCTGCTGATGGGCTTTTTACATTGCTTCTATCTTTTCACAATTGCAAATAATACCATCATGAATATTGGTGTCCAAATACCTGCTTAGGTCACAATTTCAATTCTTTAGTGGATGTGTAGAAATGGCAATGCTGGGCAATGTGGTCACTTTATACTTAACTTTCTTAGGAACTTCCGAGCAGTTTCCTCAGTGACTGTGTCTTACATTCCCACCCTCAAAGAATATGTGTTTCCATTAAATCACATCCTCTACAGTACTAGTAATTTTTAATAGAAGACAGTCTAGTGGGTGTGAAAAGCTATCTCATTGTGGTTTTGAAATGTTTCCCCAAAAGTAATGATGTTGTGGATCATCATATGCTTAATGGTCAATAATTTATCTTCTTTGGTGAAAAATTTATTCAAATTTTGCCCATTTTTTTAACTTGATGGTTTTTCTATTTGTTCCCATTTATATGACTTTTTATATATTTCTGGATAATACACCATTATCAGATTTTTTTTCCATTCGGTAGTTTTTTGTTTTTGTTTTTTGCTTTCATGATAAAGTATTTTGATGCACAAGAGTTATTTTTTTATTTTGAAAAAGTCCCATTTATCTGTATCATTTATTTTATTTGCTTTGTTTTCAGTGTAAATGCTAAAGATCAATTACTAACACAAGATTCTGAAGACATTACCCCATGTTTCTCACCACGAGTATGTTTTAGTGTCCTGGCTGTCAAAGAAAACACCATAATTTGAGATGGCTTAAACAATGGAAATTTTTTGGCTCACAGTTTTGAGGCTAGCAGAAGTTCAAATTTGAAGCATCAGAAGGTAATTCTTTCTTCCTTAATACATTTTGTTCTGCATGATACAAATTGTATATTTACATATTATATGACCCACCATAGAACTGTTATTGTTCTTTGAGACATTGGGGGTTAATAAAACAATTATCCATACTATAGAGGAATCCATGTATTGCCTCACTACCATCAGCTTACATTGTTGTGATACATTTGTTACAAATGATGAAAGAACATTGCCATAATATTACTACTGTCTATAGTCCATACCTTATAACTGGTATATTTTTCCACAAACCATCCTATTATTAACACTATGTATTAGTACTTTATATTTGCTATAGTTCATGAGAGAACATTCTCATATTTGTACTGTTAAACACAATCCATCATTCATCTTGGTTTTCACTGTTTTGTGGTCTTGCCTTGTAAAATCCATCCAAAGTGTATACTCACTGGTCCTCATTTTCATCACAAAATTGTGTTGTCATCAGCACAGTCCATTTCAGAACCTTATCATTATTCCAAAATGAAATTCTCCACACCTATTATACCTCAAGATTATTGATGTTTATCATTGATACAGTTCCTTGTTCGACATTGCTGTAAAAATATTACAATATTACTCATAACTATAGTGTATATTTTATATTAGTTGTATTTTCTCCAGGTATCTCCATGTTATGATCTTCTATTTCCTTATCAATCTTGTATATGGAAGTTCTATCCATTATTAAATGTGGCTTACTGAAGTCCATGACTTCGACATAGAACTATGGTTACCTTGGGGTATAACTAGAACATCATGAATATATAGCAATCTCTTTTAATTTGATACCAACTTAATATAAAAGCATATGCAAAATTATTCCTATATGCCTCCATCATGCCACATTTTCTCATACACGGTACAAATTATCTTGACACATATCATCTAAAACAAAATTATCATTACTTTGTAAATGGGCTTTTTAAAATCTTTAAAAATAAAAAGAGAAGTTACATACAAAAAATATAGTAAATTACAGTAGGGATTAAGAATATTCATATGGTTACTTTACCAGAAACACGTATTCCTTTAGAATGCTTTGACCCACTATACAGTGCTTTCTGTTCAGTATGAAAAACTCCTTGAAACATTGATTATAGGACTGGTCCTGTGGTAACAATCCCTAGTTTTTGTTTTTTTGGAAATGTATTAATCTCTTCCTCATTTTTAAGACAGATTTTTGAGATATAAAATTCTCAATTGAAATCATTTATTTTTATCAGTGGACTGTATTATCTCACTGCTTTCGGATCTCCATGATGGATTTGTTGAGAACTTGGGACTTAATTTTAATAGGACTGCTTTTTCAAAACCTGTTGTTCTTTTCATAGAGCTTGAGGAACTCTCTTCAAACTACAGATTTATTATGCTGTGTCTTGGATTGTTTTTATTTAATTTTATTCTGTTTCTTGTTGGGCTACTTAAATGTGTATTTATGTCTTTCATTGAATTGAGAAGCCTTCTGCCATTCTTTCTTTGATGACTGCTGCTGTTTTTTTCTCTATTTTTTCTTCTGGGACTCCTGTTGTGATTTAATATATTGTCATTCTTGAAGGAATCCCACAGGTATTTTAGAATATGCTCATTTCTGTCATCTTTTTCCTTTTTTCTTTTGAGCATGAATCATTTCATTTGTCTTGTCTTTGAGGTCACCGATGCTTTCTTCTGTATATGCAACATTTTGTCTTCTTTGATGATTTCTGAAGTAATATGTTGTTTCCTTGGATGGGCCATAATTGCTTGTGTTTTTATTAGTACTGTAAAACTCTCTTGTGCACTGTGTATTTTAATATTTTTATGCTTTAATTATAGGATTTATTTATTGATCTGTGTTTCTTAAGTTTGTAATCAGCTAGATACATGTCAGATAAATCATTGAGTGGCAAGAGGTAACAAAAACATTACAGAATAGGGGGCAAGATGGTGTCTGAGTGAGTGCACCTTATATTCTCTCCTGCAAAGAAGCAGCTGAATAGCGTTGGAGTCCTGCTGGATTGTTTTGGGTACTTGCAGGGCAGGAGGTGTCTGGACATCAATTTAGTGGGGCGGTGACAGAGGAGATTCTTGTAAGAGGTAGAATTTTTGGTCTCTTTCACGGAGGTCGGGGCTGTGTTGGGACCCTTCCACCTGGGGCTGGCGACCCAGTGGTGGCGTTTCCTGGAGGTTTTGCTGTGCTGGGGAGTTCCAAGCCCTGAGCAGGCTGTTTTGGGGGTTTGTAGGGTGGGAGGTGTCTGGAAGTCAATTTGGTGAGACAGTGATGGAGGAGATTCTTGCGAGAGGTGGAATTTTGGGTTTCTGACTTGGAGGTCAGAGGTTCTGGGTGAAGCCCCTCCCCTTAGGGCTGGTGGGTGGGCCACAACAATCCCTGGGATCTTTGTTGTGTGGGGAGCTCCAAAACCCTGAGTGGGCTGTTTTGGGAGCTTACAGGGCAGGAGGTGTCTGGATGTCAATTTGGTGAGACAGGAAGAGAAGAGATTCTTGCAAGAGGTGGAACTTTCGGTATCTGACATGCAAGTCAGAAGCCCTAGGAGGAACCCTTCCACCTAGGGCTGGCAGCCCATCTGCAGCAGTCTCTGAACTCATTGTAGTGCAGTGGCACCCCAAGCAGGCTGTTTCTGGGGATTGCAGGGCAGGAGGTGTCTGGATGTTGATTTGGTGAGACAGTGACAGAAGAGATTGCTGTGAGAGGTGGGAATTTTGGGTTTCTGACACAGAGGACAGAGTATGTGGGCCAGACCAATTGCCCTAGGGCTGGTGCCCAAATGCAGGGACCCCTGAAGGCTGTGTTGTGCTGCAGTGCTCCCAGGCCCACTGTTGACCAGATGCATGGTTCCCAGGACTGTGTCCCCTAAACCCTGGTGGCCCACGCTCCAGAGACTCACACACCTTGAGTCTGCAATATCACAGACTTCCCATCCCTGAAACCACCGAGCGCTGAGGTCCATCTGAGGTCCCTGATTATTCTAGCCCTCGAAGTTTGTGTTTTTTGTTTTTGTTTTTTTGTTTTTTGTTTTTTGTCTTGGTTGCTAATACTGCATTATCTCCTGGTCTTTTCTCCCATTTTATCACCCAAGGTCCTTTTTCATTTATTTAGTTTTTTTTTCTCATTTTCTTTTTCTTGCTTGTTTTTCTCTCTTTTCCTTGCCCACCCCCTTTGCTTTCTTCTCTTTTTATTCTTTTCTCTTTTTCTTCTTATTTTATTTTATTTTCTTTATATAATAGGTGCTGCAAGGAGTGTTACACATTTACTGTTTCCTCATCCTCCATTTCCTCTTTTCTGTGTGAATTGATTTTGGCCACCTACACTATCCATTTTCCCCCACATCTTGCCATCCTCCACCATCTACTGTCTCTTACATTCCACCTCCTTTTCTTTGGCACCCAAATTGTTTGACTCTTTAATATCTAATACCATTGTTCTGTTTTCTGTCTTTTATCCACTCTTGATATTATTGTCTTTCTTTTCTCTTTCCCTCTCTCATGAAAACACTAGCTTTTTAATTCACACTATATCCCCCCCCATATTCAGTTGACTGTTTCATTATAAGTACTCTACTTACTGCTATAACTCTAAACAACTTACATAAGTCTAATATCCATTCTCCAGATCTCACATTGTTGCTCTGTTAACATATATTACCAATACTACTTTACACATTTGCTTTTCTCACTCATTTTGCTTTCCCTGGCCCTAATATTTTCCTTTAAAGTGAACTTAGCCAGCAACAAGAAAATAGAGTAAGAAGAACAAACTGACAAAGAAAAGACATAACACTTATGTACAATAAACAACTAATTAATCCCCAAGACTAGACAAAGAAGCTAAGGAACTGATTAAACCCATCAAGATAAAATGATGACCAGAGAGCAACAAAAAACTACAAACCAAACCAATAATCAGGAAAACAAGGCTGAATCCAGTGACCAAACTAAAAGCCAGGAATGGGAGCAGAACATGGGACAAGTAATTACAGAACTCAAAACATATATTAGAGACCAACTAAATGAAGTAAAGAAAGAGATTAACAATATGAAGAAAACACTTGGAGAGGAAATTGCAGACATATGCAAAAAGATACCATATGATGGGGATGAACACCACTGTTCAAGAAATCAAAAATACACCCTCAGCAAATAGCAGCAGATTAGAAGAGGCAGAGGAGAGAATTAGTGATGTGGAAGACAGTACATCTGAAATGAAACAGATAGTAGAGCTGATTGATAAAAAGATAGAAAAATTGCAGCTAGGACTTAGAGACCTGAATGACAATGCAAAATGCACAAACATATGTATTATAAGCATCCCAGAAGGAGAAGAGAAAGGAATGGGGACAGAACGGGTGTTGGAGAAAACATTTGCTGAAAACTTCCCAAATCTACTGAGAGAGATGGATATACATGTCCAGGAAGCACAATGCACCCCAAACACCATAAATCCCAACAGGCCCACCACAATACATATACTTATCAAATTATCCAATGCCCAAGACAAAGAGAAAATTCTAAAAGCAGCAAGAGAAAAGAAAACCATCACATACAAGGGAGGCTCCATAAGATTATGCTGATTTCTCATCTAAAACCATGGAGGCAAGAAGGCAGTTTTGTGATATAGTCAAAGTACTAAAAGAAAAAATTTCCAACCAAGAATATCCTACCCAACTAAATTAGCATTAAAAAATGATGGAGAGTTCAAAATATTCACAGATAAACAGACATTGAAAGAGTATACCAACAACAACCCTGCCCTTCAAGAAATACTACAGGGAATTCTACAGGAAGAAAGGAAAAAACAGGAGAGACAGAATTGGAGGAGAGTGTAAGAGCAACAAAAAAGACAAAAAGAGAAGGAAAAAAAATAAACCCCAAAATATGACAAACACAATTCCCAGCAAAATATGGCTAACATAAATAATTCCTTGAAAGTAATAACACTGAATGTCAATGAATGAAACTCACCTATCAAAAGATTCAGACTGTGAGAAATGATAAGGAAATATGACCTATCTATATGCTGTCTACAAGATACACATCTTAGACACAGGAATTCATGGAGGTTGAAAGTGAATGGTTGGAAAATAATCTTACAAGCAAACAATAACCAAAAAAAGGCAGGAGTAGCTATATTAATATCAGACAAAATAGACTTTAAGTGCAAAACAATTGTGAGATACAAAGAAGGATACTACATATTAGTGAAAGGGACAATCTCTCAAGAAGAATGAACAATCATAAATATTTATGCTCCCAAGAAGGGCACCTCCAATATGTGAGGCAAACACTGGAAAAATTAAGTGAAAGAATAGGTGCCTCTACAATTATAGTGGGAGATTTTAATACACCACTATCAACTTTGGACAAAACATCTCAAAACAGAATCACTAAAGAAACAAAAATTTTGAACAGCATGTAAGAGGAGCTGGATCGAATAGACATATACAAATCATTACACCCAAATACAGCAGGATATACATTTTTTCAAGTGCACATTGATCATTCTCCAAGATAGACCATATGCTAGGCCACAAAGAAAGGCTCAATGAATTCAGAAAGATCAAAATCATGCAAAATAATATCTCTGACCACAGGGGAGTGAAGTTGGAAATCTGCAAGGGCCAGAGGCCCAGATTTCAAACCAAGATATGGAAATTAAACAGCACACTCTTAGAAAAACAGTGGGTCAAAGAGGAAATTTCAAAAGAAATTAATAACTATCTTGAAACTAATGAAAATGATAACACAACATACCAAAACTTAAGGCATGCAGCAAAGGCAGTACTGAGAGGGAAATTTATAGCCATAAATTCATATATTAAAAAAGAAGAAAGTCCAAAAATTGAAGAACTAACTGCACATTTGGGGATTTAATAAAAAAACAACAAAGTAACCCCACAGGAAGAAGAAAGAAAGAATTAACAAAGATAAGAGCAGAACTAAAAGAAATAGAAAATAAGGAAGCACTTGAAAAGATAAAACCAACAGCTGGTTCTTTGTGAAGATCAATAAAATTGACAAACCCTTAGCTATACTAAGAAAGAAAATAGAGAAGGGGCAAATACACAAAATAAGAAATGGGAATGGAGATATCACCATTGAACCCACAGAAATAAAGACTATCATAAGAGGATACTTTGAAAAACTATATTCCAACAAAAATGACAATTCAGAGGAAATGGACAAATTCCTAGAAACACCTAAGCAGACTATATTGATGAAAGAAGAAAAAGAAATTGAGGATCTCAATAAACCAATTACAAGTAAAGAGATGGAATCCATCATTAAAAACCTCCCAACTAAGAAGAGCCCAGGGCCAGATGGCTTCACAGGTGAATTCTACAAAACATTCCAGAAAGAACTAACATCAATCCTTCTGAAACTCTTCCAAAAAATCGAAACAGAAGGAACATTACATAACTCATTCTATGATGCCAACATTACCCTAGTACCAAAGCCAAACAAGATACCACAAGAAAGGAAAATTAAAGATCAATTTCTCTAATAAACCTAGACGCAAAAATCCTCAACAAAATACCTGCTAACCATATTCATCACCACATAAAATGAATTATACACCATGACCAAGTGGGATTCATTCCAGATATACAAGGATGGTTCAACATAAGAAAATCAATCAATGTAATACACCATATAAATAGATTGAAGGAAAAAAAAATCACCTGATTATATCTATAGATGCAGAAAAAGCATTTGACAAAATACAGCTCTCTTTCTTGATAAAAACTCTGCAAAAGATTGGAATACAGGAAATTTTTTGAACATGATAAAGAGTATATATGAAAAACCCACAGCCAGCATCGTTTACAATGGTGAAATCCTAAAATTGTTCCCTCTATGATCAGGAACAAGACAAGCATGCCCACTCTAACCACTTCTATTTAACATTGTCATTGAAATACTTGCTGGAGCACTGAGGCAAGAACCAGATATAAAAGGCATTCAAATTGGAAACGAAGAAGTCAAAATTTCATTATTTGCAGATGACATGATCCTATACATAGAAAACCTTGAGAGGTCTACAACAAAGCTTCTAGAGCTCATAAATGAGTTTAGTAAATTTGCAGGTTATAAAGATTGATGCAAAAAAATCAGTAGCATTTCTGTACACCAATAATGAACAAGCTCAGGAGGAAATCAAGAAAGAAATACCATTTACAATAATAAATTAAAAAATCCAATATCTAAGAATAAATTTAACTAAAGATGTAAAAAACATATACTTAGAGAACTATACAACACTGTTCAAGGAAATCAAAGAGGACTTAAATAAATGGAAGAATATTCCCTGTTCATGATAGGAAGACTAAATATTATTAAGATGTCTATCCTACCAAAACTGATCTACACATTTAATGTGATACCAAAAAAATCTACACAGCATTCTTTAAGGAACTAGAAAAAATACCTATGAAATTTATTTGGAAAGGAAAGAGGCCCTGAATAGCCAAAGACATATTGAAAAAGAAAAACGAAATTGGAGGAATCACACTACCTAACTTCAAAATGTACTACAAAGCTACAATAGTGAAAACAGAATGGTATTGGCACAAGGAGAGACACACAGACCAATGGAACCGAATTGAGAGTCCTGATATTGATCCTCATATATATATAACCATATAATATTCAATAAAGCCACCAAACCCTCTCAACTGGAAGAGAATGACCTATTCAACAAATGGTGCCTGGAGAACTGGATATCTGTATGTGAAAAAATGAAAGAGAATTACCATCTCACACCTTATACAAGAATCAATTCAAGATAGATCAAAGACCTAAATATAAGTGCCAAAACCACAAAGACTTTGGAAAGCAGTGTAGGGAAGCATATACAAGACCTTGTAATAGGAAATGGCTCCATGAACTTCACACCAAAAGCACGAGCAGCAAAAGAACAAACAGATAAATGGGTCTTCCTCAAAATTAAAGCCTTCTGCACCTCAAAGGAATTTTTCAAGATAGTGAAAAGAGAGCCTACACAATGGGAGAAAATATTTGGTAACCATATATCTGATAGGAGACGTATAACCTGCATATATAAAGAACTTCTCTATCTTGAAAATAAAAAGATAAACAACCCATTTAAAAAATGGGAAAAATATTTAAACAGACACTTCTCCAAAGAAGAAATATGAATGTCTAAAAAGCACATGAAAAAAATACTCCAAATATCTAGCTATCAGGGAAATGTAAATCAAAACTGCAATGAGATACCATCTTACTCCCATAAGATTGGCAGCTATGAAAAAAACAGACTACAAATGCTGGAGAGGATGTGGAGATATGGGAACACTCATCCACTGCTGGTGGGAATGCAGAAGGATCCAACCATTCTGGAGAACAGTTTGGCAGTTTCTCAAAAAAACTAGCCATAGACTTACCATATGACCCAGCAATTCCACTGCTGAGTATATACCCAATAGAACTCAAAACAAGGACACAAACCAATATATGCACACCAATGTTCATAGCAGCATTGTTCACTATTGCCAAAAGTTGGAATCAACCCAAATGCCCATTAACAGATGAATGGATAAATATAATGTGGTATATACATACAAAGGAATACTACTTGGCTTTAAGAACAAATACACTACAAACACACGTGATAACATGGATGAATCTTCAGAACCTTATTTTGAGTGAAGCAACCCAGGCATTGAAGGACAAACAATACATGACCTCAATGATATGAAATAAGTAATCCAAGCTGCCTCAGAGAGCTAAAGACTAGATGATAGGCTTACAGGAAATTGGGGGGGAGAAGAAGGATGTAAGCTGACACCTACATGGGTGAAATCTATGATAAGTTGGAGGAAATTATGGATCCCAGAGAGGTTCAACAATGGCAGCGGAGGAATACTGGTGTGGGATGTTATCGACAGGGGACACAGGGTTGGCAAAGAGTTCTACAGGGCATATATCCAGGGTACATAAAAATGTTTGGATATTTTCATAGTGGCTACAATTAAAAACAACTGAGGGAGTGCTGATTTCCTAGCCAGGGGAGCTCTATCACAGTCCCTAAGGGAACAGCAACAATCCCCCAAGTGCAATGGCAGAGACCAAAAAAGAAGGAAGGTCCAACAATGAGCCCTTGATACTAGTGACTATGCTTGTGAGCCTGTGCACCTGCAATAAGAACAAGGCCTAGAGGAGCAGGGTGCCTAAGAGTTACCTCCTGAGAGTCTCCATTTTGCTCAGATGTGACCAGTGTCAAAGCCAAACTTAGCATGTAAATACATTGCCTTCCCCCCAGTATGGGACATGACTCCCAGGGATGAGCCTCTCTGGTGCCGAGGGATTACTATCAAGTACCAGCTGATGATGTAACTATAAAATGACCTTGAATAAAAGGGTCAACTTGGACCAGCAGAACATCTCAGTCTACATATAATACCAGGAGTTAAAAATGCTTTTTGACCTGAATCAAGGGGAAATGGAAAGGACAAATGAGTTTATATGGCTATGAGTCTCCAAAAAGAGCTGGGAGTTTATCAGAGGGGTTGCCCTTATTCACACCTCAGTAGAGTCCCAGAGACAGATAAAGTATATACAATCCTGGTTATTGGTTCTTCCAAGGGCTACAGAGACCCACAGGTTCTACAGTCATGGCAAATGGAGTTCAGTGCAATGCCAGTTGGCCCTACTTCGGAGTTTGTGTTTTTGTTTGATGGAGCTGGATTCAGAGGTGATCTTTTTTCACAAGCTTCTCCTGTTACTTTTTCCAGAACTGTAGTTGGTGCTGGGGTTTAATATATACCCAGGGGATCTGAATCTTTGGACTGACCATATGATAGCCAGGCCTGAGCCTCAACAATCTTCAGTTCCTACACTCTGATTTGTTGGATTATTTGGACTTACCCCACTCAGCTAACATGGAGTTGAAGAAGGTCAGCCACTACACCATGGAGCCAATAGCACCTACAACTGAAAGCAGGAGGATTGCATCCAGCATCCATGTGGAATCTCAGCCCCTCTTTATATAGATGTGGAGTGGACACAACCATTCCAAGGTCCACAGGGTGGAGGAATAGAGTATGGATTAGAGTGGACTTTCTGATATTCTATTCATGAACTATAATGATAGTAATAGAAGAAATCTGGCATTGGTGTGGAGAAAGTGGCCATGGTGGCTGCTGGGTGTGGGGAATGGGAGGAAGAGATGAGATGTGGAGGCATTTTTGGGACTTGGAGTTGTCCTGGGTGATGCTGCAGGGACAGTTACCGGGCATTGGATGTCCTCCCATGGCCCACTGGGTGGAATGTGGGAGACTGTGGGCTATGATGTAGACCACTGACCACAAGGTACAGCAGTGCTCAGAAATGTATTCCCCAAATGCAATGAATGTCTCATGATGAAGGATGAGATTGTTGCTATCGGGGGAGGAGTGGGGTAAGGGGTTGGGGGGTATATGGGGAACTTATATTTTTTTAATGTAATTTTAAAAAAATAAAGAGAGGGCCCACTGGATGGAATGGAGGAGAGTATGGGCCATGATGTGGACCATTGACCATGAGGTGCAGAGGTGCCCAAAGATGTACTTACCAAATGCAATGGATGTGTCATGATGATGGGAACGAGTGTTGCTGGGGGGTGGGGGGAGAGGTGGGGTGGGGGGGGGTTGAATGGGACCATATATATATATTTTTAATGTAATATTATTACAAAGTCAATAAAAATTAAAAAAATTAAAAATTAAAAAAATAAAGAGAAAAACAAACAAACAAACAAATTACAAAAACTGCAGGGGTAAACCTTCCTTTCACTGTCTTTGCAAATTGGCTTTGAGTAGGCCGGTGCTGTCCTTGAGAGTTTAAAGCTTCTATCAAGAAAATCAGCCTTTGACAAAAGTGTGGGTTCTTTGGAAATTCTCCTGTTTTTGGTAATGGGATTGCCTTCTCTATTCCTATGATGTAAATTTTCCCTCTATTTAGAGTTTTCTTTTACATGTCTTTAAATTAGCAATATTCTGCCCCAGCTGCTTTGAATTAAATGTTTATTACACTGCTGTAGCTATCTGCAAGCTGCTTCTGACTACATGGGAAATTATAGGAAGAACAAATCAGGGATATATTTCATGCTTCCACTGGATAGATTAGAAAAAATATACATACACCACAATATGCTCTAGGGATTACTCTTCTCCTTCCAAAACAGAGCCAGAGAAACACAATTAGAGCACAGAGTGGCTAAATACTGTGTCAGGAAGAGTTAAGGGAGAAAACAGTGTGTCTTATCAATTTTAGGTTTTATTTTCATTATTCCATATTCAATCAGTTAGTGCAAAAGTTTACCTGATTTCCATAGTCTTGAGGAAGGTGGCTTGCATAGGTTTTGCAAGTTTTCAAAATTCTGTCTGTGCACAACCCTGGGGTGTCTTATGCTGCCATCTTGGTGCTTAAAATTAGTCATAATTATAAAAAGTGCATTAAAATATATAAGGATGAAAATATACCTCCTGGAGATATCACTTGTAATATAATCAAATGATTAATGGTTAAACAATACAGCAGAGAGAATAAACTTTAACTTGAGATTTAGTAATAACCAAAAAGAAGCCATGAGAGAAGACTCTCCACTTGGAAAACGTATGACATAATTGAAAGTAAGTTAATTATTATTTTAACTGTATTTGAAATAAACAGTCTAATTGAAAGCACAATAAGGAATCTATGAAAAAGGAAGTCCAAACTATATGATGTATATGAAATAAGAAAATAATAAAAGGATATACAGATTCAGTCAGGAGACTTTTCTCAACCACACACCTAGGAGGGAAAAAAGTGAGGCTCATTTAAGACACAGTAAATTCACAGTGCTTCCTGAAGTGCAGCTATTCCCCATGAAAAGGGGGAGTCACATCCATGCACAGACTGTGCATTTGTCTTATCAAATTCAGAGTGCTGGACTCCAATTTCACCCAGTATTGAAAGCAACTGGCAGTCAACTCAATGCAGGGGAGCAAAGGGGCAGATTCATAGACACAGTTTCTTCTCAGTATTGTGGGGAAAAGTTTGCTCTTCCCCAAGAACAAAGGGAAACAGAACCAGAGCAGTTCAACTTTTGCATAGAGAACTCAAATCCCTAGGTCTGTGATATGTACATTGGTTTAAACCTACCCTGATCAAAAGCAGCTGACAGTCTGTGTTGCAAACACACCCAAACAAAAGTGAAGTCTATTGAAAATAAAGGTTCAGTAAGACTTATGGCAGTGGAGAACAATTGGTTGAAATGTATCATGTACTGGACATGACAAGAAATCACAGATTCTGGGAGACAGTATAAAGAAGGCCTCCAGTCCAGGGGACTTCAGAACTGATATTTATCCCTTTCATGGGTCCCTGGCCCTACTTCAACTGCAAAAGAATGACATAGGGTAGGCTTCTCTGGGGGCCACTTTCCCCAAGAATTGAGCCTCCAGGTAAAGGCAGTGAGAGGCAATGAAAGGAGTGTTAAAAAGCAATATATAGAAGCAAGTTAAATGGAAACAGAACAAAGAAGCATTTGGAGTGGAGGACTGGGGAAAGGAAGCTTATGCCCAGGGAAAAAAAATGAACAAATAGTGAATCTCAAAAATTCTACTCTATATCCAGTGCAAGAGTCAGACAAGAGAGCTGAAAACAACTGATTTATGAAACACGAGTTACTCTAACATTTTAGAATAATTTGAACCCAATGTCAAAGAGAGCTTTAACAAAACAAGGAAACCATACACAAGAGAGAAAAATGAACCCACATTGTAATCTCATCAAGAAAAAAAGATGATAAGATACAAGGAAAAAATTATAAGCCATGCTAAGAAAGAGAAAGATATGGTCTAATCAAAGTTGCAAATAAAAACATCAGACAAGACTCCATATTCAAAATAAATCATCAATGATGTTCAAGCAAATCTTGTAACTCAATTCAAGAAGGAAAAAAGGCTAAAGAGATAAAGGATATTAAGAAGAAAATGGATGGAAATAAAGAAGAATTTGAAAGCCTTCCAATAAAAGTAACAGAACTTCTGAGAATTAAAAAAACAAACAAATTGGATGAGATGAAAAATATACTAGAGTTATACAAAAACTGATTTAAATTGACAGAAGTAAGCATCAGCAAGGTAGAAGACAGGACTTCTGAAATTGAACAAACAAAAAAATATAGAAAAGAATGGAAAAATTCATCATGGTCTCAGGGAATTGAATGCTAGTATTGTATTAGTCAGTCAAAGGGGTGCTGATGCAAAATACCAGAAATTGGTTAGTTTTTATAAAGGATATTTATTTGGGGTTGGAGCTTACAGATACCAGGCCATAAAGCATAAGTTACTTCCCTCACTGAAGTCTATTTACACGCGTTGCAGCAAGATGGCTGCTGATGTATGTGAGGGTTCAGGTTTCCTGCTTTCCTCTGGGCTCAGCTCCTCTGTTTTTTCCACAAGGTCAGCTGTAGACTATGAAATCTCTCTAGGCTTTTCCTCTCTCCACAAGGTCAGCTGTAGACTATCAGGTGAACAGCTCTGTCTCTCTCCCTGGGACTCCAGCTTCAGCAATAAACTCCAACATCAAAACTCCAACATTAAAAAGTCCCCAACTTTGCCCTTTGCCATGGCTTTTATCTGTATTTTGGAATACATCAATAATATCAAACTGCTATACTCCACCCTCTGAATTCCAAAAAGACATTATAATATTAAAAGAAACCCAAAAACCAAAAAATAAAAAAAGAAAGAAAAGAAATAGTTTGTCTTGGAGTGAAGTTCTGTCTGCTATAGATGCCTGAAACTTAAATAAGAATTCATCAATTTCCTATACACGAATGCATAGAAAAAGGATAAACATTTTCATTACAATAAGTAGAAATTAGGAGTGAAACATGAGTTACAGTTTCTCTGCATTCCAATAGATCTACAGGGCATCCTCTATTCAATTTCAAAGTCTGAGAGTCATTCTTAAGATAATGGTTTCTTCTCATTCAGACCTTATGGGAACACATCCTTTCCACCATCTTGCCTAACAGTCATTTTATTGGTTCCATGCTCATCAAGGATCTGGGTGTTGGCCAAGTTCCAGACCTCTCCCTCCAAGAGTGTTAGGATGATTGCCACACCTTACCTAATCTTTGAGTTAGAGTCTTAACAGCCCTAGTTCAGTGATGTAAAGACAACATTTTCCCTAAGCTTTGGCATACAAATTCAGGTCCACCCCTCTCAGACCTGTGGGTTGCTGACCTTAACTTTCTTAATCTTTGGGGAATGTGCTCTACCCTCCCTGTACCCAGGGGCAGCAAAACTTTCCCAGAACAGCAGGCAGGAACATCCACCATTTTCAACAGCTGGGGCAAACTCACTCTCTCTGTACACATGGGTAGAGTTCTTCCCTTGGCCTAAGGTGATGTCTAAATTCCAGATCTCAGCTTCCATAGTTTTCCTCTTTAAGTCATTTCCCCTTCAATCTCTCCTTTCCATGTCTCTTTTATTCCAGGCTGACAGTGGTTTTGTTCACACAGCACTCTCATAAAGTCTGTTGTTTTGCAGGAAGGAAGCAGGGGTCCAAGTTATCAGAGAGTAAGAATTTCTACAAGTCTTTCTGAGATAACTGCATCTTCAATCCTAATTTACAAATTCCAAGTTAAGTTAATTTCTCAAATGGGGCACTATTGTTTGGGAGCTGATTTCCAGAGGTTTGGAATTTTCAGAATCATTTTCTGGTTTTTCTTGTGCCCATCATTTCAGTCCTCAGCATATCGCACTCATCTAATATTTTGCTATAACCTACTAACAGAAGACAAGCCAAATTCTCTGGGTTTATTTTGGAAATTTCTTCAGCTAAATGTCCACGTGAACCATTTTCAAATTCTGCCTTCCATGAAACATGAGGAGTTAATCTTGCCAAGTTCTCTGTACCTTTAAAACATGGATAATCTTTCTTCCAGTTTTCAGTAATTCTTTCATCATTTACTTCTAAGGCATCACAAAAGGTCTCTTTAGCATCCATATTGCTATCAACAGTTTCTTTAAAGCTGCCTAGGATATCCCTGTCTACATATAATAACAGGAGTTAAAAATGCTGTTTGACCTAAAGTAAGGGGGAAATGGAAAAGACAAATGAGTTCATATGGCTATGAGTTTCTAAAAAAGAGTCTGGAGGTTGTCAGAAGGATTGCCCTTATGAACACCTGAGCAGTCTCAGAGACAGATAAAGTAGATACAACCCCAGGTATTGGTCCTTTTGAGGGCTAAAGAGACCCACAGGTTCTATGGTCATGGCAGATGGGGTTCACTGCCATGCCAGTTGGCCCTTCTTTGGAGCTGGTGTTTCTGCATGATGGAGCTGGACTCAGATGGGATCTCTTTTCACAAGACTTTCATACTACTTTACTGGAATTGTAGTTGGTGCTGGGCTTAAGATATATCTAGGGGATTTGAATCTCTGAACTGACAATATGATAGCCAGGCCCTGAGCCTCAACAGAGTTCAGCTCCTACACTCTGATTTATTGGACTTACCCCACTAAGCTAACATGGAGTTGAAGAATGTCAACCACTACACCATGGAGCCAACAGTGCCTAGAACTGAAAGCTGGGGGATTGCATCCAATATCCATGCGGACTCTAAACCCCCTCTTGACATAGATGTGGAATGGACACAACCAAGCCAAGGTCCACAGGAAGGAGGAATACAGTAAGGATCAGAGTGGACTTAATGATATTCTATTCATGAACTATTGGGGTTAATAATTGAGAAAATGTGGCATTGCTGTGGAAAAAGTGGCCATGGTGGCTGCTGGGTGCGGGGAATGGGAGGAAGAGAAGAGATGTGGAGGCATTCTTGGTACTTGGAGTTGTCCTGGGTGGTGCCCCAGGGACAACTGCTGGATGTTGTATGTCCTCCCATGGCCCATTGGATGGAACGTGGGAAAGTGTGGGCTATGGTGTGGAACATGGGACATGGGGTGCAGTGATGCCCGGAGATGTACTCACCAGACACAATGGATGTGACATGATGATGGGGGAGAGTGTTATTGTGGGGGGAGTGGTGGGGTGGGGGCGGTGGGGGCGAATGGGGACCTCATATTTTTTAATGTAATATCTTTAAAAAAATGAATAAATTGAGTAGAATTTGGGGGGGGGGGGAAGCTGTCTAGGCCTTCTCCATCAAATGCCTCACAATTCCTCCAAAAAAAAAAATACCCCTTATACCCCTTACCCATGTAAAACCATTCCAGCATTTTGGTAAATGTAAAAGCTCTTCCCCACTCCTTGATACCAAATTCTGTATTAGTTGACCAAAGGGGTGTTGATGCAAAATACCAGAAATTGGTTGGTTTTTATAAAAGGTATTTATTTGGGGTAGAAGCTTACAGATACCAGGCCATAAAGCATAAATTACTTCACTCATCAATGTCTATTTTCTCTTTTTGGAGCAAGATGGCTGCTGATGTCTGCAAGGGTTCATGTGTCCTGTGTTGCTCTGAGCTCAGCTCCTCTGTTTTCTCCACAAGGTTAGCTGTAGACTATCAGGTGAAGAGCTCTATCTCTCTCCTTGGGGTTCCAGCTTCAGCAATAAACTCCAACATCAAAACTCCAACATTAAAAAGTCCCCAACTTCACCCTTTGCCATGCCTTTTTTCTGTGAGTCCCCATGTGCCAAAGAGTAGGGACTCAACACCCTCCTCACACAAGAAGTTTACATCATTACTTAAGCAAACCTCTGAATCCAGTATAATCTAATATGCCCAGAGGAAAAGATCAGTTTACAAACATAATCCAATATTTCTTTTTGGAATACATCAATAACATAAAACAGCTACAAGTATGATGTGCACAAACATATGCATTGTGGAAAAAATGCCTGCTGGCATTCTGCTGTCCAATTTAAGGACTCACTGGCTTTTCCGTTAAGAACCACATATAAAGGTTTGACTATAAATCCAAAATTTGGAATCCAAATACAACAAATCCAGTCATTCTTAGGAATACTCTGTAATGCTTCCTAAAAGCTGGTACAGCCACTCTAGGTAAGGGTACTCTCCTTCTGGCAACAAATGCATTTCCCCTGTAGGCAGATCAATACCTAGATATATCAGATTATGCTGTGAGACTGGGGCTTTTTTTTTTTTTTTTTAATGGAGCCCTTAGATCCTTTGTCTACGAGGAAGTTCAGACTTAGGGCAGTATTTTGATATGAAGCCTCCTTGATAGTACTAACAATGAGGATATCTGTGCGGAGGCCTCAAAGCAGGGACCCTGGAAGCCTGCAAAGCAGGCTCCAAGGTTCACAGTAAGGATGTAGACAAAGTGCACCTGGAGAGTCTGGAGATAAAATAGAAGGTGCACACTGGGCAAGGTCATGTGCTGAGCTGAATATGCTGAGTGTGGATAAGAAAGAAACTATGTTATCTGTAGGCTTATTAATAGAAGAATAACTTTTGTAATTGTAGTGACCTAGAAACGCAAACCTTCTGAATGTGTTATTTTCCCTTATGATATAAAATAAAGTGAATGTTCAAGCCAAGTGCCTGAGGTAGTTGCAAGCTCCTCATGGTCCCCTTAGCCCCCACTATTTTGTGCCTTTCATTTCTCGGTCTTACATTCTTCCCACTTCAGGACCTGTTCAGCTACGAGGTAGCAGCAGATAACTCCTACATATTGTAGTGAAATTCCTTCTTCACTTCAGACGATGACACTTTCTTAAATCCTAGATAGAGTTTCAACAAAGAGACTGGAGACTTCATTTTTTAATCCCTATGGGGACATATCCAGCACTATTGTTGCTTTACCTTGGTTTTGGGATCCTCCCAATCAAAAGCAAATAGCTCCTGAGATTCTGGGTTCAGCAGCTTATAGTAGAAGGCATGTTTTAAGTGCAAGACTGAGAACAAATGGAAATTCCCAGACAAGGTGGCTAGTAATGTGTAAGCATATGGCACTACCAGGTAATTGTTCTTTGCTATTTGATTAATTACCCTCTAGTCCTGCCCATATCTATAATCATTATTTCCAGACTTCTGAAAAAGACAAATAAGACTACTCTATGGAGATCTGCAAGTTGCATTAATTGATATAAGAGAAAACTTCCAAGAATGGCTCTATACCTTCCCTGCCCTCTCTTTAGATGATGGGTTTTATATTGCGGCAAAAATTTACCTTAATTGGGTTAGCAGTTCTGGCTCTCCCTGGCATCCCATAAGCCCATAATGCTGATCTTCCTTTCAGGAGGGTACCTTCTAATACATCAAGTTGGGTCACACTATATAAATGTAGTAAGACAGGCTTGAAAAGCACATACTTGATTGGGAGGAAACAATGGTAAATCTTTCTGAAGAGGTGAATTTACTTGAGCATTTAGTTTGGTCAATAGATTCTGTCTTAGCAGCAGCAGGACATTCAAGCATATAAAGAAAGCTGTGCTTTAATTATTGTCTCCTAGTTGACATTTGAGGGATTTTTGGAAAGTTGTAGCAACCCCAGAATACCTAGTAATAGCCACTGTCTTTGAAGACAGAGCCTTGTTTTTCATTCACAACAGAATAATGAGCTCTGGTATCTTCCAAAGTCAGTAAGTTTCTTTTCAACCATCACAGTTACCTAGGCATCTGGTTGGTAATGTTGATCTGAGCTGTGCAGTTGAGAGGTGCTCCTGGACTCATTCAGGTCTTGGTTGCTCCTGCTTCCAAAGAGTTTGGCATTTCACAGGTAACTTGTTAGTGATTACTGATTCCCTTTCCTTTAGGCAAGAGAGTCCTGTGCCTCTCTTGATTGTAATTGGTATATTATCATGACCTATGTTGTGATGCCTATTTCAGTTAGTGATGGAAGGATACAGGAGTCTTACCCGTGATTGTCTATCTTCATTCACTGAGGTTTATATTTATTCTCTCAGGTGTGTATCACTGCACTTCATAGTGTGGCTTGACACCTCATTTGCTCTTCCTGATCTGGTCTCTATTATTGTAGACTTTAAGAACAATTTCAACTACCTGAGTCATAAACATCCCTAATTCCTCTTCCAATTTTGTAGTTTGTTCCCTATATCTGAAGCATTGTGACTGAAGAAGGTCACATTGACCTTCATGCTATACAAGTGATCCAGATCAAGGTCAGTGTATTACCTGTATGTCTCAAAATCTCTTCTGAGAAAAGTGGATAAGTTCTCTTTTGGCCCTGGCTGTATTTCCTGAACTTAAAAAAAAAAACAAAAACACACAAAAACAACAACAACAACTGTGTCCTTTAGATTCCCTTCTACATCCCTATTATGATGCACCTTGATAATGGTATAATTTGGTTCTGTCCCTGGGTTAATTTGGTTAAAATCCAGGCTCCTCCCCATGGGATGATTAATGGTAGTTTATGAATTGGATTGTTGTTTTGCAATTAATGCAGTTTATCAGATTCTTCATGGTTTTTTAAGAAATCATCCTGAGTGCCTTGAGAGTGAGAAGAGTGTCAGGAGGGCCTGAATGTCTGTCCAGGTGGGTTATGAGAGCATAAATGGAGGTAATGATATTCTCCATCGTTTTAGTATGTGGCAATTTAGATTATTTATGAATTTCAAAAAGAGGAAGATTATGTGTGTAAACTAATCTATTCATATGGGTGTGATAACATTTGATTGCATTAAATTTAGCTGAGGGGACTTTGGTTAGATTAGTTGATAAAATCACTTTAGGACTTTTAATTGGACTGCATCAGTGATGTGTGGTACATTGAGTCTCTACCCGCTTGCTGTGTCTAATATAAAAAGAAACACAAAGAAAGACTCACTCCAACAACCACAGAAAGAAAGAGCTTTACCATTTTTAATCCTTCCACGTGAAAGAAAGAAGTCTCGAACAACTGAGGCCTTGGGGAGAAATGAGCCATTAGCCTGATAACTTACAGTTGAATTTAGGTGGAGAGAGCAGAAGAGCCAAGAGTGATATTAGAGGCCAGGAAATAATCAAGACTTATGCAAAGGGAGAGAGGATGATAGGATTCTTAAGCAGGACCCCTGAAAAAGCTGGGCTGCGAAATAGCTCAAAAAGAAAGTGTGAGCCCTGAGAAAAATGAAACCTGGGACGAGATTGGCAGCCATCTTGTTTCACCTTATGGCAACACAATAGGATAAACAGTAGCTGATTTGATGAGAAAGCCTCTCCGATGGTGCCTCTGTTTGCACTTTTCATGGTCTTTTAACTGTAAGCTTTTACCCCAAAAAAATACCCTTTATAAAAGCCAACAGATTTCTGATACTTTACATAGACAGCCCTTCGGCAAACTAAAACAGAAGACAGGAAGCAAGAATTTATTTATATAAATCCTCTAGAGTGTACTTCCTCATTGAATTTCAAAGGCTTGTCTGAATGGGAATAGGTTTGATGGAAAGTGAGCAGTCCCCAACCTGAATTGTGTACCCTGATGGGGTGGGATGGGGAGACAATTCCTTCTAGACTAGTAAGCAATGAATGCTATAAGGCTGAATTAATGACCTCTCAAGGATTAATGGGTTCTTCCATAAGTCTAATTTCAGTTTCACATATATATATCGGAGGTTTTGAAGACGCCATCATGTGTTTTACGTGTAGATCATCATCTGGTCTTCAAATAGGCAAAACAGGTTTAATTGAAGATTAGGTAGTGTCTGATAAACCAGGTTTAGCCTGTTTTGCCAGAGCCCATTCTCTATGAGCCTTAGTTTTACATTTTCTCAGCAAGTTTTTATGTTGCTGTAAGTACATAAAGTACAGAACATAAGAGGTCTCATTCCATTTCTCTCTCATTTTGCAAAACAAATCTAATTTTGCAAGATGATGTTATAGGTTAAAGATTCCAGAAATTTTTAGGGTTCTTATACTTAACGGAAGAGTCAGAACAATACAGTCTTTTTGAAGTCAGAAATCACATACAGGGAAACGGACTTTGGCCCAGTGGTTAGGGCGTCCGTCTACCATATGGGAGGTCCTTGGTTCAAGCCCTGGGCCTCCTTGACCTGTGTGGAGCTGGCCCATGCGCAGTGCTGATGCGCGCAAGGAGTGCCATGCTACACAGGCCCTACATCCTCGTAGGGGAGCCCCACGCGCATGGAGTGCACCCATAAGGAGAGCCGCCCAGTGCAAAGGAGGGAGCAGCCTGGGGAGGAATGGCACCGCCCACACTTCCCGTACCGCTGACGACAACAGAAGCGGACAAAGAAACAAGACGCAGCAAAAAGACACAGAAAACAGACAACCGGGGGAGGGGAGGGGAATTAAATAAATAAAAATAAATCTTTAAAAAAAAAAAGAAATCACATACACTACCTCACCAACACAGTTTTCCCTATTATTAATACCACATCAGTGTTGATTTTGTTACAATTGTTGAAACAATATTATTATAAACAAACAACTGTCATCCATTGATTACAATAGGGTACACTGCAGTATTGTTCAGTAATATAGGTTTGCAAAATGTTTGTTCTCTAACATACTGTTCTATTTTGCTATGCTACTGAAATGCAGATATACCAGAAATGGGTTGGCTTTTGAAATAGGAATTTATTAGTTTATAAGGATACAGTTCTGATGCTGTGAAAATGTCCAAATTACAGCATCATCAAGATGATACCTTCTTCCTAAAGAATGGCTCCTAACAATTGTGGCCTCCTCTGTCACATGGAAAGGCACATGGCAGCATCTAGTGGTCCCGCTATTCTCTTCCAGGTTTTCTGCTTCCAGCTTATTGCTTCCATGGCTTTCTCTTTCTGTGTATGACTTTCCTTTTCTTATAAAGGACTGCAGTAAGAGGGTTATGACTCACCCTGGGCCATGACTTAACTGAAGTAAGCTAGTTAAACATTCCACCCAAAGTAACTTTAGCTCCAAGAAAATGATTTTTTGGAGCACATAAGTTTCAAACCACCACAATTATATAAGCTAAAATTTTGCAGTTTAAACACTTGCTAATATAGATATAAGTGGTCTTAATATTCGCCTTGTGTTACCATCCTAACATCCAATCCCAAAATTTTCCTGTTAAATCAAACTGAAACTCTGAAGCAATTAGCTATTATCTCCCCATTCCTTACCCCCAATCCAGGCCCTAATAGCCTGTATTCTAGTCTGACTCTGTGAATTTGTCTTTCTCTAGATTTCTGAAATGCATTTTGATGTAAAAGGTAGAAATAATTGGCTTACAGCTAAAACATTCAACTGACCATAAAAAATTAAAAATAACATTTTTAAAAGTTAATATTGAAGATGGATTCACAACTACAAGAATGGATTGAGCTTAAGAACAAGCGTTTGAAGTTAATAATTCAACCTCAAAACCCTTTTATAGATTTGAATCTTATATTTAGGTATTTGATGTATTTTGATTTAATGTTTGTATATGGCAAGAGATGGAATCACATTCATTTTTTGCATACAGTTAGACTGTTTTCCCAACACTATATATTAATGAGACTATTTTTACATCATTGCATGAATATAGTGACCCTCACAAAAACCAACTGGTCATAGACATGATGGTCTTCTTCTGAACTCCTAATTCACTTCTGTAAATCTCAGTGTTTGCCCTTCTACCAATGTAATCATATTTTGATTGCTGGTGATTTGACATGATTTTTTAATTTGTTACTGTTAGTGCTCTAAGATATATTTTTTAAAAGTTGATTTGTTTTTGTTTTTTTATTTTTGGCCAGTACAAATTTGTTGACTAGCTTTCCCATTGTTACTAAGATAACTGTTAGAATTTTTATTTGGATTACACTGAATCTGTAATTTGCTTTGGGTATAAATTGATACCCAAAGAGTATTTAGTCTTCAAATGCATGAAGACAGAAAATTCTTCCATTTACTAAGGTTTAGTTTTTATTTAAAATACTTTCAGCAATACTTTGCATGTTTCTCTTTATAAGTCCTTCATAGCATTGGCTAAATTTAATTCTAATTAATTGATTTTTTACAGATGTATTCACGTATAAAATTTTACTACTTAATTATTCTAAACATAGTTAATTACTTGTGATGGTTAGACTAATGTATCAACACTGCCAGGTAATGGTGCCCAGTTTGACCAAGCAAGAAATTTGCTACTATTAATACAAGGGCATTTCATGTACTTTAATCATCACTGAATTGATTGCATATGTGAATGACTGCATCTACAATCAACTGATGTGATTGCCTTCACCATTGAGAGAATTTCTGTCTCTACTTCAGACAGACAGCACCTCCTGAGAAACTCTTTAAGGACCTTCATCAGAGTCCCTGGCTTGCAAGCTGGCCCTTGGAATTTGGATTTGTACATCCCCAAGTTCTCATGAGATAATGTCATAAAATCTCATATTATTTTGAGATATCGCCTATTGGTCTTGTTTCTTTTAAGAACTCTAACACTTTATTAATGTTAGAAACATCACTGATTTTGTGCATTGTTATTTTACCCATCAATTGCCAAATTAGTTATTAGCTCGTAGTTTTTTGACAAAAATTTCAGAATTTTCTTTATGTAAGATCATGCCATCTGAAATCAGGGAAAGATTCTCTCCATCCTTTCCAATTTGGATGCTGTGGCAGTCTGAGATTATTTATGAATTCCACAATGAGATTATCTTTGTAAACTGGTCTGTTCCTCTGGGCATGGTACCATTTGAATGTATTGGATTCAGCTGTAATTAAATTGTGTTAAGGTTTCAGCCATGTCACTAGGGCATGCAGGGTTGAGCCCATGGTCCCTTTGTAGGCTAATAAAACAGTCTTTTATGTAGAAGTAGACACACAGAGAAGGAGAACTCAGAAAAAGACACAGCAAAGGAGAGAAATTGTTTGGACACTGGAGCCCTGGAGAGAGTAGAGTCATTAGCCTGATATTGCACAGTTGACCTTGTGAAGAGAACAGGGCAGCTGAACCCAGAAAGAAATGAGCCCAGGGGGAAGAGATGAGCCTTATGACAGCCTAGAGCTGAGATCCAATGAGACTGGACCCAAAGAACCTTAAGAGGGAAGAGGAAGGCTGAACACTCACAGATGTCACCTGCCAACTTGTGTCTACATGAGGCAACAAACTTTGGATGGTGAGTACCTCTTATGGTACCTTATGTTGGACTCTCAGGGTTTTGTGACTGAAAGTTTTTACCCAAAATATGCCCTTTATGAAAAATATTAGATTTCTGGTACTTTGTATCAGCACACCTTTTAATTGAATATTACAGATACCTTTTGTCTAATTACTTTGTCTACAACACAAATGCCAATGTTTTAATTGAATAATTACTCTGGCTAGAACACAATCTACAATATTTTTCTTGTCTAATAACTGGAATATCTGGAAAACATACTGCAGTGTTGCATAATACTTATGACGGTAACTATCCTTGTCTTGTCCTTGAATTGTTGTTACCTATGGGATTTTTCAGTGATTATACAGTAATTGTGCTGGAGTTTTTCCTACATCAATTTAGATGGTCATGTTTTTATTTTATTATTTTAATTTTTTACTTCATTTTATTTTATTAATGAGGTGCTTTATGTTAATTCATTTTCTTATATTGAACAGCCATTGCATATGTGGGATAAATCTCACTTGATCATGGGATATAATTCTTTTAATGTGCTCTTGAATTATCTTTCTTAGAGTTATGTGAGTATTCATGAATAAACATTCATAAGGAATGCTGGCGCATAGTTTTATTGTGGTATCTTTATCTGGCTTTGGTATTAGTGTGATGCTAATCATTAGAATGAGTTAGTTAAGTGTTTTAATTTGTCAAAGGTCAATCAGTGCAAAATATCAGAAATGGTCTGACTTTTATAAAGGGGTTTTATTTAGGATAAAAGCTTACAGTCCCAAGACGATTAAAAGTCTAAATCAAGGTACTATCAGACATATTTTCTCACAAAATCAGCTGCCATATGTTGAAGCAAGATGGCTGAGGAGAGACGTCAGGCCGAGGTGTGGCTCACGGCAGTGGCAGGGCTCGGCACACGCCAGGCGCCGGCGTGGGCCAGCCCGGGGGGCAGGCACGGGCATACGGCCCTCTGCCGAGAGGGGAAACCGGGCGCTTTCCCGCCCTCCCCTCGCTCCCCCGCCACGATCTGGCCACTGCCTCACTGCCTGCGCCTCTCTCTCAACACCCCCCCCCTCCAGGGGCCTCCACGAGAGGCCGCCGCCGTAGAGGAACCCCGGCGCCTCTTCCCCCCTCCCACAACACGCAAGTGCAGACTTAATCACCGCTTGCCACACCCCTCCCGGCAGGGCGCAGGCGCGCCTGGCAGTCACAGCTTGCCAGCCCCCGGCCCGCCCCTTGCCGGCCCCCCCCTCTGCCCCGTCTCCGCCCACTGGCCTGGATAGCGACATCTCCCAGCCATATTAGGGCATAAAGTCCATTCCCACCAATCCACACTCGCCCCAGGCCAGCCCCGCCTCTGCTCCCCCAGACTTATATTTGCAAGCACTTCCTCAGTAAACAGACCTGCGCATAGTCCTCCTCTCCGTGGCGTTCTTCATTGCGTTGCACGTCCCCACCAAACCTAAGTGGCGAGAAGGGGCCTTGAGGCTTCGTGCCCGCTCCTCCTCCTTCGCCCGCGTGGCGGCCCCATCCGGAGAGCCCGCCCGGCCAGCCTCGACGGCCCTCCCGGAGGCCCGAAACCGCCCGCAGATGGCCACCAATATTTGTCAAGATCTGAGATCAGGTGAGGGCAAACATACATAGGGCTTTTCTCTTTTCAGGATTCATATGTCAGTCTTCACTCTTTTCCTGAGTTCAACCGTAAGATATCAGGCACAAAGCAGGACTCATCTCCAGTTGCGCTGCTTAGTGAGTCCCTCCTCTCAATGTCCTCATGCTTAAAGTGACCCTTTGGTCCTCTCTCACATGGCAATTTTAAGTATGGCAGTTTCCCTCTCCTGTGTCTGTTTGACTCTCTCTGTATTTCCTTTTATATCAGACCCATCAATGGGGTAGAACTCGACCTGATTCACACCTTGCCTGAAGCAATCTTATCAAGTAAAATAATCAAAGGACATTCAAACAAATTTAATGCAATCAAGTGATATCACACAAAGGAACAGATTAATTTAAAAAGTAAATCTTTCCCTTTTTGGGATTCATAAAATAATCTCAAACTGCCACAGAAGTGTTCCCTTTGTTTCAATTTTGTTGAGGATTGTTGTTTTGGAATGTTGTTTCAATACACTAATAAGTCTACTGGTCCTGTGATTTTCATTGCTTTGATATTTTGATTACTGATTTGATCTCTATTAGCAGAGATCTCTTTTCCTTCCTGTGTCTTTGTAGCTAGTTTATCTATTTCCATCCCATCTAATTTATATATATTTAGGGGCCACAATTGAACATACTACTTACTATTACTCTTATTTTCCCTCTATGGGCTTGATGGTAATTTCCTCCCATTTAATTCTTATTTTAATTATGTTCATCCTCTCTCTTTTTGGATTTGTCAGACACATTCACCTCAAGATGTTTCCTAATTGTGTTTCTGATTTGTTCTTTGTCTCATTGATTGTTTAAGAGTATACTTTTTAATTTTCACATATCAGTGAATTTCCATTTATACCTCTGGTATTGATATATTTTTATTTTTTTATTTTTTATTTTTTTATTAAATTGTCATTTTATAAAGATTCATAGGTCACAAGAAATGTTACATTAAAAATATAAGAGGTTCCCACATACCCCACCCCCACCATAATCCATGTGGTGCAGCAGTGCTCCAAAATGTGTTCACCAAATGCAATAAATGTGCCAGAATGATGAAAGAAGTTGTTGCTCTGGTATTGTTATCTTGCATCATTTCAATGTTGTCAGAGAATAGCCCTCATATGATTACAATTTTGTTAAATTTATTGACTTGTTTTCTGACCTAGTGTGTGGTCTATATTTTTTTAGAATGACCTGTGTGCACTAGAGAAGAATGTATATTTTGGTCTTGGTTTAAGTGATCTGCATATATCTCTTAGCTCTATATTGTTTACAGTATTGCTCTTGTCTTCCTATTCTTATCAATCTGCTATGTTCTTACCATTATTAAATGTTATGTTTTAATGCCTATTACTAGACCATAAGACCAACTATTCTGCTTTCAAAAGTGTAAATATTTGTTTCATTATTGTGGTTTCTTATGTTTCAATGCATATGTATTTTGTATTTTTTACATCTTCTTCAATGATGACCAGTTCATCCTGTGTAATATACTCATTTGTCCCTTTTAACAGTTTTGGACTTCAAGATTATTTTATCTATTAGTTTAGCTAATCTTGTTTTTGTTACTATTTTCAGTGTATTTTGTATCCTTTCAATTTCAAACAAGTTGTGTGTATCTGTTGGGCATTATTTACATGTTCCAAGAATAGGTATTGAATTATGTTTGTAAACTGGTCTGTTCCTCTTGGTTTATTAGATTGTATTAATGTCAGATGTTTCATTTTTACTTGGTTAAGTCTGATTGTACCAACATCAGTAGGATATTGAGTCTGCATCTACTTTTTGGGCCATGACTCACAGAGAAAATGGCATGGCAGATGAGAAAGTTGGAGTTTGGATACTGGAGCATGGGAAGTAATCACCCAAAAAAAGCAGATATGTGAGGAAAGAAAGAAGACTCCACTAGAAAAGGCAGAGTTCCCAGGAAGAGACATGAGCCATGGGCCTGATAGCTACAGCTAATCTTGTGGAGAGAACATATTAGGTGAGCCCAGAGAAGAATGAGCCCCAGGAAAGAGATGAGACTTATCCCAGCCTACAGATATTGGAAGAAGCTGGGACCTCAGAGCCTTATGAGGAATTGGAAACCTGCACCTTTGCAAATTGGCAGCCATTTTGCTCCAGCACATGGCAACAGACTTTGGTGAGAGTTTTAACTTATACTTTATGGCCCGGGAACTGTAAGCTTCCACCCCAAATAAATACCCTTTATAAAAACCAACAGATTTCTGACATTTTGCATCAGCACCCCTTTGGCTGACTAATACATTGTTCCCTTGAATTTAATTTGAATTTTTTGTAAAAAGCATATAGTATTAACCATTTTCCAATCTGCCTTTTGAGGTAGAGTTTATTCCATTTGCATTTAAACTAGTTACAGATAATGCAGAAATTTCTATTGGCATTTTTGTTATTTGTCCACTGCTGTTTTACACCATTTTTGGTCCTGAAATTTTCCATTAATGTCTACTGTGATATCTGAGTCAGGTTAGTATAGGGAAAGGGAAGATTTGGGTCAAAAGCTGTATACCAGACATTAAACAAGGCCAGCAGAAAACATGCTGGTAGACGATATGACCAGGAGTCCACATGCTGTGAGACTCTGCCCAGAAACCTCCTGATGGGAAGGCTGTCAGAAAAATTCTGTGATACTCTGTCCATGAGACTCATTTTCAACTCTTTCTGTGGTCAAGGAAAAGATCTGGGCAGCACCGAACAGACCTTCTCATTGGGACCCTGAGAGCTAAAGGCAGGGATTGTAAGGCAATCATTCAGAAGAGCAAATAGCTAAGGCCCTCCCCAACATTATGTAGTGGAAGGAGGAAAGGTTTTAAAAGTCCTAAACTGGGTTCCCTCATAGGATACTCAACCTGTAACAAAACATGCTGTTCTTGTCTAGGATTCTGTACTCTTTTGTTGTTTCTTAATAAACTCTTTACATCCATGCCTATTCTATAGCATCGATTTAAATTATTTTATGTGATATAAATCAAGAATCTAGATGCCCAGAACTAGAGCATTCTGAAAGCAACATCTATTTAATTTTCCATATTCTAGGATTTTGAGTCCCTACTAATTTCCTCTGTTTACTCTTCAGATATTTTCTATTTTGTTCTCTTAAGGTATAAGGCAAAGATCTAAAACTTATAAATCACATTTGATTTTTTACCAACTTTGTTCCTATACGCCAGCATCCCAACACTTCTTTTGTTGGAATTGTTATTTATTATATCTTTACACATTAAATATCCTAAACTGTAGAAATTTCATTATTTTTCAAGCATGCACTTTTTAGAAACTGTTTAAATTTTTAAAAATGGACTTACATACAAAAAATACTATATGGGGATTTATAATTACCCATATAGTTACCATTACCAGAATTCTTTATTCCTATATGCTGCTTTTGAGGCAGGTTAGTACAGGGAAAGGAGGAGAAGATGAGCTACAACATGGCTGACAGACAACATACTGCAAGACCCCACCGAGTCCTTTACCATGACATGAATTCCCAGTTGGGACACTTTCCGGGCTGAGGGGGGGCCCCAGATATTCCAAACAAACCTCTCCTTTGGTCCCCACCATTGTTGAGGTGACCAACAACATCTGGGGACCCACCTTTCAGCGTTAGCAATGGGAGGAAAAATTAATAGCTTAAAAGGTGGGCACACAAGCCAAATCTTGCTCTCTCTGCCTAGAGGAGCCCCCATTAAATCTTGGTTCATATTTCTGTCTTTCCCATTTCTCAGAAAGCTCTGATCTTTCCCCCCATTTCCCAATAAATTACTTTTACTAGCCTAACTCAACTGGTGTGTTCTTAAATTCTTTTATGTGACATAGCCAAGAATCTAGAAGAATCCAACACTTTCCTGGTCCCTTTTCCATCCACTCTTTAGTCTCCTTTCCTTTTGATCTGAAAAACTCCCTGTAGTATTGCTTATAGGACAGGTCTAACAGTGATGTACCCCCTCAGCTTTTGTTACTCTGGGAATACCTTAATCTCTTCCTTATCTTTACAGCACTCTTGCCAGACATAAAAATTCTCTGTATAAATGGTTTTCTTTCAGCAATTAATTATGTCATCTCACTGCCTTAATGCCCCATGGATTTTGCTGAGAAATCCACCCTTAATCTTATAGGCATTTCTTCTTATGTAACAAGTTGCTTTTCTCTTCTAGCTTTCAGAACACTGTCCTCATCATTTCATTCTATAGTTTTGCTGTCCAGGTGTGGTTCTTCTCATGTCTATCATGTTTCTTGTTTCTGATCTTCTTAAATGTTTGTTTATGACTTCCTTTGATTTAGAGAAGTTTTCTGCCCTTAGATTTTTGGATATTCCTCTGGTTCCTTTCTTTTTTTCTGAGTCTTATTGAGTTACCTATTTCTTAAGATTTTATCCAGGTGTTTATATGCCAAATATATCGAGGAGTGTCAGAAACTAACAAAAACAAAAAACAAATGAATGCAAAAAAACTCCTTTTACCATCATTCCAAATTTGCTTCATTGTTTTATGTTGTCCTTGACAATTTAGCTCTCCTATAATGAATCTTATCCTGAGGCAAAAGTGAGAGTTCCTTTCTATTGCTAAACCTGTGTCTGCTCCTGTACTTGCTTCAGTGTTTTAGAAAGTCCTTGGATTACTAGGATTGGATTTCCATCCCTATCCCTGTGTAATAGAATTTCTCCCCTTCAATGTGCTGTACTGTAAATCTGAAAGCCAGGAATCCTTTACCCCAGGCAGTTTTGAATTGAATTGATGGCTTCTTATACTGTTTTAACTATTTGCAAGCAGTTTCTGCCTGCAAGGCAAGTTCTGGGAAGAGCAACAGGGAGATGTGATTCCTGGGTCAGGCTTCAGGTTGTCACTGGAAGATTGGAAGCCCCATAAATGCACTCCATTATGCCCTTAGGAGTTACTTTATTCCCTCCAAAACAGTCAGCTATGCACAGAAAGAGCTCAGTTCTACTCCACACTGTATTGAGGGTTCAGTAAGGGGTGATCTTGTGCTACAAGTTTTAGGCTATGTTTTCCTGATTTAGCACTTACCTTGTTACTGAAATCATTTAACTGTTTTCTGGAATTTTGAGGAAAGATTTTGGCCTTTAGGTGTACATTTTACAAAATTTCTGTGAGTGAACACAAATTGGAATTTCTTATGTCGCCATCTTGTTTTCCTAGAAGGGATCATAACAATGTTAATAACAAAAAGGCAATTTACAGATGCAAATTTTATCCCCAGAGAAAACATTAATGATATAATTCAATGAACTGTGGTTAAAAATCCTTCAGAGAAATAATATTTAAGATTAAATATTATATTAAACAAAAAGAAACCCAGAGAGAATTGCCGGAATAATAAAATTATATTGTAGTACTAGAAATATCCAGCAAAGCATAAATATTAAGGTATTTTATTGTACATTATAATGTTAAAGAAATTCAATATAACTTTTCCTCACATGTCAGGGGTGGGCAGAGCTAGAGACTTAATATTAAATAGGTTTAGTTACATTAAAAATGCATAACAATGCACTTCCTTGCTCTTATCTTTATTCACATCAGCAGTTGTATTGATGTGGGCTATGGGTGGGAGGCTCTTTGTCTCTTCAGAAATAACTTAAGCTGTCTGTGACTTGTGGGCATGATAGGGTAAGGGGCTGCAGTCCTGTACTTGGTGACCATGGCAACAACTCCAATCCCAGGAAACAGTTTAAAAATGCAAGGTCTACAAACTTTAAGTATTCAGGGGAAATGCAAACCAAATATGCAAGAAGCTTATCTAAAATGTCTGAAATCCATGCTAAAAGCTTACCTAAAATGTAGAAGATATGTATGCTAATTCAAGCCTATTGAGAACTGAAACAAAAGGACCATTTAAACTTTCCTCTCTGCATAAAAGAAACTTGAAAGTCTTGTTCAAGGCTCCGGTTTGCAACCGGAAGCTCCCGAGTCCGTCCAGCTGTCAATAAACCATTTTTCCTTCTCAAAATCATTCCAGAGTCCTGGCCTCTCTATATGCAAATAATTGAACTTCTCTCAAATTCTATAACAGTATCTTCACATCTGCCCTTATCAGTACCTTCACATCCATAACACCTCCACATCCTTATCATTTATGCCAAAATAACCCTTCCAATGGTACTGTTACCAGATTTTGTCTCGGACCTTGACTATGCTGAAGAAATAAATTTCAAGAGCATGTCAGGTGAATTAGGCTTAGGGAGAGAAGAGAAATGGGAGAAAATAACAGATCATGGGTCCCAGGTAGAGAGAAAGGGTCTGAAAAGTGATAAAGCTGACTGACTTATAGAGAATAATTTCCCATTATAGATTATAAATGCCCAGGTTTTATTTGCATGGCCATCATGGCAGAGGAAAAATGGTGAGTGGAGGGCAGAGGGGGCAGGAACATGTACACGGAGTGGCAACAGGACCGGCACTGGGACACGGGAAAGGCAAGAGCAGGGATCCAAAAGTGAGAGAGTTCAGGCCTTCCACATGCTTTTTGAGCCATTAATTATCCCATCCCTTTGCTAATAGCAGGGGAGGAGTTCCAGCTATTTGCTATTTTGTTTGATTACTTTACCCATAAATCCCCTAGGAGGGCCCACTGATAAAGTCCTAGAGAAATACCTGGGGCTTCCCCTGGCTTCCAGAGGAAATCTTTTTTTCTGAATGGCAGAATCTTGGGGGAGGGAGTTGTCTTCTAGCAGCCATCTTGGGGTTTTTGATGTGCATGTGGACTCTTTGCCAGGTTCTGGAACTGTCTATTGATTCCCTATCTTACTAGCTGGCTTCAGCACCATGTATCTTTTAAGATCAAGTGATGATGCAACAACTAATTTTTCAGATCCTTCTTAGAAATGTCATTGGAATTATTAACTTTCTTTGATTCAACCAGAATAAAAGCTTTGAGAAAAACACTTGAGATTACATCTTGCCAGTCTCCTAGCACAAATGAACACACTTTTCCTTCCTTTTCTACTTATGTGTGTTTGTCTCTTCTGCCTTGCCCAGCAAATAAACACAGCCAAGGACCACCCCAGCCTGTCTTCAATATGTCATAAATTGAAAATACCACAAAAATAATTATTTTAAGAGTAAGTTGCATAAACACTCCAAATGAAGGAACTGTAATTGCTATTACAAAGTAAGACCCAACTATATGATATCAATGAGAAATAGCTGAATAAAGAATGTAAAAATGTATATCTGTAAATATAAACACATATATACAAAGTAAATAGAAAATTAGGCCTTTGTATTCCAGAGATGTGAGAGAATAAAATAACAATAGAGCCAGTTTCCCAGAAAATTAGAAAATTACTTATCAAAGCTTCAAATCATATCAAAACTTGACAGACTTAACAGCAGAAATATAATTTATAAAAGAATGACATCGAATAATTGTCAGGGACAAAGTTCTTATTTTGTTGAAATGTTGGTCAGTCATGTTTCCTTTCAGTTTCTTATTCCTCATCTTCTCTCAACATAATTTCACTATTTGAGATTGTTGTGCTGAAAGTAAAACAAGCAGACTTTAAAAAGGGGGTGCAAAGTAAGTTTATTTAGCTAAAGTTGCATTAATGCAGGAACAGCTCTAAAAAAGATTTCTCTAAAAAGCTTGATTTGGGAGGCAGCTTATATGACTGCCTGAGAGCAAGGGAATGTATTTGGGTAATGGAGTAGGAAGGAGGGATAAGGGGGTCATGATTTATTCTTGGTATTCACTTTATATGCTTTAGAAGACTATGGGGTTGTTTGAACAGGATGTCCTTAGGGCCCAGTTTGTTAATCACCAAGCAGGATGTTGTTGTAAGGTTGTGGTGAAGATTTGCAAGCCTTGCTGGGATCAGTTTGAACTGTCTTACATTTCTTCTTCTCAGGCTGGGACAGAGGCTTTAATAAGGACTGCAAAGGACTATTGGTATTTCAGCTTACTTTAGCTTCTTTTTTATAGCTCCCTGGATAACATGGAAGCTCAGGCAAATCAAGATAGTTAGTAAACTCATTTATCATTCCGTTTAACAAGATCATATATTGTAATCCCACTGGCAAAAATTTGACAAAAAAGGTTACTCATAAAAGTTTTAAAATTATTCTCTTTGACTATTACTTATATTATTTAAAATTATGCTTAATGACTATAAAATGATTCCAGTACTGGAAAACAAACTCCCTCATGGTGATATTCAAGGAGTGAGCAGACCCTATTGGGGTGATAGTGACATGGAAGATATTAAAACCCATGGTCACCTGTTGTGATATTCATTAATGCTGGCCTTTTAAATGCCAATAAGCATTTTCTCTTTATTTTAGACTCTTTGATGATTTGAATAATTGTACATTCAAAAGTTCATCAAGCATATAGAACTTTTTTTTGTAATTCCATACCATCAGATTATCTTCTGAAATTCTGCCATGTATACAGTTTTTCTGGTACCTGCTTCTAAATCTACATGGAAATTGATATCATTATCAATAAGTAATGAAAGATTCACAAGAATCTATTTCATCTAGTTGTATACGAAAGGAAAAATCTTTAGGTCATTAATAAAATTATAAAAACTTTACTTATCTCAGTAATGATTTTTACTTTGTTCTCTCCTATTTCTCTTAACATAGTAAAAGATAGTATACTAAAATAATAAAAGCAATGTTGTAGCTGAATAAAACAATATACTTGGTATGTTGATGAATTAGTTGATACTCCCTAATCTAACTAGAGAAATTCCATGTTTCCTTGTGATGCCTCAAAAATGCCCATTCATCAGCTGGTGCATATCCTGTAAGGGTAAGGCCACTTTGGGAAAATAGGAATAGAACTACCTTAAGAAATAGGAATTGCAAGTGCCTTTGTTGTAGAATTTGAGACAGGTTCAATTATTTGCGTATAGAGAGGCCAGGACTCAGGAATGATTTTGAGAAGGAAAAATGGTTTATTGATGGCAGGCTGGACTTGGGAGCTTTCTGTTTCAATCCCGAGCCTCAAACAAGACTTTCGAGTTTCTTTTATACAGAGAGGAAAGGTTAAATGGTCCCTTTGTTTCAGTTCTCAATAAAATGAATTAGCATATATGTATGTCCCACATCTTAGGTAAGCTTTTAGCATGGACTTCATACATTCTAGACAAGCTTTTTGCATATTTTGTTTGCAATTCCCCTGAATATTTAAAGTTTGTAGACCTTGCATTGTTAAACTGTTTCCTGGGACTGGAGTCGTTGCCATGGTCACCAAGGAAGGACTGCAGCCTCTTGTGGTCTCATACCCACAAGTTAGACAGCTTAGGTTATCTTTGAAGAGACAAAGAGCCTCCCACCCATAGCCCACATCACCTTCAGATAAATAAATACCTTAAGGCTGCTGCCACGGAGAGTGCCAATAAATAACTTAAGGCAGCCTGTAAGGAGAGTGCCAATAAATAACATGGGACTGCTCACAAGAAGAGGCCTTTCAAAAAGAAAAAAATAGATACGCTATCTTCAGCTAACCGCAGTCTTCCGCTTCTGTGCCTGCTTGCTTGCTCGCTTATTAGTAAATGCCCCCCTTCCTAAAAAGCTATAAAACCACCCCTCCCCTGAAACTTGGGGCTGTCCTCTCCTCTGTGTAGGATGAACAGTCATCACGCAGCTAATAAAGCTCTCAATTGGAACTATATTCAAAGTCTGAGTCTGGTCAATATCGCTGGTCTACAGCAATCCTAGAAAGAAGTTAGTTATGTCACACCAATCAGTGAAAAATGCTTGAAATTTTGGATTTTGCAAGAGTCTTTTTTAACCTATGTCGAGCTCTATAATAAATACTTGATAAAACTAAATTGCAAATATAAATTAAAAAACTGAAAAAATGCAGCCGTAATAAAATTATATAAACACATAAACATAAATATAAAGATGTATTATATGCACAAAGTTTGTTGTTTAGTAATTTTTGTATAATGTTCAGTAAAATGATAGTGTCACACTGTTAAATATTAAATTATTTCATTGTGAAAAATGTTATTATAACGATGGTTGTTAATGATCTGGACTTGTAGTCAGATTAATTAATCATTTCTCTAGAAATTGCTACTCTTTTACCCAGTCATAATTTAGAACATCTCTAACCAACACCAATAATCCTGCTCAACATTATGTGGCTTCTAAGGGGTAGGCAAATTTCTGTTACAAACATGACTTGGATACATTAGTCCTTGAACTTTTATCCTTGGCAACATATCAAGCAATCTTCCTTGGAAATTAGTTCCCTAGAGGAGCAAATGTTGCATTATCTGCAATCCTCAACATAAGAGATGCCTTGATATTATCAGGTGCAAAAACAAGGAATAGTCTGCTCTGCTTGAGTGCACAGTAGCTTCCAGTATGCTCACTATATAGCTTCCAGGTGAACTTTCCATTTGACCAGAACCTGAACAAAATTTTTATTTGATTTATTTTACCTCAGAAAATATCAAGTCCTAAAATTTAAACATAAGTTCTTTTAAAGGAAACAAATATTTTATTACAGAAATTGCATGTTCCTTAGAAGGATTTCATATTTTAGTTTAGAGAAAAACTAGGGGTTGAAAAATTTCTAGTCAGATAATGCTGGAAGAAATTTTTCAACAACTTTGACTCATGGAAAGTATTAATCTCAAAGTTCAAAGCTCCAGTGTATTAGTTCATGTCAAAAAAGGGGGACATTATTAGAAGAATATGCATATACATATACATATCATATAAGCCTTACCTAAGTAATGTTAAGATTTGTAGAAACAGAAATATAAAACTGGTGGAATCAGAGTCATCAATCAGTGTACACATATTGAAAGTATGATTTTTGGAAGAAATTTGATTCAATAATCTCTTAAAAACATGCCTGATAATTAATAGTATTGTATGCTCTCTAATATTAATAAACATAAAATTTAAATTTCTGAATTGACATTTTTACTAAATCATATTGAATAGAAAAGAAAAATTAACGATGCATTAAAACACTATCATTGCTATAACATGAATACAATGTTTTTTGATTTGCTGAAATTAAATACAAGTAGAAATAGATTGTTCTGACTTTGACTTTCGGACACAATTAATCTTGGTAAAATCAATGGATCAACAATACTTAATGGTTGTGATTCTAGGTAATTAACTTTCTGTGCCCTTTTTCTCATCTAAAGATTTGTACAAGAGTAATATTTACGTATAATATTTTCAGCTGGAGAAATGTACTAATGAGGGCAAGTATTTATAACAGTGTCATGTTCATTCTAATTATTCTATATATATATACATATATATGAGTTTCTATTATATAATTTCCACATATTTATTTTTGCCTAATTTATACTTGACAAACTAAGATTCTTTCAGACATATTTTGCAAACAACTATTTATTATAAATTTCTAGAATTATTAGGCTGACTTTTTAAAAAGGCCAGATCTTTTCTATTAAAAAAAAAAAACAAAACAGTTTTGAAGTCATTCATACCTAGTATCACTTTTGATATCTCGACAGTTTGCAACAAGTTGATTGCTATTATGCAAAGAAGGAATAAATTGAATGTGATGGATTTCATCCTCATTGGGTTCACAGAATTGGAAGAGATCCAGAGGTTCCTTTTTATATTATTTCTCCTGATATACCTGATTATCTGGCTGGATAATGCAGGAATGATATTGATAATTCATCTGGATCTCCAGCTTCACACCCCCATGTACTTTTTCCTCAGTCACTGGTCATTCCTTGACCTCAGTTACTCAAACTTTATCACACCAAAAGCCTTAGAGAGCTTACTGACCTCCAACAAGTCTATTATATTTATTGGCGACTTCACACCGATGTCTACTTTTTTTCTTCTTTTGTGCCACTGAATTTTTCTTTCTCTCTTCAATGGCCTATGACTGTTTGTAGCTCTCTGCAATCCTTTCACCACCCAGTTGTTATACCCAGGACACACCTCTATGCTCTCATCACTGTGTCCTACCTTATTGGTTTTCCTGAATCAATAGCCAACCTTCTTTTCATGAATAGTTTACAATCTGTGGCTCTAATGTGAGCTATCACTTTTACTGTGACTTAACTTCAATTTTCACCCTGTCCTGCACAGAAACACACGAAACTGAAATAATGATATTCATTTTCGCTAGTTTAAACGAATCCTAGCACAATCTCGGTTTCCTATGTGTCCATTTTGTCTACTATCCTGACAATCAATTCCTCTTCAGGAAAGTGCAAAGCCTTCTCTACCTGTTCCTCCCACTTCCTAGGAGTCACAACCTTTTATGGCACTACGATTTTTACTTATTTAAAACCAAAGGAATTCTACTCCTTGGGAAAGGATCAAGTGACCTCTGTGTTTTATACCACCGTGATCCCCAGGCTGAAGTCACTCATTTATAGTCTTAGGAACAAAGAGGTGAAAAAATGCTCTCTTTAGAGTCAGAAGAGAGAAGTTTGGGAGCAATAGAATGATAGTAATGCTGAACATTTAAAGAACATTTAAGTGCATCTGTTCTTTCTTTTCTATTTGGGTGTTTACTTTGCTTCTTTCTAATTACACTAGCATTCTTTAATTAGTTTGTATTTGTGTTGAGCCATCCTCTATCAGACCCTGCATTCAATGAAATGTATCTAAGAATTCTGACATCTACATAGTAATTGGAAGCCATTAAATATGTGTTAATCGTATATTTTAAATATACGTGATTTTAAAGGCTACTACTGCGAAGTAGAAAAAAAGTGTTCTTGTTCTCGAATTGTATTATAGAAATTCTCATTCATATTCCTATTTCAGAGAATTTTATTACGGAGAACTTTTTAAGAAATTATTCAATTTATTCTGTAGGCCAGAAATTTATCATATTCTTAAAGAGTACTTTTTTGGGACTAGAAAATCCAGGATTTAGTGTCTCGATATGTCAGCTGTTTGCTGTATATTCCTTAGTAATTCACTGAATTTTTTTCTAGTTTCTTCAGTTAAAGCATACAAATAATCGTATATCTATTTGTTTATTTTAAAGAAGAAATCATGTGAGAAACAGAAAGAATTTAATATTGTATGAATAAATTTTGACCATGATCATCAGAATGCTTTCCTTCTTAGAAAATTTTGAATATACAATAACTTTTGTTATGACAATTTATACTGGTGGCTTATGAATATTTTTGGAAAATCTTATTAATAAAGAAACAAACAGCTTAAAAAGGAGAAAGAGCACTTCAATATTTGCTCTCAGAGCAGAGTAAAATATTGTGATACATTTCAGTTACAGAAAAAGTTGTATGTGTACATTGAAGAAATTCTGGAAAATATTTTAAATATTTTTAAATAAAATAGAAATATCCTAGTCATTTTGAGAGCGTTGTTCATGGTCTTCAACAAATCTTATATATAAAATATACCAAGCAAATCTATATTCCAAATATGAATCCTTTACATTTTAAACAATAACTATTATTTCTTTTTAAAAGTGCCTTCACATATTCTGGATTTGCAATTTTTAATTTCACTACTATTCAATTTATAGTTAAGAAAATATAGTTTCTTCATGTTCTTATATTTTTTATTTAATTTAAACTTAAGCAATTCTTATTATATTATGTGTGTGCATATATATATATATTTGCCTTCACAAGATGTTCATTTTTTAAATTTATATTTACCTTTCAATTATAGAATTACATTGTTCATTTTCTTAACTGATTTTTGAAATATTAAAGTTCAACTCTTTTAGGATAAAAATTTTCGTGAATTCTCAAAAGTTCATCACTAGTCATTCAAATAAGTAAAATATGTTTTATTATCCTCTATATCCTGAATTCCTATAAAATTTTAACTTTATATATATAATATCAATAAAAACAACAAAGTTAAAATTTTTTTCTGTAATCTTAGTTGTCTAGAATCCATGTTTATTACAAATCTTTTATTTACATTTAGCAATCTTTGATAAATATTTATTTTTTAATACTATACCTTTTAAATTATTCTCACATCTTGTACACACACTGTATCTTTTATTACATTTTACATTTTTGGGTCATTTTGGGGAACTGTTCTTTCCTTTTTTTCATTTATGTATGTTTCTATAATTTTGAAAATGTATCCTCTTGGTTTTTGTTGGCAATGATTATCAAATGTTTTATTTAAGGACAACAGTAATTTCAGGCATTCCTTAGGTTTTAATTAAATTCAGACTACCCTGTCCTTTGAAAATATATTCTAGGAAGATTTATGGTGTTATTAAATAAACACAATAAAAACTTTAGGCAATGCGAAAAACTGACATTGTCCCTTTACTTTCCTTATTAATATCAGTGCATATCATTCTTTATGGAAAAGGTGGTAGTGTTTTTAAGACAAAATCCTTTCATGCATTGCATGTGTTTTTATTCAATACTATGTATTGTAAAAGTTGATGTATTTTTAAAAAATGATAAACTTGGAATGAACATGACAAAATATGAACAGTATATGGATATGATTGATGTTATATTAAAAAGGTAAAAAAATGGATTTTATTTCCTAACCACATAGTGAGTCCTAGACAATAATCAAAGGACTTTAGGCATATAATTAACATGGAATATCTTCATAAGATAACTCTCAGGTAGATACATAAAGTATTTAAAATTTTTATGAAGTAATGAAAAGCTTTACTGCAAATTACTCAGGCAAATCCGTAAGGGTCATCCTGAAATTTTCTCTCTGTCATACATCTCATATTTAATCCATCAGCATATTCTCATGATTCTTTGTACAGGACATTTTTGGAGGGTGACTATATCTCAACCCATCCTCTGCTATCACACTAGCCAAAAGAACCATCATCTCAGTACTTATATGATTGCCACTTTCTTTTAGATAGTTCTCTGCTGCATTATGCCCCTTAACTTCAAGTCAATGTAGGGGGACGTGATACTGCTAGAACATAGGTTGTATCATGACAGTTCTCTTCAAAAAAACCTGCAAGTCTTGCCATAAAATTAGAAGTCAAAATTAGCTTTTTTACGCAAGAACCTACATTTCAAATCTGATCTTGCCCCACTCCTTACTTTTATGAAAGTATCACGTTTAGCATTGTTCCCATCATATGCCTTTTGGAACAGCCACACTGACCTACTCACCCTATTTTTTCAGCATCAGAACTATTCTCATTAATTCTGATGCTGCCTGGAATATTTCCAATTTTTCTTCTTCCTGAAATTCTCTTTACCCAGACTGGTCTTTTCTCATTCTCTTCCTCATAAGACCATCACTTGTTTAATATTTGATCTGCCCCATCATTCATCAATGCTGCATTTGTTTTCTATAGCAGTTATCTTTATCTAGCACTGTGTATATTTTGATTATGCCTTTTGTTTACTCTCTGTTTACCATGCATTGAAACCTCAGTATGCACAGATCCTCAAAACCTTGAATGTATCTCAGTAAATATATTTCAATGGCTGAATTTTACAGATGTAGAATGTTTACATTACATGTTCATGGTCAGATGACGCTTGAAGGTCAAGCTCAAATTTAAGCCCTGTCAGAATGACTATGGAGCTCTCATTCTTAATCACCATTTTATATACGACTTTTTTTCTGCAAAATCATCTACTCCTATCAGTGTTGAAAACATACTATATAACTTTATTTATTTAAAATACATTAATTGCAGAAATTTTTGAATGGAGTATGTTGCCAGCAAATTTGATTAAGTTGCTAAGAGAAGACAGTGTAATTTTGGAGATAGCTACTAAATGTTCTCAAACTTGCATTCACAGTCTTGTTTTAGAAAGAAAGAACTTTGTACAGCAAGAGAGATTTATCAGATCATGTGCCTGGCCTGGAGTGAGATGTCTTTTCTTATGTTTGGAAAATTCTTGGCTATTATCTCCTTAAATATTCAATGGATAGTTAGACTGAGTGCCATCTGCTGGCCATCTAGAAATTACATGGAAAGAAAATGTTTTTAGAGATCTCTTTATCCCACCCCTGGGAGAAGGTCTGCACCCCATTAGTGAGGCCCTGGCATGATTTTGGAAAATTAAGCTTGGCAATTTTAAAGACTAGGATAAGTTGAAACAAGTATCAAAGAGTAGTGAAAAAAAATAACTGGCAAAAAAAAGAAATTGGTCATCAGAATAAACTCACCAACATATTCAGAAGTAAAGATATTAGCAAAAAATTACAAGCCAAACTAGGAAGAAGGAAGAGAAGATATAGCCAGATGAACAAACCAAATATCCTGAAAAGATTTAGGAATTAAGATAATTAATCAATGATAATCTCACAAATCTCCTAAAACATTTTATAGAATAGAAAGAAAATATAACTAAAGAGATAAAGTATGTTCAGAAGCCCCTGAGTGAGTGTAAAGAACAATTTGAAAGTCTGCAAAGAAAAATAACAAACCTTCTGGCAATGAAAATCATTAAAATAATATTAGGGACACATTGAAGCAGATTAGAACTACTTAAAGATAGAACTAATGATTTTGAAAACAGGACGTCTGAAATGGAAAAAAACAACAACAACAGGAAAGCAGAAAGAAAAGAGAATGGAAAAAATGGAACAGTCTCAGGGAATTGAATGACTGTGCAGAACACATATTCTTACTACTGGTATCTCAGGAGAAGAGAATGGAAAAAGTGCAGAAAAAAATATTTTAAGATATGATGACCAACAACTTCTCATCCCTTATGAAAAACATAAATATGAATATCCAAGAAAGAGAACTTACCCAAAACAGAATAAATCTGAGTAGACCTAACCAGAGACACCTACTATTACTAATAACAAATATCAAAGATAAAGAGGGGATTCTGAAAGCAACAGGAGAAAAGGAAAGCATCACATATACGGGAAATTCAATAAGATTAAGTGTTATCCTCTCATCAGAAACCATGAAGGTGAGAAGAAAGTGATGTCATGTAGTTAAAGAACTGAAAGAGAAAAACTGCCAGCCAAGAATTCTGTATTGAACAAAACTGTCCTTCAAAAATGAGGGTGAGTTCAAAGTCTTAACAACAAAACAAAAATGGATAGAATATTTTACCAAAAGACTGGAATTACAAGAGATACTAAGAAAGTGTTGTAGCCTGAAAGAAAAAAAAAAAATTCAAAGGTGAGAGATTTGGGGCAGAGTTTAGAAATGAAGATTATTAGGAAGGATAAACTAAAGGATAAGAAGGCATGCAACAGAACTATATGACACCAGAGAGCCGAAGGACAAAATGTGTGAAGTTAAGTAATTCCTTTACTGTAATAATATTGAATTTTAATGGATTGAACTCTACAATCAAAAGACATAGACTGATAGAATGTATAAAAATATGTTTATTTGTTGTCTACAGAAGACTCATCTCAAACATAACAAAACCAGGTTAAAAGTGAAACGTTTAGAAAAAGGAATTACGTGCAAATAGTAACTACAAAAGAGCTGGATTAGTGATAATAATGTGGAAAAAATTGATTTCAAATGTAAAACTGTTATAAAAGTAAAGAGGGTCAATATAAATTATATATTATGTTTTATGTATGATATATTATAGAAATAAAAAGGGGACTTCACCAAGATAAAATAACTATACTAAATATTATGCACTTAACTTGAATTCCCCAAGATATATAAATACCAAAACTGAAATAGATAACTCTACAATAATACACAACTTTCAGTATTGGATAGAAGAGCTGAACAGAGGATCAATAAGAAACAGGGACCTTGAATATTATGATAAATGAACTAGACTTAACAGACATAGCAGGAGGCTATACTTTCAAGTGCTCCTACATCCTTCTCCAAGATAGACCACACGTTCTGTCAAAGACAAATCTCAACAAATTTAAAAGTATCAAAAAGTTACAAAACACTTTCTCTGATCATATTGGAATGAAACTGGAAATCAGTAATGTATAGAAAAAGGGAAAAGTCATAAATATAGAGATTAAACAACATGCTCTTAAATAATCTGGGGATCATAGAAGATTTTACAAGATATTCACAAATATTTTGAGATGAATGTATACGAGAACAAAACATATCAAAACCTATGGGATACTGCAAAGTCAGTGTTGAGAAGGATGTGCATAGGCCTCAAAGCTTAAATTAAATAAGGTGAAAGAGCCAAAATGATGATATAACTGTGCCCCTGGAAGAACTAGAAAAAGAAGAGCAAACCAAACCAAGCTAAACAAAATAAATAGTAAAGATCAGATCAGATATAAATGAAACTGAGAGCAACAACAAAAACAAAAAAACAATAGAATCAACAAACCAAAAATTGGTTATTTCAGAAGTAAACAAAATCAACAAACACTTAGCTGTACTGACAAAAATAGAGAGAAGACGCATATAAATATAATCAGAAATAATGGGGTGGGCATTATGACTCACCCTGCAGAAATAAGAGAATTCATAAAAGAGAACTATAAACAACTATATGCCAAAAAACTAAACAATGTAGAGGAGATGGACAAATTCCTAGAAATACACAAGCCAACTACACTAACCCTAGGAGAAATAGAAGACCTGAAAAAAACAATCACACGTGAAGAAATTTAAACAGTTATCACAACCCCTCAAAGATGAATGCTCAGGACCATATGGCTTCACAGGTGAATTTTATCTGTCATTCAAAGATGATCTAATACCAAATTTGATCAAGCTCTTCAATAAATTGAACAAGAAAGGATGCTACAAATCTCATTTTATGTAGCAAATATCACCGTAATACCAAAACCAAATAAAGATACTACAATAAAAGAAAATTGCAGACAAATATCTCTAATGAATACAGATACAAAAATCTTCAATAATATATTTGCAAACAGAATCCAAAAGCACATTAAAAAGAATTGTATACCATGATAATTGGGTTTTATCCCAGGTATGCAAGTGTTGTTCAACAAAAGAAATCAAATAGTATAACGACATTGATAAATTGAAGAAGAAAAATCTTGTGATCCTTTCCATTGACACTTTAAAGGCATTTGACCAAATTCATCCTTTGTTGATTAAAAAAGAAAAAACTCCAAAAGATAGGAAAAGAAGGAAGCTTTATCAATATGGTAAAGTGCATATAAGAAAAGCCTACAGCCAGCATAGCACTTCATATTGAAAGACTGAAAACTTTCCAGCTGAGATCAGGAAAAATGATGCCCACTATTACCATTCTTATTCAATATTGTGCTAGAGGTTCTAACTAGAACAATTAGGCTAGATTAAGAAATAAAAAGCACTCAAATGGGAAAAGATGAAGTAAAACTTTCACTACTAGCTGATGATATGATCCTATACTATATCTGGAATATCCTGTAAAGTCCACAGTAAAGCCATTAGAACAGACAAGTTCAGCAAAATGGAGGGATAATAGATTAATATGCAAAAATCACTAGCGTTTCTATACAGAACTGTTGTGCAATCTGTAGTGGAAATTGGGAAAAAAATTCTCTTCATAATAGCAGCTAAAACTACTAAATATTTAGGAATAAAACTTAACAATGGACATAAAGGATCTTTATTCAGAAAACTGAAAAAAACATTGGTAAAAGAAACTGAAGAAGACTTAAATAAATGTAAGCACATACCATATTCATGGATTGAAAAACTATATATCATGAAGATGTCAATTCTACCCACATTGATTAACAGATTCAATGCAATCCCTCTAAAAATGCCAACAGTCTTTTTGCAGATTTGGAAAAACCAATTATCAAATTTAGTTGGAAGAGTACAGGATAACAAATAGCTAAGAAGATCTTTAAAAAGAATGAATTTGGAACTCTCCCACTTCCAGACTTTAAAACACACTACCTAGCTACAGAGGTAAAAAGAGCATGATACTGGCATAAACACAGATACATTAACCAATGGAATTGAGTCAAGAACTCAGAAATAGACCCTCTCATCCACAGTCAAGTGATTTTTGACAAGGCAGTCAAGTCCTTCCAGCTGGGCCAGAAATCTATTCATTATAGTGTGCCAGGAGAACTGGATAGCCATAACCAAAATAAAGAAAGAAGACCCCTATTAAAATTAACTCAAAATGGATCAAGGACCTAAATATAAAAGTGACCATTTTAAACTCCTAGAAGATAATGTAGGAAAATGTCTTCAAGATTTTATGGTAGGTGGTAGTTTCTTAAACCTTACACACAAGCATGAGTAACAAAAGAAAAAAAATAGATAAATGGGACCTCCACAAAATTAAAAACTCTCGCACCACAAAGGACTTTGCAAAAGAGGAAAAGGCAGCCGACTCAATGGGAATAGATATTTGGCAATGACATATCTGATACGAGTTTAAAATCTATGATATACAAAAAAATCATACAATTCAATAATAAAAACTACTTGATTAATAATTGGGCAGAAGTCTTGAAAACACAAATTTCCAAAGAAGAAATACAAATAGTAAAGAAATGCATGAAAAAATGTTCAACATCACTAGAGATCAGGCAAATGCAAATCAAAACTTCAATGAAATATAATTTCACATTTATTAGACTGCTCGCCATTATAAAGTTGGAAATCTGTAAATGCTGGAGAAGATGTATAGAGATAGAAACACTTATTCACTGTTGGTGGGAATGCAGAATGGCACAGCTACTAAGGAGCACTGTTTGGCATTTCCTAAGGAAGTTGAATAGAGACTTGCCATGTGACCCAGCAATACAATTACTATGTATATACCCAGAACAACGAAGAGCAGAGACATGAACAGATGTCTGAAATTGATGTTCATAGCATTATTGTTCATGACTGTCAAACGTTGGAAACAACCTAGGTGTCCATCAACTGATGAATGGATAAATACATTGTGGTGTGTACATACAATGGAATATTATGCAGCAGTAAGAAGAATTGAATTCATGAAGCATATAGCAACATTGATGAACCTGGAGGACATTATGTTGAGTGAAGCAAGCCAGACACAAAAGGACAAATACTATATGATTGTGCTATTATGAAACAAATACATTGTGTAAACTCATGGAGTTAATAATTAGAATTCAGGTCACCAGAAAATAGGAGGAGGGTAGGGATAGAAAAATTAAGTATTAATCTGTGCAAAATTGGTAAAAAAAAGTTTGTAAATCTCTGGAAATGAATAGATACGATAGAGAATATCATGGTGTTTGAACTAGCAATAATATTGTACGAGTATGGCAGTGGTTGAAAGGGAGTCTAAAGTCATGAAAAGTAATACAAGGAAAGATAAAAACTGTAACACAGTATTCTGTAAGATAACAAAACCTTATGTAAAACACAAATGTGGGTGTTATTGTATATATGACTCTTTTTATAAAATATAAATACAAATATACTAGAGAGAAGGAAAAAAATAGCAGCTCTATTTAGAAGTGAGGCATGGAGAAATTGAGAGGTGATGAGATTTGTTTGTTTTTGTTTATTATTATCATTGGAATAATAATAGTGCTCAGGAATGATTGGGGTGATGAATGCACAAATGTGTTTACACCAAATACCACTGATTATTCTCTATGGGTGGATTTATGTTTTATTAATATATATCAATAAAATTGGAAAAATAATTGAAAATATAAACTTGATTTGGATTTTAAAATTTCATCATATATGTGATATACTATTTTGAAATTTTGATCCAAATCATCACATATCTCCTGAAATTCTGCCATATAAACAGTTTTTTATCTACCAGTTGCTTCTAAATCTACATGGAAATTGATTTCATTATTATTAATTAATGAAAAACCCACAATAATGGATTTCATCTAGTTGTATATAAAGGAAGCAAGCTTGGGCCATTAATAAAATAATAAAACCTTTACTCATCTCAGCAACGATTTTTACTTTTTTTTCTCTTATTTCCTTTAATATAATAAAAAAGATACCCTAATATAATAAAAGAAATTGCACAAACATTGTTGCTGAATTCAATACATCTGCTAGGGTGATGAATTAGTTGGTAATCCCCAAACTGCATGGTGAAACTCCACTGTGTACTTGTTGTGATCCCTTCTCAAAAATGCCCATTTATCATCTGGCGCATACTCCTAGGAAGAACTTGCTTATGTTGTACCAGTCAATGCAGAATTCTTGGAATTGTGGAATTTACAAGTGTCTTTTTTAACATAAGTCAAGGTGTACAGTAAATATTTAATAAAATTTTTAAATAAAAATGAGAATTCAGCTGTGATAAAATTATATAAACACATAATCATTAAGATAAAGAAGAATTATATGCACAAATATTTGGAAGAAAATACATCTAAAGAATAACAACAGTTATGAATGATTTACATTTTTCTCTTTGAATTTTATTGTTTAATAATTTCTGCATAATGAATCATATTCATTGCAATGATACAGTTATACTTTTAAATATAAAATTATAATCATTTTGAAAAATATGCTATTATAACCCTAGTCTTTAATGATCTGGCCTTCAGTCACAGATTAATTAAGCATTTCTCTAGAAATACCTACTCTTTTACCCAGTCATAAATTAGAACATCACAAAGGAATACCAACAATGCTTTTCAACATTATGTAGCTTCTAAGGGGAAGGCAAATTTCTGTTACAAACCAGACACAGATGGAATTGTTTTTTAACTCATTCTTGGCATCATGTCAAGCAGTTTCTTTGAAAATTAGTCCCAGAGATGACCACATATTACATTATCTGCAATCCTCAATATAAGTGGTGCCTTGACATTATCAGGGTGAAAAACAAGGGAGAGGCAGCTCTGATCATGTCCACAGTACCTCCCGATATGCTCACACTAGGTAACAAACCAGTGAACTTTCTATTTGACCAGAGCCTGAACAAAATTTTTGTTTGACTTATTTTACTTCAAAAGAAAAATCATGTGCTAAAAATTAAACATCACTTACCGCAAAGGAAAAAATACTATATAACAAAAATTTCAGGTTCCTTCAATAATTTAGCCATTTTTGATGAGAGAAAAATTTGTGGTTCCAATATTTCTAGACAGATAAAACTGGAAGAAGTTTTTCAACAACTTTGACTCAATGTAAGTATTAATCTCAAAGATAGAGAACTTTAGCTTGTCTAAAAACACTGGGTAATTATTAGAGGCTTTGCATATATATATGCATAATATGTAGGCCTTACCTAGGTAATGCTAGAATATATAGAGTCAGAAATATAGAATTGATGGAATCGGAGACATCAATAATGTACATACATAGAAAATATAATTGTTGGAAGACATTTGATTAAATAATCTTTGAGATATATCTGATAATAGTAATATGTGCTCTCTAATATTAATACACATAAGGTTTTAATTTCTTATCTGTCAATTGTACTAAATCATAGCGGAGAGAAAAGAACACTAAATGCATAAAAATTATCTTTGTTTATTTGATACCTAGCCTTTTTTTATTTGCTAAGATTAAATGTAAATAGGAAAATAATGTTATAAACTTAATCTCTGAACACAATCAAAATTGGTAAAATTGCCTGACCAAAGCCACATAATAGTTGTGACTCTGGGTAAGGAACTTAAATTTTTGTCTTTATTTTTCTCATCTAAAAATGTGTATAATAATAATAATATATATTATAATGTTTCCACCTGTATAAATGTGCTAAAGAAGGGAAGTATTTATAAGTGTCATATTCATTCTAAGTATGCAATATATAAGAACATATAAATATATGAGTCTAACATAATTTCTAAAATGTTGATTTTTACCTCATTTATATTTGGCAGAAAACTAAGTTTTTCATAAGACCTCTTTTGCAAATTACTATTTTTTTGATTTTTCCAGAATCATTAGGCTGAATTTTTTAAAAAGCCATCTTTCCAATTGAAAAAAATCTTTTAGAAGTCATTTATCCTAAATATCACCTTTGATTTCTCAACATTATATAACACTTGATTGCTACGATGGAAAGAAGGAATAACACAAATGTGCCTTACTTCATCCTTTTTGGCTTGACAGACTCTGAAGTGCTCCAGCAGTTCCTTTTTACTTTATTTCTCCTGATATACCTTATTACCCTGCTAGGAAATGCAGGAATGATACTTATAATTCGCCTGGACCTCCAGCTTCACACCCCCATGTACTTTTTTCTCAGTCACCTGTCTTTCCTTGACCTCAGTTACTCAACGGTCATCATACCTAAAACCTTAGAGAACTTACTGACTTCCAACAAGAATATTTCATTCGTGGGCTGCTTCACACAGATGTGTTTTTTTATCCTCTTCTCTGTTACTGAATTTTTCCTTCTTTCATCAATGGCCTATGACCGCTATGTAGCTATATGCAACCCTCTTCACTACCCAGTTGTTATGTCCACGAGACTCTGCCACACCCTCATATCTGGTTCCTACATGATTAGTTTTACTGAATCATTAGTCAACCTTCTTTTCATGAACAGTTTGCATTTCTGTCGCTCAAATGTAATCTATCACTTTTACTGTGACTTAACTCCAATTTTAACCCTATCCTGTACTGACACTCATGACATTGAAATGATGATAATGATTTGTGCTGGTTTCAATGTAATGATGACTCTTAGCACAATTTCATTTTCCTACATATCTGTTTTGTCTACTATCCTGAAAATTAATTCCTCTTCAGGAAAGCACAAAGCCTTTTCTACTTGTTCATCCCATATCCTGGGAGTCACACTCTATTATGTCACTACAACTTTTACTTATGTAAAACCAAAGAAGTCCTACTCCTTGGGCAGAGATCAGGTGGTCTCTGTGCTTTACACTATGGTGATCCCCATGCTGAATCCTCTCATTTATAGTCTTAGGAACAAAGAGGTCAAAAATGCTCTCATTAGAGTCATCCAGAAGAGGGAAGATTCCAAGCAATTGAAGTGATGGTAATGCTGAATATGTAAGTGCATCTTTTTTTTTTTTTTCTTTTGGCACTTACTTAATTTCTTTCTATATAAAGTAGCATCCTTTAATTACTTTGCATTTCTGTTGCATCATCTATTTGTGCCATGCATTCTCTGGAACATATCCAAGAAAGTGTTTTCACAAAACTACATAGTAAATGGAAGCCATGGAATATGTGTTAATACAGTGGTTTAAATATATGTGATTTTAAGGACTACTAATTTGAGATAAAATACATGTTATTTTTCAAACTGTGTTCTAGAAATTTCCATGTATATCCAATTTCAGAGAATTTTATGATGGAGAGCTCTTTCAGAAATTATTCAATTAATTCTCTAGTTAAGAAAATTAGCATAGTCGTAAAGAATACTTTTTTGGACTAATATTTAGCTTCTCTACCTGTCAGCTCTTTAGCTGTATATTCTTTAGTAATTTACTGAAAGTTGAAATCTAGTTTCCTCAGCTAATCCAGATGAAAATTCTATATCCAGAGAGTTATTTTTAAGAAGAAATTATATAACAAATGGAATTATGTAGTACTATGGTATTTTGACCATAATCATCCAAATGCTTATATTCTTACAAAATGTTGAATACACAATAGCTTTTGTTATAACAGTTTTTGCTAGTGGTTCATGAATATTTTCATCAAATCTGATTAATAAAGAAACAAACAGTAAAGGAAAAAGAGTACTTCAATATTTGATCTTAGAGCAAAGTGAAATATATTGATAAAATTATATCATATGAAAAGTGTATGAGAATGTTGGTGAAATTTTGGAAAATATTTTGAATTGTTAAATAAAAAAATATTTTAGTCATTTTTGAGAGCTTTGGTCGTGGTGTTCTAGGCAAATCTTATATAGAAAATGTATGAAAATATTTCCATTATTCAAAATAAGAACTCTGTACATTTTAAGCATTAATTAATATTATCTTTAAAATTACCTCTACATAATCTGGAACTGCAGTTTTAATATTCCTGCCATTCAATGTATAGTTAAGAAAGAATGTTTTCTTCATGTTCCTATATTTATTACTTTGATTTATACTTAAGTAATGGTTGTTAGATATATTTGTTGTCTTCAAACAATTTGTATTCTTTTCATCTATATTTAATTGTTGAATTATATTTGTTCATTTTCTTTAATGATTTTTGAAATATTAAACTTCAAAACTTATAAGAGTAAAAAATTAATGAATCCTTTTAAGTTCATCATGTTTTTATTAATTTATTCATTTATAAAATGTCATATTATTCTCTACATCCTGAATTTCTAAAATTTTTTAAAATTATCGTATGTATTATCCATGTAAATTATTTAATTAGGATTTATTTTTGTTCTGTACTCTATGTTGTCTCAAATCTATATGTATTATGATTTCTCTTTGTTTTGTTTATACTTAGCTGTCTTTGATAAACATGTATTTTTATTCTCCCATCTTGTACATGCATTGTGTCTTTTCTTAGATTAATAGGCCTTAGATATTTTCAGGTCTCCTCATGAACTGTGCTGGCCTTTCTTTCATTTATGTACATTTCTATAATTTAGACAAGGTATCCTTTTGTTTATGGTTGGCAATGATGGTCAACAGTTTCTCTAATTTTACGGATAGTAATAAGTTCAAGTATTGCTTATGCTTTAATTAGATTCAGACTATTCTCTTTTCTTATAATCCACAAAGCATGTATGATGTTTTTAAATAAATGTTATATACATTTTGGACAATGTGACAACACTAGATTACTTATATTGTTCCTTTACTTTTTCTATTCATATCAGTGCATATCATAATGTTTGTAAGATGTGGTCTAAAGTATTTTTAAACGAAATCCTTTTAGTCATGCTGGTATGTCAAAATTATATGTATTTTAAAACTTGCACTATTTAAACAATGATAAAGTAAATAAAAGTGGAATGAACATGACAAAATATGGACAACAGATTTTTATGGAAATGATTGATGTTACATAATAATGTAAAAAAATGATTTTTTACAGAGGTACCGGGGATTGACCCGGGACCTCATACAGGGGAAAAAGTTGCCCAACCCCTGTGCTACACTGCTTTCCAAAAATGGATTTTATTTACAGAGCACCTGCTGAGTAGCAGTCAATATTCAAAGGGCTTAAGGCAAAAAATTAACATAGATTATGTTCACAAGATAACTCTCAGGTAGATAGTTGAAATATCTAAAATTTGATCTCAGGTAATAAGAAGCCATATGCTTGCTGTTCAAGCAAAGACTTTAGGGTCATACTGGAATTTTCTTTATGTCACACATCTACATCATTAGCATATTATATTATTCTCTGTGCAGAATACATTTGGAGTATGACAATTTCTCAAATCCTCCTCTGCTACCACTCTAGGCAAAGGAACCATCATCTCAGTCCTTATATTTTTGCCACAGTCTTCTAGATTATATTTCAATCCTGTCTTTTCACCCTTGAGTCTCATTTCAATGTAGGGACCAGTGATACTCTTAAAACATAGGTTATATCATGTCACTTCTCTTCACGATATCTATAAGTCTTACCATAAAATTAAGAGTCAAAATCAAAATTTTTCCAAGAGCCTACATTTCCCACCTGATCTTGCTCCAACTCCTTACACCTATGAAATCATCACATTTATCACTAAGTCTATCACAGTCATTTTGGAACCACCACAGGGACTTTCTCACCCTTGTCTATCAGCATCAGGCATATAAACATTATTTCTGATGATTATTTCTTCTGATATTCAATATATATGGAATTGCACATTTCTTCTAAATTATCAAATTTAACAAATAAAAGCTTTTATACCATTTTCTTATCCTTTTAATATTTATGGGTGACTATGGTGATTTCCTTTCCTATATCCCTTATATTTGTAATTTTTGTTTTCTCACTTTTTAGATGTATGCCCTAGGGATACTTTCAAGCATATTTAATATATCATAGTCTACCCTAAATAATATACTACATAAATTATAATTTAGAATTGTAAAGTATAAATTCAATTCTTCTTTCCTTTTTTGCTGTTTTTGACATAAATTGTATATTTCTGTATTGTTTAAACCCAACAATCCATTTATCACTTTTGCTTTAGGCAGTTATTTTAAAAGCAATTAAAAATTTAAAAATCAAATATTTGATATATTTACCTTAATTATTTTCATTTTCAGTGTCAGTTGTGTCTATGTTGCCTGTACCTCAGTTTTCATTATTCTGCCTAGATAATTTTGAAAATGCAATTCCACTGGCAAAATATTATTTTTCTGGGTGTGTACATGGCAATTTTCTTTAAAAGTTTCTATTTTGTTCTCATTTTAGAAAGCTGTTTCAGTATGTATTGAATGAGTTATATTTCATTATTTTAAATATATCTTTCCATTGTCTTCTGGCTTGGAATGTAATAGAAGGCAAGTATGTTATAATATTTAAGTTTTTCCTACTATATGTGACATGTATTTATTAGTGACTGCCTTTGCAATTGTATTCTTATATTTGTTTTTTTTTTCAATAGTGCGTCTTAGGAATCTAGTTGTGTTTTATAGCTGTTTGATTTGTTTTTTTCTCTTTATCCTTTCTGGGGGTTCATTACATTTGTGACCCAATGTTTTCATATCTTTCCTTATTTTTGGAAAATTATTGCCATTGTCTCCTTAAATATTTCTTCTGCTTCATTCCCTCTATATTCTTGTTGTACAACTCTAAATACATATATATTAATTTTTTTATTATTATCCCACAGGTCTTGGAAAATTGTTTTCCTACTAGTTTTTGTGTGTGTGTGTTTTTTTTTAACATTCTTGCAGTTTGATTATTACTATTATCTTATCTTCATATCCATTCTTTCTTTTCTCATATGTACTGACTCTACTGATGAATCTGCTGAAGAGGACACATTGAGCCCTCCCCCAGTCCCCATAACTCCCCTGTTTTTGTCATCCAGAAGAAGGCAGCCAACACTTGGAGACTTCTTCATGATCTCTGAAATATCAATGCTCACCTTGAAAAATTAGGCTCACCACAACCCGGACTTCCGCACCTCTCGGCCATCACTGACGGCTTTCATATTATAGCAGTTGACATAAAAGACTTTTTTTTCCTATCCCGCTACACGAACAAGACCGCCCTTTCTTTGCCTTCTCAGTGCCTGTAACAAACTTTGCCTATCCCCACCAGCGCTATCAATGGAAAGTTTTCCCCCAAGGCATGAAAAATAGCCCAGCCAAATGTCAATTGTTCCTCAGCCGGGCTATACTCCCGGTCCTCCCTTATTCCAAGTCATTCCTTACATGGATGATGTCCTCATCGCACATCCAAATATTCAGCATCTACAAGCTTGCCTTAGATCACTCCTGAACAACTTCCAACAGCTAGGCCTCAACATAACACCCAACAAAATCCAGACTCTCCCGCCATACATGTTCCTTGGTTATACTATCACAAACCAAAATCACCCCCCCTACCCCAAAGCTGCAATTGCCCTCTACATGCTCCCTCAACCAGCTTCAGCAGCTGTGCGGGGATATCAATTGGCTGCGTCCCCACTTAAATATCTCCACACACAACCTTAAACCTTTTTTCAGCCTCCTCGAGGGCAATCCCAGACCCTCAAGTCTGCGAACTATAAGCACCCCTGCTCGTCAAGCCCTCACCCTTATCAACAGCAGACTTTCCAAGCTCAGCATGACCCACTTCCAGCCTAACTTGCCACCCCTTGCCCTAGTACTCAACACCCCTGGAACGCCCACTTCTCATTGCGATACCATCTGCCTTCTAGGCAAAAAGCTAAGAAAAATGGCTGTTCTCTTACATGGCATCGAACCCACTACTCTAGTACTCCCCTTCAACCAGGAACAACTCCAATCCTTCATCCAAACTGACCTGAATATGCAAATCCTAATAGCTGGGTTCCCAGGACAAATTAACTACCACCTCCCCAAAAATAAGCTCCTTACTGCTATGACTCTCCTCCCTTTCATCCTCTCTTCTCATGCTTTCCCCTCTCGCTCCCCCCTACCCCATGCCCCTGTAGTGTTCACAGACGCTAACAAAACCCGCTTCTCTGTAATCTTTAAAAAGCCTCCTTTGCCCGATTCCGTCTATGTACGCCATCACTCAGGATCCGTACAAACTGGAGAGCTACTTGCCCTCCTTCACATTTTCTTACAGCACCAATCCACCCCCCTTAACGTCTTTACTGAGAGTGCATATGCAGCAAATGCCATTTGCTCGCTGCCCTATGCCATCCTAAAAAACAAACCTGGTCTCCTTATTGATGATTGCCTTCAAACTCTGCAATCTCTTCTCGAGAGCTGCTCACACCCCTGGTTCATCCAGCATATTTGGTCCCATACCTGGCTACCTGGAGCCCTTACAGAAGGAAATGCTCTTGCAGACTCCTCCTTAGCTGTCGCAGTCCTCTCAACCCAACTAGATCAAGCAAGAGTTCTGCATTCCAAGTTTCACATGTCAGCCAGCTCTCTTAATCATCTCTTTCCCGAACTCACTCAAGCCCAGTGCAAACACCTTACTCGTACCTGTAAACATTGCAGTCCACTGCTTCTCATAGGCCCTCTTCAACCCAAAGGAGTCAACCCCCAAGGACTACGTCCCAATGCTATCTGGCAAATGGACATCACCCATGTTCCCACATTTGGCCACTACAAGTACGTCCATGTGATAATAGACACATTTTCCAAGTTTCTCTTCACTACCACCCTCCCTGGAGAAAAAGCGAAAAACACTATCACCGCCTGCCTTCAGGCATTCAATCGGATGGGCATTCTTTGGACCATAAAAACCGATAATGGGCCCTGTTTCCAGTTGAAAGCTTTTCAACAGTTTTGTAATGACTGGCATATTCAACACAAAACAGGCATCTCTTACAATCCTCAGGGGCAAGCGCTCATTGAGTGAACCAACGCTCTCCTCAAAACTACTATAAAAAAATTAACGGGAGAGTACCCTCATGACACCCCCAGGGACCTCCTCAATAAAGCTCTAGTCACCATCAATTTTCTCACCTTTGATATACACCATACCACCCCTGCTATTCGTCACTGGGGAGGCTTATGATCAGTCCCAATGCCAGAGCCCCTTGTTTTATGGAAAGACCCTTTCACTAACACATGGAAAGGACCCCACCCCCTCCTAACCCAGGGACAAGGATTTGCTTGTATATTTCCAGAAAATACAGAACACCCACTGTGGATTCCCAGCCACCTTGTGAAGCCTGCCACTGCATCAGCAAACATCTTTGATGAAGGCCTGCAGCAACTACAGTCTCATCCTGTATAGCATCGTCACCCTAGTCACCGTCATCCTCCTAGGCAGCACTACTCCTCACAAGTGGACAAAAACACAACTTACTCCTTACTCTTGCCTTTCTTCTCTATATCTGCACCCTCATTAAAATAATATGCCTCCTCTCACTTTAGTTCCCCTCTTCCCCGCATTTCTCACCATCGCATTCCTCTCTGGTGCTCAAAGCGATGTCTACCTCTGGACATTCCAAGTAAGAGAAACTTTCACTAGCAACTACCCCTCCAAATCTGTAAACATTGGTTCAGGTCATTGTCCACCCACTGGCTGTGCATACCCCCTCCAATAGAACAAAAACCCCAGTCTGTCACAGTTGGAAAAGCCACAGCCCCCTTCTATGTAACCCCATCTCACCCTTATGCCTGTTTCCCTTTTCAACAGACCGAATCCTATTTCACTGACTATAACTATAACCTTACATATGGAGGCTGTCCTTGCTGGTCCTGCCAAGTTCCCTCCTCCTCTGAATGCTGGGTCCCTCTTAACAATCCAACAATTCCCAAAAACAAACTCTGTCTCATTTACTTTGTCCCCTCCAATGGCTCTAATTCTTCGAATAACAGATCCTTGGGAATCAAAGATGGCAAGCCGGAGTACTAGGAGCACTTTACTCCAGTGAATCAGCTAGATACCCAGTCAGCACCCTCACTATATACAGACAATATGTCCTTTACAACAACTCCCACAGTCTCCCAAGCATTAATCAAAATATTCAAAGCACAGAGAAATCCCTAGAAGAAGTTCTCAGCCACGAGCCTCTCCACTATGCCCTCCCCTCATGGATTCAAATCCTTGATTCTACTCTCTCTTCCCTTAATCAGTCCAACATTATGCATAACCCCTCCCATTGCTTTCTCTGTGCAGTGCTCAATCACCCATTACTTGCTGCTACACCCATGCCTATTAACAACACGTATTTCTCAAACCACACAGGCTCCCACTGTGAAAACCCTATACCTGATGTCCCCTTGTGGAATATCAACTCCAATAATTTAACTTGCCTCTATGCTTCCCAAACTACCCCGACTTCTTCCCCCTCTACCAACCAGCTGTTTCACTGTGCTTACAATGCATCAATTCCTCATAATTTCTCTGCACCTGCTGGCCTCCACCTCTGGTGTACCCACACCCTAATCACCTGCTTTAACAACAGCTACTCAGGGCCTTGTGTCCTAGTAGCCTTAACCCCTCAGCTCACCCTATATAGTGAAGGCGAAGTTAAAATGCTGCTCTCACCAACACAAAAAAGAGCTGCTTTCCTCCTTATATTAGTAGGAATTAGCCTCACAACTTCAGTCGCTGCAGCCACCATAGCAGGTGGCACTCTTGGTCATGGCCTAGTCAGCTCTCACCACTTTGAAGAGCAGCTGTAAATTGCCCTAGAATCCACTGCAATGTCCCTTGAATCCCTGCAGTGACAATTAACCTCCCTCGCCCAAGTAACCTTACAAAATCGAAGGGCGTTAGACTTGCTTACAGCTGAAAAAGGAGGAATATGCCTTTTCCTCCAAGAAGAATACTGTTATTATGTTAATGAATCTGGAGTAGTAGAACAAAATGTCAAAAAACTAAACAATCTACATGATAACTTATTAAAACAACACAACAGCCATCATCCCTTTTTCAGTTGGTTTTCCTCTCCCCTCACAGCATGGCTTGCCCCCCTAATCAGTCCCCTTATTCTAATCATAGTTTTTTTTCACCATAGCACCCTGTCTCTTAAAGTGGCTACAAAAGCATATAGAAAACATCCCTGCCTTCACTGTTTATTCACTTCAGCTTCGTCAGTACCAGCTGCTAGCACAAGAAGAAGCAGCCACAACAGAAGAAGCAGCCACAGCAGTCTAGCACTTCCCACTCTAGAGCCATAAAGTCAAATCAAAAGATGAGCATAAGGCCTAACAATTCCCTCTGCGCAAGAGCTTAACTGGTAGCCAGTGAGGGGTAAGACCTCCAAAAGGAGGCATCCTAAGACAGGCGCAGTTACCCATGAAAATCTAAAATGCGTAACTGGTAGCCAAAGACAGGTAAGATTCTCAGAGGAGAACAACCTAAGACAGGCACAGTTACAGCGTCAATCAAACTAAAAACAAAACCGAGGAATTGTTTTAGGCAGCACATCTCAGTCTAAGATGGCTCAACCTGTACCAAAATAGCCTCCGGTGCTGGCTGGCTCCTTCCCACGTGCACCAACCTAAAAGCTGCTTCTTCCTCCAGCAACAAGAGCAAGCAACCTATCCACACCATCCCCTATGCCCAGCCAATCAGCGCATGCCACACTCCCCTCAACCCCTACCCTGGCCCTTATAAGCTGTTGCACTTCCCTAATAAATCAGACCTGCACCACCAACCTGCGTCTCCAGAGTGGTTACTGTGTGTTGTCATGCTCTGCTCGTCCTTACCTTGCGAGGACCCTGGGCTGCTCCTTGGCGTGCACTGCCAGAGGTTGACGGCCAGGAGAAGGGGCAGCAACATGGAAGTACACAACAGGAGATTTATTCAGACAGAGGAAAGATATAGAAGTGATGTAGAAGACAGTACATCTGAAAACAAACAGGTAAGAAACAGATAAAAAGAAAAAAAAATCAGCAGGGAGTAAAGGACTTGAATGACAATAAAAATTGCACAGACTTACACATTATAGGTATCGCAGAGGGAGAAGAGAAGGCAAAAGGGACAGCAGGAGTGTTGGAGGAAATAATGGCTGTGAACTTCCCAACCCTATTGAGGAGATGGAGGTACATATCCAAGAAGTGCAGCACATGCCAAAAATTATAAATCCCAGCAGGCCTACTCTAAAACATATATTTGTCAAATTGTCCAGTGCTCAAGACAAACAGAGAATACTGAAAACATCAAGAGAAAGGAAAAGCATCTCATACAAGGGAAACTAATATGATTAAGTGCTGATTTCTCATCTGAAACAATGGAGGCAAGAAGGCAGTGATATGATATAGTTAAGGTGCTAAAAGAAACACTTCCATCCAAAGATTCTCTATCTAGCAAAACTGGTATTCAAAAATGAGGGAGAGTTCAAAATATTCACATGCAAATAGAATCTAAGACAGTATTTCAATTAGAAACCTGCATTTCAAGAAATACTAAAGGGAGTTCTGCATGTTGAAAGGAAAAAATCAAGAGAGAGAGATGGAGGATAATGTATGAACAACTAAAAAGACAAAAAAGAGTAATAAAAATGATATATGGCATACATGAACCCAAAGAAAATATGGCTAATCTAAGTAATTCCATGACAATAATAGTAATAAAAGGTAATGAACTAAACTCACCAACCAAGAGACACAGACTGGCAGAATGGATAAAGAATAATGACTCATCCATATGGTGTCTAAAAGAAACCATTCTTAGACACAGGGATTAAAGGCTTAAAGTGAATGGTTGGAAAACAATTTTACAAGCTAACAATAACAAATAAAGGCTGTGAGTAGCTATACTAATATCAGACAAAATAGGCTTTAAATGCTACTCTAAGAGACAAAGATGGGCATGATATATTAATAAAAGTGGTAATCTTTCAAGAAGAAAGAACAATCATAAACATGTATGCACCTACCAGGTTACCACAAAATACATGAGGGAATCACTAGAAAAACTAAGTGCAGAAATAGATGCCTCTACAGTTATAGTGGGGAGCTTGCATACAACATTATCACCATTAGATAGAACATCTTAAAAGAGAATCACTAAAGAAACAAAGACTTTGAATAATACATGAGAAGAACTGTACCTATTAGACATTTGTAGAACACTACACACAAATACAGTGGGATATACATTCTTCTTGAGTACACATGGATCATTCTCCAAAATAGACCACATGCTAAGACACAGAACAACAGTGAATTCAGAAAGATTGAAATTTTTAAAGTAATTTCTCTGACTACAGCAGAACAAAATTGGAAATCAGTAAGGGCCAGAAAACCAGATTAGGCAGAAAGATATGGAAGTTAAACAACATAGTCTTAGAAAAACAGTGGATTAATATGGAAAACTCAGAAAAAATCAGTAACTACCTTGAAACAAAAGAAAATGACAACATTACATAGCAAAACCTAAGAGATGCAGCAAAAGCAGTACAAAGAGGAAAATTCATAGTCATAAAAATGCATCTATTAAAAAAAAAAACAGCTAAAATCAAAGACCTAACTGCACACCTATAGGAAATAGAAAAAGAAAAACAAACTAAACCTAGAGGAAGTAGGAAGAAGGAAATAACAATAATTAGAGCAGTAATAAATGAAATAAAAAATAAGAAAGCTGTAGAAAACATAAGCAAAACCAAAAGCTGGTTCTTTGATAAGATCAATAAAATGTACAAAATTCAGTATACGCTAACAAAGAAAAAAGAAGAGAGAAGATGTAAATACACAAAATAAGAAATGAGGAAAGGAGTATCACCACTAACCCAACAAAAATAATGATTATCATAAGAGAGTAATTTGAATTATTATATGCCAAAGAGATAGATAATTTAAAGGAAATGGACAAATCCCTAGAAACACACAAGCTGCCTACACTGACAAAATAAATTGATGAGATCAACAGAAATCACAAGAGGTGAGACTGAATCCATCATCAAAAACCTCCCAACTAAGAAAAGCCCAGAAACTGTTTCACAGGTGGATTCTACCAATCATTCCAGAAAGAACTAACATCAATGCTGCTTAAACTCTTCCAAAAAATAGAAGTGGAAGGAACATTATCTAACTCATTCTATGATACCAACATCACCAAATACCAACGTCAAACAAAGACACCAAATGAAAAGAAAATTATAGATCAACCTCCATAAAGAAACTAGATGCAAAAATCCTCAACAAAATACTTGCTAATCATATTCAACAAAACATCAAATGAATTCTACACCATGACCAAGTGAGCTTCATTCCTGGTATGCAAGGATGCTTCAACATAAGAAATCAATGTTATACACCATAAACAGACTGAAAGAAAAAAAATTAAATGATCATCTCTATAGATGCAGAAAAATCATTTGACAAAATATATCACTATTTCCTGATAAATACACTGCAAACGAATTTATAGAAGCAAACTTCCTCAACATGATAAAGGGTATATATGAAAAAACCCTCAGCAAACATCATATACAAAGGTGAAATCCTAAAAGAATTCCATCTAAGAAAATGATATAAAAAGAATCCACATTGGAAAGGTAGCAGTAAAAACTTCATTTTTTGCAGGCAGCATGATCCTATTACGTAGAAAACCCTGAGAAATCTACAATAAAGTTTCTAGAGATTATAAATGAGTTCAGGAAAGATCAATTTGAAAACATCAGTATCATTTCAATACACAAATAATGAGCAATCTGAGGACAGCATCAGGAAAAAATACCAATTACAATAGCAACTAAAAGTTCCAAATACCTAGGAATAAATTTAACTAAAGAGTTAAATGACTTACATGCAAAAAAGTACACAGCACTGTTAAAGAAAATAAAAGAAGACTTAAATGAATGGAAGCATATTCCTGTCCTTGGATAGGAAGAGTAAACCTACCCAAATAGCTAACCTACCCAAACAGATATATTGATTTAATATAATCCCCCAGAAAGTAAACGCAGCATTTTTACTCAATTGGAAATAGTAACTACAAAATTTATTTGGAAGGGCAAGAGGTCCTGAATAGCCAAAGGCACATTGAAAAAAAAAAAAAAAAAGGGAAGAAATTGTAGGATTCACACTATCTGACTTTAAAACATACTACAAAGCTAAAGTGTTCAAAACTGCATGATATTGGCACAAGGATAACCATACAGACCAAAGGAACTGATTTAAGAGTTTTGATGTGGACCTTTATATATACAGTCATCTGATATTCAACAAGACCACCAAGCCCACTCAACTTAGACAGAATGTCCTCTTCACCAAATGGTGTTTGGAGAAATGGATATTCATATCCAAAAGAATGAGAAAGGAACACCATCTCATGCCTTATACAAAAATTGACTCAAGATGGATGAAATAAATATAAGGGCCAAGATGATAAGACTTTGGAAAATAATGTAGGGGAACATATACAGGTCCTTGTAATAGGAAATGATTTAATGAACTTCACTCCCAAAGCACAAGCAGTGAAAAAGAAAATAGTCAAATGGGACCTCCTCAAAATTAAAAACTTTTGCCCCTCAAAGGAGTTTGTCCAGAAAGTGAAAAGGCAGACTAACCAATGGGGAAAAATATTTGGTAACCACCTATCTGATGAGTCTATTATCTATCATATATAAAGAAAACCTACACCTCAAAAAGAAAAAGAAAAAAAAACCCATTTAATAAATGGGCAAGTGAATTGAACAAACACTTCTTCAAAGAAGAAATACAAATGGCTAAAAAGCACATGAAATCATGCTCAACATCACCAGTTATTAGGGAAATGCAAATCAAAACTACAGTGAAATTTCATCTTACACACAGTAGACTGGAGGTTATTAAAAAAAACTGAGGACTAAAAGTGTTAGAGAGGATATGGAGAAATGGGAACACTCATTCACTGCTTTTGGGATTGCAAATTGCTGCAGCCATTGTGGAGGACAGTCTGGTGGTTCCTAAGAAATGTTTAACTAAAGATCTGCCATATGATTCAGCAATTACACTGCTGTTAATACAGCCAGGAGAATTGAAAGCAAGGAAGGGAACAGATATATGCTCACCAATGTTCACAGCAGCATTATTCACTATTGCAAAAAATTGGAATCAGCCCAAATGCCCATCAACTGATGAGTGGTAAACAAAATATTGTATATACATACAGTGTAAAATTACTCAGTTGTAAGAAGGAACACAGTACTAACATGTGGACTAAACATGGATGCACCTTGAGGACCTTATGTTGAGTAAAGTAAACCAGAAATTTAAGGGCAAATATTCCATGATAAAAATTCATGTAAACAGATATAAATTAAGCAAACTGAGCAGGCTTACAGAACTATAGTCTGTAAGATAGGTTTACAGGAAATAGAAAGTTGGAAGGTTGTGAGCCAATGCCCATATGGGCAAAATCTATGACAAAGTGGAAGAATGTAGCTGTGCAGTGAATGGACATGACAGGAGTATAGTTTTAATATTGCCTTGGGTAGTGTAGGTTTGATGGGGGTGGGTGGGAGGGTGGGTTGAATGATCTTTGGAAATGGGGGAGGTTTGGGGAAGGGAGCAGGTGAACATGGGATTGGCAGGTAAGTGGTTGAAATTACAGTTTTGGTAATACTTTTTTGCAATATGACAAAGAAAAGCTAATAGATTAGGGTGTTGGAAGGGTGGCATTCAGGCCAGGGCTCACCTGGGGCAGGCTTCCTGAAAGCATGTGAATGATCTTTTAGGCATAGCATGTTTCATGAGTGGGTATAGACCCACATAATGAGTGGGAAGCTGTTGGACTCCTATTCTAGGAAGACCTGCTATTTTCTCAGAAGGATGGGAGTCACGTGAGAGCATCAGCAGTGCCTAATAGGGGAGGACAGACCAGTGTGTCAAATCCTCAGTGAAGATGCAAGTAACTATGAATCTTGTCCTTCAAGTAGTGAAACCTGGTTGTAACCATGGGCCTGAAGGGGAGAGGGAAGAAGGAATAAAATAGACGTAACTGGGGGCATTTGGGGGGTGATGGAAGTGTTCTCCATGATCTTGCAATGATGGATACAGGCCATGTAAATATGAGCAGATTTTAATAAAAGCATATTGTCCAAAATGTAAACTACAATGTGAAACACTGACAATGGTTAGCAGCTATGTTTTAATATTTGTGCAAAACTTGTGACAAATTTACCATCCACATATAAAATGTTATTTGATAGTGGAAAGGGAAAATGGGGAGCATGTTGGGTATATTGGAATCCCCTGTATTCTTTGTGAGTTCTAAAACTTCTTTGAAGAAAAAATGAGAAAAAAAAGATCCTGGGGGAGTCAATGGAAGAAAATGTCACTGTACATACAGGTACAGGGCAACAGTCTTACAGTGATGAAAGGTATAATGTAGAAAAAGCTTTTAATTTAAATATATTTTCATTATTTTTAATAATATAATTTTCTAAAATACTATTTTATTTTTACTTTTTATTAATTTTTCTTTACTTTTTATGTATAAAACTATCATTACTAGTTATTTTTTGTATTAATTGCATGTGGCTATTTTATTGTCTTCATTTTTGTTGAGGTTTTAGATCACAGAAGGGTTACAACTGTAGCAGGGGTGGATCATTTGGGGTGTCAGTAAGAAGGGATATATAGGGAAACGGACTTTGGCCCAGTGGTTAGGGCGTCTGTCTACCATATGGGAGGTCCGCGGTTCAAACCCCGGGCCTCCTTGACCCGTGTGAAGCTGGCCATGTGCAGTGCTGATGCGCGCAAGGAGTTCCGTGCCATGCAAGGGTGTCCCCCGCGTGGGGGAGCCCCACGTGCAAGGAGTGCGCCCGTGAGGAAAGCCGCCCAGCGTGAAAAGAAAGAGCAGCCTGCCCAGGAATGACGCCGCCCACACTTCCCGTGCCACTGACGACAACAGAAGCAGACAAAGAAACAAGACGCAGCAAATAGACACCAAGAACAACCAGGGGAGGGGGGGAAATTAAATAAATAAATAAATCTTTAAAAAAAAAAAAAAGAAGGGATATATAGAAGGAAGTTCACCTGGATGCACATATAAGGCATACAAAAATTCATGAAACATTGTCACAGTGGGCGGAGATTCACACAATAACAAAAAGAATATCAAATTCCCAGCTGGGGGAGCTCTGTCACATTCTCTAATGAAACAACAAGAATTCCCCAAGTACCAGGAGGACGACTTGGGAAGGAGGATGATCCATTGAAGGTCATTTCATATTGATGACTATGCTTATGAACCTTTGCTCTTGAAATTAAAACTCAGCCTCGTGGTGTAGGATGCCTATGAGTTGTCTACTGGGAGCCTCCTTGTTGCCCAAATGTGGCTTATCTCTGAGCCAAACTTATCATATAAAAGCATTGATTTCCCCCCAATGTAGGGCATGACACCTGGGGATGAGCCTCCCTGGCGCCAAAGTATTGCTACCAGGTATCAATAAGCAATGGGGGGAGAAAAGAAAAAGACTTTGACCAAAAGGGGGAAAATCTAAAGACAAATGAGTTTGTATGGCCAGGAGACTTCAAACTGAGTTATCCCAAAGGCAGCACTTATGCACATCTCAGCAGGATCTCATAGACAGTCAAAGTAAATACTATCCCAAATAGTGAAGCTCCTCAGGGATGTGGAGATACCCAGACACTGTAGTCAGGGAGATGGTTCAGGAATTTGGCCCTTTCCCAGTGGGTCCTAATCTGAAATTTATGCTCCCTTACGTGACTGAAATAGACTCAGTGGTTTTCCCTATACCTGACTCTCCTGTTTTTCCATATGAACCTATAATTAGTACTAGAGTTAGTTGGTGTACATTCAAGAGACTTAAACCTTTGGGCTGCCCATGTGCCAGCTGAACCCTGAATCTCATCAGAGTTGCAGCATCTCCTCTTCAGTTCAATGGACTCACCCAGGACAAATAACGGGAAGGAGATGATGGACAAACAACATACCAAGGAATCGAGAAGGCCTACAACTGCTGGAAAGAGTGTCCCATCCATCATATGTATGGGATCAAAGCTCCCCTCAATTAATGGTGGGGTGACATCAACATCCCAGACTCCTCAGGATTGGGAAATGAACTATGAACTAAAATAAACTCACTAGTATTTTACTATAGATGTTGTGATTCTAGCAATGGAAGAAATACCATTGATGTGGAGGCAGTGACCATGGATGTTCTGGAATTAGGAAAGGGAAAAACAGGTGTAATAGGGGGGCATTTTTGGAACTTGGGAATCATCCTGAATGATATTACAATGACAGATACAGCTCATTATATATCCTACCATAATCCACAGAATTATGAATGGGAAAGAGGGTAAACTACAATGTAAACTATAATCTATGCTTAGTGGCAGTGCTCAAGGATGTGTTTATCAATTGCAATGAATGTGCCACACTGATGAAAGATGTTGCTAATGTGGGAATAATGTGGGAATTGTGGTGATCAGGGCATTTTGGAATCTCCTGTATTTTCTCTGTAAAATGTATGTAACAAAGTATCTTTTATAAAATAAAAAAGTGAAAAAAAAAAGAACTAGGAATATTGTAATGTTTCTGTAGCAAAGGAACAAAAGGTACTATATCAATGCCATGGGCAAAAAAAATTAGTATGGGATTTAGTTTTATGAGATGTGAATATGAACAGGCTTTGTTTTCTTTTCTCTTCATTAACAAGGAAAACTTAATCATGCCATTTGAACAATTTGTGTTCATTTATTCATCTTCTGGACATAGGAGAAACAATTGAGGTTTTTTGTTTGTTTGTGATAATATTGCTGGGCAGGATTTTTAAAAAATGAATACTTCTGTAATTTTTTAAACTGATTATTATCTCATTTTATTTTTTGGAGTTGAAATAAAGTTAAGAAAGATGATATTTTAGCACTTTTTAGTTCTGTCAGCTTCTCTCAAATTGTTATCTTTTTAAATATCAAAAAGATTTTTCTTCATATTTATATTTGCATTTTTCTTTCCATAACTGCGTTTTCTGTGTTGACTAATCATTCTTATATTTTAAAAGTATTCATTTTTCTTTGTTTTATTTTTAGTTAATTTCTGAATTTTTTGGAAACATGTTGTCATATCATCCTAATGCCTATTTTTTCATTATTTACTAAACTAGAAAATCATTTTTTCTATTTTCTTTTATATTATTGTACTATAATGAATAAAGATATTCATTTTCCTTCCAGATGCCCTAATATTATGCTCTGATGTTCTTAAATTTTAGACCACTTTTTGTTCTTTTTATTCTTCTTACTTTAGATATCATTATATGGATTTTAATTGTAATTATTTTGTTGCCCCAGGTTATATGTTATGGAAATCTTGAGTATCAGAAGGAGGTATAAATGTAGGTTAAGGATTTGTCAAAGTTGTTTTTTCTAAACTCATGTTCAGGAATCATTCTTGTGTTGTTAGAATGGCCTTAAAATATTGTCTTATTGTGAGCTATTACTTTAACTTTAAGAGTTATGCCCACATCATGAGAATTTTTTACACTGAGCTCCTTGAATTCCATACCTATACAGGACTTTTCTGACTAAGTAGTTCTCTGCACTTTCAATATTTTATGTTGCTGAAACAATACTTTGTGAGACGTTTATTCTCCAGAACTTCAGGGATTATTTGAAACATTCCTTTCAGTGTTTCTGCCCTACTCATTTTTCTTCCACCTACTATGTTTCTGTTTCATTTAAATTTTATTTTTATTATTTGTTTCAGTTTTCCCCCTTTCACAAGGAAGGCTTTCTTAACTATCTAGTAATCTTCATCGTCTGCTCATTTTTAACATGAGTCACTGAAAGGAATTCTTAGTGTCATGTTTGATCATTTCATTCAGATTTTATCGCAATGTCACTTCATCATGAAGGACCAACTTTCACCCTCTCTAAAATATGGCAGACCCCTGCCACAACACCATAATTTATCAGTTGTCTCAGCTTTGCTTCTTGTGAGAGTGTTTATAGCCCATGGCATTTTTATTGACTGTATATCATCCCAGACCTATAGGTCCTCAGAAGTATTTTGAATAAATAGCTGATCAGGTGCATCTAGAGAATTGAAAAAAGTAAAATGCCTGTTCGTTTTCCTGTGGCTATCAATGCTACATTTTTCTATTTGAGTCTGAGATGTGTTGGTGCATGTGTGTATTATTACTATTTCTTGTGAGTAAACAAGAATGTGAATAAACACTCTGAATTACAAAATTACAACACTTAGGAAAACTTACAGAACTTTATAATTTATTTTTCTATTTTATTTTCTATTTTTATTTATTTACTTATAAATAAGTACTTATTTTAGTGAACAAAATACTATATTTAACCTTGGAGGAAAAATTAAAGAAATGTTTATGTTTCAGTTTCTTAGGCTGCTCTAGCAAATACCATGAAATAGGCCAGGTTAAAAAATGGGAATTTATTAGCTTAAGGTTTTGAGGCTAAAAGGAAGTCCAAATCAAGTTTTCATCAATGCGATCCTTTCTCCCTAAAGATTGTAGCTTTCTGAGACTGGCTGCGGATGATTCTGGTCCTCAGTTTGTCACATGGCAATGCACATGGCAGCGTCTCCTGGCCTCCCCATTCTTTTCTTCATTTCATTAATTTTAGCTTCTTACTTCCTATGGCTTTCTCTCTCTAACTGAATTTCATTCAGCTTATAGCACTCCAGTAATAGGATTATGGGCCATCTTTAATGAGGTGAGCCACAATGTAACTAAAATAACCTCATCAAAGGTCATACTTAAAGTAGCTTCACATCCACATGAATGCATTAAATACAAGAACAAGCTTTTCTAGGGTGCTTACAGCTTTAAACTACAATAAAGTGGACTTGAGAAAAGTCTATGGTAGGTAAAAATTTAATCTTAATTTTTTCTTAACAAGTGTTGTGAGTGATCTGCTTCTACACTTCAGAAATAAGAGTCATTCAGGGAGGTCAGATGTTTGAGTCTTCATGGATGCTCATCTAAAAGTGTGTGCCTGCAGAAGGGAGTCTTGGGCCTTGTTCAGTCCTTGTCCTGTCTGCTCCCATTGAACTCGGGCATTACATTGGCTGACTGGTGAGAAATTCTTGTTTTCCCATCCTTTGGACAGGTTACACAATCCTATTTCAAGAGCTCCTCTTGTTTACAATAGGTGCTCTGTCTTGGGCCTAAGGGCTGTCTTTGTCACTTAGTTATGGGAAGTCCCAGGAGTCTTCCTCATTATTGTATATCTTCAAACATGAGGATTTTCTCAATCCTTGTTGTGGTTTATGGCTTCAAGTAGTAGCATGGCCCGGTGCCTCATTTGCTTTATCTGAATCGGGTCTCTATGATGGTAACTTTTGAAGGCAATTTTAACTAGCTGAGACACAGGCATCACTAATTCCCTTTCCAATTTCTTGTTGCTTTTTTCCTTTATATCTGGAGCACTTTGACTGATGAAGATCATAGAGACTAATCTTGTGTTATCCACATGCTCCAGATCCAGGCATATTGCCTGTATGCCTCAAACAGTCTTTCTAGAAAACTATCTGTCTTGAAAAGTAGACCTGTTCTCTTTTGGTCCTTGCTGTGTTCCTGAACTTAAAAAATCGCTGCATCTTTGGGAATTCCTTCTGCATCCCTACTATGATGTACCCTTTATAATAGTCTAATTTGACTTGGTCACTGAGTTCATTTGATTTCCATCTGGACTTCACATCTGGGATGGCTAATGTTGGTCATGAATGAATTGGATTGTTGGTTTGCAATTCATGCAGTCTATCAGCCTCCTCTAGAGTTTTTAAAAAACATCCTTCACTCATGAGGGCCAGAATATCTGCCCAGGTGGGGTTGTGAGTCGTCATATAACAGTAATGAGATTCTCCATGCTTTTATGATGATCTCAATAGGAAGGCCTATTATTTTTACAATTATGTAGATAGGAAATGGAAAAGGGAAAATGTGAAAATCCAAACCTGTAGGGTTGTCTTCATCAGTCAGCCATAGAGGAGCTTGTCTGAGTGTAAATTGCCTTGCTTGGGATTGAGCATTCCCCAGGTCAAATTAAGTAGCCTGTCAGGTGTGGGATCAGGAGACTGCTCTTTCTTAACTAGTAGGCAATGAAGGGTATAAGGTTGAATTAATGACCAATGGAGGATTACTGGGTTCCTCCATTTGTCTTATTTCATTTGTCCTTGCATATAGAGGGTGTACTGAAGAAGTCATCAGTTACGATAGAAGTAGATCATCATCTGGTTTTGATTTAGGGAATAAAGGTTTAACTGAAGATTTTGTAGAATCTGGTGACTCAGATTATACGGTATTGCCTGAATCCCTTCCCACTAAACTATAATTTTACATTTTTCTGCAAGTTCTTATTTTGATAAAAAAATTAAAGGACTGAATATATAGGATCTCACCCGATTTCTCAAAACTATCTAGTCACAGAATGGCACTGTAATTTAAAGATCTTTCTTCAGCCAATGTTCTTCTGACTCTGAAGTATTAGAGCCAGGCTGTATTTAAAAAGAAGATTATTATTTCTCCCTCATAGTCTTACAGATGAACATAGGCCAATTTAAAAAAAAGCATATTTCAATAAATTTCCATGCAATATGCTACTAGGACTGTTCAAACCTAAAAGTGAAAATAACATTCAAGAAGCTTTGTTAATCAGTAAAACATCATTTGTGTAGACTTTGCAAAAACAAAAAGGGGGAAATGTGGGAAACTGGCTTACATGTTCCTTATTATAAATGTTATACCTGTTCTATTGTAGATGTTGCAGTTGTTAGATGCTGCAGTTGATCCCTATTATTGTAGATGATGTTGCAGTTGTAATAGTAAACAGCTGCTTGGTAGTTTCCAGTAAATATGAGGTAGAAACTAGGGTTGAGGCTCAGTTCCAGAAGCTGTGAGTCCCCTGGTCCCATCTTTATCTCCTCCAAAAAATATATATATGCTATGAATATTACCCATGGTCATAATTCAGTCTGTGAGCAAAAAATCTCAAAACCTAAGGGGAGGTTCAAAGTTTAGGTTTGTTTTATAGTGCACCTCTTTTACCTGATGGACAACCTGGGCTCTTGTTTTCTGGCCCTCCATAAAGTGTCCCTAGTTGCACAGAAATTGTCTTGAGAGTAGAAGGCAAACTATCATCAATCTTGCCTATCCATGACCACCTTATCTTAGAATGGGAGACTTTCTTTGGAAGCTGAAGATTCTCATTAAAAGGTGGCAGCCATTTTAGTACAGTTTAACTTACTAACCCATACCAATTGACAATTAGTCTTAATCGTTCCAGTCAGAATAGAACCTCTAATTTAACTCATACTAAATTGCCATGGAAATTTCCAAATCAGAGACATTTTTTAAAAATCAGTAATCCAGTAATACAGACTCTTATAAGCATCTTCCACAAATAAATTCCCGTATATTGTTTTCTTTTCTTTACTTTTGTGAATCCCAAGGCAGACTTTACCCTAAAGGGTGGATCAAAACTCACAATCTTATGGGACAAATACAAAAGAGAATGAGCACCCATAGGAGGCTCCTCAACCAAATTTGTCCTGCCAGAGTTGTTTCTTTTCTCACAATTAAAATGTAGGGCAAAGGGGCCAGGAGCACAATTAAAATGCTGGAATTTTGAGAAGCCCAAGTGACAAGCCTACAGACCAAATGGTTCTTCTGGCACCAGAATCAACAAGGAGGGACAATGCTCCCCACTGGAGGCTGCAAATATTTGGGCAGATGGACCTGAGACCTTACAGTCCCATCTGGGTCAGAAAGTTGTTACCAAACATAGGGCTCACTGATACATGCTGAATCCAATTATGTGATCCCAGGTTTTTGAGAGAAGAAAGAAATTTATCGCAAAGTTGACTGACAAGGAGACAGGAACAAGCTCATATCTGTAGCCCTGATCCAAGAACTAAAGGAGTTTTTTAGGGTGGAAATGAAGGAAGGTGGGGACAATGTCAGGGATTCAGGTCAACATGTTCTGAATGGTTGTTTATAGGGATGTCTATATACAGTAGATATATGACATTGAACCAAATCTTATTTTCCTTTTTGAGGGATACTTTACATTTCACTTGCATTTGATAACTTTTCATCCCTATATCTTGGGCCCAAGTCAAGTGATTTTTGCTCCTAGTGTTTCAAGGATCATTCAAGAGGCAAAAGAGCAATATATCTGTGTCCATGTATGCTCTGGATTCCCACTGTACCTGAGTAAGACTGGGGTTAAGTTTGCCTGTAGAAGAAGTTCAAGAAAAATTTTAAATTGGGAGAAGAGAAATCCTGATAAGCACTAAGTTTTTGCCTGAAGAAAAGGGGAACATATTAATTATGGCTGGCTTTCCAAAAGAAATAAAAAATTAGAAGAATAAAAATTCTATGAAGTGTGAGATAGCAAAAAGAATAATAATTCTATGTTAATTACTTGGCCCAGTGGTTAGGGCATCCGTCTACCACATGGGAGGTCTGCGGTTCAAACTCCTGTCCTCCTTGGCCCGTGTGGAACTGACCCATGTACAGTGCTGATGCACACAAGGAGTGCTGTGCCACGCAGGGGTGTCCCCCATGTAGGGGAGCCCCACACGCAAGGAGTGTGCCATGTAAGGAGAATCACCCAGCACGAAAAAAAGTGCAGCCTGCCCAGGAATGGCACCCCACACATGGAGAGCTGACATAACAAGTGACACAACAAAAAGAAACACATATTCCCATTCCGCTGACAACAACAGAAGCGGACAAAGAAGAACACACAGCAAATAGACACAGAAAACAGACAACCAGGGTGGGGGGTGGGGGGAAGGAAGGGGAGAGAAATAAAAAATATATATATATGAAGGTTAAGTATGATATGCAGACATTTCAGGTAAAGGAAAGCTCAGAACATTTGTTGCCAATAGTCCTGTGGTATAAGATAAGTTAAAAAAAGTTATCCAGACTAAAGTATATGATGCTAGAGGAAATTCTGAATCTACAAAAAGAAATACAGAGTGCAAAGCCTGGGAAGTATACACAATTTTGATAAAAGACAACTGTGCATGAAAAATATAGTATTATAATTTCAGGGTTGTAATACATGTAGAAGTTAGATATATGGAAACAATGAATAAAATGACTAGGATCTAATGAACTTAAAAAGTTGTAGGTTTCTTCCATTTTATGTGAAAACTTATAATATTTTCTTCTTTTTTATTAGGTTGTAGATTTACAGATAAATAATCAGAAAATATAGAGATCATATATACCACTTCACAAACATTATTATTAACATTGCACCACAATGATGTTTTTGTTACAATTGTTGAAAAAATATTATTATAAATAAACTGTTAACTATCCACCATAGATTACATGAGGGTACACCATGGTGTTATTTAATGCTAAAGTTTTTAAAACAATTTATTCTGTAACATATGGTTTTGGACTGCTAGGCTGCCAAAATGCAGATATATAAGAAACAGACTGTATTTTAACAATGGGAACTTATTTTTATGAGATGACAGTTCTGTGGCTGTGAAAAGGTCTAAACTAAGTTATCATCAAGGTGATACCTATTTCCTGTAGACAGGCTGCTGGCAATCCAGGACTCTTCTGCACATGGCAAGATACATGAAGGTATCTGCTGGTTGTGTCTTCTCTTCCAGGTTTTGTTGTAGCTTCCAGGTTCTCACATCCATCTCTTTCTCTTTTTCAGAATTTCCTTCCCTTAAAAGGATTCCAATAAGAGAATTAAGACTCACCCTGGGCCACATCTTAACCACAGTAGCCAAGTAACCTAATCAAAATAGCTCACCCAAAACAGGTTCTCACACACAGGAATGGACTACCTCCAAGAACATGGTTTTCTGGAGTAAATAGAGCTTCAATAAACCACACAAATATAACCTAAAATGTTGCCTTTTAACTACTTGCAAGTGTAGAATTCAGTGGTGTTAATATTCAACTTGTTTTTACTACCTTCACCACCATCCATTAGCATAATTTTCCCTTCAACCCAAACAGAATCTCTGGAGCAATTAATCATTAACCCCAATCCCAACCCCCAACCAAGACTGAAAAACTGTATTATAGTTTCTGACTATATGAATTTGCATATTATAATTATTTCTTACCATAGAGATCATGGAATATTTATTCTTTTAAGTCTTGCTTATTTCAATCAACATGGTGTCTTCAAGTTCTTGTATGTTGTTGAATGTAGGAGAATTTAATTCATTTTTATGGGTGAATAATATTCCTCTTTATGTATATACCTACTTTGCTTATACAGTCATGTGATGATGGACATTTAGCTTTCTTTCATCTTTTGTCAATTGTGAATAATACCACCATGAATGTTGGCATAAAAATATCTGTTCATGGGCATGATTTCAATTCTTTTATGATATATACCTGAAAGTGGGGTTGCCAGATATACAGTTAACCTTCTGAAGAATCTCCAAACTATTTTCTGCAGCAGCTACACCAGTGGCATTTTACATTCCCACCATAATGGATAAGTATTCCAATTTCTCCCCGTTATCTTTAACACCTGTTATTTTCAGTTTTTTAAAAGTAGGCATTTTGGTGGGTATGAAATGGAATTTCATTTTACATCTGATTTGCATTTCTTGAATGGCATTGATGTTGTGCATCATTTCTTGTGCTTATTGACAATTTATATATTTTCTTTAGAAAAAAATATTTTCTCATTTTCCCATTTTTAATTGGGTTATATGTGTTTCTATTGTTGAGTCATAAGATTTCTTTATATATTGAATAATATATCTTCATCAGATCATAATTTCCAAATTTTTCTACTATTCTGTTGGTTTCTTTTAACCTTCATGATAAACTGCATTGAAACACTATTTTTTAAAATATTTATTAAGTCCCATTTGTCTATTTTTTTTTTCTTTTGTTCTTGCTTGGTGGTGTAAATGCTAGGAAATAATGCCTAATGCAAGGTTCTACAAAGTTTTCCCTATATTTTTCTCCAAGAGTTTGTATTTGTTTCCTCTCTGCTAAAGTAAATATCATAAAATGCCTTGGATTAAACAACAGGAATTTATTAGTTCACAGGCTTGATGCTAGCTGAAGACCAAAATCAAGGTATCAGAAAGTTCATACTTTCTCCCCAAAGATTGTAATATTAGAGGTCTATCTAACAGTGATCCTTAATCCTTGCTTTTCTGTCACATGGCAATGTTCATGGTGAAAATTTTTTATTCCAGGTTCACTTGATTTCCACCTTCTGTTATTTTTTTTATATATATATTTATTAAATTCATTCTGCTTATAACAGATGAAGTAACTAAGTGTCCAAACTTATTCAATTGACCACACATTAACTAAAATAACATTTTCAAAAGTCCTATTTAAAATGGATTCACAACTGCAAGAATGGATTAAGGTTAGAGAATAGGAATCTGAGATAAACAATACAATCACCAACAGATTTTAGAGTTTTGTTTCTTATAATAAGGTAATTGATCCATGTTGAATTATTGTTTGTAAATGTTGAGAGAAGGAGTCCACATTCATTATTTTACATATGGCTAGCCAGCTTTCACATAAACATATGTTGAAGAAACTATTCTTTCATAATCAAGTGCCATTCACACCCTTTCAAATATCAATTAGTCATATACATAATGTCTATTACTGAACTCGCATTCAATTCCATTAATCTATATATCTGCCTTTGTAACAGTGTAATGGTAATGGTATTTTGTTTAGTGTAGCTTTGCAATGAATTTAAAATTTGGAAATTTTAGTCCTCTTACATCCATCTTCTTTTTCAAGATGTTTTTGGCTATTTGGGCCTATACCCTTCCTAGAAATGTTTTGATTGGCTTTTCCATTTGTGCATAAGATATCTGTTGGAATTTTTATTTTGATTAAAATGAAGCTTTAACTTGCTTTGAGTAGTGTGGTAGTTTGATATTACTTATAAATTCCAAAAGAGATATGGATTATGTTTGTAAGCTGGTCTGTTTCTCGGGGCATGATAACTTTTGATTGTTTTAAATTCTAAGCCTTTACATTTCCTTGATCAATTCCAGATAAGTGCTTTGATTATCAATGTCATTACGGCATGCAGTGTTGATTCCCCACCCAGTTGGTGGACTGATAAAACAGACTTTCATTCAGAAGCAGATACAGACAGGAGAACAAAGACTAATGGACCTCCATAGACATGGAACAGAATCTTTGGCTCTGGAGAGCAATGAACAATTCACTTAATAGTTCATAGCTGATCTTGTGAAGAGGACAGAGCAGCTAAGCATGGCAAGAAATGAACCATGGGAATAGAGATGAGCCCTATGCCAGCCTACAGCTGAGACCAGAAGAAGCTGGACCCATGGAGTCTGAAGAGAGAAGAGGAATGCTGAACCCCTGTAGATGCCACCTGCCATCTTGCTTCAACAAGTAGCAACAGAGTTTGGTAAGGAAGTAAGCTTGAGTTAGACTCTTCGGGGCATTTAACTATAAGGATTTACTCCAAATAAATACCCTTTATAAAATCTAAGAAATTTCTTGTGTTTTGCATGACCACCCCTTAGGCTGACTAATACAGATTTTGGTACCTTGAGAGTGGAGTTGTGGTTTTGCATTTACCAAAATATTGGAAAATTTTTATAAATGAGTAAGGAGCATTTTTCTCTATGAACTGTAAGATGCTTGATAGAAAAGGTGTTGATTAATTTGAAGAGATTGTTGGTAGGAAATGGAGTTGAAAGACACTTTTGATATGGCCTTAGAAGTAAATGATGATAGTATTATTGGAAACTGGAGGAAAGGTAATCTATGTTTTAAAGTTACAGAGAACTTAGCAAGATTGACTCCTGATGTTTATGGAATGCAGATCTTAAAAATTAAAATTACAAATTTGGACATTTAACCAAGGAGATTTCCAAACTAAATGTGGAAAATGCAGACTGGTTTCTCCTGTAGCTTATAGCAAAACAGTGGAAAGAGATAAGCTGATAACTGAATTGCTGGGCACAAAGAAACCAGTAACTGATTCTAGAAATTCCTAGCCTCTGGAAATCAAGCCCACCAATGATAGTGATCCTTGAGGAATTATCTGAAATTGGAACTTCTTAGTCAGAATTGAAAATGCAGTTATCTACAAAGACTAGTTTTAATGACTGATGGCTTGTCTCCTGCTTCCTGCTCGCTAAACCAACAAATATTTTGAGAATAAATATGAATAAATATGAATAAAATCAGTGTCAGCCTGGACTAAACGGGACATGGAAGGGAGATATTGAAAAGAAAGTGGCTTTAAGATAAAATCATGAAAGCCGAGGGCTGGAATTAACACTTGTCCTGGGACCAAGAGAAGGAGCCCACTCATTGCACAGAGAAGGTGAGTTTGCCCTGGGATTTGAAGAAGGTGGCTGTTCCAGCCCACTGTCCAGTGCGAGTTCTGCCACCCCAGGCTACAGAGAGGATGGTGCACTTTCCCCAGGAGTAGGGGAAGTGAGGTCAACATCCAGTGCTCTAAAAGGGAAATGTGACAATCACCCCAATATTCTTGGAGGGCAAGGTATGGAGTTCAGTACCCAACTATGTGCTTGATGAAGATTGAACCAAGAAACAGGTCATTGGAAAGCCTATGGAAAGGGTTGGTCCCCAAGAGACCCGAGGGAGAAGAAACCATCATCGTGAGAATGACTCTCAGACTCTGAAATCTGACAAAGTGTTCTTAATAGGATTTTAGGACTTAAGGGGACCAGTCACTGTTTCCCTCCCAAATTCTCCTTATGGTAATGCAAATGTTTATCCTATGTCTGTCTCTTTGTATATTGGAAGCAGATAAATGGTTTTGTTGGTTTCACAGGTCCACAGTCAGAGGTAAATTTGCCCCAAGATAAACTGTATTTCTTTAACTGATTTTGATATGTTTTTGTACATAACATTGGTATAGATTTAAGTTTTTTTTATTTTTTTAAATATTACAACTCCTTTTTTTGGAATTCAGAGCATGGACTGTGGCAGTGTGATATTACTTATGAATTCCAAAAAGAAATATTGATTATATTTATAAACTGGTTTGTTTAGCTGGGCAAAATACCTTTTGAATGATTCAAAGGCTTTAAATTTACTTGATTAATCAAGATTAGGGCTTTGATACAACCATGCCATTAGGGCATGCAGGATTGAGTCCTCACTCATTGGTGGGCCAATTAAAAAACCATCACACAGAAGTATTTTCACAGAGAAGAGGAATGCACCACCATAGATATGGAAGAGGATCCTGTGGCACTAGAGAGAGAAGAGCTATTCACCTAATAGCATACAGGTGATCTCATGAAGAGACTAGAGCAGCTGAGCATGGAAAGAAATGAGCCCCAGGAGGAGAGATGAACCCTATGCCACCCTCCAACTGAGATCAGAAGAAACTGGATCCACAGAGCCTAAAGAGGGAGATGGAAGGCTGAACCTTCCATCTTGCTTCAACATGTGGCAACAGAGTTTGGTAAGGAAGTAACCTTGAGTAAGACTCTTTAGGGCCTTGTAACTGTAACCTTTTACTACAAATAAATACCTTTTATAAAGACAAACAAATTTCTTGTATTTTTCATCTCTGACTAATAGAAATAGAATTAACACCTTAACAATATTTAGTCTTCAAGCCAAAGAACATGATATATCTTCCATTTATTTATTTTAATTTCTTTCAGCAATGTTTTACAGACTTCTGTACATGGTCCTAGTTATTTGATTATTTTTTCATTTGTACAGGCATATGGAATTTTATTCTTGGTTTCCTGTTATAATTTTTCATTACTAATGTTAGGACTATCACTGATTTTTATGTGTGTTGATATTGAACACCCTGCTTTGCTAAATCACTTTTAGCTCTTACTTTTATGGTGGATTTTTCAGAATTATCTATATATATATAATATTATTTCATTTGCAAACAGGGAAGGTTTTACTATTTTCTTTCCAAATTTGATGCCTTTTACTTTTCTTCTTCACTAATTATTCTTGTTCCAGTGTGGACTTCCAGGTTCTTGGCCACAGAGCAGGATTGAATTCAAGGACACGTCACAAGCTAATCCAGCAAGTAAAGGGTTTAATTTGAAATGAAAGTACATACTCTTGAGGCATGCACAAAAGAGGGAGGCACACATGCTGGAGTTAGGCTTTATTAAATTTGCTTTTCCTCCTCCTCCTCCTGTATGCTAAGCAGGAATTGTAACCAACAGCATTTTGGATTGGCGTATGGCTTCCCATCAGCCTATGACATAGGCCACTTCAGTGGCTCCCCATGAGCTCGAAAGGACCAATAGGGGAGACCTCCTATTTGGGACCCACTGGGGCTTTCTCAATTGGGACTTTCATACAAGACTTTGTAATCCTGTTCTTAGTTGGGTTTTACCTGTAATGATAACAGCTTTGTTGTCAATCTAGATGCCTTCCTTTGTTCTTTAAGCTAACCTGCCTCACTCTAGCCAGAACTTGCACTGTGCTGAATAATATTGGTGCAATGATCATCCTTGTCTTGTCCACGAATATAATGTTAGTTTTGGATTTTCAATATGACCTTTATCATTTTGAGTTAATTTTCAACTCTTCCTAATCCTTTGTGTGTTTTTACAAGAAGGGTGCTGGATTTTGCCAAGTAACTTTTCTGCATTGAATTACATGGTCATTTTTAATTTCTAATATGCTCTTGAATTTTATTTGCTAGAGTTTTGTTGCATATTCTTGCATCAATGTTTATAAGAGATAGTGGTCCATAATTTTATTGTGATATCTTTATCTGGCTTTGGTATAAATGTGATGCTGAACACAAAGAATGGGTTAAGAAGTGAACCTCTTATTTAGTTTTGTGCAGGAAAGGGAGCAGGATTAGCATTTTTGGAATGTTGGTGAAATTCACCAGTGAGCCTATCTGTTCCTCTGAATGTCTTTTTTGTGATGTTTTGATTAATGATTTGATCCCTTTACTTGATTTTCGTCTGTTGCTATCTTCTGTTTCTTCTTAAGTTGGTGTAAGTATTTTATATGTTTCTATAAATTTATTCATTCATCTTGTTTATCTATTTTGTTGGGTTATAGTTGATCATAGTATCCTCTTATGAACCATTTGTTTTTGTGGGATGGATGGTTATTGTATTAGTCAACCAAAGTGATGCTGATGCAAAATACAAGAAATCCATTTGCTTTTATAAGGGAATTTATTTGGGGTAAAAGCTTACAGTCACAAGTACATTAAGAATAAGTCATTTCCCTCACCGAAGTCTGTCCTATGATGTGCTGAATCAAAGTTCTAATATTAATTTAATCAAATAAAAGTGAAAGTTTGATTTTAATACATTCAAAGGGTATCACAAGCCCAGAGCAACAGATCAAAATTTACAAACATAATGAGTATTTCTTTTTGAAATTCATCAATAGCGTGAGACTACTACAGTAACATCCCTCTTTCATTACTGATTTTAGTTATTTCTGTGCTCCATCTTTTGTTGTTGTCAGACTAGCTAAAGTTATGGTGGTGTTATTGATTTTTTCAAAGAAACAACTTTGGTTTCGCTGAGCTTCTTGGTTGTGTTTAATACTCTATTTCATTTATCTCCACTATAATCTTTGTTATTTCCTTCCAACTGCTTTCTTTGGATTTATTAAGCTCTTCACTACCAAATATCTCAAGCTGTGGGATAAGATGCCATAGTTGACAATTTTCTTCCTTTTAGATGTAAGGATTCAGAGCTATAAATTTCCATCTCACCACTGCCTTTGCTGCATCAATAATATTTGGTATATTTTGTTTTTGTTCAAACACCTCAATATATTTCCTAATGCCTTTGAGATTTCTCCTAGGACACATTTGTTGTTTAACAATGTACTTTTAAATTTTCATGTATCAGTGAATTTTCCAATTATCCTTCTTTTATTGATTTCTAGGATTTCAGTTTTGTCAGACAAAATTCATTGTATAATTTCAATTTTGTTAAATTTATTAAGTCTTGACTTAAGATCTAGCAGGTGATATATTTTTAAGAATGACCCATGTGCACTAGGGAAGAATGTATATTCTAATATTGTTAGCTCAAGATTGTTTAGAGTATCATTCTGAACTTCCATTTTCTTATCAATCTATCTAAATGTACTATCCATTATTATTGTCTAAAAATGTCTATTACTAGAATACAGAACGATCTATTCTTGCTTTCAAGAGTGTCAGTATTCTCTTCATTGTTGTGGGTTTCTACTGTGTCAATGCATTTATAACATATCTTCTTGTTGACATGATCACTTCATCCATATATAGTGTATCATTTGTCTCTTTTAACAGTTTTGAACTTCAAGACTATCTTATCTGGTATTAGTAGAGTTACTTTAGCTTTCTTTTGGTTATTATTTGCATGGAATATATATATCTTCCATCTGAATTTCAACCAAGTTGTGTCTTTGAATTTATGTTGTGTCTTTTATAAATAACATAGGTTTACCTATTTTCCAATCTCTGATTTAGGATGAACTGTTTGGTCCTCTTCTATTTAAAGTAGTTACTGATAAAGCAGAACCTTCTGAAGCAGGCAAGATAGGGAATCAACAGACAGATCTGGAACCTGGCAGAAAAACTGCGACCATTGAACATGTGTTCTCCAGTACCCCCAAGAAGGCAGCTGGAAGACCCTCGCGAGAAATCCCATTCAGAATGAGATTTCCTTTGGAAGCCATGAGAAGCCCTGGATCTTCTCCAGGGATTTTATCATTGGGCCTTCCTGGAGGATTAACAGGTGGGGTGATTAATAAAAACAGCAAACAGCTCAGACTCCTCTTATGTCATTAGCAAAGGGGTAGAATAATTCATGGTATAAAAAGTAACCCCTCCCCCCCCCCAAAAAAAAAAACAGCCAACCCTATTCTGGCCTTCTTTGCCCCTGCCTGGATCAATACACAAGTAAACCTGGGGATTTATAATCTATAATGGGGAATTGTAATTCAGTCCCTTCTTCTCTACCTGGGACCAAGGATCTGTTATTTTCTCCCATTTGTCTTCTCACCATTCCTTGATAAAATAATGGCCTAACTAACCCAACATGCTCTCAAAATTGACTTCTTGTAGCCTAGCCTGGAACATAGAAAAAATCCAGCAACACAGGTTCTGTCGTTTTTCCATTTTGCACACTGTTTAATAGAATTTTTGTCCCTGAAAACTTCCTTTCATACTTATTTAATTTTTTTATTGTAGTATTTTGAGTCCCTTCTCATTTCCATCTATTTATTTTTCAGATTTTTCTATGTATTAGTGAACGGACTTAATTTCAATGTCCTAAATCTATAACAATCTCATTTGTTTTCATGAGAACTTAACATTATTAACATACACATACACTGTTCCTGTACCCCACAACCCCTCACTTTATTGTTGTCCCTGCCTTCATGCCTTCATGATTTTTGCTGAGAAATCAGAATTATTTTTATAATTTTATAAGGACTATCTTTCATATAAAATGCTTTTTTTCTCTTGCAGGTTTCAGAATAGTCTTCACGTTTTTGATTCTACAGTTTTCTTGCCTGATCATAGTTCTCAAATTTATCTTATTGGTTATTACTGGATTCTTGAATGTGTGTGCAGGTCTTTCATTCAAAAGAGTAGTTTTCTGCCATTATTTATTTGAATAGTCCTCCTACCTCTTTCTTTTTTTTCTACATACTCTTCTCTTATGACCATCTCACATTTCTCTAAAGCTCTGTTCATTTCCTTCCATATTTTTTCTTTCTCTTTTTCAACCTGAATCACATTAATTGAGTTGTTTTCTATGGCAATGATTCTGCTTTATCTATATCCAACATCTCTTCTTCGTTGATGATTTCCGATATTTTATCTTGTTTCTTTGGTTGGGCCATGGTTTCTTGTCTTTGTTTGTATTGTAAAAAACATTTGTTTTAAAATGTATATTTTAATTTTTTAATGTTAACTAATGGGGTTTAGTCCCTGAGTTGTCTCTTTCTTACGTTTGTAGCCAAGTAGTTCTACACCAACTATATCGAGTTCTACACCAACTATATCGAGTGCCATGAGCTAGGAAAAACAAACAATAAATATCTTTCACTGTCTTTGAATGCTGGCTCTGTGTTGGCTGGTACTCTCCTTCAGAATTTAGCTCTCCTATCAAGAAGAACAGCCTGAGGCAAGGTGTGAGGTCCTTTCTTTTCCTGAGCCTGAGTATTCTCCTAGGTTTGTTTCTGGGCCTTATAAATTCTCCTGTTTACTGTAATTGAAATTCCTTTATTCTTATGAAATAGAGTTTTCTCCCTGCTGGATGTTCTGTTGTCAGACTCAAAGCTAGGATTCCTATGGCCCAGGTAGATTTGAACTGATTGTTTTTTACACTACCTTAACTGATTGCAACTAGTGTCTGCCTCAGGGAAAGTTCTGGGGAGACCAAGAGGGACACTGGACTCCTGGTTTAGATTTCTGGCTGTCACAGTATAGATCAGAACCCACATACATGCAATCCAGTATGCTCATAGGAGTTACTCTTCTCCCTCTGAAACAGAGTCAGAGACCAACAATAAGAGCATAGGTCCAGAGCACACTGTGCCAAGGAGGGTTTGGGGTAGATATGTGCTTCTGCTACCGGTTTAATGTGCACTTTCTTGATTCAGAGCTCACCTTTTTATTACAATCATTTCTCATTTTTCTGGAGTTTGGAGGAAGATAGTTCAGTCTTTTTATGTAGTTTTTAAAGATTCTGTCAGTGAACAGACCCTGGAGTGAAACATGCTGTCAACTTGGCTGACTAGAAGAAATCATAATAATATTAAGATTTGTACAATAATTTAAGGATCTTATTTTATCTTAAAGAGAAAACACTGGCAATATAATGCAATGAAGTACAGTTAAAAAAATCCAACTGAGGGAATAAAATTTAATATTAAATATTATACTAACCAAACATAAGCCATTAGAAAAAAATTAGAATTTCAAAAATGTATGGCAAGAAATGAAGATTGCATATAAATTAGGATTTTAAACATAAATGGACTAAACAATCCAATTAAAGGTCCCATAAGGGGGCTTCACCATGCGCCCGCCACCCAGCAGCCTGCCAGAGAAATGTTGCTGCAGTGCTGCTGAGAGGGCCAGAGATGCAAGGATTTGGGACACACTTTGAAACTTTATGCTGCCTGGCATTGACCTCCTTTCATTATTAATAAAGAAGAAGCAGGAGTTTAGGATGTATTAACATCAAGTCATTAATGTAATAACTGGACAATATTCTGGAAACAATTCTACATTATAAACAAGTGAAATGGGACAATTAAAATAATTTCATATTTTACTCAGCTTATAATATGACTTGATGGAGGAAAATTTGATAAGCATGAGGGAAGACATTATTTTAATATTCGTTACAGCATGGAAGCTTCTTGCCTAGAACTGGCCTTGGAGGGGGAATGCCTGTGTAAATCAGGAGAGTGCCATGTGGGTGTGTCATTCTATGAAGCTTCAGTTCAAGATGGAACTGAAGACGTAAAAACACTTAGTGCTATTTACAGCCAGCTGGTCAATGCTTACTTCTACTTGCATGATTTTGATAAAGCATTAGCATACCATCATCATGATTAAACTCTTGCAAGGACAATTGGAAACTAACTGGGGGAAGCCAAAGCTAGTGGTAACCTGGGAAACACTTTAAAAGTTCTTGGGAATTTTGAGGAAACTATAGTATGCTGTCAACGACACCTAGATATTTCCAGAGAGCTTAATGACAAGGTAGGAGAAGCAAGAGCACTTTACAATCTTGGAAATGTATATCATGCCAAAGGGAAAAGTCTTGCCTGCCCAGGCCCTCCAGATGCAGGAGAATTTCCAGAAGAAGTGAAGTGCTCTGCAGGCAGCTGTGGATTATAATGACGAAAACCTATTATTAGTCACTGCTTTGGGTGACTGAGCAGCCCAAGGATGTGCCTTTGGAAATCTTGGAAACACACATTACCTCCTTGGCAACTTCAGGGATGCAGTTATAGCTCATGAACAGTGTTTCCTTATTGCAAAAGAATTTGGAGATAAAGTGGCTGAAAGAAGAGCATATATCACCTTGGAAATGCATATATATTTCTTGGTGAATTTGAAACTTCCTCTGATTACTACAAGAAGACACTACTTTTGGCTCAACAGCTTAAAGACTGAGCTGTAGAAGCACAGTCTTGTTACTGTCTTGGAAACACATGTACTTTAAGATTATGAAAAGGCCATTGATTATCATCTGAAGCAACTAGCAATTGATCAAGAGCTAAATGATTGAATTGGTGAAGGAACAGCATGTTGGAGCTTAGGAAATGCATACACAGCACTAGGAAATCATGATCAAACAATGTATTTTGCTGAAAAGCACTTGGAAACTGCAAGAGAGGTTGAGGATAGAAGTGGTGAACTAACAGCACGACTGAATCTCTCAGATCTTCAGATGGTTCTTGGTCTGAGCTACAGCACAAATCATTCCATAATGTCTGAAAATAGTGAAATTGGTAACAGTTTGCATGGTGCATGCCCCAAGTTAGGACACCGACACAGTATGGAAAACATGGAACTTATGAAGCTAACACCAGAAAAGGTTCAGAAGTGGACCTGTGAAATTCTTCCTAAACAGAAACCTCTTATTGCCAAACCTGCAAAACTACTCTTTCTCAACAGACTGAAGGGGGAAAAACACAAGCCTAATTCCTCCACTGAAGTTTTTCAAGATGCAAGTAATTCCATTGACCATTGAATTCCAAATTCTCATAGGAAAATCAGTGCAGATACCATTGGAGATGAAAAGTTCTTTGACTTATTAAGTCGATTTCAAAGCAATAGGATGGGCAATCAGAGGTGTTGCTTAGGAGAAAAGAACTACCGAGCAGTTTCAACAGCAACTTCTTGCACTCCCCCCAAAATGATGCTAAAAACACCATCTGTTTCTGTATCTCCCAATACAGATGAGTTTTTGGATCTTCTCACCAGCTAACAGAGCCGCTGTCTGGATGATCAGAGAGCTAGTTTCAGTAATCTGCCAGGGCTTCAAAGGATGCAAAACACTAATCAATCAGTACTTGGCCACCTGATAACGCATGAGAACAAAGAGCCTGATGAAGTCTTCTTTGATATCCTTGTGAAATGTCAAAGGTCCAGGTTAGATGACCAAAAGTATGCATCACCACCTGCTGCCACGAAGGGCCCAGCTGTACCAGATGAGGACTTCTTTAGCCTTATTTTATGCTCTCAGGCAAAAAGAATGGATGAATAGAGTTCTTTGACAAAGAGATCAAAACAGAGAGTGAATTTGGGCTAAAAGAACTTTTGCAAAGCAATGCTTTGTTGGAATTTAAAAATTCAGAACAACAACCAGCAAACCACTGTTACTATGATTTCTTTTATAAGCAACTACTATGGATTTTTTTTTTTTAAACAACCGTATTTCTTTTCAAACATTGCAAGGGGAGTTCAACTTACTACATTTTTCCTTAAAAGGAGAATTTATAGCACTATAATACAGCTTAACATGTTTTTAGAATGATGTAAATATTTTAACCTTTAATAGGATAGTATTAATGAATTAACATTCCTCTCGCCATTCATTGCAGTGTGGAGGTGTTTTGTAAGGCGCTTCATCAACTTTTGTAATTATTGCTTGGAATTGTAGTTTTCAGAGAGAAGTTAAGATTTCTTTACATTGTTTGTAAATGAATCCCAGACCAGAATTCTCTTGCTGAGATAATTTTTAAGGATCTTAATACTTGACAATAATTCACAACTATTACTATTCACTTATTGTTTATGTATGTGTGTGGGTGATATATTTCAATAAATTAATTTTTAAGAAAACTAAAAAAAAATTGACAATGGCACTTTTTATAATTAACCATGGATGTAGTAGAGAATCATGCTGTTCAGTAAAAATAGTGTAATTGACTAACTTAATGTTAAAACAGTAAAAAAAAAAAAAACAGATTTTTCCCTCTAAGATAATTATTTTCAAGGTATTTTTAAAGAAATAAACCTCTTTTAGTAATTTTTTCAAAAGGCCCTGTAAATGACTCTATTAAAAGGAAGACTCAACTATATGTTGTTTATAAGAAAATAGCTGAATAGCAAAATGATGTTATAATGTACAACTGTAAATTTAAGCATTTAAAATACTGTGCAAATTAGTACTAATAGATAAAGTAAATTTCTGCTTTTCAGACATATGAAGGAGAATATAAAGTCTCATAGTACTAATTTTGGGAAAATTAAAAATTCCTTAACAGAGCATCAAAGCATGTAAACATGGAGAGAATTAAAAGGATAAATAGAATTTTAAAATAATGAATTAAGTAATTATCAGGGATAAAGCTAATGTTCATCTTTTAATCTCCAAAACTCCTTTTCTTTCTCAGTAAAATTTTTGAAGAATTTAAGAACTGTACATTTACAAGTTCATCAAATATATAGTATATTATTTTATAAACCCTTAATCAATACCATCATATGCTTTCTTGAAATTCTGTAGTGTAAACAGTTTTCTTGTACCAGTTTCTTCTAAATCTACATGCAAATTGATTCTTTATCATTAATTAATGGAAGATTCATGGGAATGGATTTCATCTAGTTGTATTAGAGGAAGCAATATTTTAGCCATTGCTATAAATTATAAAATCTTTACTCATATCAGCAATGATTCTTGACTTTATTCTCTCATATTTCTAAGCCAATTCACAAAAATAAAAAAAAAAAAACAAGATATCCAAATCTTGTTGTGGCAGAATACAACAATACATATGTTGTGCTTGGGAATTAGTTGATAATCCTAATCCTGACTAGAGAAGCTCCACTATGTTTCATTTGTGATGCTTAAAAAATACCCATTCATCAGCTGATGCACACTCCTAAAAGAAGTGAGTTATTTTGTACCACTCAATGCAATATACCTGAAATTGTATATTTTACAAGAGTCTATTTTAACATAGGCCAAGGTATATTATAAATATTTAATAAAAAAATCAGGATATTACTGACAATTCAATGTGGTAAAATATATAAGCACATATGTGCATATATAAATAAGATTTGCATGCACAAAAGTAAATACTTGGAAGAAAATACACCTAAAGAGTCACATTAGTGAATGATTTTCTTCTTTTTTGAATTTTTTTGTATAATAATTTTTGTGTAATGAACAATGTCCAAGCCTATGATAGTTTCACACTTTTAAATATGAAATTATCTCATTATGAAAAATGTGATATTACATCACTGGTGGTTAAAGATCTGGCCTTTTAAGCCCCAGATTATTTCTTAGGAACTATTTACTCATTTACACAGTTATAAATAAAAGCATAACAAAAGAATACCCAAAATGCTGCTCAACATTATATGACTTTTAAGGAAAGTTTTTGTTATAAACCTGACACAGATGAATTAGTCCTTGAACTTTTATCTTTGGCATCATGCCAAGCAAACTTCTTCTGAAATTGGTCCCAGATATGATCAAATATTTCGTTATCAGCAATTCTCAATATAAGAGGTACCCTGGACTTATCAGGGTGAAACACAGGGGATATTCTGCTGTGCTTGTTTCACAGTATCTCCTTGATATACTAGTATGACATAATTTCCAGGTGAACTTTTTATTTGACTGGCACTAAAAAAATTTTTAGTTTGATTTATTTTACCTCTACTCTGCATATTTTGTTCGTGAGAAAAACTTAACTTTGACAAATTTCTAAAGAATTAATGCTGGAAGAAGTTTTTAAGCAGCTTTGACTCATGGTAAGTACTAAACTCAAAGTTATAGAGCATTTTAGTTTATCTGAAAAAATGAGGATATTATTAGAAAGATATGCATATATATATATACATATCATGTAGGACACAACAAAGAAATGCTAAGGTTTATAAAAACTGAAATACAGCACTATTGGAATCAGTTTAAAAAAGATATGTCCATACATTAAAAATATAATTTTAGGAAGAAATTTGATTAACCAATTGAAAAACATCTGAAAATTAATAGAAATATGTACTCTGCAATATAAATACCCATAAAGTTTTAATTTCTGGTCTGTTATTTGTGCTAAATCATATTACATCGAAAAGAACAGTAAATTAGGTCTTAAAACTCCCTATCAATGTTGATTACAAATAGCAATTTTTTATTTTCTGAAATTAAGTATAAATAGAAATGCAGTGTTAGAGGTTCATCTCTGGACTCAATCTTGGTAGAATCACAGAGCCAACAGTACTTAATAATTGCCACCCTGAACGAATTAATTAGCTTTCCGTGCCTTTGTTCTTTACTAAAAATTTTACAAAAATGTGCTAATGAAGGAAATTATTAATAATTATATAGAATTGTTCATTCTAATCACACAATGTAAATATATATGAGTTTCTATTATGTAATATCCAAATACTGGTTTTTACCTTATTTATAGTATAGATTTTTTTTCGGTCATATTTTGCAACCACCTTTTTTTATGAATTTCTAGAATCACTTAAATGATGTTTTTGTAAATGTGAGACCATTCTTATAAATAAAAAAATTTTTGAGCTCAGTAATGTTAAATATAACCTTTGATTTCTCAACAGTTTACAACAGTTGAATGCAGTTATGGGAAGTGGGAATAACACAAATATATCTAACCTCATCCTTATTGGATTGACAGACTCTGAAGTGATCGGACAAGTCCTCTTTATGTTATTTTTCCTGATATATCTGATTACTTTGCTGGGGAATGCAGGGATGATAATGATAATTCGTCTTGATCTCCAGCTTCACACACCCATGTATTTTTTCCTCAGTCACCTGTCATTCCTTGACCTTGGTTACTCAACGGTCATTACACCGAAAACCTTAGAGAACTTACTGACTTCCAACAAGTACATTTCGTTCACGGGCTGCTTCACCCAAATGGCTTTCTTTTTATTCTTGATTATCACTGAATATTTCATGCTCTCGTCAATGGCCTATGACCGCTATGCAGCCATCTGCAATCCCCTTCACTATCCTGTGGTTATGTCCACGAGACTCTGCAGAGTACTAGTCACTGGCTCCTATGTGATTGGTTTTACTGAAGCATTGGTCGTTGTTCTTTTCATGAGCAGTTTGCACTTCTGCAAATCCAATGTAATCTATCACTTTTTCTGTGACTTATTCCCAGTGTTAGCCCTATCCTGCAGTGACACTGGTGATACTGAAATTGTGATATTCATTTTTGCTTGTTTCAATGTAATCGTGCCTCTTATCACAATATCTGTGTCCTATGGGTCCATTCTGTCTACCATCCTGAAAATTAAGTCCACTGCAGGAAAGCGCAAAGCCTTCTCTACCTGTGCCTCCCACCTTCTCGGAGTCACCATCTTTTATGGCACTATAATTTTTACTTATTTAAAACCTAAGGAATCCTACTCTTTGGGAAAGGATCAAGTGGCCTCTGTGTTTTATACTATTGTGGTCCCTATGCTAAATCCATTCATTTATAGTCTTAGGAACAATGAAGTGAAAAATGCTGTCATTAGAGTCATGAAGAAGAGAAAGGGCTCCAAACAATTCAAATGACACTGATATTGTGTATTTAAGTGCTTCTTTTCCTTTCTCTTTGTATATTTGCTTGCTATCTCTCTAAATACAGTAGAATCCTTTAATTAGTTTGCATTTACATTCAGCCCTACTATATTAGACCCTGAATGATATGGGTCATTTCCGAGATATCAGAAATCTACGTAATAATTGGAAGCCATGAAATATGCTTTAAATATGGGGTTTAAGTATGTATGATTTTAGGGGCAACTAATATACAAATGTGTGCTCTTATTATTTAAATTGTACCATAGAAATCCCCATGCAGACTCCCATTTCAGAGATTTTTATTATGGGGGGCTCTTTCAGAAATTATTCAATTTATTTTGTAGAGAAGAAACACAGCATAATCTTCAAATTCTGAATTGTACTAGAAAATCCAGGCTTAGATTCTAGGTCTGTAACTTCTTTAGCTTAATAAGTCCCTGAAAGTTCAAGTCTGGTTTCCTCAACTAATCCAGACAAATTATTTAAATCCATAGTGTTATTTAAAGATTAAATCATATGATGAATGGAAGGAATTTAATGCAGTCCTAAAAAATTTTGACCATGATCATCAGAATGCTTACATTCTTGCAAAGTTTTGAATCCACATTAGCTTTTGTTATGAAAATGTTCACTGGTGGTTTATAAATATTAATACTTTATATAATCTTAGTCATAAACCAATAGCTAAATACAAGACAGAGCACACCAATATACGGTCTTAGTGCAAAGTAAAATATTGTGATAGAATTAACTTATAGATAAAAGGATATGAACTTTGAAAAATATTTGCAAAACATTTTAAATTATTAAAGAAAACAAGTTTTTAATCATATTTGAAAGTTTTGTTCATGATCTTCTAGACTAATCTGATCTATAAAAGGTACTCAAACATTTCTATTACTCCAAATAGGGACCCTGTATATTTTAGCATTAACTGATACATTATTTTAAAAATGTGTCTATGCAATATGGAATTGTAGTATTAATTTTAACTAATACCTAATACATGTTTTAGTAAGTATGTTTTCTAAATGTTTATGTATTTGTTTTCTTTATATAAACTTAAGCAATGGTTATTAGATATATAATTTTTTGTCTTCAAGGGATTTATATTCTTTTAATTGTTATTTAGCATTTCTTAGTAGAATTATATTTGTTCATTTTCTTAAATGATTTTTGAAATATTATAATAAAGTTCAACCTATGTTTTAGGATTAAAATTTTAATGAAGTCTCACTAGTCCATCACTGTTTATCAATTTATTCCAATACATAGACGGTGCATTTTTTTCCTCTATGTCCGAATTCATTTGAAAAGTCTAACATATAAAATATCCATATAAATTACTGGATTAAGATTTATTTTTGCTCTGAACATTAAGTTGTCTTGAATCTATATTTATTACAATTCCTCTTGGTTTTGTTTATAATTAGCTCTCTGATAATCATATATTTTTTAATAATATACTTTTTTTTTACTTTAAATCTTTATTTCTAATAGAGGAATTTAAAGTTGTACATTTCACCTCCTATCATACTTTAACAACATATCATCAGTTTGGTAGGTTGCATTGTCATTTTCATCAGTTCAAAGTATTTTCTGACTCCTCCATGTAAATTCTCTGGCCCATGGGTTATTTAGAAGCCATGTTTAATTTCTAAATATTTGGGGACTTGAATATATGAATATATTTTTAATGGATTTTTTCATTCATATTATTTAGTGACTCCATTTTTCTTACATTTAGTATTTATATGGTATATCTTATATGTCCTTTTTACTTTTAAACTATTTTTATTTTTTTGTATATATAGACTTTTTTTTGTCTTTATTCATTTTTTTAATAATACATTCAAAAAATATGAGGTCCCCATATACCCCCCACCCCCTAAACTATTTTTATATGTAAAATGCCATTCTTATATGCAGCATATTTTTTTATGTTTTTTTAAGATGCATAGATCACACAAAATGTTTCATTAAAAAATATGAGTATCTCATATACCCCACTCCTGACATGCCCCTGCTCGTCCCATATCAACTTATTTTATTAGTGTGGTATATTTACTGCATTTAATAAATACATTTTTGAGCAATGCAGCACAGCATGGATTATAGTTTACATATCCATGCCACTCTGGGTTATGGCAGGATATATAATGTTTTGCATTGTCCCTGCAGTATCATTCAGGACAATTCCAAGTCCTGAAAATGCCACATATCACACCTCTTTTTCACTCTCCTGGGCTTCAGCTACTCCCATGACCCCTGTTTCCACAACAATGATATAATTTCTTCCATTGCTAAAATCACAATAATTCCATAGTAGAATACTAGTAAGTTCACTACAATCCATATTTTATTCCTCCATCCTGAAGACCCTGGAATGACAATACCCACTCCACCTCTAAATTGAGAGGCATCTTAGATCACACCTAGCTGATGGATAGGATTCTCTTGCTTGCGTTGTAGACTCTCTCAGTTCCTTGGTGTGGTGGTTGACCATCCTCACCTCCTTGTTAGCTGACCTGGACAAGTCCAATGAACTGCAGAGTAGGTGTTACAAATCTACTGAGGCTCAGCCCCAGCTGGCACATGGACAGTCCAGTATTTCAAGTCTCTTGGGCATACACCAACTCCAGCGCCAACCACAGGTTCAGTAAAAGTAAAAGAGGCATGCGTAGAGAAGTCACTCTGAGTCCAACCTATCACACTTAGAAGCATAAATTCCAAAGTAGGGCCCACTGGCAAGGCATTGAACTGCAGAGCCATCTGCCATGACCATAGAACCTGGGTGTCTCTGTTTTGCTCAGGAGCACCACTACCTGGGGTTATATCTACTTTGACATCTCTGACATGCTGCTGAGATGCAAATAATCATGACCCCTCTGATGACCTCCTGACTCATTTTGAAGTCGCTTAGCCATCTAAAATCTTTGTCTTTACCATTCCCTCCTTTTATTCAAGGTCTTTTTCTATTTGCATCAGCAGATGCAGCTTGGTACACCAAGCCAGGGAGGTTCATACCCGGGTGTCATGTCCCATGCTAGGGGGAATGTAATGATTCATATACTGAGTTTGGCTTAGAGTGTGGCCACATTTGAACAATACAGAGGCTCTCAGGAGGTAACTCTTAGGCACCATGCAACTCTAGGCCAAGTTGAAATTTCAAGCACACAGGCTCATAAGCATAGTAATCCGTTTCAAGGACCCATCATTGGACCATTCTTTTTCACTGGTCTTTGCCCTTGCACTTGGGGAATTGTTGCTGTTCCACTGGGGAATGTGACACAGCTCCCCAGGATGTGAACTCAGTACTCCCTCAGTTGTCATGTGAAACTCTAGCCACTATGTCAATACCCAACTAACATCTGAACATACCTATATACTCTTTATGCATGCCCTGGCAACTCCCTCCCATCCATGCATCCCCCATCAATGATACCCCACACCATTGTTCCTCCCCTGCCATAGTTGAACCCCTCTGTGATACAAAACTTCTTAAAAAATAAAGCCTAATATTTTGCCAAATTCTGTTAATAGGAAAATGAAAGGGTAATGCTAGGCTTAAAGATTAGAAATAAAATACATAATAATTTAGAAAAACTAAAATAATGTAAAAAATAAATTGGGGTATTAAAAAAATGAAAAATTTCATAAAAGTTCTTTTTGACATTTTGCCTTTTATCATCCTAGTAGGTGTTGTCCTGTATGTATAGTGGCAAGCCAATCTCTTCCATTTCATCCTTGGAGTTATATATCTTTTTTTAAAATTATGTCTTCAAAAAAGTTTTGGGTCACAGTAAAGACACATACAGAATATAGTGGACTCCCATATACCTAACAACCTCCCCTTTCTTCCCCTTCTCCAGCAACGATCTTTTTACATGTGGATGTTACATTTGCTACAACTGATGTACAAATATTGAAACCTAGCTACTAACCATGGTTACATTATGGTTTACATTTTAGACTGTAAACTTTTAAAAAATTTTGGTGAAATTTAAGATGGCCTGTATCCATCAGTGCATGATCATGAAGAACACTTCCATTTTCCCCCAGTTACCCATCTTCCATTTATTCTATTCCTCTCCCACCCTCCCTCAGGTCCCACAATGACACCTAAGCTTCACAGTTTGAAGGACAAGATTCATAGACACTTACAACTATGTTGTGGGCTTAACACACTAGACTGTCCTCCCTCACTGGAAGCCACCCGTGCTCTCGAGAGACACCCTTCCCTCAGTTTGAGAACATCAGGCCTCCACAGGATGGGGGTACACCTTCCTTCTCATTGTATGTGTCTCCACCAACTGATATAACACTTTATGACCCATCAAATACCTTAAACCAGCAACCCTTCCTTATTACATTTTATAAAGAGTTTTCTCAACATTAAAATTTCAACCAAATGAATGATATACTTCAATAAAAAATAATAAAAAACAAAAATAGAAATAAAAAATTTCAACCACATACCTGAGAATCTCCCATGTTCACCTGCTCCCCACCAACCATCTGCCCAATTCCATAGACGGGCTAACCCATTCTCCCAACCCTAGTTCCCCTCGAATGTGCAAAGCCCAACCCAATATCATCCTGTAAGCCCCTTTTATCCCTTCACTGCACAACTACTTACCTCCACTTTATCATGGATTTTGCTCTTGGGGGCATTGGCTCACAAACTTCCTCTCCCCTTCTCTATTTCCTGTAAGACTATCTTCCAGTCTCTAGCTCTCTGAAGCAGCTCGATTTGCTTAATTCATATCAGAGAAGTCATGTAGTATTTGTCCTTCAACGCCTGACTTGCTTCACTCAACATAAGGTCTTTAAGATTCGTCCATGTTATCCCATGTGTTAGTACTATATTCCTTCGTGCAGCTAAATAGTATTCCATTGTATGTATATACCACATTTTGTTTATCCATTCATCTGTTGATGGACATTTGGGTTGAACCACCTTTTGGCAATAGTAAATGCTGCTATGAATATTAGTGTGCATATATCAGTTTGTGTTCTTGTTTTCAGTTCTTCTGGGTCTATATCCAGCAGTGGAATTACTGAGTCATATGGCAAATTTATAGTTAGTTTTTTTCAGGAACTGCCAATTTATCCTCAACAATGGTTGGATCCTTTTACATTCCCACCAGCAGCGGATGAGTGTTCACATTCCTCCACATCCTCTCCGACACTTGTAGTCCTCTGTTTTTTAATAGCCACCAGTCCAATGTGTGGAGAAGGTATGTCATTGTAGTTTTGATTTGCATTTCCCTAATAGTGATGTTGATTATCTTTTCATGTAATTTTTAGCCATTTGCATTTCTTCTTTGGAGAAGAGTCTGATCAAAGCTCATGTCCATTTTTTTAAATGGGTTATTTGTCTTTTTATTTTTGAGATATAAGATTTCATTATATATACTGGATATTAAGTTCTTATCGGATATATGGTTACTAAATATTTTTTCCCATTGGGTATGCTGCCTTTTCACTATCTTCACAAACTCTTTTGAAGTGCAAAAATTTTTGGTATATTTATTTTATCACAGAAGTTTCATAATTGTAGCATGCAAGGTACACCTGTGTGAGATGTTGGTGATACGGGAATGTATGGTGAAGCATGCACTGGGTCATGCCTCTGTGTCATATGAATATGTTTAAGTGGTCAGGGAGCATTGTGACAGTAGGTAGATTCCCACATAATAACCAAAAAATATTGAATTCCCAATCTGGGTAGTCCTGCTGCATTTAGTAATAGAGCAACAAGAATCCCCTGAGTATACAGACAGTGCCTAGTGCTGGTAAAAGAGGACACTGCATTACTCCAGGCCCTTTATATAGATGGTTGTACTTATGAAAATTTTTTATTAAAAACTGAAACTTAGCTTAATGTTATATATTGCCTATGAGTTACCTCCTGAAATTCTCCTTGTTGCTCAAATGTGGCCTCTCTCTAAGCCCAATTCCACATATAAACAAACACTTTACCTTCGCACCATCATGGGACATACTCATGCGGCTGAAACTCACTGGCACCAAGAAATTTTACTAAGCACTGATTAGTGATGAATGGGGAACAAGACCTTAGCCAAAAGGGGGAAATATTAAATACAAGTGAATTTTTATATCTTGGGCCACTTCAAAGTGAGTTTGTTGGTTAATCCAGAGGTTACACTTATGCATATCTCAGCAGGATCTCATTGACTTCCACAGTAAATAGAGTCTCAAACAGTGAAATCCTCAGGACTCTAGAGACATGTGCATAAACTATAAGCAAAGCATGCGATCTCAGGAATTCAGCACCCTATCAATTAGCCTTCATGTAGAAGACATGCTTCCCAAATTAGCAAACTCATGTAGACACATGTATAATTTACCTACATATAGCCCATCTGCCCCATTTATTTGAGCTTATAATTAGCACTATACTTGTAAAATACATGTCCTAGAGACTTAAATCTTTGGTCTGTTCATATGTCAGTTGAGCTCCGATCTCAACAGAGTTGCAATTCATACTCATAAGTTCATTGGACTCACCCAAATCAACTGACAAAAGGATGATGTCAGACCGTATTCAACTGAGGAAGTGGGTAGTGTCTGCAACAGCAAGCAAGACACTTCCATCCATCTGATCCATGTGATCTAAGAACTCATTCAATCAGAGACATGGTGGGCATCACCAGCCCCAAATCCTCAAGACTGAGGAATGAACAAACAGCAGAGTAAAAAGCAACTATGGACTAAAGTAGACTTATGAATATTCTAGCTGTGGAAGAACTTATGTCATTGGTTTAAATTCAGTGTCAACCATAGTTTCTGATGGAAAGGAGAGGAAAGACTAGGTGCAACTTGGGGGCATCTTGGAGTCATTGGAATTGTTCTGCATGACATTGCAATGATATATACAGGCCATTATACATTTTGTCAAAACCTATAAAAGTGCATAAACTATAATATAAACTATAATCATTAGCTAGTAGAGTGTTTCGCTATGTGTTCATCTATTGTAACAAATATAGCACACTAATGAAAGATGTTGTTAATGTGGGAGCATGGGGGAAGGAGAAGATTTGGGATATAGGGGAATCCCCTTATTTTTGATGTAACATATTTGAAATCTAAAGCTTCTTTAGAAATAAAAATAAAAGACATTGTTTAAAAAGGATCACACAAAGTTATGCTATTAAACTTTTCAGATCTTGTTCCATCTGCATGTAGTAGACAGATGTAAGTTATTCTTTGAGCTTCATTTCATTTTCCTAGAGCCTTAATTATGCATGCAATACATATTACCATATCATTTCAATTTAATTTTGGAAGTTTCAAAATGGATGTAATAAATTTCTATAACTGAATGGTATGAAAGAAAATAGGAAAAACTTTTTTTCGTGCAAAACTCATATCCAGAGGCCAGTGAAGATCTGAGAGTGTAAGAGCATATGGATGATGTGAGCTATGTGCACTTGAGCAGCATCCTTGGAATTGATGTGCATCTGTATCCTCAACTATGATTATAGGTAATAATGTAACCACCTTTTAGAGTTATGAGGCAAACTGTCTTTGTTCATGTAATTCATTTATATAATGTGAAGTAAATATAAAGCTGCATATAAATAAATGTTAACATATATTACCAACTATGACTCATTCCATGAATTACCACTCATTCAAAAATATTTTCAGAATTTATTATATGTTTGAATATATGCTGTGGGGATACAATTGTATTGACAGACACAGTTATTGTCTTTATGCAAATTTCAGGGTCAATGCAGTTTTAAAGCAGATATTAATTAAATATTCACAACAACAAATATTAAATGTTGACTTTGCCAAATGATCTGAGAGTGAGGTTGCATAAGAACAGGGAAATTAACAAATTTATGTTTGAGGGAAAGATAATTTGTTGAGATATGAACAGTGAAATTTTTTAAAATTAAGTTTCATATATTATTATTATGACCACATTGACATGTAAGTGAAAAAATCATGGAAGACTGCTAATTCTCAGTGTCTGAAATCCACTTTAATGAAAATAATGAAGGCTGGGGTAATAGAAGTCCATGCATGTTCTAGTATCTAATTTTATATTATGTTTTGAATGTATTACTATCCTTACATTTTCAGGCATAAATGCTCATCTTTTTCACACAGAAAGATTGTACTGGTTAATTTGAAATAAAATTTAAACTCATAAACTAGAAAACTAACTGCATTGAAACTTTATTTTAACAATTTGAAACCATTATTTGATTGGTAGAAACTCTTAAAATGATCCAGAAATATTGAAATTATTATAAATGGCATATATATAGAAATATTCCTGAAATTGTTTTTTTTCTTTATTCCAGAAAAATCAACTCAAAAGATCCTAAGCAAGAGTATAAATTTTTTAAGATGCAGTGGTTTCAGGCAACTAGATTTCTACTTAAAGAAAATATGTTGTTCATATTTTGTGTATCTCTGAATCAGATGCATCTCTGAAAAAATATTTATTCTTTTCAGAGGAATTTTGACTATATATGGAAATTACATTCGGCTATCAAACATGTGCTTATTCCAAGAGAGATGTATGAGTTCTCCTTGCATAATTGTTTAAAAACAGACATTCTGATAGTTATTAGAATTGGTCACAACCTCACACTTTAGAATTAAGTCTTTGATTACTTTGTTCTAATGGGACTGATCTGGTGGAGTCATAGGACCAACATCCCTGCTGGGAAATGATTGAATTTCATTGATACATAGTAAATAGCCACTATGCATATAGGACAACACCTATTACAACAATGAAAGACCAAATATCAAAAAATGTTTTTATATAATATTTTCATTTTTCATGTTTTTAATGTTCCAATTTTTATTTTAGTTTTCTTAAATTATTATATATTTCATTTCTTATGTTTAAACCTATAATTACTATCTCATTTTCCTATTAATTGCATTTGGTAATATATTAGGCTTCCTTTTTGAAGAAGTTTTGGATCACAGAATGGTTCAACTATGGCAGGGGAGGATCATTGGTGTGGGGAGTCATTGAAGGGGGTTGTATTAGAGGGAGTTTGCCTGGGCATTCATATAGGGTATATAGATAGTTTGGATGTTTGTTGAGTATTGACTCAGTGGGTAGAGAATCACATGACAATTGAGGGAGGGCTGGATTCCCATTCTGGGGAGCTCTGCCACATTCCCCAATGAATTAGAAACAATTCCCCAAGTGCAGGGTCAATGACCAGTGAAGAAGGATGATCCAGTGATGGGCCCTTGATACTGACAACTCTGCTCATGAGCCTTTTGTGCTTGAAATTTCAACTTGGCCTAGTGTTGCTGGGTTCCTAAGAGTTACCTTCTGAGAGCCCCAATGTTGCTCAAATGTGGCCAGTGCCTATGCCAAAGTTAGCACATAACTGCACTACCTTCCCTACAGTGTGGGACATGACTCTTGGGGATGACCCTCCCTGAAACCAAGGGATTACTACCAAGCACTGGCTGATGATACAACTGGAAAAAGACCTTGAATAAAGGGGGGAAATTATAAGGCCGAAAGAGTTTAAACAGCTAAGAGACTTCAAAATGAGTTGGGTGATCATCAGAGGGGTCATGCTTTTGCACATCTCAGCAGGCTATCATAGATTGCCAAAGGAGATACTATCCCAGGTAGTGGTCCTCCTGAGGGCTACGGAGACACCCAGGTCCTACAGTCATGGTAGATGGCTCCAGAATTTGGTGCCTTACCAGGGGGCCCTCCTTTGGAATTTGTGCTCTCGAGTGTGATGGAGTTGGAACCAGATGTGCCTTCTGTACACATGCCCTTTCTGTGCCTTTTACTGAACATGTGGTTGGTGTTGGGGTTAGTGTATGTCCAGGAGACTTGAATCTCTGGCTGTCCATGGGTCAGCAGGGCCCTGAGCCTCAGTCAAGCTGCAACACCTACTCTTCAGGTCATTGCATTTACCCAGGTCAGCTAACAAGGAGGTTAGGATGATCAATTACCACACTTAGAAACTGAGAGAGTCTACAACTGCAAGCAGGGGAGTCCCATTCATCAACCATGTGGTATCATAGTCCCCTCTTAGTTAAGAGGCAGAGTGGGCATCACCATCCCAGAAAACTCATGATTGGGGAATAAAATATGAACTAGAGTGGACTTACTGGTAATCTACTATAGAATTATTGTAACTTTAACAATGGAAGAAAGTATATCATTGATACAGAGACAGTGCAATGGCCACTGGAGTTGCTGAATGCAGGAACTGGGAAAAAGAAGTGTAATACAGGGGAATTTTTGGGATTTGGAATTGTCCTGAATGATATTGCAGGGATAGATACAGGTCATTATATACCCTGTCATAACCCACTGAATGGACTGGGAGAGAGTGTAATATACAATGTAAATATAATCCATGCTGTGTAGCAGTGCTCCAAAATGTATTCATCGAATGCAATGAATGTAATACACTAAGGGAAGAAGTTGTTGATGTGGGAAAAGTGGGGGCTGTTGGGAGTAGGGCATATGGGAATCTCCTAAATTTTCAATGTAACATTTTGTGTGATCTAAGAATCTTTTAAAAAGAAACAAAAATATATTTTTAAAGATCTGATTTATAAAAAAGTAAATTTCCACTTTTCAGTACATGTCTACTAAAAAAAATCTTAGAATAAAATTTTAAAAGCAGAATAAATAAAGCAAGTATGATATGAGATGATGTAAGTTCATTTCTCAGAGACATGTTCACTTAGTGTCAATTTAAGAATGATGACAAATGCAAGGCTCTTTCTCATAGATGATGGATAAAGGCAGTGGTAATAATTGAGAGGGAATTTAACATCATAGGAATCCTGGAAGGCAGTCTAAAACTTTAGATCTTGGAATATCTATACATAGAAGAAATTTTTAAATAATTCTTTAATCTATATTTTGTTTCTCCTGAGCCTTAATTATATATGCAATAAATATTGCAATATCACCTCAATGTATTTTGGAGAATTTCAGAATGGATCTAATAAACACCTGTGATTGAACAGTTGGGGATGAAATAATGGAATAAAAATCTATGGTTTAGATCCAAATAGTGCAAAAGACATGACCAGAGAATGAATCTGACAGTGTGAATTGAATAAAAAAAAACTTCTTGGAGGTCTTTCACAGGGACTCCAGAAGAAGAATTCCTTTCATAATGAAAGATGAAGGTACTAAAACAATATAAGGTTTTATTTAGCCATCATATCCTGAGGACTGACTTCTAATTATAGTTAGTGAAAGTCAAATTACAGAAGGATTAAATATGTATATTTATATACATTTAACAAATAATATTTAGTATGGATCAGTTTGGACATAGTAAATACAGGCATAGAGCTGACACAATTTATCAACATCTTTTTAAATGTTGCATTGGAAGACTGATTCATGCTTTCTTAGGAAATATTCATGTATATGTAGATGTATGTGCTGAAACAGGCATTTTATGTCCCAGATTCTAACTAGATGATATGGACAGATACCCAACATTCTTTTCAGTTTGATTCAATGCTAAAAATGCACCTAAGTTACGAACCAATTTCATGCAAGCAAATTTTATTGCCTCTTAAACATGTTTGCATCATATTGTAGATGATGTGTAAGAGCATGGGAATCACAGTAGTGTAAAATACAGACATTATCATATCATTGTATATTGCATCCTGGAAGTTTGTCTTACATAAGAAGAAGATTGTCCCATGATAAACTGATACTCTAGTGAGATGAGAGCCACACATGGAAAAGACTTTTACCTGCCTTTGGCAGAATGCATCTTCGGAATTGCAAACAGAATGAAACAATGGGAAATCAGGACTATCAGTATTGCAGTTATATCAATAGAGCCCGTAAAGCAGAAGAGTAGAAACTGATTTATGTGAGTATCAGGGCAACAATGAGTGAGAAGCGGAGGAATATCACAGAAGACATGTCTATTTTCCTTGAATGCACAGTAGGATAGGCTAAAACTGGCAATGATATGTAAATTAGCATGCAATATACCACCAACACCGAAAGCAGTGATAATTGGCACATAGACTTGTGACTTGTTACCAATATACAGAAGAGGGTTGTACATTGTAACAAGCAAACTTAAACCACTATAGCCTACAGAAAAATTACTGTATTCCCAAAAGTACCAAAAAGAAGTGCTTGTTGGGGAAAGCATAAATAATAAACTTCCAATTAAATTAAAAAAAAAAAAAAGAAGTGCTTGTGTTGCATATCCAAAAAATGAGATGGCTTTATTCTCTGCCAGAAATTGACCAAACTTCTGGTCAATGTTGATGACAACTGACGAATAGCAGTTATCCAAGACTGACAACTGACAGAAAATAGTATATGAGATTGCGTAACTGGGAATCACCAATGAACAATACAACTGGACCCAAATTTCCTATCAAAGTGAATATAGATGGCTAGAAATAGTAAAAACAGGACTCCTTTAAGACAATGTTATCTGAGAAGCCCCTCAATATAAACATGGTGACTTCAGCCACATTCTTCAACTGAATATTGCAAGGCTCCAAAGTTCCTGGTAACCCTGACAATTCAGTTTGTATTTACAAAATCAAGACAATATCTCATGAAAAGAGAGCCCTCCCAATTATATCATGGTGCTTGTTTCTTGGAAGAGAGAATATTCTCAGCAGTGATGAGATGATCAAAGAATGACAAGGAATTTGGGTGTAAGTTCATGAACTTTCTCTTAAAAATAAATGAAGAAATTTTTCACATACGTTTTGGCTAAATGTGTCTAGTAAATAAAAACCTGCTAATTTTTGTGCTTTATTTTCCCATTAAATTTATGTAAAATATTCTAACATCTCTTTCAAATTACTTCACAATAAAAGCCACAAAGACGAATGAATATTGAAATTTAATATAGAAAAACATTGCAGTGCAAAGTACACACCTTACTAACTATTACGAAAGTTGATTTAATATGCATAAAATGGCTTTATCTATTAGTCATAATTACAAAATGGGAGCAAACTCATTCATATCACAAGAGTTTACAAAACTTAAATGATAAACAATGTAAAAGTTTTTTTTTTAATTTAAAATGTTTGCTGATGACTTAAAATGTGAAAAGTTTATTAACATTTCAGCTTGTCTCACAGGGCTTTGCTTTCAAACCAAACTGTGTAATGCTCTTTCCTGGCAATGATCCCAGTCTAAAAGCCCTCCAAGAGCAGTGTTGCAAGAGCAGCAGGCGCTCTGCTCTGGAGGTGCTTGCACCATGTGAGCATTCAAGAAGAGTACAATATCTCATTTTTTTCAGTTTCAATTTCTGTATTATCTGTATTATTAAAATACATGTCTATAACTTGCTCAAATTCAGCCTTTGCCACCAGTTGTACTCATTATAATTTTTAAAATTTTAACTTTATGTCAATATATGGTGTTTCCCTACTCATATGCTCACTATCCTTGCAAACTCCTTTGGTGGATTTTCAAAACTTATTTCTGTCAAGAAGAAACTATGGCCATTTTGTTCATTGTTTATAACAATTATTGCTGAAAAAATAAAATCATAATATTTTATGATTTCTACTCTTTTTCCCTCTGCCATCAGATTTTTTCTCATTCAGTGGATTGTAATACACAATTCTCAAATGATTAATGAGAAATTTGGGGTGTTGGATTTAATTTTTTCATTTGTTTAACTTTATGTGCAATTCTATGATAATGCCAGTAAAGCATGTCTTTCGCTTTTTTATTTAAATACGTATGTATATATGTATTTATTTAGAAACTACAATTTAGCCTTTTCTAAATAAATACAATTTATACATATATGTTAAACACACACAATTTTTATATTAATTTCTGATTTAGTTAGATTGGCCATAAATCTATCCATTAATAATATGCATATTAAAATATTTTTGTGAAAACAACAACATACTTCTGTTACAAAATTTCTTCATTCTCTTTCTCTATAACCTCATTTGATCTCTCCTATTCCTTCACTTTCTCTCTTTCCCCCACTTTTTCTCTATGTCTCTCAATCTAACTTTCAAACCTTCTCCCCAATCTTTCTTTACTACAAGAATGTATGGAATACATACAAAACTATTTGCTGGAGATGTCAAGGACAACACATGAATTAAAGAGATAACAGGAAGCAGCATTTCAATTCTACTCCCACTATTGTGTTTGAGACATTTGTGGAATATGAAGATCTTTTAACACCCTGTTTTAAATCTCAGTTTAACAATGTAAATTGAGTAGGAAAAGAAATGTATCCTCCTCAACCATAGTAACTAAGATTGATCAAATTCAGCTTCAACATTATAATGTGCTGTCACTGCACAATGCTTTTATAAAAGATGAGTTAATTTTTTATAATTAAGTTTTGATTATAGAAGACAGTGTACAACTGAAATATGATATACAGTTTAGCTAAAACACAATAAATAGAGTTAAGAAATAACTTTTTGTTCATCAAAAAATTGAATAATGAATGCACTGCATACCAGAATCTAAATAATTTCTCTTAGGCTGTACATAGACCTATCATATGCTAATAAAATATTTTATGGAGAGATAAAATCCAACAAATGACAATATTCTATGCTATTAGAAACTAAAAATGGATTTCTATTTTTGGATATTGCTTACAAGTAAAGATTTATCTTATAGTTAAAAGACTTCATAGAAATTATCTACATTACCATAAGGATCTGGTAACATGATAGAAAAGATGTGTGGAGTTTAGCCATTTTATCCATCTTGTCTTCAAACAGGAATTTCTATTAACTAATATTTAGTCATTATTAAAATTATTGTGCTTATGTGTATCTGATTTCACTTTAAGAAGAGACAGAGGCTAGAAAGAAAACTATATATATCCTGAATTTAATAAAAATGAAGGCCAATCTGGAAGATTGAATAAAATCATTTTCTAAACTTATTTCCTCAGAAAACAAAGTAGCAGACATCTGTGAGAACAGTTATACAAAGACTGAAGTTGTGAGAATAGAAAGCTATTATAGTGGCTAAAATATGTTCATAAGTGACTACCAGTAATTGGGAATTTTTTGTACATCATTTTAAGTAACCTACCTAGCACCATGCAATCAAAATAATTTAGAATATCTTCTACATGAGAAAACTGGTGCCCTTTGAACATTAAATTCACAAAGGCAACATAGTTGGTTACTAGCAGAGCCAGAATTCAAGCAAAGATTTTTGGCTCTAAGCTTTTTCTTTCTTTTTTTTTTTTTCGAGTGGACCCACAGTTTTTATTCATGTATTTATTTTTAATTTTTGTTTCACATAAAACATAAGAGGTTCCCGAATACTCCGCTCCCCACCCCACCTCCACTCCTCTCACATCAACGTTCCCTTTCATCAGTGTAGCACATTCATTGCATTTGGTGAATGCACCCTGGAGCACTGTTACACCACCTGGACCGTAGTTTACATTGTACTTCACACTCTCACCCAGTCCATCCAGTAGCTTATAGCAGGATATACAAAGTCCAACATCTCTCCCTGAAATATCATTCAGGACAACTCCAAGTCCTGAAAATGCCCCATAAACACTTCTTCCTCCCTCTCCCTGCTGTCAGTAATTCCCATGGCCACCTTCTCTATATCATTGATACAATTTCTTCCATTGCTAGAATCACAACAGTTCTATAGTAGAATACCAGCAAGTCCACTCCAATCCATAATATATTCCTCCATCCTGTGGACCCTGGGATGGCGATGTCTACTCCACCTCTAAACTGAGAATGGGTTCAGATCCCACATGGCTGATGGATACAATTCTCCTGCCTGCAGTTGTAGACACTCTTGGTTCCTGGTGTGGTGGTTGACCATTCTCACCTCCCCATCAGCTGATGTGGGTAAGTCCAGAACTGTTGTTGCAACTCTGCTGAGGTTCAGGCCCTGACTGGCACATGGACAGTCCAGAGATTCAAGTCTCCTGAGCATACCCAAACCTCAGCGCCAATCATATGTTCAGTAAAATTGACAAAGAGGCACGTATAAAGAGGTCACATTTGAGTCCAACTCCATCACAGTCAGGAGAACAAATTCTAAAGTAGGGTCCACTGGCAAGGCAATGAGCTCCAGAGCCATCTGTCATGACAGTAGGACCTGTGTGTCTCCAATAGCCCTCAGGATTACAAGTATCTGGGGTTGTATTTACTTTGACTATCTCTAGGATCCTGCTGAGACATGCACAAGCATGACCCCTCTGGTGACCTCCTGACTTACTTTGAAGTCTCTTAGCCATATAAACTCATTTGTGTTTACCATTTCCCTCTTCTATTCAAGGTCTTTTTCTAGTTGCAGCACCAGCTGCTGATAGTAATAATCCCTCAGCACCAGGGAGGCTAATCCCTAGGAGTCATGTCCCACACTAGGGGGATGGTAATGCATTTACATGCTGAGTTTGGATTAGAGAGTAGCCACATTTATGCAACATGGAGGCTCTCAGGAAGTAACTCTTAGGCACCCTTCACCTCTAGACCTGGTTGAAATTTCAAGTGCACTGGCTCATGAACATCATTGTCAGTATAAAAGGCCCATCATTGAACACTCATTCTTCACTAGACTTTGCCCTTGGGTGATGGTTGCTGTTCCATTGGCGAATGTGACAGAGCTCCCCCAGATGAGAACTCAGCACTACCTCAGCTGTTGTGGGTATCTCTATTGACTATGACAATACCCAATGAACATCCAATATCTATATGCCCTATATGCATGCTCTGGATGACTCACTCCCACCCATGCATCCCCAGTCAATGACACCCCTACCAGTGCTCCTCCCCTGCCATAGTTGAATCCCTCTATGATCCAAAACTTTTTCAAAAATGAAGCCTAAAATATTGCCAAAGTCAATTAGTAAGAAAAATAAATAGTATTGACAAATTTAAAGATTAGAAATAGAATATATAATATATAGAAAAACTAAAATAAAGTAAAAAATAATTTGAGGTATTAAGAAATGAAAAATGTCATAAAACTTTGTTTTTGATGTTTGCCTTTCATCACAGTAATAGGTGTTGCCTTGCATGTACAGTGGCAAGGCAATCTCTTCCATTCCTTCTTAGTGTCTGCATCCCCTTTTTTATGAGAGCAAAATTCTGGAATTTCATACTTTAAAACAATGCAAAATAATATCTTCAAATATTTGAATTCTTTTTTAAAGTCATAAAACTTAAATAACTTAAATTAACAAACAAATTAAAAACTAAAGTGATTTTAGATGAATTAGTTAAAGAGTAAAGTAATTTTAAAATGCATTTATATACCTCCATCTGAAAAAAATTACATATGATTCAAATAGGCATATATCGATGGACAATGGAAAGGTAATTATACAATTTTAAAGAGTACTTTATTTTTACAGCTCCTATTCAGACCATTATCCACAATTAAGAAAATTAAAGAAAATTTCTAATGCTATAGCTCTATTGATATAAATATTTAGAGAGTACTCATTATTTACACTGCTATGTTATTTGGAAGGTATAATTTCAAATTTTAATACAATTTAAGATTATCCAATCTCTACTTAAACATTAAAATATATATTCCTGTTTGAGATATAAGCTTAATAGTTTCTAAAATAGTGTGTAAGTGATGAAAAATTTTTCCTTTTACCTGTGGAGCCAAACTTTTCTCTCAAATTATGCTAAGAATATTATTTTGGGGGGTACATCTACCCATTTATCAAACTATTCTTGAAATTCACATGGCATGAACAAGTAGAAATTATAATCTCTTCTGGGATAGAAGAGCAACAAATTTATTTTTTTCTCATATCATTCAAGTTAATGCTAACAAAATATAAAAAAATATAGTAATAAAGACTATATGGCTTTAATTTGACCTCTGGATTAATAAAGAATTCTCAGCAGAAAATCAAATGCTACAGGTTTGGACAAGTAATCCAATCATACAGAAAATAGTCCTAAACTGAATATCCTAAAATATAGTTTCCTCATTCTGTTAATATAACCTCTTTAATTTCCTCAGTATTTCCTTAAACTTGTATATAACAAAATAGTTTATATTTATTTGGTAAGATTAATTTGCCCTTACTTAAATTGTCCAGTGAAACACTTCTAATTTGAAAGCTAATTTAAGCTCATTTAGAATTTCAAATAGGAGATAAAAAATATAAATATCCCAAACTTATGAATAATAAGAATCAACATGAGAGTTGGAGCAGTAGACAGATATCAGTTTTACTCTATGTGTTAGAACATTAGAACATTTTATATATGGTAGAGTTGAAGGTTAAATGTTTTGGATTTTGAGTGATCTTTTCTCATCCTGTGATCCTATATATTAATCTATAGCAGACTTGTACTTATTTAAGTTAATAAGTTACTCTTTAAAATTCGGAAATTATGTGGATACTGCACCACCAACTTAGTATATAAGTAATATTGGCAGTGGATCTGAATTTAAATGAAGAAAGAAAGAAATAATTATGATACTGATAGACCAATGGAAGAAATTTATATATTAATTAAATCAAATCAAAGTTAATACATAGGATCATTGTAACTCCAATTAAAATTTAAGCAAATTGTTTTTGCAGAAATTGAGAAGATGATTTACAATTTAGGTGAAAAAAATTAATAATTAAGCTCCTCAAAAGAATTGAGAAAAAGAAGAATAAAGTTAGAGGATTCACAGTTTGTCATTTAAGGACTTACAAAGATAAACATTTAGCAAAATATGGTATTGGTGAAAAGATAAATATATGAATAAACGGGAACAAATACAGAGGTAAGAAATATATTCATACATACATGGTCACTTGATTTTAACCAAATATGTTAAGGAACATCAGTGCGCAAAGCAAAGTCTTTTTTTTTTTTTTGGTCACATTTTAAGATGAGGAAACTGGGCCTCAGAGTTCTTAAGTGCTAACACAAATTGTCATAAAATTTACGTCTTGTATCTTAAGATATCTAACAGTAAAGTATATATGTTTATATTTTGTAAGCTTCATTCTATATGAGAGGCCAAAAAATTTGATTCATTCAACAAATAAATGTTAACAAATAGTGGATTATTCCAGAATCATTTATTTTTTGTTGTTGAAGAAATCATCATACTGATGTTTTCAACCAGAATATAATTGGATCATAGTCCCCTTGTGGCTTTTACTGTGAGTTAAAACAGCGTGAATAGAGTCTACGTTTTCCTTTATTGCAAATACAATTTTCAATATAGTTGATTTTTTTGGGTATATCAGACTGATCCCTTTCTCATTTCTCTTTCTGGATATATCTTAAATACTTTCTTCATGTTTATAATGGAGTTTATATTGTACAACCTATATGTATCTATATGTGTAACCTACTGCTTGGAAAAGATACCAACTTGCTTCAATAGCATGCATTTTTTCTGCTTCCTTCTGTTTCCCTTGTTTATGTCACTCTTGCCAGTTTATCAGTTTATAATTTGCACGTCCATTGTCGTAAATACGACTTTTTCTTCTTCAATTGTATACTATCATAGGGATTAAATGTTAGAGTTGTCTATTGAAGATACATTACTATTGGGTGTTGCATCTACCTTTTTAGTTACCTTTACTGATAAACATCATTTCTTCACACAATTCCAAACTATGCTCTTGACTTTTCCCCTTTAAGAATTTTTGTACGGCAGGTCACTTCCAGACAAACTATGTAAATTTCTGCCATTCTGTGAATACTTTAAACTTGCCTCATTTTCAAAGACACTTGTGTCAAAAAAAGAATTTTGGGCTGACAGTTTTTCTCTTTCATGCCTTCAATATATCATCCAATTGCCTTCACACGCCATGGTTTCTGATGAAAGAAAAACACTTAGTTTTTTGGAGGATACCTTTTGTGTGACAAATTAGAATTCTATGTTTATCTTTGGTATTTGTTATTCTGATTAATATATGTCTGGAGCAGGTCTATTTTGATTATTCTGCAAGGAATATGCTGCAATTCTAGGACATGTGTATTTATATCTTTCATAAGAATTTCACTGCAATTTTCTCAAATATCCATTCTGCCCCTTCCCATCTATTTTTCTCCTGGACACTCATGACAAGTATGTATGTTTCATTTGCTCTCTCAAATCTCTGTTACACTTATCCAATTTTTTCTATTCTTTTCTCTAACGCTCATATATTACAGTTCGCTTATACTTTCTTTTTCTTTTTTTTTTTTATCTGCTGTTGTATGCTTCTGGTGTATTGTAATCTCTACTATTTTGTCTTTCATCTGCATGATTTCTGTTATGTTTTCTCTTATACTTAAAAGTCATTTTTTATGCTCACACATTGTCATCTTATCCATTATCTCACTAGCTATATTTTCCTACATCATCTTAAATTGGTTTAGATTTCTTAGAACTTCTTTGAAAAGTTGTTCCAAATTCTATGTCTGCTCTGAAGTTTTAATTTATTTCCTTGATTAATCCTTATCTTCCTGTTTCTTAGTATGGGCTTACAATTTTTTAGATGGGTCTAGGCATTCTGATTATCTCTATGAGATAACTTGGAAAACACATCTTCAAAAAGAATATACGAAGGTTAAAATGCACATGAAAACGTTCTCAACATCACTAGCTATTAGGGAAATGCATATTAAAACCATAATGCAATATCATTTCACATCAACTATAATTGCTACAATTAGGAAAAAAATGGAAAAGAGCATATGTTGGAGAAGATGTGGCAAAATAGGTACACTCAATCATTACTGGTTACAGCCACTGTGGAAGACAGTTTGTCAGTTCCTCCGGAGGCTAATTATAGAATTACCATGTGACCCAGCAACCCCGCTACTTGGTATACACCCAGAAACATTGAACTTAAGTACTTAGACATTTGCACACTAATCTTCATAGTGGCATTACTCTCAATTGCTGAAAGTAGGGAGGAACAAAAATGTCCATCAATCATTAAATCGATAACAAAATTTGGTATATACATTCAATGCAACATTATTCAGCCATCTAAAGGAATGAAATCCTTATACAGGCAACAACATGCATGAACCTTGAGGACAATATGTTTATTGATATAAGACACAGAAAGACAAATATTCTATGATCTCACAGAAGTGAATTAAATGCAATAAGTGAACCCATAGAGTTAGAATTTAGAATTAGTTTACAAGTGGATTTTTCAGGTATAGAGAATGGCTAGTTTATGCTTAATGTCTATAAAATTTATATTTGGTTTGATTTTAAAGGTTTACAAATTGATGGTTGTGGCAGAAGTAATAGTTTGAGTGTTTTTACCAGTACTGAATTATATGGGTGAATTTGGTTAAAGTTAAACTTAGGTCAAAATTGTTACTAGAATAAAATTTGAAATGTAAAACATAGGACTGTATAAGTCAATGAACCCTATTGTAGATAATGGGTTAATGTTCACAGTGTCAGTGTAAGAATGTTCTGACATGAATCATAAAAAATGTATGACACTAATACATGGTGTTAATTATAGAATGATATATGGGAAAAATGCACCTAATGAAAACTATGGACAATGGATAATAGTACTCTTTAGATAATATTTCATCAATTGTAACAAAGGTAACTATTATTTAAAAAATAGTATAATTTTCAAAAAGTGCTATCATTGCCTACGGCAAATATTCCACACCAGCTCAAGGTATTCATGGTAGGATGGTATATGAAAATACAATGTTTTGCAAATGATTTTTCTGGAAACTCGCAGCATCTCTAATAATAATTTTAAAAATTAAACATCTGAGTGGTGGATACAGGCGGTCTGAATGAACCATATTCACAGTGTATTTAAAACTTCATTTGCTGTTAAACAGTAAGGGGAAATTTCAGATAATTTTTAGAATATTTTAGGAGATAGAAAGTAAAATATCAAGTTCAAATATGCAATGAAATCTTGGGCACTGAACACTGTAGTTCTTGCCTATTGCCTAGGTGGTTTTGTGTATTGCCTATTGCCTAGTATCCATCAAAACCTGATTCATATAGACTATTACATAATTATTGGAACCCCACTCCTATTGGAAAACAACAAAAATATTATGTGAAATTTGTATATGTAGGGCAAATAAGTGTATTCCAAATCTGGTGGATGCTTTCATACAGCTATGGTGGAGGCAGTTCTGTTCAAAATAAAAGCAAGAGAAGTAGGGCCCAAACATAAATGGTCATGAAAATCTATTGCTAGAGGGCAAGAATCCCTCAACTATCCATTGGTTTATATTTTGATATAATGAGGATAACAGTCAATGATTCTTTTAAACTTATTTGCTAGTTATGTAATATAAAACTGATTTCAGATTACTACATGCATCATAGTCTCTAAATGGTATTCACTTTAGTTCATAGCCTCTTTATCTTGTTTTAATGGATTAAGAATACCTCAGTGCTGCTGATAAGGATAGAAGTGGTCACAGATGAACACAAAGCGAATGGACACAGAAGAGCAGACGACTGGGGGGTGTGGGGAAGGGGAGAGAGAAAAAAAGGATACTTCAAGAATCATGTTTTGTTTTATTTCATTTTGGAGGAAATGGATAGTTGCAGAATAAAGTTAAGGTACATTAGGAAACAACATATGACGAAAAGGTACCGAAACACAAAAGGAACTGTGAAGTTACATTTAGCTCTGGCATGGATTAGCTGTGAGAGTTGCTATAAAGAGGAAAGAAAGCATTGTGCATGTCTTAGTTTCCTAGATTGTTTAAGCAAACACCGTGTAATGATTTGGCTTAAATAATGGGAAGTTGTTTGCACAAGGTTTTGAGGACCAGCAAATGTCCAAAAAAGACTATCAAGATGATTCTTTTTTCCTAAGACCAGCTGCCAGTGATCCATGGCTCTTCTGGCACATGAAGGACACTTGGGAGCTCTGCTGTTCTCTCCCTTCTCTTTCAGATTTTGTTGATGTTCACAGTCTTGCTTCAGTGGTTTTCTTTCTTTCTGTCTGAATATTATTTTCTTATAAAAGACCCTGGAAAAAGTATTAGAATCCATCTTGAATGAGGTAGGAAACACTTTCACTGAAGTAATCTCATCAAAAATCCTACCTAAAATGGGTCTATATCCACAGGAATGGATTAAATTAAACTGCTTTTCTAGGGTACATGCAGTTCTAAACTACTAGAGAAAACACAATTCCATTCCTGCAACAAGTGCTCATTAAAAAATAACTTTGAGTTTTCTCCTTCTTTGCAAACTTGATTTTCATGTTGATTCCAAGCTTTCTGGAGTTTTCTGCTTTCTATTAAAATATTATTTATATAAACAATTTTAAATTAATTTCTAAAAAGTGATCCATTGCTATTAAAACCTTTAAGAAATATAGTCTCTCTTTACAAATTCTGACTCCTCTCAAAAAGTGTTTAAGTGATTTGATAAAACCTAGTATAATAATTTTTTTGACATTACCCCCCAAATATGTGAAATTTAGATAATATTTCTAGTAAAAATTATATGAATTTAGGATATTAAAACGGGGAACAAGATCACTAAAACCAGCTTTACACCTTTTTCAATCATAATATGTATCACTGGCTTCAAGTCAGATATTATGTTTGTGTGCATATTAATCACCAAAAAAACAAATATATTGCACATAGCTAAAGAACGTATTACCTGGTTCAAGGCTATGTTCTCAAGCACTTTTAATGATTTGGTTTAAGTATTAATTTTGAGAACCAATTATTTGTTAATTAAAAAATAAATCAAGGCATTTGATGATAAAAGTACAATTCCGTGAATCTCATTCATTTATAAAGAAAATTGAAATATGTTAGTATATACTTTTGTCTGCCTAGCCTCCATTCTTTTTCCTCCTTGGACATTGAAATGTACTGCTGTTTTAAAGAAGAGTAAACTTTGAACAATGGGCCTAGCATCACACAGAATTTTCGTAACAGAGCTGAGCGATGAAATAGAATTTAATAGAATTCCAAATTCTATTAAATTTACCTTTCTCCATTGCGACCTTAGTTTATCATTGAACTGACGACAAGAAATGTATCAGGGTTGGAATTTTTCTTGTGAGTTCTAATTCCATATAAGCAGTAATAGATTTGGTTCAACATATTCATCAAATTTTGCATTTTATTTCCTTCAGGTTCTGTTTTTTACTACATCTACATAATACTTTTGTCTCATCCTCAGTTAATAGTTACATCCACCACTCCCCACACTTTTTATTGAGGTCTGCCCTGACTACACCTTTTCCAGTTGCTTTGTCATGTTCTTTTCCCCAAAGCTCACAGTCCCTAGGCTGTATGACATTTTCATTTGTTATAATATTACTTTTTACATTAAATCATGACATATCACTTACTTCTGTATATTTCTCTTCATCTCACACATAGAATATAAGGCTGAAGGGGACAAGGATCTTTTATTCTTTATATGACTGTATACGAGTTTCTGGTACTTTAGATATACTCAATAAAGTATTTCCTTAATAAGTGAATAAAAGAAACTGTTATAATGAACAAAATACATCTAGTTTGTAGTTTATCCTGTAGTAAAACACTTTCCACAAATGTATATACTCTAAATGATGTATTTCATTATTTCAAATTTGTATACCATCCTTTGAAACTTCCCAGCATGTGAGCAATTTATAAAAATTATCAAAATAAATCCATGAATTTCAATTTAAATCAATTTAATCCTTGGCCAACATTTTATCCTCTCCTTCTTTACTGAGCTTGTGTCTTGTTCTCAGCTTATATACCTGAATTAGAAAATCCCATGTTTTCAGTAATTGAAATGTCACCTCTCTTACTATGACATATACTTCCCTTCCCTTCAGGGTTGTTTATTACATGTTTTAGCGCCAGTAATCCTCTCCCTCAGCATCCTTTGAGTAGAAAGTTTCTACTTTAACAGTCTATAAGCTGTTTCTGCCTGTAAAAGAAGTTATGGGCAGAGTAAGACAGAAATACTTTTCCTGGGTCAGGGTTTCAGAATGCCACTAGATAGACTGGAAGAGATATACATACACTACACTGTGCACATAGAGCTCTCTCTGCTTCCTCCAAAACACAGCCAAGGACTCACAATGACAGCAAGTGTTGACTACTCTCTGTGTCCAGAAGGGGTTGGGGGAGACAACAACATGTGCTACCAGTTTTAAATTGAATTTTCTTGATTTGTCACTCACACAGTTACTGCAATCTTTTAACTTTCTTTAACTATTTTTTATTTGTTCATTCATTTGTTTTTTAGTATTGAGGAAGATGGCTTAGCCAGTTTTTGCAAGTTCTACACCAACTATACTAAGTCCCATGAGCTAACAAAAACTAAAGCAAAATTTTTCACTGTCTTTGAATGGTGGCTCTATGTTGCCTGGTTCTCTCCTTCAGAATTTAGCCCTTCTACCAAGAACAGCCTGAGGCAAAAGTGTGGGGCCCTTTTCTTTTTCTAAGCCTGAGTATTCTCCTGGGTTTGTTTCTGGGTCTTAGAAATTCTCCTGTTTATTGGAATTGGAATTCCCTTATTCCTATGAAATAGAATTTTCCCCCTTCTGGATTCTTTGCTGTAAGACTCAAAGCCAGGATTCCTATGCCCCAGACAGACTACTTTCATTGACTGCAACTAGGTTCTGCCTTCAGGTCAAGGTCTGGGAAGACCAAGAGGGAGATTGGACTCCTGGTTTAGGTTTCTGGCTACCACTCTATAGATCAGAACCAACATACTTGCAATCCAGTAAGCTCATAGGAGTTACTCTTCCCTCTCTAAGGAAGAGTCAGCACCTGACAATAAGAGCTCAGGTCCATTTTCTTGAGTTAGAACTTACTCCGTTATTACAAACATTTCTCTTTTTCCTAGAGATTTGAGGAAGATAGTTCAGCCTTTTTAAGTAGTTTTTAAATATTCTGTGAGTGGCTTATGTTGTCACCTTGGTTGCCTAGAAGAAATCATAATAACATGAAGAGTTGCACAATAATTTATGAATGTCTATTTTCTCCTATAGATAAAATACTAGCAATATAATGCAATATAAGTATGGTTTAAAAAATCCATCAGAGGGAATAAGATTTAATATTAAATATTATACTAATCAAACACAAGCCATTAGTGAAAAATCAGAATTTCAAAAATATATGACAAGAAATGAAAATTGCATAGAAATTTGCATTTTAAACAATAGACTAAACACTCCAATTAAAGGCTCTGTAAATGACTCTGTTAAAAGGAAGACTCAATTATGTGTTGTTTATAAGAAATAGTTGAATAGCAAAATGATGTAATCATGTACAACTCTAAATTAAACATATAAAATACTGTGCAAATTAGTACTAATAGATAAAGTAAATCTCTGCTTTTCATGCATATGAAGGTGAATATAAAATATCATAGTATCAATTCTGGTAAAATTATAAAATTCCTTAACAGAGTTTCAAAACATGCAATAAATGGAGTGAGTTAAAAAAGATAAATAAAATTTAAAAATAATGGAATTGAGTAATTATCAGGGCTAAAGCTAATGCTGGCCTTTTAATCTCCAAATCACCTTTTCTTTCTCAGTAAAATTTTTGAAGAATTAAAGAATTGTACATTCAAAAGTTCATCTAATATATATTAGTTTATAAATCTTTAATCCATACCATTATATGCTCTTTTGAAATTCTGTACTATAAAGTTTTCTTGTACCAGTTGCTTCCAGATCTACATGCAAATTGATTTCATTATCATTAATTAATGATAGGTTCATGAGAATGGATTTCATCTAGCTGTATTAGAGGAAGTAATATTTTAGCCATTACTATAATTAGAAAACCTATACTCATCTCAGCAATAATTCTTGACTTTATTCTCTCATATTTCTAATCCAGTACACAAAAATAAAAAATACAAGATGCCCAAATCTTGTTGTGGCAGAATACAATACATATGCTGTGTGAGGAATTAACTGATATTCCCACACCTGACTAGAGAAACTCCACCATGTTTTTAGTTGTGATGCTTCAAAACACCTGTTTATCAGCTGATGCACACTCCTAAAGAAATGATTTACGATGCACCACTCAAGGAAAAATACTTTAAATTGTATATTTTACAAGAGTCTATTTTAACATAGGCCAAGGTGTATTATAAATATTCAATAATAAAATGAGTATATTACTGAAAATTCAGTGTGATAAAGTATGTAAGAACATATGTGTAAATATAAGATTTACATGCACAAAGGTAATACTTGAAAGAAAATACATCTAAAGAATAACATTAATGAATGATTTTTATTTTTTAAAATATTGTTTTATAATAATTTTTTGTAGTGAACAATGTTCAATCCTATGATAGTGTCACACTTTTAAATATAAAATTATCTCATTATGAAAAATGTGTTTCTAAATCACTGTTGGTTAAAAATCTGGCATTTTCAGCCCAGATTAATAAAGTACTTCTCAGGAAATACCTACTCTTTTACCTAGTCATCAATTAACAATAATATCCAAAATGCAGCTCAACATTATGTGACTTTTAAGGAAAGGACAGTTTCTGTTATAAACCTGATACAGATGAATTAGTCCTTGAACTTTGGCATCATGCCAAGCCAACTTTTTTTGAAATTGGTCCCAGATATGATCAAATATTTCATTATCAGCCATTCTCAATATAAGAGGTACCCTGGCCTTATCAGGGTGAAACACGGAATATTCTGCTGTGCTTGTTTCACAGTGGCTCCTTGATATACTTGTATGACATAATTTCCAGGTAAACTTTCTATTTGATGGGGCAGTAAAAAAATTTTTAATTTGCTTTATTTTACCTCTGCTTTGCATATTTTGTTCGTGAGAAAAACTTAACGTTGACAAATTTCTGGAGAATCTATGCTGGAAGAAGTTTTTAAAGCAACTTAGACTCGTGGTAAGTATTAAACTCAAAGAAAGCATTTTAGTTTATCTGAAAAAATGAGGATATTATTAGAACGGTATGCATATACATGTACATATCATGTAGCCCATAACCAAGAAATGCTAGGATTTGTAAAAATTGAAATATAGCACTGTTGCTATCAGCTTAAACAAGATATTCCCATATACTAAAAATATAATTTTTGGAAGAAATTTGATTAATCTATTGAAAAAAATGTGAAAATTAATAGTAATATATGCTCTGTAATGTAAATATCCATAAAGTTTTAATTTCTTTTCTTTCATTTGTAATAAACCATATTGGATAGAAAATGATAATAACTTAGGTCTTAAAACTATCAATGTTGATTACAACTAGAATTTTTTATTTCCTAAAATTAAATATAAATTGAAATATAGGTTAGAGCTTGGAATCTGGACTCAAACAATCTTGCTGGAATCACAGAGCCAATAGCACTTAATAATTGTCACCCTAGATGAATTAATCAGCTTTCTGTGGCCTTGTCCTTGTGTAAAAATTGTACAAAAGTAATACCTATGGTATAATATTTTCATCTGGATAAATGTGCTAATCAAAGGATTTATTAATGATTATTTAATTTTTTCATTCTAATTATACAATATAAATATATATGAGTTTCTCTTATGTAATATCCAAATACTGGTTTTTACTTATTTATAGTTGGCAGACAAGCTTAGATTTTTTTCAGTCATGCTTTACAACCACCTTTATTTATGAATCTCTAGAATCACTAAGCTGATGTTTATATAAATGTCAGACTATGCCTCTAAACAAAAAACATTTTGAGCTCATTAATGTTAAATATAACCTTTGATTTCTCAACAGTTTACAACAGTTGAATGCAGTTATGGGAAGTGGGAATAACACAAATATATCTAACCTCATCTTTATTGGATTGACAGACTCTGAAGTGATCGGACAAGTCCTCTTTATGTTATTTTTCCTGATATATCTGATTACTTTGCTGGGGAATGCAGGGATGATAATGATAATTCGTCTTGATCTCCAGCTTCACACACCCATGTATTTTTTCCTCAGTCACCTGTCATTCCTTGACCTCGGTTACTCAACGGTCATTACACCGAAAACCTTAGAGAACTTACTGACTTCCAACAAGTACATTTCGTTCACGGGCTGCTTTACCCAAATGGCTTTGTTTTTATTCTTGATTATCACTGAATATTTCATGCTCTCGTCAATGGCCTATGATCGCTATGCAGCCATCTGCAATCCCCTTCACTATCCTGTGGTTATGTCCACGAGACTCTGCAGAGTACTGGTCTTTGGCTCCTATGTGATTGGCTTTAGTGAATCATTAGTCGTTGTTCTTTTCATGAGCAGTTTTCACTTTTGCAAATCCAACGTAATCTATCACTTTTTCTGTGACATAACCCCTATTTTAGCCCTATCCTGCACTGACACTAGTGATACTGAAATCATGATATTCATTCTTGCTAGTTTCAATGTAATCGTGCCTCTTATCACAATATCTGTGTCCTATGGGTCCATTCTGTCTACCATCCTAAAAATTAATTCCACTTCAGGAAAGCGCAAAGCCTTCTCTACCTGTGCCTCCCACCTCCTCGGAGTCACCATCTTTTATGGCACTATAATTTTCACTTATTTAAAACCAAAGGAATCATACTCTTTGGGAAAGGATCAAGTGGCCTCTGTGTTTTACACTATGGTAGTCCCCATGCTGAATCCATTCATTTATAGTCTTAGGAACAATGAAGTGAAAAATGCTGTCATTAGAGTCATGCAGAAGAGAAACGGCTCCAAACAATTCAAGTGACAGTGACACTGTACATTTAAATGCTTCTTTTCTTTCCTCTTTTTGTATTTATATGCTCTCTGAATACAGTAGAATCCTTTAATTAATTTGCATTTATGTTCAGCCCTACTATATTAGACCCTGTATGTTATGGGATATTTCCCAGATTTTAGAAATTTGCATAATAATTGGAAGCCATGAAATATACTTTATTATGGGCTTTAAATGTGTGACTTTGCTTGCAAGTAATATGCAAAAATAGTGATATTATTATTTAAATTGTATCATAGAAACCCCCACGCAAACTCGAGTTTCAGAGAATTTTATTAAGAGGGGCTTTTTCAGAAATTATTCAATTTATTCTGTAGAGAAGAAATATAGCATAATCTCCAGAGTCTGATTTGGACTAGAAAATCCAGATTTAGATTCTAGATCTTTAAATTCTTTATCTTAATAAGTCATTGAAAGTTCAAATCCATTTTCCTCAACTAATCAGACAAATTATTTAAATCCTTAGTGTTATTTTAAAGAGGAAATAATATGTTGAATGGAAATAATTTAGTGCAGTCCTAATACATTTGGACATGATCATCAGAATGCTTAAATTCTTTCAAAATTTTGAATACAAAATAGATTGTGCTATGAAAATGCTCACTAGTGGTTTATAAATATTAATACTTGGTCTAATCTTATTCATAAACCAATAGCTAAATAGAAAAGAGAGCACATCAGTATTTGTTCTTAGAGCAAAGTAATATATTGTGATAGAATTAAGTTATAGAAAAAAGTATATGAACATTGAAGAATATTTGGAACACATTTTAAATTATTAATGAAGTGAAACTTTTTAATCATATTTGAAAGTTTGTTCATAATCTTCTAGACAAACCTCATCTATAAAATGTACCCAAACATTTCTATTATTCCAAATATGAACTCTGTACGTTTTCACATTTACTAATATTTTCTTTTAAAAATGCTTCTATGCTCTCTGAATTATAGTATTAATTTTCACTAATACTCAATGGATGCTTAAGAAAGCATGTTTTTTACATTTTTGTATATTTATTTTCTTTATGGAAACTTAAGCTATAGTTATTAGATATATAATTTTTTTGTCTTTAAGGGATTTATATTCTTTTAATTATTTTAGATTTTCCAAGTAGAATTATATTTTTTCATTTTCTTAAATAATTTTTGAAATATAATAAATTTCATCCTCTGAGGATTAAAATTTTAATGAAGTCTCACAAGTTCATCATTATTAATTTATTCAAATACTTACACTATGCATTTTTCCCTCTACTTCTGAATTCACATGAAAATTTTATCATATATAAAATATCTACAGACATTACTGGATTAAGATTTATTTTTGCTCTGAACACTATATTGTCATGGATTTATATTTACTACAATTCCTCCTGGTTTTGTTCATAATCAGCTGTCTTTGATAATTTTTTAAAAAGATTTATTTATTTATTTCTCTCCTCTCCCCCCCACCCCAGCCCTGGCTGTCTGCTCTCTGTGTCCACTCGCTGCTCCTTCTCTGTCCGCTTCTGTTGTTGTCAGCGGCACGGAAATCTGTATTTCCTTTTGTTGTGTCATCTTGTTGTGTCAGCTCTCTGCATGTGTGGCGCCACTCCTGGGCAGGCTGCACTTGCTTTTGCACTGGGGGGCTCTCCTTACGGGGTGTACTCGTTGCGCGTGGGACTCCCCAACGTGGGGGACACCCCTGCGTGGCAAGGCACTCCTTGCGCGCATCAGCACTTCTCATGGGCCAGCTCCACAGGGGTCAAGGAGGCCCGGGGTTTGAACCACGAACCTCCCATGTGGTGGACAGACACCCCATCCACTGGGCCAAATCTGCCACCCTGTCTTTGATAATTGTATAGTTCTTAATAGTATACTTTTAGATTACTCTCATTTTGTTCATTCATTGTGTCTTTTCTTAAATTTATACACCTTTTATATTTTCAGGTCTGTTTTATGAACTGGTCTGACCTTGCTTTTGTTTACGTACACTTTTATAATTTAGAAAATAAAAGCTTTGATTTTTATTGGCACTGATGTTCAACAGTTTCTCTAATTTTCAGATAGTAATAAGTTCAGTATTGTTTCCATTGTAATTAAATCCATACTAACCTGTCCTCTTATAATATTTTCTAGAAAGCATTTATGTTGTTATTAAATAAATGCAGTATAAACTTTGTGTGATGTGAAAATATTAGGCTATTGCAATTGACCCTCTATTTTCCCTATTCGTATCAGTGCATATATTTTATGTGAGATGTAGTCTAAAGTGTTTTTAAAACAAAAACCTTTGTTCATGGTGGTATGTCAAAATTCTCTATATTGTAAAAGTTGAACTATTTAAAAATTATTTCTTAAAAGGACTGGAATAGAGAATGACAAAATATGATTAGATTTGAATTGAAAATATTGATGATATATAATAATTGTCTAAAACAAATTATATTTACAGAGCACCAAATGATCCAGTAACTAGATAATGCCCTGATATACAATGGAGTAGAAAGACAAAAATACTGCTTACAAACAATTAAAGTATCAGTGTGATGGTAGGCCTAGCTAGCAATCAAACTTTCAAATCAATAAATAGTAAACAAAGAATGTGTAAGGTGATTAAAAAAGAAATGCCCAAATGTGAGGAAGTCAAAGAATGATTTCTTGAGAAAAAAATAATTTAGTTGAGATTTGAAGTTTGAAAAATTTTAATGTGCTAAATATTATATTATTTCCACATTGACTTGATGAATTGAAAATCATAGGTATCATTTATTCTCACCATTTGGTTTCTACTTCACTAACTAAAAAGGAGATAATTCAGTTTTCCTGCAGATTAACTTGATATCAATTTGTGTACTTTGTGGACTGAATTATTGGACAAGTATTGGTAGATAAAAGTGAGAGTATCCTTGATCCTAGTGCTAATCTCTTTTTCTCTCATGGAAAAAGAATTTTTGCTTATTTGAAAGTACAACTCAGCTGATAAAACAAAGGTACAATCATGACTAAATATTTCCTGTATTAATTTGAAAATATGGTCAGAATGGAAGAATCCATAAAGTGACCCTAGAATGCTGTAAACATTTTATTTTTTAATGGATATTTAAAGACACTTTTGAAGTAGTTTATTCCTTTATTCCACAAATTACCTCAAAAGACCATAATAAATGATATACATTTTAAAATTCTATGGTTTCAAAGAACTTTATTTTTAAATAAGACTACATAACACCTAAATTATACTCAATGTTTTCCTTTGAAATTTTGAGTGTTATTTTCAAGAGGACATTTGGGTATAGATTTTAAACACGTCCTATAATCAAACATGTGTTTGTTCCAATAGAAATATATGAGTTTTTGTTGCATGACTCATTAGAAAATGAGTTGTCCTGAGTATTATTGTATTGGATCTCAAATTCTGACTTAATAATTAAATCTTTGTTATCTTGTTTTCCTGAGATTGGAATGATAGATTCACAGGACAATCAACCCTATTGGAAAAGAGTGAATTTTACTGAAAGCAAAGTAAATTTCAACTTCTAATATCTTTTCAAATACATCTTAGAAAAACAATAAAGAATAAAAAAGGCAGGAACAGGTGTGTATTGAAGTAATGGGAGGATATTTTCAGGCTTTATCAATTGGGTGTAAACTTTGAAGAATGATGGCAAATGAAGCTCTTTTCTTAAAGGCAGAACTAGAAAATGAGCAAGAATCTGTATCAAAGGACCTTAAAAATAAAATAATAATAATAATAATAATGATTAAAAGTGACAAATAAAACACAAAAAATAAAAAATAAGAATAAATTATAGTCTAAAACTTTTTTTCATTGTCTCTTTCATCACTGTAAAATCTACTATCTTTATTGTACAGTGACAAATCATCCATATGTTCCCCCAGTGACTTATTTTTTTCGCTTTATCTTCAAAAAAGCTTTAGGTTACAGGAAAGTCACAGAACATGTAGGGGATTCCCATATACCCAAACCCTTCCCACTTTCTCCCATTCATAAATTTTTACTTGTGTATGATACACTTGTTATAATTTATGTACAAATGTCAAAATGTTGCTACAAAACATAGGCAATGGTTAACAATATGGTTTACATTTTGCCCACCCACTTTTATAGGATTTGACAATATTTATAATGGCCTGTAACCATTATGCAAGCTCTCAAGTAGAACAATTCTAATGCTCTGAAAATGTTCTGTTTCCTCTATTCTATTCTTCCCTCCCCCTCTCTTGGAACCTATGGTAACTACCAAGTTTCAATTTTTGTAGAATAAGATTCATAATTACTTATAATGATATTGAGGGCTTGGCATATTGGTCTGTTTTCTTTTATTAGGTAGTGCCTATGTTCTTGAGAGATTCTTGCCCCTCTAACTGAGAATTTAGCAGGACTCTTGAGGAAGGGAGTTTAATGGTTTTTTTGTTTGTTTATTGTGAGAAAATGCACTATGACAAAGTGAACACTTTCACATTCTGTAAAAGCATGTCCCAGATGTGCCCTATCCCACATATCATCCCACCCCTGTTGGCCTGCACCAGGAATCCTCTGCTGCCATATTTGCAAAAACAAACAACAAAAAAACAAAACAAAACAAAAAACAAAACAAAAAACATTGCCACCATTGTAGTTTTAATCACAGACCTGCAAATCCCCTGAGTTCACTTGTACCTTCCTCCAACCCTCCTAACTCTTCCATGGGTAGTCCAGCCCAAGTCCCCACCCTACTAACCCTCACACCCAATCACATCACTGCACCACTATGACCCTCCTTCACTGGCCAATCACCCCCTTCCACCTTACCTTAGACTTGTCCTGTATTGAGCTTTGTCTCACCACCTTCTAATCCCTTTCTTTCTCCGGATATCCTATCTTCCAAATTCCAGCTCTGTGAGCCTGCTCAATTTGCTTAAGTCATACCAGTGAAGACATATAATATTTGTCCTTCAGTGACTTCAAGTTCTTCAACAGTCATCCATGTTGTCGTGTGTGTTAATACTGTATTCCTTCTGACAGCTGAGTAATATTACATTGTATGTATATTCCACAATTTACTTATCTGTTCATCTATTGATGGACACTTGGGTTGTTTTCAGCTTTTGGCAATAATCAATAATGCCACTATGAACATTGGTGTGCCTATATCGGTTCATGTCTCTGCTTTCAGTTCTTCTGGGTATAAACTCAATAGATGGATTTTTAGATCATTTGACAGTTCTGTAGTAAGCTTCCTGAGGAAACACCAAGGAGTCCTTCACAAAGGCTGCACCATCCTACATTCCCACCATTAGTGCACGAGTGTTCTCTTTCTTCCACATTCTCTCCAACACTTGTGGTCCTGTTTTTTTTTTTTCTTTTAATAGCCATGACTCTATTAGGAATAAGATGATATCTCATTGCACTTTTAATTTGCTTTTCCCTAATAGCTAGTGATGGTGAGCATCTTTTTATGTGTTTTTTAGCCATTTTTTTCTTCTTTGGGAAAGTATCTATTCAAATATTTCATCCATTTTTTAATAGGTTATTTGTCTTTTTATTTTTGAGATATAAGATTTCTTTATATATGCTGGATAGGAGACCCTTATCAGATAGGTGATTGCCAAATACTTTCTCCCATTGAGTGCGCTACCATTTCAGTATCTTGACAAACTTCTTTGAAGCGCAAAAGTTTTAATATGTCTATTTTATCACAGAAGGGTCACAACTGTGGCAGGAGATGTTCAATGCTGTGGGGTGTTGATGATAATGGGATGTGTGGGAAGGAAGCAGATACTGGGGCATGCCTCTATATCATATGAATATGGTGAACTGGTCATGGGCATTTTCTCATTTGGTGAACTCCCACATGATAAACAAAAAAATATTGAATTCCCATTCTGGGAAGTCCTGCTGCATTCCATAATAGAGCAACAAGAATCCCCTTAGTATGTGGGCTGTGCCTAGTGAAGGACACCCCATTACTCCAGGCCCTTGATATCGATGGTTGAACTTATGAACATTTTGTAGTAAAAATTGAAACTTAGTCTAATGTTATATATTGCCTACTAGTTACCTCCTTAATGGTTCCTTGTTTCTCAAATGTGGCCTCTTTCTAAACCCAATTCCACATATGAACAAACACTTTACCTTCCTTCCAGTGTGGGACATTATTCCTGGGGCTGAGCTCACTGGCACCAAGGAATTTTACCAAGCACTTATTAGTGATGAATGGGGAAAAAAGACCTTAGTCAAAGGGGGGAAATATTAAATACAAGTGAATTTTTATAGCTTGGGAGACTTCAAAGTGAGTTTGTTGCTTATTCCAGAGTTTATACTTTTGCATGTCTCAGCAGGATCTCATTGACTGCCACAGTAAATAGTGTCTCAAACAGTGAGAATCCTGAGGACTCTAGACATCTAGAAACTATAAGCAGGGCAGATGATCTCAGGAATTTGGTACCCTGTCAATGGGCTTTCCTTTAGAATGTACGGTCCCAATGTAACAGAGTTAGACTCATTTATAATTTTCCTACAAATAGCCCTTCTGTCCCATTTACTTGAACTTATTATTAGCACTCTATTTGTTAATTATATGTCCTAGAGACTTAAATGTTTGGTCTGTTCATATGTCAGTTGAGCCCTTATCTCAGCAGAGTTGCAATCCATACTCATCAGTTCATTGGACTCAATGGAAATACCTAACAAAAGGATGATGTTGGACCACACCCAACTGATGAAGTGGGGAGTGTCTGCACCTTTAAGCAATACAGTTCCATCCGTCTGACCAATGTGATCTAAAAACTCAATCAGAGACAAGATAGGCATCACCAGCCCCCAAAACCTCAAGGATGAGGAATGAGCAAGCAGAAGGATAGAAAGCAACTATGGACTAATGTAGATGTACGATTATTTTAGCTGTGGAATAACTTGTATAATTGATGTACATGCAGTGTCAGCCAGAGTTTCTGAGGGAAAGGAAAAGAAAGCCTAGGTGCAACTTGGGAGCATTTTGGAGATATTGGAATTGTTCTGCATGGCATTGCAATGATGGATACAGGCCATTATACATTTTGTCAAAACCTACAGAAGTGTATAAACTACCATGTAAACTACAATCATTAGCTGGTACAGTGTTTCAATATGTGTTCATCTATTGTAACAAATATATCACACTAATGAAAGATGTTAATGTTGGAATATGTAGGAAGAGGAAGAATTGGGGTATAGGGGAATCCCCTTATTTTTGATGTAACATTTTTGTAATATAAAGTTTCCTTAGAAATAAAAATAAAAGACATTTTTTAAAAGGACCACACAAAGTTATGCTATTAAACTTTTCAGATCTTATTCCAGCTGCATATAGTAGACAGCAGTAAGTTATTCTTTGAACTGCATTTCGTTTTCCTGGAGCCTTAATTATGCATGCAATACATACTACCATACCATTTCAATTTGATTTTGGGAGTTTCAAAATGGATGTAATAAATTTCTATAATAGTGTGAAACAAAAATGGGAAAAAATTTTGTCATGAAAAATCCATTTCCAGAGGAAATGGAGTGTAAAAGCATATGACAGAAGTGAGCTATGTGCACTTGAGCAGAGTCCTTGGAATTGATGTGCATCTGTATCCTCAACTGTGATTACAGGTAATAATGGAACCACCTTTTAGAGTTATGAGGCAAAATGTCTTTGTTCATGTAATTCATTTATGTAATATCCAGCAAATATAAATCTATATATAAATAAATGTTAACATATATTACCAACTACAACTCATTCCATGAATTACCATTCATTCAAAACTACTTTTCAGAATTTATTATATGTTTGAATATATGCTGTGGGGATACAATTGTTTTGACAAACAGACACAGTTATTGTCTTTATGAAAATTTCATAGTCAGTGCAGTACTAAAGCTAGATATTAATTAAATATTCACAAGAACAAATATTAAATATTGACTTTGCCAAATGATCTGAGAGTAAGGTTATAAAGGACAGGGAAATTAAATTTATGATTGAGGGAAAGATAATTCGTTGACATAAATAGTGAAAGATTTTTTTTAGGATTTTTTTGGTCTTTATTTGATTTTTAGTGTTACATTAAAAAATATGAGTTCCCCATATACCCCCCACCCCTTCACGCCACTCCTCCCCCTATAACAACAACCTCCTCCATCATCATGACACATTTATTGCACTTGGTGAATACATCTCTGAGCACCACTGCACCTCATGGTCAGTGGTCCACACCATAGCCCACAATTTCCCACAGTCCACCCAGTGGGCCGTGGGAGGGCATACAGTGTCCAGTAACTGTCCCTGGAGCACCACCCAGGACAACTCCAAGTCCCAAAAATGCCCCCACATTACAATTCTTCCTCCCACTCCCTACTCCCATCAGCCACCAAGGCCAATTCATCCACACCAATGCCACAATTTTCTTCGATTACTAATCACAATAGTTCATGAATAGAATATCAGTAAGTCCACTCTAATCCATACTCAATTCCTCCATCCTGTAGACCCTGGAATGGTTGTGTTCACTCCACATCTATATCAGGAGGGGGCTTAGATTCCACATGGATGCTGGATGCAATTCTCCTGCTTTCAGGTGTAGGCACTCTTGGCTCCCTGGTGTGGTGGTTGACCTTCTTCACCTCCATGTTAGAAGAGTGTGGTAAGTCCAATAAACCAGAGTGTAGGAGTATAAGTCTCTCCGGGCTCAGGGCCTGGGTATCACATGGTCATTCCAGAGATTCAGGTCCCCTGGGTATACACTAAACCCCAGCGCCAACTACAGATCCGGTAAAAGTAATAGGAGAGGCTTGTGAACAAAGATCACATCTGAATCCAGCTCCATCACACAGAAACACAAACTCCAAATTAGGGCAAACTGACATGGCACTGAACTCCATCTGCCATGACCAAGAGTTATATATAATATTATTATTATTCCATGTTGACATTTAAGTGAGAAAATGTTGGAAGACTGCTAACTCTCAGCTTTTGAAGTAGACTTTCAGGAAAATAATGGGGGTCAGGAATAGTGGAATTCTAGGCCTGTTAACTAAGTATCTAATTTTATCTTATGTTTTGAGTGTATTATCAGCCATATATTTTCAGGTATAAGTGCTCATCTCTTTCTTTTGTACAGAAAGTTTATACTGGTTAATTTGAAAGAACAATTAAACTTGTAAACCAGAGGCCTAAGTGGATAGAAACTTTAACAATTTGAAACCATTAGTTGAAGCCCTTAAAATGATCCTGAAGTATTGCAGTTACTGCAATTGACAGGTATTTAGAAATACTTTTGTATTTTGTATTTTTGTATTTCTTTATTCCAGAAAAAATCAACTCAAAATATCCTAAGCAAGAACATTAATTTTAAGATGCAGTAGTTTCAAGTAACTAGATTTCTACTTAAAGAAAATATATTGTTCACATGGTAGTTGTTTTTAGAGGAATTTTGACTATATATTGAAATCACAATCTGCTATCAAACGTGCTTATTCCAAGAGAGATGTATGGGCTCTCCTTGCAGACATGTTTAAAAACTGATGTTCTGATAATTATTAGACTTGGTCACAAACTCATGTTTAAGAATTAATTTTTGATTACTTTGTTGTAATGGAATTGATCTGGTGGATTCATAGAACAAGCATCCCTGCTGGGCAAGGATCAAATTTCATTGAAATAAGTGTTAATTTCCACTTTCAATGCATTTCAACTAAAAAAAAAAATCTCAGAATAATAATTTTAAAAGCAGAATAAATAAAGAATAAATAAAAGCAGAATAAATAAATGATAAGAGATGATGTGAGATCATTTTTGGGGGATGTGTTCACTTAGTGTCAATTTAGGAATGATGATAAATGCAAGGCTGTTTCTCATAGATAGAGAATAAAGGCAGTGGTAATAATTGAAAAGGAATCTATCATCATAGGAACCCTCCAAGGCAGTCTAACCTTTTAGATCTTGGATCATCTACACATAGTAGTAAGCTTTAAATTATTCTTTAATCTATATATTTGTTTTTCCTGAGTTTTAATTATATATGCAATAAATATCACAATATCACCTCAATATATTTTGGGGAGTTTTAGAATGGATCTAATCAATACCTGTGATTGAACAGTGGGAAGACAAATAATGGAATAAAAATCCCTGGCTATGATCCAAATGGTGTAAAAGGCATGACCAGAGAATGAATCCGATAGTGTGAATGCAATAAAATAACTTCTTAGAGGTCCTTCACAGGGATTCCAAAATAGAAATTCATTTTATAATGAAAGATGAAGGTACTAAAACAATGTGAGCTTTCATTTAGCCATCATATCCTGAGGACTGACCTCTAATTATAGTTAGTGAATGTCAAATTACAGAAGGACTAAACATATATATATATATATATTTAACAAATAATATTTAATATGTATTAGTTTGGACATAGTAAATACAGGCATAGAGCTGACACAGTTTATCTACATTTGTAAAATCCTGCATTGGAAGGCTTATTTATGCTTTCTTAGTAAATATACTGCAATATACGTAAGCAATATCAGCTGAGAATGATGTATTTTTCACTCTAGTTTCTGACCAGGTTATATGGAGTGATATCCAACTTTCTTTTCAGTGTGATTCAATGTTAAAAATGCACTTAACTTATGACCCAATTTCAAACAATTTTTATTACCTCTCAAACATACTTGTTCATCAAATTTAAGATGATGTGTTTCAGCATGGGAAACACAATAGTGTATAATATAGACAATATCATATTGTTGTTCATTGCAGAGCTGGAAGTAGGTCTTACTCATGAAGAAGGTTGTTGCATGATAAATTGACACTCTAGTGAGGTGAGAGTTACACATGGAAAAGATTTTTGCCTCCCTTTAGTAGAATGCATCTTCAGAATTGAAAACTGAATGAAATCATGAGAGATCAGGACTATCAGTACTGTAGTTATATCATTAGTTCTTACAAAGTAGAAGAGTAGATGCTGATTTATGTGTCAGGGCAACAACAAGCTAGATGTGGAGTATTGTCACAGAAGACATGTCTATTTTCCTTGAATGCACAGTAGGATAGGCTAAAATTGGCAATGGTAAGTAAATTAGTAAGCTATATGCCACCAACACTGGGAGCAGTGATGATTGGCACATAGATCTGTGGTGACTTGTTAATGAAATACAGAAGAGCACTGTAGATTGTTATATGGTGAATTTAAATCATTGCAGCTTACAAAAAAATCTGTATTCCCAAAGGTATCGCAGAGAAGCACTGGTGCTCCACAACCAAAAAATGAAATGGCTTTATTCTCTGCCAGGAAATTGACCAAACTCTTGGTCGATGTTGAAGACAACTGATGAATAACAGGTATCCGAGACTGAAAACAGACAGAAAACAATATGTGAGATTGTGTAACTGGGAATCACCAATTAATAATACTACTGGACCTATATTTCCTATCAGAGGAGAGATAGAGTGCTAGAAATAGGAAAAACAGGAATCTTTAAGGGCAATGTTATCTGAGAACCCTCTCAATATAATCATGGTGACTTCAGCCACATTCTTGAACTGAATACGGCAAGGCTCCAAAACTCCTGGCAACCCTGAAAATTCAATTTATATTAATAGATCCTCAAGACAGTATTTCATGGAAAGATAGCCCACCCCATGATATCCTCATGTTTGTTCCTTAGAAGAGAAAATATCCTAGGCAGTGGTTAGGTGAGCAAAGAATTATAAAGAATACAGGTACAAGATCATGAACTTTCTCTTTAAAAATAAAGAAATTGTTTCACATATTTTTAGCTAAGTGTGTCTAGTAAGTAAAAACCTGCTTGTTTTTTGTGCTTTATTTTCCCATCAATTTTGTTAAATGTTCTACCATATCTTTCATATTACTACATATTAAAAGTCACAAATATGAATGAATATTGCAATTTAACATAGAAAAATATTATAGTGGAAAATGCACACCTGAGTACTGTTGTGAAATTTGATTTAATGTGCATAAAATGGCTTTCTGTATTGGTCTTAATTATAAAATGGGAGCAAGCACATTCATTCACAAGAGTTAACTAAACTTTAATGATAATATAAAAGTTATTTAATTTAAAATGTTTGCAAATGACTTAAAATATGAAAAGTTAACATTTTAGCTTATCTCACAGGGCTTTGTTTTCAAATGGAACTATTTTATGTTCTTTCCTGGCAATGATGCCATTCTAATAGACCTTCAAAAGCATTGATGAAAGAGCAGCAGGAGTTCTGGAGGGACATGCACCATGTGAGCAATCAGGAAGAGTACAATATCTCTTTTTTTCTGTTTCAATGTCTGTATTTTTAAAATACATGTCAGTACCTTGCTCATTTTCAGCCTTTCCAGCCTGTTGTACTCATTATTGTTATTCAAATTTTAACTTTACTTCAATATATGGTGTTTCCCTATTCATATGCTCACTATCCCTACAATGACGTTTGGTGGATTTTCAAAACTTATTTTTGTCAAGAAGAAATTATGGCCATTTTGCTCATTGTTTATAAAAGTTATTGTTCAAAGGATAAAATCATAATATTTTATGATTTCTACTATTTTTCCCTCTGCCATCAGATTTTTTCTTATTCAGTGGATTGTGATCCTAGAGTTCTCAAATGATTAAACGAGAAATTTGGGTGGTTAGATTTAACTTTTTTCATTTTTTTAATGTTTTGTGAAATTCTATTATAATGCCAATAAAGCACTCCCTCTACTTTTTTATTTAAATATACATAATTAAGCTAAATTGCCATTTCTAAGTAGATTCAATTTATTCATATCTGTTAAACACACACACAAATTTTATATTAATTTCTAAATTAGTTAGATTGGCCATAAAACTATCTATTAAAACATATGTATTTATTAATATATTTTCATGATAACAACACCATACTTCTGTTACAAAAATTTCTTCATTCTCTTTCTCTCTACCCCACTTGATCTCTTCTATTCTCGCTTTCTGTCTTTCTCTTTCCCCCACTCTTTCTCTGTATTTCTCAATCTCTCTATCTTTCAAACCTCCACCTCAGGCTTTCTTTCCTAGAAGAATGTATGGAATACATACAAAACCATTTGCTGGAGATGTCAAGGACAACACATGAATTAAGGAGATAGTAGGAAGCAACATTATAATTATTATCACTAGCGTGTCTGAGACAAACTACTGTGGACTGTGAAGAATCTAACACCCTGTTTTAAATCTCAGTTTAGCAATGTCAATTGAGTAGGAAAAGTAACTTCATCCTTCTCAACCAAAAAATAATTAAGATTGACCTTATTGGTTTCAATATCATAATGTGGTGTCACTGTAGAATACTTTTATTAGGGGTGCATTAATATTTTATTATAGTTGTTTTGATATATATGAAGACAGAATACAACTGAAATATAATATACATTTTAATTTATCAAAAACAAAATAGAGTTAAGAAATAACTTATTGTTCATCAAAAAATTAAGCAATGAATGCACTATATACCAAAATCTAAATAATCTCTCTTTAGGCTGTGTATATACCTATCATATGCTGATAAAATGTTCTGTGGAGATCAATCCCAAAAAGTCACAATATTCTATGCTATTAGAAACCAAAAATGCATTTCTATCACCACAGTCTATTTTTGGACATCTCAGCAATATAATATTGTATTTTGCTTAAAATGCCCTGATATTGTCAAAAGTTTAATATTCTGGCTTCTCTTGGTGGAGGATATGGTGGCATGATAGAAAAGATGTATGGAGTTTAGACATTTTATCCATCTGGTCTTCAAAAAGGTATTTCTATTAACTAATACTTACTCATTTTTAAAGTTGTTGTGCTTATGTCTATCTGATTTCACTTTAAGGAGAGATAGAGAAAGAAAAATATATATATCCTGAATTTAATAAAAATTTAGATTAATCTGAAAGGCTTAAATAAAATCATTTTCTAAACTTCCTCAGAAAACAAAGTAAACAACTGTGAAAATAGTTACACAAATACTGAGGTTGTGAAAAAGTAAAGCTATTACAGTGGCTAAAACATGTACATAAGTGACTACCAGGAGTTGGGGAGTTTTTGTATATATTTTAAGCAATCTATACAGTACCATGCAATCAAAATTATTTAGAATAATCTTCTATATGAGAAACCTGGTGCTCTTTGAACATTAAACTGACAAAGGCTACATAGTTGATTACTAGCAGAGCCAGGATTCAATCGAAGGTTTCTGACTTTAAGGTTTTATGACAGCAAAATTCTGGAATTTCATACTTTATAGCAATGCAAAATAATGTCCTCAAATATTTGAATTCCTTTTTAAATAGACCATAAAATTTAACTAACAAATAAAAAAACTAAACGACTCTAGATAAATTAGCTAAAGAGTAAAATAATTTTAAAATGCATTTATATTTCTCAATCTGAAAATAATTACATATGATCTTAAATAGGCATATATCAATGGACAGTGGAAAGGTAATTACCCAATTTTTAAGAGTCCTTTATTTTCACAATTCCTATACAGACTATTATCTACAACTAAGAAAACTATAGCAAATTTCTAATGCTACAGCTCTATTGATATAAATATTTAGAAAGATTTCTTATATACGCTGCTATGTTCTTTGGAATGTATGGCTTCAAATTTTAATACAACTTTAAGAATACCCATTTTCTACTTAAACGTTAAATATATACTCCAGGTTGAAATAAAGGCTTATAGTTTCGAAAATAGTGTGTGATGAAAAATTTTTCCTTTTAACTGTGGAACCAAGCTGCTCTCTCAAGTTATGCTATGATTATTATTTATTTGAATAGTTCTACCCATTTATTAAGCTCTTCTTGAAATTTACATGGCATGTCCAAGTAGAAAACAAAATCTCTTCTGGGATAGATGAGCAACAAAATTATTTTTTTTCCCGTAGTACTCAAGTTAAGCTTCTGAAACATCAAAATACATGATAATAATGACTACAAAAATGCAGTTTGACCTCTGATAAATAAAAAATTCTCAGTGGAAAATCAGATGCCATAGGTTTGGACAAGTAGTCTAATCATAAAGAACATAGTCTTAGACTGAAAATTATGAGCTATTTGCCATTAAGTTAATAACTTAAAACCCTGAAATACAGTTTCCTCTTTCAGGTAATATAACCTGTTTAATTGCCTCAATATTTCCTTAAACTCGTATATAACAAAATAATTAATATTTCTTTGATACAGATTAATAAACACTTACTTAAATTTTCCAGTGAAACACTTCTAATTACTATGAAAGATAATTTAAGTTCATTTACAAATTCAAGTAGGAGATAAAAATAATAAATATTCCAAACTTGTGAATAATAAGAATCAATGTGAGAGGTGGAGCGGTAGATAGATATCTGTACTATTCTATGTGATAGAACATTAATACATTTTATATATGGTAGAGTTGAAGGTTAAATGTTTTGTATTTGGAATGGTCTTTTCTTGTCCTGGGATCCTATATACTAATCTATTGTAGATTAGTACTTGTCTAAGTTAATATAAAACTCTTTAAAATTTGCAAAGTTCATGGATGCTATACCCCAACATAGTACATAAGCAATATTGCCCATGGATCTGAATTTAAATAAAGAAATAAAGAAATAATTATGATATTGATAGCCTAATGCAAGCTCTATCTATAATTAAATTAAACCACATATTAATGTATAGGCCTAATGTAACTCCAATTAAAAATAAGCAAGTTGTTTTTGCAGAAATTGAGAAGTTGATTTTACAATTTATATGAAAAAAATAATGAACTAATCTCCTCAAAACAAATGAGAAAGGAGAATAATGTTAGAGGCTTCACATTTTCCTATTTAAGAACTTATAAAATTAAACAATTAGCAAAATACGATAATGATAAAAAGATAAATATCTGCATAAATGGAAACAAATTCAGAGTTAGGAAATATATTCATAATACATACATGGGCACTTGATTTTGGCCAAATATGTTAGAGAACATCAATGTGGAAAGCAAAGACTTTTTTCAGTTATATTTTAAGAAGAGGAAACTGGGCTTCAGAAAACATAAATGTTAACCCATATTGCTATACAAATTTAAGTCTCATATCTTAAGATATCTTATATAGCAATAAAGTATATATATTTATATTTTGTAAGCTTCATTCTACATGAGAGGCCAAAGAACTTGATTCATTCAAAAAACAAATGTTAACAAATCATGGATTATTCCAGAATCATTTACTTTTTATTGTTAAGGAAATCATCATACTGATGTTTCGAACCAGAATATAATTGCATCATATTTCCCTTGGGGCCTTTCCTGTGAGTTAAAACAGTTGAATTGTGTCTACCTTTTAATTTATTGCAATACAATTTTCTATATAGCTGATCTTTTGTGGTGTACCTGATTGATCCCTTTCTCATTTCAGTTTCTGGATATTTTCTACAACCTACATCTATAAAATACTTCTTTGAAAAGATGCCAACTTGCTTCAATAGCATGCATGTTCTTCCTTCTGTTTCCCTTCCTTATGTTGTTTTTGTGCCAGTTTACCACTTTATATTTTGCATGTCCATTGTCAGAAATATGACTTTTTCTTCTTCAATTGTATTCTATCATAGGAATCAAATGTTATTAATTGAAGATACATAACTATTGGGTTTTGCGTCTGCCCTTTTAGTTACCCTTTACTGATAAACATTTTTTCACACAACCCAAGCTACTCTCTTGAGTTTTCCTCTCAAACTGCAGAACTCCTTTTAAGAATTCTTGTAGGGCAGGTCCCTTCCAGATAAACTATGTCAATTAGTGTATTCAGTTGAATACTTTAAACGTCCCTCATTTTTGTCAGATAAAGAATTTTAGGCAGACCATTTTTCTCTTTCATGCCTTTCATACATCATCCAACTGCCTTCTCATCTCCAAGGTTTCTGATGAGAGATCAGCACTTAGTCTTTTGGGGGATACCTTTTGTGTGACAAATCAGAATTCTCTCTTTATTTTTGGCATTTGACATTCTGATTATTATGTGTGTAAGAGTAGTCAAATTGGATTTATTCTGAAAGAAATATGCTGTACTTCTTGGACATGTGTATTTATGTTTTTCATAAGAATTTCAGTCACAATTTCCTCAAATATTCTTTCTGCCCCTTCCCATCTATTTTCCCTCTTGGAGATTCCTGACAAATATATATCTTCATGTGGTCACTAAAATCTCCATTTTTTTCTATTCTTTACTCTACCACCTCTTATCTTACTTTTCACTGATACTTTTTTTTTAATCTGCTGTTGTATGCCTCTTGTGTATTTTTAACCTCTACTATTGTGTCTTTTATCTCGATAACTTCTGTTATGTTTTCTTTAATACTTAAAAATTATCTTTTATGCTCACACATTGCCTTCTTTTTATCCTTTATCATATTGGCCATATTTTCCTGCATCACCTTGAGTTGATTTAGATTTCTTTGGACTTCTTTGAAAAGTTGTTCCAAATTCTATGTCTACTCTGAAGTTTTAATTTATTCCCTTGATTAATCCTTATCTTCCTGTTTCTTAGTATGGCTTTAATTTTTTACATATATCTAGGCATCTGTTTATCTTGATGAGATTACTTGGAAAAGACATATCTTGAAAGAGAATATACAAAGGCTAAAATGCATGTGTAAACATTCTCAACATCACTAGCTATCAAGGCAATGCATATTAAAACCACAATGCAATATCATTTCACACCCACTAGAATGGCTACTATTAGAAAAAATGGAAAACAGTATGTGTTGAAGAAGATGTGGCAAAATAGATAAACTGAATCCTTATTGGTTACAGTCACTGTGGAAGACAGTTTGTCAGTTCCTTAGGAGGCTAGTTATAGAATTACCATATGAATAAGCAATCTTGCTAATAGTTATACACCCAGAACCATTGAAATTAAGGACTTAAACAGATATTAGCACACCAAAACTCATAGTGGCATTATTTGCAATTGCTGAAAATTTGAAGGAAACAAAATATCCATCAATCATTGAATGGATAAACAAAACTTGGTATGTACATTCAATGGAATACTTATATAGCTATCTCAGGGAATGAGGTCCTGATATATGCAACAAACGCATGAAACTTGAGGACAATATGTTTAGTGATATAAGACACAGAAGGACAAATATTTTATGATCTCAGAGAAATGAACTAAATACAATAAGCAAGCACATAGAGTTAGACTCTAGAAGATAGAGTACAAACAGATAGATTGGGTCTAGAAAATGGAAACCTCATAAAAATTCCTACTTACAATGGGTCTATATCCACAGGAATGGATTAAATTTAATATGCTTTTCTGGGCATAAATGCAGTTCTAAACTATAAGAGAAAACACAATTCTATTCCTGCAGTGAGTGCTCATCAAAAAATAACTTAGAGTTTTCTCCTTCTTTGTAAACTTTGTTGAATTTTCATGTTTATTCCAAGCTTTCTGGAGTTTTCTGCTTTCTATTAAAATGTTATTTATAGAAATAGTATTGAATTAATTTCTAAAGAGTGATCCATTGTTATTAAAATCTTTAAGAAACAGTCACTTTCTCTTTATAACGTGAGTCCTTTCAAAATGTGTTTAAATGATTTGATCAAACCTAGTATAACATTTTTTTAACATCATCCCCCAAAATATGTGACACTTAGATAACATTTCTAATAAAAATTATATGAATTTAAAATATGAAAATGTAGAACATGGTCACTAAATCCATCTTTACACCTTTTTCAATCATAATATGAATCATTGGATTCAAACCAGATATTATATCTGTGTGCATATTAAGAATCAAAAACAAATACATTACATATAGCTAAAGGATGTAGAACCTGGCTCAAGGCTATGGTCTCATGCATTTTTAATAATTTGGTTAAGATGTTAATTTTGAGAAGCAATTATTTGTTAATTAAAATAAGTAAATACAATTGATGATAAAAGTTCAATTCTTTAAATGTTATTCATTTATATACAAAAATTGAAATATTTAAAGGATATTTTTTTGTGTGCCTGACCTCCATCCTTGTACCTGCTTGAACATTGAAATGCACTGCTGTTTTAAAGAGGAGTAATAAATTACCTTTACCAGAATTCTTCATTCCTTTATGCTGCTTTGATCTAGTCTCTGGTGTCCTTTGCTTTCCATTTGAAAAACTCCCTGCAGCATGGCTTATAGGACAGGTCTACCAGGGTTAAACAGCTCAACTTTTTAAAAATTCTGGTAATGTCTTAATCTTTCCTTTGTTTTTAAGACTTATACTAGATATAAAATTCTCTGCAATTAACCTTCGTATTCATACCACTTATGGATTTCATGATAAATCAGCCCTTGGTCTTATAACATTGCCTTCTATGTAACATGTTGCTTTTCTATTCCAACTTTCAGAAGACTCTACTTGCCATTTCATTCTACAATTTTATTGTCCAGGTTTGAGTCTTCTCAATTTTATCCCATTTGTTGTCACCGGCCTTCTTGAATGTATAGTTATGTCTCATGAACTTAAGGAAGGTTTCAGCCATTTGTTCTTAGAATATTCTTACTAATTTTTTCTCTCTTCTTTGGTGATTTCTTTTGTTATATCTTTTTCTTTTAGATGAGCCATGATTCTTGTCTTTGTCTTGTAAACTTTTGTTTCACAACACAAATTTTAATATTTTATATTTTAACTATAGGGTTTAGACTCTGAGATTTCTCTTTTTTAATATGGTACTCAGCTGCTTATAAGCCAAATGTGTCACTGAATGTCAGGAACTAAAAAGAACAACAAAAATCAATGCAAAAAACACCTTAACTGTCTTTTGAAATTCGCTATGTGTTGGTTGATATTCTCCTTGAGAGTTTAGTTCTCCCATAAAGAAGCCCACCTAAGCCAAAAGTTTGATGTCTAACAGTTTTAGGTTAGATTTCTTAATCCAGGTCTCACCTTGTAACTACAATTAACTAATTGTTTGCTGGAGTTTTGTGAAAGATAATAAGGCCCTTGATTGTAGTGTTCAAAGATTCTGTGGGTGAAGAGACCCTTGAGTGTCTTATGCTGTCTTCTTCATTGTCTGGAAACAATCATAATAATATTAAGAGCAACAAAATAATTTATGGATGTAAATTGTATCCTCACAGCTGACATTAACAATATAATGCAAAGAAATAGGTTTAAAAAATCCATCAGAGAAGTATAATTATGAACTTCCTTGCTCTTATCTTTACTCATTTCAGTTCTTATCTGTATCTTCACATCTGTGCTTATCTTCACATTGATGTCCTTACAGCCTCTCATCCATAGCACCCACCTCAAGATTGCCCCACCAAGGGTACCAACTATATTTTAAGATTAACTGATGAAGCAGAAAACTAATTTTCCAATCCCTTCTTAGAAATGTGATCCTGATTATTAACTTTCTTTGTTTCACCCAGTATAAAAGCTGTGAGAAAAAGCCTTACTGGGGAGTCTGATTTGAGACTGTATATGTCTCTCACCTGAAAATAGAAACATTTTACTTTCCTTGCCTAATTCAGTGTCTGTCAATTCAGTCATGCCAAGAGAATGAACCTAGTCAAGCACGATCCCTGCCTCTCTTCAATGTGATATGAAAGGAATATAGCACATAACACATCATTTTAATTTTAAGTTGTATTAACACTACCATATAAGGTCCTGTAATTATTTCTATTATAAAAAAGACACAACTATATGATGTCTTTAAGAAATAGATGAATAGGAAAAGGACATAAAAATGTACTCCTATAAGTATAAGCATATATATGCAAGTGTGCAAAGTAGTACTATTAAAAAATTAGAACTTTGTGTTCTAGAAATATGAATGACATTATCAAGTTACAATACAGCCAAAATTCCTTCACTTATTGTGAAAAAAAATTGAAGCTAACTTTTAATCTGCAAAGAAACTCTTTTCATTATCAGTGGATTTTTCTTGAATTGAACAATTATACACTCAAAAATTCATCAAATATGTTATATATCATTTTGAGGTTGCTTTGATCAATACTATTATCTTGTTTTCTAAAAATCTGCCATGTAAACAATTTCCTTGGAATAAATGCTTCTTATTCTACATGCAAATTGATTTTATTATCATTAATAAATGAAGGATTTACAAGGTTATATTTCATCTAGCTCTATATAGAGGATGGAAGCCTTGGGCCATTAATAAAATACAGAAACTGTATCTCAGCAAAAATTTATACTTTATTCTGACATATTTATTTTAATATGATAAAGCCAATACATTAAAATAAAAATATAATTTGTGCAAACATTGCTGTGGCTGAATAAAGCAATACAGCTGCTATGTTGATGAGTTAGTTGATACTTCCTAGCCTGACTGGACAAACAGGTTTTCCTTCTGATGCCTCAACAATAACCATTCTTCAATTAGTTCACACTCCTATAAAAAAGTTAGCTATGATACAAAATTCTTGAAATTTTTTAAGTGTGTTTTTTAACAATTGGTCAAGGTGCATAACAGTTAATAAATAATGTTAAATAAAAATGACTGATAATTCAGCAGTTGTAAAAATTACATAAATATATAAGCATGAATATAAAGCAGCTTTATATGCACAAAAGAAAATACATCTAGAGAATAATACATGAATTGTTTCCATTTAAAAAAAATTGTTTAGTAAATTTTGTATAGTGAATGGTGTTCAATCTATGATAGTGTCACACTTTTGAATATTAAATTATTCCACTGAAAAAAATATGCTATTATATCCCTGATTGTTAATGATCTCGAGTTTCATTATTTCTCCAGAAATACCTATTATTGTTCCCAGTCATAAATCAGAACATCACAAAGGAATACCAAAAATGCTGCTCAACATTATGTGGCTTCTAAGGGGAAGGTAAATTTCCATTACAAACCTGATACAGGTGTATTAACCCTTGAAATTTATCTTTGGAATCTTGTCAAGCAATCACTCTTGAAAATTAGTCCCACTGATGGCCAAGCATTGCATTATACACAATCCTCAATATAAGAGATGCCTTGAAATTTTTAGGGTGAAAAATAAGGAATACTCTGCTCCGCTCGTGTTCATAGTAACTCCCCGGTATGCATGTGAGACAAAATTTCCTCATGAAATTTCTATTTGATCAGAATCCAAACAAAATTTTTCTTTGATTTATTTGACCTAAAAAAAAATTCCTGCACTAAAAATTAAACTTAAGTTAATTCAAAGGAAACAAATACTATATCACAGAAATATCAGGCTTCATAAATGGTTTTCATATTTTTGTTGTGAGATAAACTAAAGGTTGACAAATTTCTAGACAGATAGTCCTGAAAGAAGTTTTTTAACAACTTTGACTCATGGTAAGTATTAACTTCAAAGTTAGAACATTTTATAGTTTATATAAAAATGGTAGGGATATATATAACATGTAAACCTTCCTAGGTAATGATAGGATTTTTAGAAACAGAAAAATGAAATAATGTAATCAGAGTCATCAAGCAATGTACATATTTTGAAAATATAATTTTCAGATTTGGAAGAAATTTGAATAAATTATCTGTTAAAATAATTGAAAATTAATAGTAATATGTGCTCTCTAATATTAATACACATAAAGATATAGTGTCTAATCTGTCACTTTTACTAAATCATATTGGAAAGAAAAGAATAGTAAATGATTTTTTGAAACCCTCCATCATTGTATATTTGGTACCTAGCGTTGTTTTCTTGATTTGCTGAAATTAAATATAAGTTATGAACTTGATCTCTGTACACAATCAGTTTTGGATAAATTATTGGGCCTACAATATTTAACAGCTGTTACTCTAGGTAAATAACATTTTGTGCTTTTTTTCTCATGTGAAAGTATGCTAAGACTAATACTTATGGTATACTATTCTGGAAAAATGTGCTAATTAGGCAAAATATATATGTTATGTTCATCCTAATTATACAATGTATATGTGTATATATACATAAAATTTGCTAGTATATTATTTTGCTTTTTATATTATTTTATATATTATACTATATGTATTATATATTGTATGTTATATTATTTAAATTTGCCTAATTTAAAATTGGCAGAACTAATATGATTATTTCAGATGTATTATGAAAACAACTGTTTATGATTTACAGAATCATAAGGCTGAATATTTTTTTGAAAAAATACACCTTTCCTATTTAAAAGAAATGGTTTAGAAGTAGTTCATCCTAGATATAACTTTTGATTTCTCATCAGTTCACAATTCTTAATTACTACTGTGGAAGGAAGAATACGAATGTGCCTTACTTCATCCTTTTAGCTTCACAGACTCTGAAGTGATCCAGCAGTGTTTTGTTTTTTTATTTTGTTTTTATTTTTTGTTTTCTCTTTTTCTTCTGTTATACCTTATTACTCTTCTGGGAAATGCAGGAATGATACTGATAATTCACCTGATATCCAGATTCACACTCCCATGTACTTTTTCCTCAGTCATCTGTCTTTCCTTGACCACAGTTATTCAATGGCTATCTCAGCTAAAACCTTAGAGAACTTACTGACTTCCAAGAAGAATATTTCATTCATAGGCTGTGTATTAGTCAGCCAAAGGGTGTTGATGCAGAATACCAGAAACTGGTTGTTTTTTATAAATGGTATTTATTTGGAGGTAGGAGCTTACAGATACCAGGCAATAAAGCATAAGTTACTTCCCTCACCAAAGTCTATTTGGAGCAAGATGGCTGCTGATATCTGTGAGGGTTCAGTCTTCCTGGGGTCCAACGTTCCTGGGGCTTGCTTTTCTCTGGGTTCAAGGTGACTTTTTTCCTGGGTTGGTTTGTCTTTTGTATGCACGCTGACTTCCTGGGGCTCCAGCTTAAGTCTTCAGCATCAAACGCCAACATCTAAACTTCAGCATCAGAAACCCTCAACTCTGTTCTTCACCATGCCTTTTATCAACCTAATGGTAACTCAATTGTGCCCAGACACAGATCAGATTATAAGCATAATCCAATATTTCTTTTTGGAATTCATCAATAATATTATATTGTTACAGGCTGCTTCACACAAGATGTGTTTTCTTTTCTTCTTCTTGTCTGTTACTGAATTTTTCTTCTATGTTCAATGGCTATGACCACTATGATAGACATATTTGCAACCCTCTTCATTACCCAGTTGTTATGCTTGGGAGACTATATTGTACTCTCACCACTGGGACCTACATGGTGAAGTTCGTTGAATCACTTGTCCACCTTGTTTTCATGAACAGTTTGCATTTCTGTGACTCCAATATAATCTACCACTTTTACGGTCACTTAACACCAATTTTTACCCTGTCCTGCACTGACATTCAGTGATGCTGAAATCCTGAATGTGATTTGTGGTGGATTATAGGTATTGCTGACTCTTAGCACAATCTTTGTTTCCTATATATCTCTTTTGTCTACTATCTTGAAAATTAATTCTTCAGGAAAGCATAAAGCCTTCCTTAATTGTGTGTCCCACCTTATGTGAGCCAAAATCTATTATGGCAAATGAGTTTTACTTATTTAAAACCAAAGAAGTCCTTCTCCTTGGGAAAGGATCTAGTGACCTGTATCTTTTATACTATGGTAATCCCCATTTATATCCACTCATTTGTAGTCTTAGGAACAAAGAGGTGAAAAATGCTCTCATTAGAGTCATGCAGAAGAGAGAAGTTTGCAAGAAATGGAAGTGACTGCAGTCACCCCTCGGGCTGAAATGTGGTTTGCTGGCCTGGCGGGGGAGCAGCCGCGGCAGGCCAAGCCGCTGCCCCCATAATAGGGTGGCTGGTCGGACTCACCGCCACCCCTGAAGGGAGCTCGGCATAGGTGCAGAGTGCCCTCGGGTCTCCCCTTCTGGGCAGCCATGCTTCCGCGGCCGCCCCTCCTCCCGGATGGCGCCACACGATGCCTGTGGGGCGGCACCCTTCTTCTTCTTTCTCCCTGCGCAGGCGCAGGGCAGAAAATTCCAGTCTGCCCTTTTCCCCTCCCCCGACAGCAGCAACAGCCAGGCGTGGGCGGAAAAATCCAGTCTGCCCTTTTCCCTTCCCCCGACAGCAGCAACAGACAGGCGTGGGCGGAAAACTCAAGTCTGCCCTCCACCCCAGCAACAGCAGCCACCAATCCCTAAACCCTGCCCCTTCCCCCAGCAACAGCGACAGCCAATCCCTAACCACCACCCCTCCCCCATCCAGTATCGCCCACTGACCTTTCGCCGGCAACCAATCAGAACAGGGTGTGGCTTCGACCAATCAGCCTTCCCCAGCCCCTATAAAACTGTTGCCTCTCCCTCAATAAAGTTTGACTTCCGTGTTTACCTTGTCTCCGCAGTAGTTCTTCTGCCGTGCGCCCTCCAGTCCTGAGAGCCCCCGACAAGGGCCTGGCTTCCCTTGTCCCCAGTTCGTCACCTGCTTCTCCGGATGACCCCCTCGTCGCCGGCTCCGCCGGGCAACCCCATCAGCTGAACCACGAAACCCCTGTGAGACCGACCCCTCATCTGCTGCCGGACAGACCCCTCGTCCTAAACGGGACCGATCCCTCGTCCCAAGTGGGACCGACCCCTCGTCCAAAGCTGGACTGACCCCTCATCCGCAGCCAGACCCCACCTCTACCCACCAAGCAAACCGTCGCAGCTGGCGCCCAACGTGTGGCAAGGCAACTCCACCACATCCTCACTCCATAACCTGGCGACCCCCCCCCCCTCTTCTCACCTTGGGACTTCTCTCGTGCAACATTGCTGCTACCTGAGCCACGGCTACCTCATACGATCCACGGCGGTCTGGGAGAATCGCTGGATGGCTTTCTCCTTCCATGTCGGGGGCTTATACCGACCCGCTATGATTAAGAGGAGCCTTGGATTTCTCGGGAGCGCACCCTTGCACGTCTGAAGTAACCCTACCACAGCCCTATGCCCTCCTCTCTTCTCACCCCTATCTTTTCGCTCTGCATTGCTGCTCCTGAAACTTGGTGACCTCATATGATCCACGGCGGTCTGGGAGAATTGCTGGATGGCTTTCTCCTTCCATGTCGGGGGCTTATACTGACCCGCTATGATTAAGAGGCACCAATAAAACTCTCAGGAGCGCTTGCCTGAGCACCTCCACCCCTGCCTTCACCTCTGCCTCCTCCCCTCTGCTCTTGCTCCCCTTTGCCTTGCTCTACTGCTCATCATTCCGCCCTCCCCTCGTCGGGGCCTTCCTTTGGCCCGCGACCACCGTCAGAGTCCCATCGGCTCCGACCCCTCGTCTCACCGCGCACCTCGGCTCCCATCGCCACGCTCTCAAGGTAAGGGCCCCTTTTCTTATCGGCTCCAAAAGGCCATTAGCAATGGGTAACATCCTATCCGCTAAGCAAGCCCCGCAAGTTCGGGCCCTTGCCGGTCTCCTAGACACTCACCGGTGTAAGATCTCTTTGAAACAGCCCCAAGTCTTCTGTAAACGTGGCCCCCCATGCCGCCATCACTCTCAAGCAGCTCCAGCCCTGCTAAACGGCCCGCAACCCGTTTTCCCCAGCCCGCGGCCTGCTTTCTAGCATCTAATAATGTTTCTGCTTTTGCCTCCCCATACTTCTGCAGAGCTTCCTCCTGTCTCAACCTCACTCCTCTTCTCAGCCATGCAAAGTGTCCCTTCTCGTCCCCCGCCCCCCTCCTTTTTTTTGCCTGAACCCCCACTGCGTTGCAGATTGGACCGCCCCATGTCAGCCCGCCCCATTAACATCGGCCTCTCTTGCGCCCGTGAAGACTTTGGCCTTCTTGCTGTCCTCACCTACGTCTCCACCACTCCTGACGCTGCTGCCACCACCGTCGCTGGTGCCCTGACGCGACTTGTCCTCACCGCTGCGATCCTCCAGACCATCACACAGTCTGCCTCTACCACTCTTCGCCGCCAAGAAGAGATCAACTACCTGTAACGCGCTGTCATTCGGGACTTTTAACAACAGATGGATCTTATAGCCGCCGAGATCAACAAGAATTGGACACTGGCCACCCTTGCTTGCAACGGCAAGATACCGCCCCCTAAATTGTACATTTATATCCCCGTCATACTCACCTCCCTCTTCAGCCCCGCTTCCCTCATTGCTTACTGCCTCTTGGGCCTTGGCTACTTATTGCTGCTGCCATCCTGGCCCTTATTTGAAAAGAAGGGGGAAATGCGGTCACCCCTCGGGCTGAAGTGTGGTTTGCCGGCCTGGCAGGGGAGCAGCCCGGCAGGCCAAGCCGCTGCCCCCATAATAGGGTGGCTGGTCGGACTCACCGCCACCCCTGAAGGGAGCTCGGCATGGGCGCAGAGTGCCCTCGGGTCTCCCCTTCTGGGCAGCCATGCTTCCGCGGCCGCCCCTCCTCCCGGATGGCGCCACATGATGCCTGTGAGGCGGCACCCTTCTTCTTCTTTCTCCCTGTGTAGGCACACGGCAGAAAATTCCAGTCTGCCCTTTTCCCCTCCCCCGACAGCAGCAACAGCCAGGCGTGGGTGGAAAAATCCAGTCTGCCCTTTTCCCTTCCCCCGACAGCAGCAACAGGCAGGCGTGAGCGGGAAACTCAAGTCTGCCCTCCACCCCAGCAACAGCAGCCACCAATCCCTAAACCCTGCCCCTTCCCCCAGCAACAGCAACAGCCAATCCCTAACCACCACCCCTCCCCCATCCAGTACCATCCACTGACCTTTCTCCAGCAACCAATCAGAACAGGGCGTGGCTTCGACCAATCAGCCTTCCCCAGCCCCTATAAAACTGTTGCCTCTCCCTCAATAAAGTTGGACTTGTGTGTTTACCTTGTCTCCGCGGTAGTTCTTCTGCCGTGTGCCCTCCAGTCCTGAGAGCCCCCGACAAGGGCCTGGCCTCCCTTGTCCCCAGTTCGTCGCCTGCTTCTCCGGGTGACCCCTTCGTCACTGGCTTCACCGGGCGACCCCGTCAGCCGAACCGCGCAACCCCTGTGAGACCGACCCCTCGTCTGCTGCCGGACCGACCACTCGTCCCAAGTGGGACCGACCCCTCGTCCTAAGCTGGACCGACCCCTCGTCCTCAGCCAGACCCCACCTCTACTGACCGAGCAAGCTGCCGCAAGTGACAGTAATTCTGAATATTTAAATGCATCTTTTCTTTCTTTTCTATTTGGGACAGCCAAATGGATGCTGATGCAAAATACCAGAAATCTGCTGGATTTATAAAGGGTATTTATTTTGGGTAGAAGCTTACAATTAACAAGCCATAAAGCATAAGTTCCTTCCCTCAACAAAAGTATTGCCACGTGCTGGGGCAAGATGGCTGCCAACATCTGCAAGAGTTCAGCTTCCTGGGTTCCTCTCTTGCCAAGGTTCTCTTTCTCTCCCGGCTCAGCTACTGTGCTCTCAGTTTAAACAATTGCTGTTAGGCATGTTTTTGCCGTCAAATGATTTGTATTCTTTTAATTTATATTTATGTTTTAATTGTAGAATTACATTTGCACATATTCTTAAATGATTTTTGAAATATTGAACTTCAAACTTTTTCATACGATTAAATTTTTAATTCTCACAAATTCACCAGTTGATTAATTTATTCAAATAGTTAAATTCTGTTTTATTACTCCCTACATTTGGAATTGCTGTAAAATTTTTAACTTATAAATTATTTCAGTATGACTTACTGTATTAATATTTATTTTGCTCTGTACACTATGTTGTCTAGAATATATTTGTTACAATTTCTCTTTGCTTTGTTTGCATTGTTGCCTTTGATAAATATATATGTATATATTATTAATAATAAACCTTTCAATTTATTCCCTCTCCTTATATATGCTCAAATTTGAATTCATTCAGACTGAAATATTTCTTCTGCTCCATTCTTTCTCTACTCTTGTTGTAGAACTCCAGCTAAATGTATATTAAATTATTTAATATTATACCACAGGTCTTGAATAATTGTTTCTCTATTTTAATTAATTTCTTTTTTAAACATTCTTTCATTTTGATTATTGCCTATGAGCTTATCTTCAAGTTTACTCATTCTTTTGTCAGATGTACTGACTGTATAGAAGAACCTCTTGAAGGCATACTTTGTTTCTGATATTGTGTTGTAGTCTTTCAAAATGTTTATTTCTAGCATTTCAATGAACCCTATCTTATAGTGTCCTCCCTCTGATGGAATTTCTCAAGTATCTATGCTTGCTTTTTATAACCTCCACTAGATATTTTAAGCAAATAATTGTCAATGATCTTTGGCCAACACAACTAGGAACATCTGAGGTTCAAAATTTAGCTTTAACTTTCAATGAAGTGATGATGAACATACATTATGTGGAAGTTATTTCAATAAATCTAAAATCAACAATACTTTTTTCTTTAGAATTCACCCTACCATTACCATCAGAGATTTTGAAGGAATAATAAGATATATGGTTTGCCAACAGTTTAAATTTCAAAAAGCAATGAAATTAGCAAATTTTTAGCTATTAAAGGACAATATATTGCTAAGTATTTAGGAAAGAAATTTTCAAGAAATATAAAGTGCCATACACATTTTCAATTCAAACACCATGTATTCTTCCATTAAGGATCTTAGAGAGTTTTGTTCAGCAAAACCCAAGAAAGCCCAATGGAAGTGAAAAATTTTAGAGTTAGTTCATAACTGCTAAATATTGTGGGAAACATACTTAACTCTATAGTAGAATAACATTTTCACATGATAGACAATTGAAAAAGGAAAAACATTTTATAAAGCTCAGGAAAAAAAACACCAGCATTTTTCAGAACCCAATATATTTGTAAAATATCCCATGTCTATAGAGAAATAAAAGTGATTATTCAAAATATAGTGCTAGATGAAGTATATATACTAGATAGTTAATAATAACTGAACAAAATAAAATGTACAAAAGATGTTAACTACATTGTTATTTGCATTAAGAGCATAATAAAAACTAACAGTGCATTTACCTTAACTATATGAACTCAATCTCTAGCAATCAAGAGAATTACATCTCATCCACCTTTTGTCACTGGGCAGGCTCTGGATGGGAGATATGGTGGTCTGGTGCTGCAAGATGGCTCTGGGAGGGACAGAAGAGCGACCTCTCACCTTGTAAAGTACCACCTTCTCCTGCCCTTCTCTGCCCAGATACAAACTGGTGCTTCATCAGTTTAGCCTAACTCAAGAGCTATACTCTTAGGATGCAGCTGAATCTCAGTGGTTGAGCTCCTGCTTTCCACATCTGTGGTGTCTCCTTAAAAAAAGAAAGAAAAAAAGCAACATGCTTTATAGAACAATGAACCTCACATCCAAATCAGCAGCGGATTGAAAGAAGCAATGATTACAAGTAAAGAAGAGCAGGGAAGTACTAGACCAGCCACCAAAACTCAGGAAACTGAGTAGCTCAGACTCCATCACTGAAGGGCCAGTTGTGCCATGAGTGCTAAGGCTTAACAAAATATTCACACTGCCAAGCTTGAGGCCAGCAGATCCACAGCAATCTAGATGAACTGTTTATGAGTGAGTGTCACCTGAAGGACAACACCTTCGGAATGCAGAAGGAAGTTGAGGGCAAAAAGACATTCTTAACCTGTTCAGAAAAAGTGGAGAAGTTAGATGTTCATATATAAAGCACAGAAAGAAAAGATCTATAATTTTATAGACACCTTTAAAAAGAAGGTTGTCTATTACTTTATGATGAAAAGATTAGAAAGAACTTTTTTTAACTCCAAAACGTTTCACTCATTATATTAATATGCAATTTAATATACTAACTAAATATAATTTAATTCAGAGTTTTTTTTTTTTATTATGAGTAAGCATGTGTCCCATTCTTTTTTAGGTTCAACACCACCCTGAGATCTTTCAAATGAAGACTTTAGTGTTCAGGATTATCATAGTAACATGGGAGCTTGCTCTGCAGTATATTGGGTTCTTAATTACTACCCTGAAATGAGATGAAGGATTTGCATTTCTCACTTTGATGTGTATTTTGAAAGAGACAAGCAGAATCCCAGTCATTGAACCACTCACTTGGTTTCCCTGTGTATTTCTCTCATTAATAGCTCTTACAGTGAGTCAGAACACTAGAGAATATGTTAGGCAGTAGCATGGGGTGAGAAGAGGTCTTCCCACACTATTTTTTAGCAGTAGATATTCTACCCCCACCCCCAGTCAACTGACACAATATTTTTGATTTTCTTAGCCTGTGGGAAAAGGATCATTAGATTTGGTAATAGATCAAGTAGGCATCCTTTCTGGTTTAATGGGCAGCTATCATCTCCTCCCCTCTCACCCCTTTATCCCTGGCACATATTTTACAGGAGTTCAGACCTGACCTTCACACAGGAGGAGGAGAAATGTATAGAGAATAGTGCGGGCCAATCTTTCTATGTGTTTAATCACTAACTACCTGTCTCTGGGCAGAAATTGATCCCACAAGTGGGGGACTCTTTATAACAGCAGAATGGAGTATGATATAGATATGGCCATGCAATGGGCTTCCTCCACCTAGTGCTCCACCATCCTGGGCTTCACCCTGCTGAAAAGACCTTGGGTAGGGCAGTGGGAGTTCAGTATCTGAGGTCTCCTGACAAATCCCATACCTCACCCACTTCTCCAAGGGAGTGATGCAAATCACCTTTTGTTCTCTGCACCAGTTTGAGTATAAGATCTACACAAATGTTGCTGACATTGAGTAGAGGGATATGGTAAAAGAAAGAAAGAGAAAGGGAGAAAGAAAGGAAGGAAGAAGGGAAGAGGGAGGATGGAAGGAGGAAAGGAAAGTAGGGAGGAAGGGAGAAATAGAAAAAGGGAGGAAGGAATAAAGGAAGGAAAGGAAGGAGGGAAAGAGATGGGGAGAGATGTAGGAAGGAAGGGAGGAGGAAGAAGCCCAGGCATGATCATTTTAACCGGCCCATGCTATGCTAAGCTCAGCAGTAGGTTGTCTAGAGGGGAAGGCAATGCAGAACTTAAAGAAATAAAGGACAGAGAGAAAGACATAAGAAATGAAATAAAGATGGGACCTGCGGACTCACAGCTTCTGGATCTGAGAGCTTTGACCCCAGTTTCCACATTGTATTTATTTACTTAGAAACTAAGAAGAAGTTGTTTGTTATTTACAATAATAAGGAATGGGTGCAACATTTACAATGATATGGAACAGGTCATACAAAGTTAAAATGTTTCCTCATGCAAACATTTTTTTTGTGCTGACCAGACTGTGTTCTGTTTAGTCAGGGCCCAGTGTTCCTAAGCCCACACTTATTGTCTGTGTTATGGAAACATTTCAACTTCAAATCATGTTCCTACTATTTTCCTATAACAGGCCCAGCTTGAGCTCTCATTTTATTTTACAAAAAGAACATTTGAAAGCATTCATTAATATAATTTCAACAGTAAAATTAATTCATTTGCACTGATATCTCCAGGAATATTATTGAAGCCACAAGACCTATAACTTTTTAAAAAACAATTTAAGTAACATATTTTGAAGCTAGGAAAAGGGATTAATTTGATTAAGATGAGTCAGGAAATGGTGTAAAATAACCTGAAAGTGTGGCACTGAACTTCATGGTCTTTGCCTATTTGTGTCCACTCATTGCAGCCTCTAAAAAAATTAGTCCCTTCAGGCAAAAAATAAAATAAAATTCTTGATAGCACTAAATGGTACATTCATATTTGTATAGCAATCAGTAAAAGTCCTCTTTTGATGCATTACCTGAAAACTAATATTGACATCCTTCATCAGCAAACAAGTTTCATGAATATTGGTCATGGTCCAGTCATCTGGAAAAAACATCATTGTCCTTATGAAAATCTCAGGACATGAGGATGTGATCAAAGGTAATCATAAGATGTTGGCTTATCAGAGGAGTTAAACGTCATTATTTTTTTTGGTAAATGATAATAGGAAAACTTTAAACCTACATCCAGTCCAAAGGAAACTATTTTTGAAGGTTTCAGGAAATAGGCTACTCAAACTAGTGGCAATGCTTCAATATGTGTCCAACAATTGTAATAAATGTACCAAACTAATGAATGAGGTTGTTAATATGAGAAAGTGTAGGAGGGGGAGGAATTGTAGTACATGGGAATCCCCTAAATTGTTTATGTAACATTTATATAATCTAAAGTTCCCTTAAAATAAATTTTAAAAATAAAATAATAAGATCTAGAATAAGTAGGAAAAAAAATCAAACTTATGAAAACAGAATGAAGAGCAACCCAGGGAACATATCCAATTATTCTGATATTTTCCATTTATTTTCTCTGACACCTTTCATATAAATTATAATAAAAGTGTCTATTATCATTATACATAGAATCATGGAGATTAGTCATTATACCTTATACATAAACTTTTTCAAATTGTGGAGAGAGGCCACCATCACACCCTCTTCAACAATAGCCTTCCTTAAGAAAACTACTATATATACTATATTATGAATTAGGATTAGTTACTTTACTGCCTTGAAGTAAGGTGACATCTTATTTTATCTTCCAGGTCTCTTGTGGGATTAATAAAACCAATCACTCCCTTCCATTAATTTTTCCCCAACATAAGAAGAGCCCTAAACACTTCTAGAAACTTATGCCTCTGACATTGTGGAGGATTCCTCTGCTCTAAGGTCAGATCCAGCAGCCTGTCTTTAAGCACCTTGAAGGTCAGCCACAGCAGCCAGTCCTCTCATTACTGCTAAGGCTTCAGCATTTTCTCCCTGCCTTCAAATGACTAGATGCTTACACTATTTATAAAGCAAAGTTGCTTGTGCATTTTCAAAGAATGAAGGAAGACCAGAATCATTTCACATAATGGCTGTGATCAAAGGGAAATTTTCCAACCTCTAGACTAGGCACTACTAATGGAGCTGCTCAACAAGGGCCAGGCCTCTGTTTGACTGTTGTACAGCCTCCATAGCACAGAGTAGATCAATAATTTTTTCCTTTCCAGGTGAGACTCTTAAGACAAAGTTGTAATGGAATAAACTGTGGCTTTCAGAAAGTTGCTTTTCTCTTTCAGTTACATGCTAAGTATGATACTAATTTCAAAATGTGTGCATTCTCCTGGAAGAATCCATTTCTAACTTCTAGTTATTAATAACAATGGGGTTGTCTCATTGGTGTCTTCTTTGCATTGTATAGTAAAGGACACTTGGGTTGAGCTCAGATTTTAACATAGAAAAAACAAAACAAATTAAAACAAAAACATAATGTATATTTTATTTTTTTCTCTTGTATCTTTCTGTGAATATTAATCAAGAGTAATTATACCAGTTTTAGTAAAAACTTAAAATTTGCCAATAAAGGCCTTCCCTGCAGAATTTTAAAAGTGAACACTGTTGTTAAAGTATCTTCTGCTGTGATATATGAAATGTCTTATGTCTGAAATGATAAGATAGTTGTGTAAGTGGCCATGGGGGAGTGGAGAAAAGGTGCCTTTCATAGAGATTTTGTATCAGAACCAATTTCTCATTCTCAATGCATTCAATTCAACAAATGATCATTGAATTTAAGGAGAATATGTTTTCAAATTTAAAAAAAATAACAGAAAGAGAGGGAAGTATGTCTCAAAAATTTACAGTTATGTGGAAAAGCAAAAAAAAAAACACAAAATGAAACAAATTTTATTAAATAATAAAACAAATTATAAAACTACAGAAGTCAGAAAAATCTATCCCTTATCTATCTATCTATCTCAGTTATGTATCCAGTTATATAGTAGTAAATGCAGTAAAGAATGTTTTGGAAAATAGAGATCATTCAGGAAATTGATAATGTTTGCCTATAAATGAAAAAGGAGAGACTTGAGTCAAAGAAACATAAATTATTTGTTAAAGTATGTTTATTTTAATAAATAAATTATATATGATAAAACTTCATTAAAGCAATGTGATAGACATATGATGATCATTTATTTATTACACCAATGTGTGTGTATGTGAAGTTTTATATATTTTGGCAGATGAAAATTTGTTATTTAGAGATTATAATAGATACAATAATAAAGAGTATAAGTGAGACTATTGTCTACTTTTCCAGATAACTTTCTTATACAGCATATTAAATCTAAGAAATGTATACTATTTCTTGGAAAATTAATAATAAACCTCAAATGAGGTTAGAGCTGTAATAGTGTCATAAACGATGTTAAGTGTAAAAAGAGTAGTCTTAAAAACAAAAACTTTACGATGCTAAAGGAATGTTAAACAGAGCAAGAAATTATCAGAGCTAAGTTGATAATGAATGAATTTGAGAAGACAGAAGAAAGGATCAGTTACCTTGAAGACATGACCTCCAAACACAAATATACTAATGATCAGATAAAGAAAAGAATGGAAAAATATTGAACAGTATTTCAGGGAACTAAATGACACAAGATACATGGAAACATACATGTCATGAGTGTCACAGAAGTAGAAAAAATGGAAAAGTGGTAGAAGGAATATTTGAAGAAATAATTATAGAAAATTATCAACCTCATTAAAGGCCATAGATGTCAATGTCCAAGAAACACAATGTACTTCCACCTAAATATCTGGTTAGACAAACCTGAGACACTTATGAATCAGAATGTCAAATGCCAAAGAAAAAGAGAGAATTCTAAGATGACCAATAGGAAAATAAAGCATAACAAAGGATATCTTATAGGATTAAGTTTCATTAGAATCCATTGAAGCAAGAAAGCATTGGCATGATGTATTAAAGATATTGCAAAACAAGAATTACCAACAAAGAATCTTATATCTGGCAAGATTGACTTTCAAAAATGAGGATGAGTTTAGAATATTCACAAATACACAGAAACTGAGAAAGCTTGTAACCAAGAGACTGGATTTACAGGAAATATTAAAGAGAAAGCTACAGCCAGTAAGAAAAGACAGAAGAGAGACACTTGGAAGAAAATCAAGAAATTAAGATTATATCAGTAAATGTATCTAAAGGTGTAAAAGGAGTGGTGAAAAAAAATATGGTAAATAAAACCCAAAGGTCAAAATGGGTGAAATAAATATTTTTACAGTAATAACATTGAATATTAATGGCTTAGACACAAATGTCAGAAGACAGAGCTTGGTGAAATGGTTAAGAAAATATGAGTCATTTGTATGATATCTACAGGAGACTTGCCTTAGAGCAAAGACTATCAATAGATTTACAGTGAAAGATTGAAGAAAGTTTTCCCACGCATGCGTAATCAAATGAACAAACAAAGAAAAGAAGTGGAGTAGCTAAACTTTTATCAGATGAAATAGGTTTTAAAAACAAAAAGCAAATCTGTTATTAGATACAAGAAAGGATGTTATATGTGAATAAAAGGGGCAACTCACCAGGAAGAAATAACAATCATAAATATATATCTATCTAACCAGATGTCTCAGAGTACATTAGTAAAATACTGGCAGGTGAAGGGAAAAGTAGATGTCCCTACAATAATAGTTGGAGACATCAATATACCACTCTCAGTATTGGGTAGAATATATGAGCAGGAGATCAATAAAGAAACAGAAAGCTTGAAAAAATGATAAATGGACTAAACCTAATAGACATGCAGAACATTGCCCATCCAAAACAGCAAGATATATATTATTTTGAGAGTTCATGGGCCATATGTTGGGTCACAAAGCTGATCTCAATAAATTCAACAAGACTGAAATTATGCAGGCAGTTTCTTTAACTATAATAGAATGAAACTGGAAATCAACAAGAGGTGGAAAAAGGAAAAAAAATTAAAAAACATATGGAAATTAAACACAATCTTAAATAATCAGTGTATCAAAGAAAACATTTTGAGATAATTTAATAAATATATCAAGATGATGAAAATGAGAACACAACATGTCAGACCCTATGGGATGCAACAAAGGGAGTGCTGACTTGGAAATTTATATACCCCAATGATTAAATTAAAAAGAAGAAAGATAAAATGAATGACCTAAGTATTCAGCTAAAGGAATAGTAAAAGAACAGCATGTATTCCCAAATCAAGTATAAGGAATGAAATAACAAAAATCAGAGCACAAAGAAATGAAATTGAGAACAAAAACAATAAAGAGAACTAACTAAATCACAAGTTGGTTCTTTGGGAAGGTAAAAAAAAATCTAGATTGGCAAAGAAAAAAAGAATGAGGAAGCAAATAAATAAAATAAAAAAGGCAAATGGGGGCATCACTACTGACACCAGAGAAATAAAAAAAGTTCATAAAAGTATACTGTGAACAAGTGCAGGCCAACAAACTAGACAATAGAGATAAAATGGAAAAATTCCTAGGAATATAAGAGCAACCTACACTGATCCTAGAAGAATTATAAGATATCAAGAAGCCTTTCACAAGTCAATAGACTGAGACAGTGAAACTTCCAGGACCAGATGGTTTCACAGGTGAGTTCTATCAAGCATTCAAAGAAGTTTCAGTACCAATCTTATTCAAGCTCTTTCAAAAAATGTAACAAGAAGTAATGATATTGAGCCCATTCTATGAAGTCAACTATTATCCTATACCAAAGTCAGATAAAAATATTATAAAAAATAAAATTATACACCCATTTCCCTAATGAATATGGATGCAAAAATCCTCAAGAAAATACTTGCTAATCAAATCCAACAACACATTAAAAGAGTTATTCATCATAATCAAGTAGTTTTTATACCAGACATGCAAGGGCTGTTCAATACAAGAAAATCAATCAGAGTAATACACTACATTGATAAATCAAAGAAGAAAATTCACATGATCCTATTGATTGAGGCAGAAAAGGTATTTGCAGAACACAGCATCCTTTCTTAATAAAAATACTACAAAAGATAGGAATTGAATTAAACATTCTTACCATGGTAAAGGTCATATATGAAAAATCCACAGCTACCTACTCAGTAGTGAAAGCTGAAAATATTCCCATTGAAATTAGGACAAAGACATGGATGCCTGTTGTAAACACTGTTGTTCAATATAGTGCTGGAGGCTATAGCTAGAGCAATCAGGGAAGAAAAAGAAATAAAGCCATGCCCACTGGAAAGGAAGAAGTAAAATTTATATGATTCTCAATTATATGATCCTATACATAGAAATTCTCCAAAAATCTGCAAAAAAAAAAAAAAAAAAAAGGTTCTGGGGCTAACAAACAATTTCAGTAGAGTGGTGGAATAAAAGATCAATATGCAAAAACCAGTGATTTTTATATACACTGGTAATGTGCAATATAAGGAGGATGTCAGAAAAAAATTTCATTTATAATAGAGACTAAAAGAATCAGATATGTTGGAATAAACTTAATGAAGAATGTAAAGCACATATTCAGAAGACTATAATAAATTGCTATAAGAAATTTGAAAATACCTAAATAATTGGAGGACCATTCCATATTCATGGTTTGTAAGTCTAAATACTATTAAGATATCAATTCGACCCACAATGATAAATAGATTCAAGTTATCAATAAAAATTCCACCAACATTTTTAAACAAATGGTAAATACAATTATCAAATTTGTTAGGAAGGGTAAGGTGCCCCAAGTAGCCAGAAACATCTTAAAAAGTAAAAGTGAAGTTGGAGGACTCTCATTCCCAGATTCTAAATCATATTACCTAGCCCAAGTGTTAAAAACTGCAAGTTACTGGCATAAAGATGGACACATAGACAAATGGAACTAAATTGATGGTTCAGAAATACTTTCACATCTATGGTCAAGAGATTTTTGACAAGGATCTCAAATCCACACAGATAGGGCAGAATAGTATATTCCATAAATGATGCTTAGAGAACTGGATATCCATAACCAAAGAAAGAAAGAGGACCACTACCTTATAAAAAATCAACTCAAAACAGATCAATACCAAAATGTAAAAGATAGAAACTTAAAAGTCCTACAAGAAAATGTTAGGAAAACATCTTTAGACCTGGTGATATGTGGTGTATTATTTAAACTTACACTGCAAGAGCAATGAAAGAAAACATGAATAAATAGAACCTCCTCAAACTTAAAAAAATTTGTAATTCAAAGGAAATCATCATGAAGGTGAAAAGGCAACCCACTCAATGGGAGAAAATATTTGCTAGCCACATATTCAATAATGATATGATTTCCATTCTACATAAAGAGATTATACAACTCAACAATAAAAGATCATGCAATATATTTTAAAAATGGGCAAAAGATTTAAATAGACATTTCCCCAAAGAGGAATTACAAATGGCCACAAAGCATTTGAAAAAAATTTCAATATCACAAGCTATTAGGGAACTATAAATCAAAAAGACAGTGAAATATCATCTCACACTTCACAAAATGCCCATTACTAAAAAATAATAAATGCTGTAGAGGATGTGGAGAAATAAGACACTCCTTTACTGTTGGTGGGACTGTAAAATAGAGTAACTTCTGTGAAATACAGTTTGGTGGTTCCTCAGGAAGCTAAATATACAACTGCTATATGATTCAGCAATATCTCTTCTAGGAATTTATCCAGAATACAAAACTGTGATGCAAGCAGACATTTGTATACTAATGTTCACAGCATCATTATTCACACTTGCCAAAGGATGAAAGCAACCCAAGGGTCTATCAGCCAATGATAAACAATATGTGGTATACACATATGATGGAATACCATAGAAATAAGCAATAAGAGAAATTAAATTGAAACATATATTCCAACATGGAGAATCTCCAAGACATTTGTTTCAGTGAAATAATCCAGAGAGAAAAGGACAAATATTGCATGGTTTCCCTAAAATGAACTAAATACAATGCATAAATGCATAGAGTTAAAACCTAGAGAATAGGTTATTAGGAGATAGGTGGGGAAGAGGAGTGCTGAGAAGGATGACTGATGTTTAGTATCTGTATGTTTTAGTTAGCTTGACTGTGCAAGTGTGGAAATGGATAGAGTTGATGGTAACACATTATACTGAACAGAACTCATGCAACTGGTTTAAAAATGGGTTTGTGGCTGCAAAGCATAGTTTAAGGAGAAATGTCAATTGTAAGAAAGCTGGAGAATAATCTAGGGACTGAATGACACAGTAAACCAAAAGGTGGAAGAGAGTCATGGTTAATATTTCATTTTCAAGAATGTCCTTCTGTGAGCTAGAATGGATGTTCATTATGATTGGAGGGTGGTGGGAATGTGGAGAAGCATGGGACAAACACAACTAGAATAATAAATGGATTTGAAATTACAGTAATACTGTAATATTCTTACATCAATGCCAAAGATCTAGTTAATTCTGTGTTAATAATCAGGAGTTATGGAAAAATATGCCAAATGTACACCATGAATCATAGTTACAGGAAATAGTCTAATGACATTTTCTTAAATCTGTAACAAATGTTCCACAATGGTATAGTATGTAGGTGAAGGGGTTGTATTATTCAGCCAAAGAGGCGCTTATACAAAATACCAGAAATTGATTATTTTTTTAAAAAAAGGATATTTATTTGAGGTAGGAACTTACAGATACCAGGCCATAAAGCATAAGTTACTTCCCTCACCAAAGTCTATTTTCACATGTTGGAGCAAGATGGCTGCTGACATCTTGAGAGTTCAGACTTCCTAGGTCCCTCCCTTCCAGGATCTTTCTTCTCTCTAGGTTCAAGGTTCCTTTCTTCCCAGGGCTTGCTTCTTCCTGGGCTCAGGGTTCCTTTCTTCCTGGGACTGGCTTTTCTTTCCTTTGTGAGCTTATTTCCTGGGGCTCCAGCTTAAGGCTTCAGCATCAAACTCCAACATCAAAACTCCAACATCAAAAAAACCACAACTCGGTCCTTCACCATACCTTTTATCAGTGAGCCTCCACCCACCAAGGGGTGGGGACTCAACACCTAATGACATGGATCAATGAAAGCCCTCGTCATAATTTAATCATGCCCAGGTACCAACCAGATTACCAACATAATCCAATATCTGTTTTTGGCATTGATAACCATATCAAACTGCTGCAGGAGTGTATTTAGGAATTTCACATGTGCATTTTTTTTTGTAATTTCACAATTTCTGTATAAAAATATGCTTTTAAAAATAAAATAAGGGTTAAAAATCAGTTTCCTAGATGATGGATTTATTTCTGAATGCTTTATTTGATTCCATTGTTTTACATTTATGCCATTACTTAACTGTTTTGGTTACTGTAGATATGTAGTGGTTTTTATTTCACATATTTTTAATATTTTAAAGAAACTTAGATTTCATAAGTATTATATAAAAATATAGGGGATCCCCATATGTCCCACTCCCTAGCCCTCTCACTTCTTCTCACATCATCAGCAGCATCTTTCAATACTGTGTTACATTTTTCACAATTGATGAACACATCTAGAAGCATTGCCAACAAGCCATGTTTCTAGTTTACTTTGCATTTTACACTCTCTCCTGCACCTTTTTTCAAGGTTTTGCATAATATACAATGGTCTGTATTTGTCACTGAAATGTCATTCAGAATAATTCTCAAGTCCCCAAATTACACCTATTTTTCCCTCTTCTTCCCCTCTAAACTTCCAGTGGCCACTGCCACCACATCCATGATAAAAATTCTTCCATTCCTAGGATCGCACCAAGTCTACCATAGAATGATTGTAAATCTACTCTAGTCCATCATTCATTCCCCAATCCTGAAGATTCTGTAATGATCATGGCCTCTCTACATTAATTGAGATGAGGCTTATGTAAAATGGTTCAGATGGATGAAAATAAGAAGACACTAGAAAAATTTTTGTAAAAAAAAACAGAACCTGGTTATTTAAGATTAATAAAATTGACAAACCCATAACTAGACAAAGGAAAAAATAGAGAAGATGCAAATACACAAAATAAGAAATGCAAAAGGGGATATCATCACTGACCCCATGCATAAAGAGCATCATAAGAGGATACGTTGAAAAACTGTGTGCCAACAAGATGGATAATTTAGAGGAAATAGACAAGTTCCTAGAAACACACTGACAACCTGCATTGATGAAAGAAGAAATGGATTAAATCAATGGACAAATCACAAGTATTGAGATAGAATTTGTCATCATAAACCTCCCACCTAAGAGAAACCCAGGATCAGATGGCTTTACAGGTGAAGTCAACCAAACATTGACAAAAGAACAAATGCCTGTCCTACTTAAACTCTTCAAAAAAATAGAAGTGGTGGGAACATTGCCTAACTCATTCTATGATACCAATCTCACCAAAATACCAAAGGCAGAAAGAAGCCACAAGAAAAGAAAACTATAGACGAATCTCTCTAATGAACCTAGATGCTAAAATCCTCAACAAAATATTTGCTAATCATAGTCAAAACACATGGAATGAATTATACACCATGACCCAGGGTTTTCATCCCTGGTATTCAAGGATGGTTCAAAATAAGAAAATCAATCAATGTAATACACCACATAAACAGATCAAAGGAAAAAATCACATGATCAAATCTATAGATGCAGAAAAACATTGGACAAAACACAGCACACTTTTGTGATAAAACACAGCCAAAAATAGGAAACTTCTTCAACATAGTAAAGGGTTTTTTGAAAAATCCACATCTCACATCATACGCAGTCAGGAAATACTAAAATATTTCCCTCTAACATAGGGAAAAAGACAAGGATCCCCACTTTCACTGCTCTCATTTAATATTTTGTTAGAATTACTTGCTAGAGGGCTTAGGCAAAGAAAAGATATAAAAGACATCCAAACTGGAAAAGAAGTAAAAATTTCACTATTTGCAGAAGGCATGATCCTATATATAGAAAGCCCAGCAAAACCTTCAACAAAGTTTCTAGAGCTTATAAATTAGTTCAGTAATGTGGCATGATATAAGATTAATGTGTAAAAATAGCAGTATTTCTGTACACCAATAATGAACAATCTGAGGAGGAAATCAAGGAAAAATCCCATTTATAATATCACTAAATGAATCAAATACCTAAGAATAAAGTTAACTGAAGATGTAAATGACTTATACATAGAAAACTACCCTACACTATTAAAGGTAATCAAAGAAGACTTCAATAAATGGAACAATATTTCCTGTTCATGGACAGGAAGACTCAACATCATTAAAAGGTTTCTCCTACCCAAACTACTTTAGCGATTTAATGCAATCCTGATAAAAATTGCCAAAACATTTTTTACTGAATTGGAAAAGCTAAATGTGAAATTTATTTTGAAGAGCAAGAGGCCATAAGTAGCCAAAGATCTACTGAAAAAGTAAAATGAAATTAGAGGAATCACACTACCTGACTTTAAAATATACCATAAACCTACAGTGTTCAAAACTACATGATATTTTCACAAGGATAGGTTTAATGATCAATGAAATGGAACTGAGTTTGCTGATATAGATTCCAACATATACAGTTACCTGATATTTGACAAGGACAACAAGCCCATTCAACTATTAGAGAATGGCCTCTTCAACAAATGGTGCTTAAAGAACCTGATATTCATATCCAAAAAAATGAGAGTGGAATACCATCTCACACCTTATATAAAAATTATTTCCAGTGGATCAAAGATACAAATATAAAAGCCAAGATCTTAATGGTCTTAGAAGATAAAGTAGTGAAGCATCTACAGGATCTTGTATTAGGAAAAGGTTTTGTAAACTTTACACCCAAAGCATGGGCAATGAAAGAAAACATAGATAAATGAGACCTCCTCAAAGGAGTTTGCCAAGAAAGTAAAAAGGCAGCTTACTGAATAGGAGAAAATATTTCTTAATCATATATCTGATAGGGGACTAATATCCAGCATATATAAAGAAATCCTACACCATTAAGAAAAGGTGTTCAACATCACTAGCTATTAGGGAAATGCAAATCAAAAGTACAATGAAATATCATCTTACCCCCATTAGACAGGCAGCTGTTAAAAAAAAAACAGAGGACTACAAGTGTTGGAGAGAATTTGGATGACAAGGAACACTTACCTACTGCTGCTGGGAATATTGAATGGTGCCGCAATTGTGGAGGGAAGTTTGGTGGTTCTTCAGGAAATTAACTATAGAACTGCCATGTTACCCAGCAATGCCACTAATGGGTATAAACCCAGAAAAATTGAAAGCTGTGACATGAACAGATATATGTACACCAAAGTTCACAACATTATTCGCTATGGCCAGAAGTTGGAAACAACTCAAATGTCCATCAACAGATGAATGGATAAACAAATCGCAGTACATACATACAATGGAATATTACTCAGCTGTAAGAAGGAATGCAATGTTAACACACAGGATATCATGGATGAATATTGAAGAAATTATGTTGAGTGAAGCAAGCCAGGCATTGAAGAGCAAATATTACATGACCTCACTGATATAAATTAAACAAAATGAGCAGAATTAGAGAGCTAGAGTCTAGAAGATAGGTTTACAGGAGACAAGAAGGGAGAAAGTTGTGAGTCAGTGCCCACATGGGCAAAATATATGATAAAGTGGAAGAGTGTAATTGTGCAGTGGATGGATATGAGAGTGGTGCAGTGATGCTATTGGACTGGCCATTGCTGGTCTGTAAGGAGAGTAGGGTGGGAAGGGTGGGTTAACCTGTCCATGGAATTAGGGGGAGAGTTGTGGGAGGGAGCAGGCTTACTCTGGGATTTGCAGTATGTGGTTGAATGTGCAACATGGGGACTGTGGGTCCTGAGAGAAGAGGTAAGAAGGAATAAAATAGATGGATCACAGGACATTTTTGAGGTGATGGAGTTTTCTACATGATTTTGCAAGGATGGAAGAAAAACATGTCAAACTCCAGCAAAATCTCTAAAAGGGTACAGTCCAAACTATAAACCTCAGTGTAAATCTTTGACCATGGTTAATAGCAATGTTTCAATATTTTGCATCAATTTTAACAAATACCAACCACATGTAAAATTTTATTAATAGTGGAAGGAGGAAAAGGTAGAAGATCCTTGCGCATAAGGGAACCACCTATATTCTGTAACCTAAAGCTTCTTTGAGTGAAGAAAATGAAAAAGTTACACTCTGGGTGAATTAATGGAAACAAATGTCATTATACATACAAGAAAACAGATCTTTCAGTGATGAAAGACATAATTTTTTTTAATTTTATATTTTAAATTTTTATTTTCTTCATTATTTCAAAATTTTTAAAAACTTGTATTTTATTTGTTATTTTTACACCATCATTATTATAACATTTTCCTATTAATTGTATTCAGTTTTTTGCTGGCTACCATTTTGAAGACATTTTGGTTCACAGAAGTATTACAACTGTGACAGAGAAGGATCATATTTGCTGGGAGTCAGAAAGGGGGGTGCATGGTAGCAGGTTCACCTGGGGTGTACCTTTAAGGCACATGAGTGTTTTCAAGTGTTCATGGGGCATTATCACAGTGGGAGGAGATCCACAAAATTACCAAAAATATATATATCGAATTCCTATTCTGGGGAGCTCTGCCACATTCTCTAATGGGACAGCAAGACTCCCTGAGTACAGGAGCAGAATCTGGTGAAGGAGCATGGACCATTGACAGGCCCTTGATTGTGATGACTGTACTCATGTTCCTTTACTTTTGAAATTGAAATTTAGCATAGTATTAAGGGTGCCTAAGCATTACCTCCAGAGAGCCTCCTTGTTGCTCAAATGTGGTCTCTAAGCAAAATTCAGCATATAAATGTGTTATCTTCTCCTGAGTATCCTCCATGAGTCCCAGGGATGAGCTTCCCTAATACTGAGGGATTATTACCTAGTGCCACCTAGCAATTCACCTCAAAAAAGACCTTGACCAAAAGGGGGAAAGTATAAATACAAATAGGTTATTATGGATAAGAGATTCAAAGTGAGTTGGAAGGGCAATCCAGAAGTTGCACATTTACACATCTCAGCAGAATCTCATTATTGTCACAGTAAATATTGCCACAAATAGCAGGACTCCTGAGGGCTCTGGAGACATCCAGGCACTATAGTCAGGGCAGGTAGCTCATGAGTTAGGTGCCTTGACAGTGGACACTACTTTGGAATTTATTCTGCCCAGTGTGATAGAGTTGGACTCGTTTGTGGTTTCCCTATGCATGGCTCTTCTGACCCTTCCATTTGAACTTATATTTAGTACTAGGGTTGATAGGTGTATGTCAGAGACTTAAATCTTTGGGCTGCCCATATGACAGCTGGACCCTGAACCTAGTCTCCAGTTCATTGGACTCACCCAGGACCACTAACAAGGAGAAGCTACTAATAATGACCATCTCAAGGATCAGAGAGCCTGCAATTGCCTGCAAGAAAGCCCCTTTAATCTTTACTGGCTCTTGAAATCCAGAAGTGAGTTTGACTTACTTGTGTACCCCTAAGACAGACATATGTTTAAAATTATAAGACATTTCTATGGGTATTAACACATGAAAATCTGATTTTTAAAAAATGTTTTAGTTAGTACAGGTGCAGCCCTACTGATTGGTCTTGGCCTCAGTCGCTAGTAGAAGAGCTTGCAGAAGAAATTTGCATGCATTTTGAGAAAGTAACAGGGGGAGGCTGGAAGGTAGAGAGACCAATGAATACCAGAAAACCAGACACAAGGAGAAGGAGATTACAATTTTTCTTACTACACTTATTTTTCTTTCGAAATTACTCTGGCTAGAACATAGATTTCAGTGTTGAAAAATACTTGTGACAATGGTCATCCTTTTCTTGCAATTGAATATGATGTTAGCCTTGGCTTTCATATATGACCTTTATCATTTTGAGTTAATTTCCTAATATTCCAAGACTTTTCAAAGTTTTTACCGAAAGGGTGCTGGATTTAATCAATTTTTTTCCCTGAATAAATTTTGGTTGTTCTGTTTTAATTTTATATTTTTATGATTTTTACTTCATTTTATTAATGACATACATTACATTAATTGATTTTCTTATATTGAGAGACTATTGAAATATTGAAATAAATCTCAACTGATCACAGTGTATAATTCTTTTAACATGTTGAATTTTGTTTGTTAGAGCTTTGTGAGTATTCATTTTTAAGTCTTCATATTATTGTGATATCTTTATCTTGGTTTTGTATTAGTATGATGCTACTCAGTAGAATAAGTTAGGAAATTGCTTCAGTATGGCAAAGGGCTGCCAATGCAAAGTAGGAAAACCAGCTTGGCTTTTATAAGGAGGATTTATTCAGGGCAAAACCTCACAGTTCCAAGGCTGTGAAAAGTTCAAACAGTGATGCACTCCCACCAAAGTCAACGCCACATTTTGAAGCATTAGGCCACCAATCTCTGCCAAGATTTGAGCTCAGCTGAGGCCAACCAGGCATAGGGGCTGCCCCTTTCTAGGTTTCATATATAGGTGTTAATGCTTCACCCTGTTTCTGAGTTCAGCTTCATGCTATCAGGCATATATAGCAGGCCTCATCTCCTCTTGATCTATTCAAGGGCCTAACATCTTGTGGGTTTCATACTTATGTGATCCCCAAGTCCTCACTCATATGGTAGGATTAAATATGGCAGCTTCCTTTTCCTGTATCTGTCTGTCTCTCTCTACATTTCTCTTTATATCAGACCTAGCAATGGGAAGGAATCTCAACCTGAGTCACAGCTCATGGACAAAGTCCAATTAGAAGCCTTTAGGAGATATTACCAAGTAATCCTATCAAAGGAACTTCAACCAAACTTAATGCAAACAAATGTCATCCCACCCACAGGAAAAGGTTAGTTTAAAAATGCTCCAAACTGGCAGGGGCAATTTCTAGGACCTGTGGGAAGGAGCGGGAGTAGGGGACGAGATGAATGGAGACAAGACAGGATTCTGATCAAGCCTCATTTATTGGGGGTAGAACATGGGAATATATACTGAGGGAAGGGAATGTGTCCACAGGTGATAGGTTGGTCTTGCGTGTGGCAGACATCCAGGAAGGGAATTGGCTGAAAGTTCATGCCGGGTCTGCAGAGTTTCGCGCCTTGCGCATGCATGGTGCTGTGGTTACCAGAGTTGTGGCGGGAAGGGGAGAACAAAGAAACAAGGAGGAAGAAGAAGGAGAAAATGGTGGGGCAGGGTTGTGAAATCCGCCATGTTGTTGGAGGTTGTAAATAGGTTTTACAGTGGGTTGCTCCCCACAGGTCCCCCTTCTCTGTTTAATGTGCTATGAACTGAAGAAAAGAACAGCTGGCGATGGCTCAGTTAGGGCAGGGCTTATACTCAGTGGTGACGTGCGGCTGCAAGGTGCTCCCATACTGGGGGGAGGCTGTGCCTGTCTTAGGTCGGGGCTGCACCCGTTAAGTGATCAGTCTTACCCATCATTGGGAAGTGTGACAGCAAAAGGCCACGTCCCTGTCTTAGGTTGACTGATGGGTCAGCCCAGTTGCCCGTCATTGGCTAACCAGACCAGCGCCTCAGTGACAAACGACTTGCAAATATAGCAAGCTATAACAGGGAGCTCTATACCGCACATGACATGCATGACATACTGAGATTAGTGGGTGAGGCCACACCCACCCTGGTCTGTTTAAGTCAGGGTGCCCTCTGCCCTTATGAGCTGCAAAATCCCTTACTGAAGCCGTTCAGCGATATCAATTAAACAGAGAAGGCTAAGCCGTGATAGGGGCCATGGTGTTCATGGGTGGGGAAAACAGGCAAGGAAAGGAAACACTATTAGAATACAGGTTGGTGATAAGGTAACATAAGAAATTTGCATTTTCAAAGATTGGTTGTTTGTTCTTAGGTCCGGATAAGATGGTATTGATGAACAGCGGCAAGATAAATCATGTGGGCAGAGATTTGCTTCATCCTTTCTTGGAGAAATTTAAGGAGGCAAGGCACAAATGTACAGATTAAAAGGAAAGTGATTAGGGGGCTGAGGAAGGGACCTAGCCAGGTCAGGAGAGGGGAAGTAAGCCAGGCGGATAAGGAGGAAGTTGATTGGGAGGACAATATTCCTTCCCACAATTCTCGCAACTTCTTAACATTTTGCTCAACAATACCAGATTCATTTATATAGTAGCAGCATTCCTCCTGGAGGAAAAGTGAGGTTCCCCCTTTTTTCAGCTGTGAGTAAGTTAAGGGCCCTGCAGTTTTGAAGGACTACTTGGGCAAAGGATGTTAGTTGCCGCTGCAGAGAGTCAAGAGACTGTGCACTGGATTCTAGGCTAATTTGTTGTTGTTGTTTAAAGTATTGCAAGCTGATGAGGCCATGACCAAGAGCACCACCGGCTGTAGCAGCTGCAGTGACTGAACCTGTGAGGCTATTTTTTTACCAATATAGGGAGAAAGGCGGCTCTCTTTGACACAGATGGGGATAGTAAAAATTTTTTGTTTGCCTTCTCCATAGTATGCTAGTTGCGGGGTAATGGCTACTAGGATGCAAGGCCTCATTTTTATAGAATAGAGCATTTTTGGGTTATAGTTAATTTTCCAACCACAAACACATAAGGATCTCTTACATATGCCTGAAGATGAATTTGATTTAAATACAGATATTGACCATTCTTACTATTATTCCCAATCCATTCTATAGTAGGAGCTATTCCTAGAAAAGCTTTCCACAGATTCTTCTACTTGTGTATAGATGTAATATTACACCATGGAGAAGGGCTCCATTTCTCTTTCTGTTTCCAAACACTATTATTTTTAGTAAAATTTATTTTTTTGTTGTCCTTTACTATTTAGACCATGCCAAATAAATCTGTCATTATATTCAATGGTACTCCCCATAGGGGCACTTTCCCACACTATTCCATAGGAATCATTAAAAATGACAGATTCTCTTCCTATATGGCATTGTTGCCATCCTTCTTTATCCCTACTGTCTTTTTGTGGACAATCATAAGTAGGATTTTTAGTCATGATTAAATCGTAAGAGGGAAATAAAGTCACAATAAACTGAGTATTATTATTTTTAAAGATAGTTATGGCCCGATTGTTAACATAAATACAGGAAGGATGGTTACCAATGCATAAGCATTGATAATCAAATGGTAATATGAGATTATCAATTCTTTGTCCTTCTTCATAGAGTTTAATTGGCAATCAATCATCAATTGGTCCAGGGAATATATGGGTTTTATTCAGATATATATGAAAGAATGAATCTTTCCAGGTTAACACTATAAGTAATAAGGGGTTAGGTATATAGGCTCAATAAGTGTAATCACCGGCAGCTTCCTCATTACTTATGATCACCATCATCAGAAGCTGTAGAAGACTCCATCTCTTCATTCTGGGGTTTAATCCTTTTTGCATTTGTTCTCCATTTTCTGAAATGATAAGAGCATAGCCTCACCCCCTTACTTTAATCCTGACTTTTTTTTCCATTCATTGCTTAAAATATCTTTCTAGAATATTGGTTGATCTTCATTTCCTGTGTCTACTGTAGATGTTTGACATTTTCCAGAGTGACATTCCAGAGGAGTTACTGAATTATAAACATTAAGAAAATGTAAAGTAAATAAAGCTTTTGCTAATTAATCTTTTGGTGTCATAATACCATTATTTTCCCCTTTTTTGTTCTAAAAGAGTAGTTTTTAGGGTATGATGGCTGCATTCAAATATGGTTTGACCTGTAGGATTATAAGGAATATTAGCAACATATTGAATACCATATTTTAAAAGGAAAGATTCAAAGGATTTACTAATGTAGGAAGGTCTATTATTAGTTTTAATTTTCAAAGGGCATCCCATTACAGCAAAAGCAGGCCAGAGGTGTGAGTGAACATGATGAAGCCGTTCCCCGCTTTGAGCAGTAGCCCACATAAAATGAGAATAAATGTCAATATAAACATGAACATATTGTAGTTTACCAAAGGATGGTATGTGAGTAACATCCATCTACCTTAATTGATTAGGGGTCAGGCCTCTGAGATTAGTTCCAGCCTGAAAAGGCACCACTATTAGTGGTCCACAAGTAGGACAAGCGTGAATAATTTCTTGTGCCTGTAGTTTTGTTAACTTTTGATATTTATTTTGCAGGCCTTTAGCATTAATGTGAGTTAGAGCACAAGCACCTTGTAAACACCCTACTAATAAATCGCTTGAGCATTATTTGCTGTCATAGGACTAGGCAAAGAGGTACGAGAGATATATGAGTAATGTAAATAGGTCTTAACCTAATGACATGTTGCAAGTCAGCGAAAAGTTGAGATAACTCAATAGCAAAGATATGAGCTGTTTCAATATGCTTGACAGTAAGACTTACATATTTACAGTCAGAGACAACATTCAAGCGCTCTTAAAACATTTGTAAAACTTTAATGCTGGCTGAAAGCTCTGTGCATTGAGCAGATGAATAAGGAGTTTGCTAAGGCTGTTCTTTTTGAGAAATAACTTCTGCTGCTTTTTTATTACTATTACCATCAGTAAATACTGTACAAGATGATTGGGCTATGCACACAGCCCTGGAAAGCACTGCAAAAGTCTGTTGTTGGGTTTTTTACAGATAGGGGAATGCAGCTGGCTTGATTTGTCTAAGAAGACACTAAAGAAAGTCTTAGCAAGTTTTAAAACAAAGTGATAGCAATACAGCTGGACTTTAACTTTTTGCAACAAACTAGCAGTGTTTGGGATTGCTGCATACTAGTGTTGTCACTTTAATCTATGATAAGAGGTTGTTTCTGTGACACATACTCTTTCATAATAATTAAAACCATAATTAACCACCTTGTACTTTTCTTTAATATTATCCTGAAATATTGGTAACTTTATACACTCTTAAACATTTACAGAAACCTTTTATTCATATGACTTTAATTAATAGAGGGTTTAAGGAAAGAAAAACTTGTAAATTTTATAACACTGTAAAACACCTTTTATGTAACTTATAACATATTAAATTAACTCAATTATTACTTTAATTTTTCTTTCAAGGTTAAAGAACAAATCTCTTATAATTAGTTTGGAATAAAAGGCTACTGTTCAGGATTAGGTTTTGAGAAAGCAGTTCTGAACATTACGTTCCTTCAAAAGAGACAAAACCTTCCCCTGTTGGAACACTGAGAAATGATAAGCACAAGAAGCACGAGAAGCTATCTTGACAAGACAGACTTTCTTTGTATACTGATTATTGAGGATAAGAACTTTTACCAAAACAGATTAATGATGAGAGGCCTTGAGAAAGAATAAAAATTTTCAACTTTGCATCAGCATACTACTTGATATTAAAGCCTTTAAAATTTTATAGATAGACCCATCAAATCTTATTCAACTTTAACTATAATAATTATTTTTTTCACGAACCTTCTGCACTTTTAGTATTCACTCAGGTTTTGTTCCATATTTTACTCTTTCTTAATAACCAATCATTTTATCTTAGGACAAAATCTTTTCCTGTTTCCTTAATTATAAAAACACATTTCATATAGCCCACATACAAAGTTATCAAGCAAACTTGTTATAACATAATACCGTGAACACTAAACAAGCTTATTAAAATAATGAACTTTTCTTTACTTTAAATACTTAGTAGCATGCAATATCAGAAACAGTTTACTAGAAGCAAGTTGGCAGGGGAGGCTGGTTGCTGCCAATCTTTCCTGTAATAAAATTACCTTTTATTATTATTATTATATTATTATTAATATTAATTCAGGTTTGTTTAATAATGACCTTTTGGAATTAGCCACTTAAAACACTTTAATGTAAACAATGTTTCATAAAACATTTTATAATTATCTATAACCATATAGACTATAATTATATCATTTTAAGACAAATTTCATCTTCACAGAACACATTCCCTTATTTAAAGTTATCACAATACCTTCTACAACTTGCCACATGCAAATTAAGTTCCAAGAGTTTATGAAAATTAGCCATCCTACTTTAGGACAAAACACCTTTTTGCAATACTTATTAAATTTCAGTTAGCATTGTCACAAACTTTTAACTTTTTAAATATTCATTTAAGTTTTGCATCCTTCATATTATCCTGTGAAGAAAAATAAGTTATTCATTTCAATCTAGGCAAGAACCATTTTTTATGAAAAGGCATAGTAATTTTGTTAATCAAGACTTACAATTTTTATTATTGTAGATATCTTATTAACATTTAAACTTATGTATTAATATAATAAACTTAAGTATTAATATAAGTATTTATTTAATTTTTGGCCATTTGAATAGAGCTCTTTTTAAAATATCTACTAATTTATATTTACCATCCGGAGGTATCACAATATACAATGACATTGAATGAACAGACAGACAAACACAAAACAATTACAACACATTAACAGAAACATACAATGTATTTACAATCGACTCATAATTCTTTACTTTCTTGGTATAGCTGCACTTAAATCCTCTGTTATATAACACATCTTAGATTGTACCTCTTAAGATTTCTTCTGGAATTCATGTCACCTGTAATATGCATGCTTGTGCTTGGAAACATTATTAGTTATCAGCAATCAGTTAAAATAACCTGAGCAGCATAAATTCAGTTAAGTTTTCATTTTGCAGTTTAGACAGACCATTAACACACATTTTTGGATTATTACTGTAAGACCATACTGAGACTTGAAGTTCTGGAGAAAACTATTGATTTAAAAATGAAAATTCCTTTTAGACCTTGATAAAAACTTGGTACTAATTTTATTATCTTGGTTAAATAAGCCCAATCAAAATTAGCATGGAAACAAAACAAAACACAAATGTTGCCATGTTTTTCTCTCTTTCCAGTGGCTAAACTATATTAGCCCTCACTAGCCCAGAGCTACATTGTCATGTAGACAGCAGGGAGTTTGAAGTGTTGCGAAAGGGATTGGCATGTACTGGAAGAAAGTTGATTGCCTCATAAGCTTGTTTTGGTTTCGGGGCCTGTGGCTGGCCCTGCCTCCCATTTTTCCCTGATGGGGAGGGAGAGGTGGCCCTGCATGTTGGCAATGAGGACAGACTCTAGGGGCACTACTAGGCTTTTTGTTAAATACCAGGGGTGGGACAGTCTCAGGCGAAATGGCCGGGATCACCGCACTTAAAACAAGCTCTTTTTTGCTGCGGCTGTAAAACCTCTTTTAAAGCGGCCGCCATAGCAAGGCCTTGTTGATAGGCAGGGCTAATTTCAGGACAAAGCCTGATTCAACCAGAGAAGTCCTCCTCCTTTCTATACGGTCTAACCATGGCCTGACAAGCTGCATTTGCATTATCAAAGACAATTTGCTTTACATAGTCTATTTCTGTGTTGGTATCGCCAAACAGTCTTTCTACAGCCATGCACAATCTGCCTACAAAATTTGAAAAGGGTTACTCTGGCCTCTGCTTAATATTAGTGAGGGAGGAGGCAGGGCATTCTTTTGTGGGCAACATTTTGCAGGCCCTAAGGGCTGCAGTTTGAATTTGGGCGAATAGGCCAGGGTTTTAATTCATATGCTGTACAGTGCCTTCATAATCTCCCGAGGCTGTTACGGAGCAGTGGGCACATAGGTAGAGGCGACAGTTTTAAGCTCTTTTAAAGATTTAAAGGGGAAATTGGAATGCACAGGAAGTACCTTCACCTCACCATCTGCCTCATTATCTGCCTCATTGTTTTGACCCTCGGTTTGCCTCTCGGTGACCGGTTATGCAAAAACGGGGAGGGGAGTTTATCACCACAGGGGATGCATGCCTGGGTGGCCTTTGTAAGCAGGCACAGGTGGGCAGGAAGTTGATTAAAGGATTGTGGTTAACTGCCTTTCTGCATTTATGGTGTTGTAATCCTTTTAGCTGCTGTAGCTCCTTTATGAGTTGTAAATGCTCCCTTCCTGTGGAAACCAGGGATAAACATTTTTTAGGAAGGCAAAGAATTTAGAGAGTTCTTTAAAATTAACCTTTACTCCTCTCATCTTAAGCGCGGCCTTAAGGCCTTGAAGGAAAAGGGCCCGCTCACTAGAGGAGCCCTGCCCCATGGTAAAGTCTACACTTACCGAGGCCTTGGAAGATAGGTGGTCTCCCGAGGGTCTCTATCACACATGCCCAAGCTGAAGCTCAGGTCTTCTGCCCAAGTCAGATGCTCAGGTCTTTTGCCCAAGTCAGTCATGCAGGGCCTCTGCCCTAGGCGGTCACTCAGGTCTTCAGCCCAAGAATTCCCAGGTCTTCAGTGTAGTCTCAGATCACCAGCACTGGCTTTTTCTGCAGTGTCAACTTGCTCCTGTCCCGGGTCCCAGCCACATGGGGCGCCACTTGCTCTGAACCAGTTGGGGCGAGTTCTAGGACCTGTGGGAAGGAGCGGGGTTAGGGGATGAAAAGAATGAAGGCAAGACAGGATTCTGATCAAGCCTCGTTTATTGGGGGTAGAACATGGGAATATATACTGAGGGAAGGGAATGTGTCCACAGGTGATAGGTTGGTCTTGTGTGTGGTAGACATCCAGGAAGGGAATTGGCTGAAATTTCACGCCGGGTCTGCAGAGTTTCAGGCCTTGCACATGGGTGGTGCTGTGGTTACCAGAGTTGTGGCTGGAAGGGGAGAACAAAGAAACAAGGAGGAAGAAGAAGGAGAAAATGGTGGGGCAGCGTTGTGAAATCTGCCATGTCGTTGGAGGCTGTGAATAGGTTTTACAGCAGGTGGCTCCCACATAAAAAGAAACTCTTTTCTCTTTTGGGATTCATAAGATAATCTCAAACTGCCACATAATTGTTCAACCTGATTCAATTTTGTGGAAGACTGCTGTTCTTGGAATGTTAGTGCAATTCACTAGTGAGTCCCTCTGGGCTTGTGATTTTCTTCGTTGGGATACTTTGACTTTTAATTTGATCTCTTTCAGTAGAGACCCTCTATTTCTTCTTGAGTCAGTGCCCATTGTTGTTTTAGTCTGCTAAACTGATGCCAATGCAAAGTGTCAGAAATCTGCTGGCTTCTATTCACGGTATTTATTTTAGGGAAAAGTTTACAGTACCAAGGCTACATAAAGTCCAAATAAGGCACCATAAGAGGTATTTTCTCATAAAAGTCAGCTGTCACATTTTGAAGCAAGAAGATGGGCAATCTCTTCAGGTTATCCCCTTCCTTCTCTTCCTCCAAAGTTTCCATGGGCGTCAATGTAAGCAATCAGGGAAGGGGTCATCTCTCTCCAGTGACTCAGGATCAAAATTGACAGGGCTCTCTCTCTTCCTGCATGTTGACTTCAAAGAGCATCTGCTTATATTTTCTACCAAGGGAATGTAAACTCAACCTGAGCTAAGATGTACTGACATAGCCCAATGTGAAATTCTAAACTGATTTTATTAAGTAAACTTAATCAGAGACTTTTCCACTGAATCTGGTATAATTAAAAGAGTGTCACACCCAGAAGAATAGATTAGTTTACAAACATATTACTTTTTCCTGGAGGTTTCATAAAATAATGTTGATATTATTGATCTTTACAAAGTAACATCATTTGGTTTCACTGATTTTCTTGATGATGTTTTGTCTATTTCATTCATCTCCACTCCATTATAAACTTTTATGTATTTCAACTACTTTACTTGCATTTATTATGCTGTTCTGTTTCTTGTAGCTCAAGATGTGAGGTTGGACCTAATCTTTCAGATAGTTCCCCTTTTATGTTGTAAGAATTCAGTGCTATAAAATTTTTTTCTCACCATTTCTTAAGCAGTATCTCTAAGATTTTTTATGTTTAGTTTTTGTTCATTCACCTCAACATATTTCCTAACTGCCTGTTATTTCCTCTTTGACTCACAGATTGCTTAAAAAGTGTACCTTTTAATTTTCTTGTATTGGTGTATTTTCCATTTATATATCTGGTAATGATATCCTACATCATTTCATTGTTGTCAAAGATTTCTTGTATGATCATACCTGTTGAGCTTGTTGTCTTCTTTTGTGACCCAATTTATGGTCTATTTTGTAGAATGACCTGTGTACACTAGAGAAGAATATGCATTCTGATCTAGTTGGCTGAAGTGTTCTTTCTACATCTCTTAGCTATAGACTCCTTATATTATCACTATGTTCTTGAAATTTCTTATCTATCTTCTATCTAAATATTCTTACCCTTATTAAATGTTAGTATTGATGTCTATTAATAGATCATGGAACCATCTATTTCTGCTTTTAAAAGTATGAATATATGTTTCATTATTGTGGGTCTCTGCTATTTCAGTGTATATATATTTATAATTCTTTTGTCTTTTAGTTGACAACACATATATTATTGTATGCATCTGTTACTTTTAACAGATTTGAGTGCAAAATCTATATGATCTATTAACATAGCTTTATTTGGTTTCTATAGTCATAGACTATGGAATATATTTTCCACCCTTTTAATTTCAACCAAGCTGTGTTTTTTATTTTAAGTGGAGTGTCTTATAAAAAGCATATAATATTAACCATTGTTCTATTTCTACAATTTGATGTGAAATTTATTCCATTTGTATTTAAAGTAATTACCAATATTGCAGAACTTTTTTCTATTTGCACACTGCTTTATTCATTTTATCTTCCATTAATGTCTATTGTGATATTTAACAGTGATGAACAGCTCAGTTTTTTTTTTAAAACTGGGAGTTCTTAATCTTTCCTTCACTTTTAAGACTCACCAGATGTAAAATACTCTTAGAATTTTTCTCTTTCAGTATTTACTTTGTTATCCTATTTCCTTCGTGCCTCCTAAGGTTTTGCTGATAAATCAGCCCTTATTCTTATAAGGACTCCCTTCTATGTAACATGTTGCTTTTCTCTTCTAGCTTTCAGAACTCTCCTTCTCATTTCTTTCAATACTTTTATTGTCCAGGTTTGATTCTCCTCAAGTCTATCCCATCTATTGTTACTGGTCTTCTCAAATGTGTGGTTATGTTTCTCATTAAATTAGGTAAGATTTCTGCCATTAGTTCTTTGAATATTTCTCCTAATCCTTTCTGTCTTCTTTGGTGAATTCTGATGTTTTATCTTATTCTTTGCAATGGACCATGATTCTTTTATCTTTGTCCTGTAAACTTTTGTTTCACAATGTAAATTTTAATATTTTAATATTTGAACTATGGGTTTAAACCATGACTTTTCTCTTTCTTAAGATGTTACCCAGCTGTTTGTATGCAAAATTTATCGTTGAGTGTCAGGAACTAACAAAAACAAAAGCAAAATTAGTACAAAAAACATCTTTTACTATCTTTTGAAATTCTCTCTGTGTTGGTTGATGTTGTCCTTGAGAGTTTAGCTCTCCCAAAAAGAAGCTCAACCTGAGGCAAAAGTTTGATATCTAACATTTTAGCTTCATTCAGGACTCTTGCTAGTATTGTAATCAACTAGCTGTTTTCTGGAGTTTTGAGGAAGACGGTCTGGCCCTTGATTGTATTGTTTCAATGATCCTGTTGGTAAACAGATTCTTGAGTGCCTTATGCTGCTATCTTAATTGCCTGCATACAAGCATAATAATATTAAAAGCAATAAAATAATTTACAGATGTAAACTTAATCCTCAGATCAAACATTAACAATATGATGCAAAGAAGTATATTTTAAAAACCCATCAGAGGAACAAAATTTATTAGTAAATAATATATTAAGCAAAATGAAACTCAAGAAGAATTATCAGAATTTTTATAATATACTGTAGTATTGAAAAAACCCAGTATAACCTAAATATTAAGGCACTGTACTCTACCTTAAAATGATAATGAAATTGAACATAACTCTTGCTCACATGTCAGGAGGAGGGCAGAAATTGAGATTTAATATTAATCAGATTTACCTCTACCAAAAATTTATAAGTCTCCATTTCCTTGCTCTTCTCTTTCTCAGCTCAGTCTTTATCTGTATCTTCACATCTATTCATATTTGAAGCTTGACATCCATACCACCCTTCCATGCTTATCACCCACCTCAAGATTGCCCTACCCAGGATACAATGCATATTTTAAGATTACTGATAAGGAAAAACAAACAAACAAACCTAATTTTCCATACCATCCTTAGAAATGCCATTCTGATTAACTTTCTTTGTTTCAATCAGAATAAAAGCAGTAAGAAAAATCCTTTTAATGGTGAGTCTGATTTAATTCTGTACTTCTCCAGTATCCCATGAGCAAATAAAGCCACTTTTCCTTCCTAGCCATAGGTTAGACCTGTCATGCTGAGAGAATGAATTCAGTCGAGTATTACCCCGGCTTCTCTTCATTATGACATAAAATGAAAATAGCACATAATCATTATTTTAAATTTAAGTTGCATAAGCACAGCAATATAAGGCCCTCTATTTCTATTAGAAAGACAGACAACGATATGATGTCTACAAGAAAAAGATTAATAGTAAGAGGATGTAAAACTATATACCTGTAAATATAACCATATAAATAAACATAAGCAAAATAGTATTATTAGAAAAATAGATCTTTGCATTCTAGACATTTGAGTGACTGTAAAAATAACAATAGAGGCAAATTTCCTTAACGGAGCTTCAAATAACATCAAGAATTGAGAGAATTAAAAGCATCAACAGAATTTAAAAAATAATAACACTGAATAATTGTCTGAAATAAAATTTTAATTTTGTCAAAATTTAGGTCAAATAAGTCAATTCACCTTTTTGATTCTTTATCCTGATATTTTGGCAACATAATCTTACTATTAGTGATCATATATTGGGCACCCACCAAAAAAGATTCAGCAAAAAAGATTAGTAAAAAAAAAAAAGTATTTTGCAAATTGTTGTTTCTTTGACTATTATATTATTTGAAAGTACACTTAATGAGTATAAAATAATGATTTCATTACTGTAAGAAAATCTCCATGCCTGAGGAAGCTGCCGCCCTCCTGCTGTCTCCTCACAGCCCAACTGTTCTGTGCTATTTTGTGTCTTTCATTTCTTGACCCTCTCACCTTCCCCTCCTCTGGACCGCACAGACCATTTGGCTGCAACTGAACCACGCATGTTGCACCAAGTGAGGCCTGAACAGGGACCCAAGGCATGGAGTAATTTGAAGGAGTCTGGATGCAACCAGTGAGGAAGTCCTATCCCAGAAGTTGTTGGCTGCAGCAAAACTGGTAAAAGGGATAGATGCATCAGCCATGGCCCATATTCCAGAGGATGGGATGTGAGATGATGGTGTCCTGCCAGAGTAGGCTGTTTTGGGAACTTGTAGGGTGGGAGGTGTCTGGACATCAATCTGGCTGTACTGCAGCAGAATTGGTGCTTGCTCAAGGTAGAACTGTGGGTTTCTAACACTGAACTCAGAAGTTGTGGGAAGGTAAATCCCTTCCCCTTAGGGCTAAGAGCTGCAGCATCCACTGAGAACTGCTGATTGTGAGGCAGAGTCTCCAAGCCCTGTGTTCCCCAAACATGTGAACCCCAAGCCTGTGTCCCCTGGACCCCCATGGCCCATGTTTACAGACCTATATGCCCCAATTCCACATTCTCCCTGGCCTCTGTTTCCCGAGTCCAGCACTCCGAGAAATCCTACATTGCCCTACCCCTCTGGTCTTGGACTAACTCTGGGAGTAAGAGAGTTTAGGTGGGAGATGCAGAGGGGCCCAAGGAGAGTAGTTTCAATTTTCTGATCCCCTTCTTTCAGTGAGTTTGGAGGAGCATATCTCCTGACTTGGGGAGAGACTAGGAAGAGAGGAGAGGCGAATGTGATGAGAGAGCCCAATTTACCTAAATGCCCTGGGATAGAAAAATTGGTCTGGGTGAATGTGGAGTCAGAAAATTAACTAGCTTCCTTGTAGCATACCTAAGGGAGAGGAACAATAGAATGTGCTTTACTAGCTTCCAATAGCATATTTAGGATTCCTGACAAGGGGTGGGTGCTCTCTCAAAAAATTAAGAGACATTATTTTCTCAGGTGTGTTGGTCCACCAGGGACCCTTTTGAATTTCCTATAGGAGCCCTCATGAAGCCTTCCGGCTCCTTGGGAAAGAGGGAAGTGAGGAAGGGAGAAAGGGGAAAGGTCAGACTCCTAAGCAGTTTATTCAATTTCAAAGATAATTCTTTGCCTGAGGCCTTGTCTGGTCTTTTTTGTTGGTTTGTTTTCTTGTATTTCCTTCCACCTTATCCCTCCCCACCCCCCTTTTTTTCTTTTTCTTTTTTTCCCTTCTCTTTTTCTTGATCTTCTTTTTTACTCTTTCTTTTTCCTTTTTTTCTTTTTTATATTAGTGCTACAGGCAACATTTCTTATTTGCTGTGCTTCCTTATCCTCAACTGTTTTTTTCTGCATGACCTGATTTTGACTACCAACACTATCTCCTTTACATCATGCTCTCCTTCATCATTTATTGTTTCTCTTACATTTCACGTCTCTTTGTTTAGACCCAATATTTCTGACTCTATGTTTCTAATACTTCTAATCTGTTTTCTATCATTTATTCACTCTTTATATATTATTGTCCTCTTTTCTTTTTCCCTCTCTCCTGACAACACTGACCTTTTAATTCATATTATATTCCTCCTAATATTCAGTTTACTATCTCATTATAGGTATTCCACTTTTTTTTACAGTTATAACTACACACAGATTACATGAGTTCAATATCTATTCTCCTAGATCTCACATGGATTTTCTGCTAACATTCACTATAAATACCACTATTATATTTTTCTTTTCTTACCCCTTTTGCTTTCTCTGGACCTAATATTTTCCATCAAGGGAATTTAGCCAACAACAAGGAAATAGAATAAGAGGAACAAAGTGACAAAGAGAAGACCTAACATGCATACAAAAACAACTAATCAAACCACAAGACTACATGAAGAAGATAATCAACAGAATAAATCCAACAAGATAAAATGATGACAAGACAGCAACAAAAAACTACAGACCACACCAATAATCAGGAAAACATGGCCCAATCCAAAGAACAAACTAAAAACCAGGAAGAGAAGTGGAACATTGAACAAGTAATTAAAGCTCTAAAAAATGTATCATGGACCAATACAATGAAGTGAAGGAAGAGATTAAGCACATTAAGAAAACACTGGGAGAGCATACAGAAGAAATTGTAATCATGCACAAATATCATGGATATGATGGGGATCAACAGCACAATCCAAGAAATCAAAAATATACTCTCAGCAAATAACAGCAGATTTGAAGAGGCAGAGGAAAGAATTAGTGATGTGGAAGACAGTACATCTGAAATCAAATGGATAGTAGAATTGATCAATAAAAAGATAGAAAAAACCAAGCAGGGACTTAGGGACCTGAATGACAATGCAAAACACACAACCATACACATTATAGGCATCCCAGAAGGAGAAGAGAAGAGAAAGGGGACAAAAGGTGTGTTGGAGGAAATAATGGCTGAAAACTTCCCAAACCTATTGAGGGAGATTCATGTACATGTCCAGGAAGGACAGTACACCCGAAACAGCATAAATCCCAACAGGCCTACCCAAGACACTATACTTGTCAAAATATCCAATGCACAAGACAAAGAGAAAATACTAAAAGCAGCTGAGAAAAGAGAGTAATCACATACAAGGAAGGCTCCATAAGAATAAGTGCTGATCTCTCATCTGAAACCATGGAGGCAAGAAGGCAGTGGTATGACATAGTTAAGGTACTAAAAGAAAGGAATTTCCAACCAAGAATACTCTATCCAGCAAAGCTAGCATTTAAAAATGATGGAGAGTTCAAAATATTCACAGATAAATAGAAACTAAGAGAGTATGCCAACAAGAAACCTGCCCTTCAAGAAATGCTAAAGGGAATTCTTCATGAGGAAAGTAAAAATACAGGAGAGACAGAGTTGGAGAAGGAAAGTGTAAGAACAACTAAAACTACAAAAAGAGAAAAAAAAAATCAAACAATGTATGACAAACACAAATCCAAAGAAAATGTGACTAATATAAATAATTCCTTGAAAGTAATAACACTAAATGTCAATAGATTAAATTGAACTGTTAAGAGACACAGATTGGAAGATTGGATGAGGAAATATGACCCATCTATATGCTGTCAGCAAGAAACTCACCTTAGATCCACAGATTCAAGGAGATTGAAAGTGAATGGCTGGAAAACTATCTTACAGGGAAACAATAAGCAAAAAAGGGCAGGTGTAGTTTTGTTAATATCAGACAAAATAGACTTTAAACACAAAACTCTTGTGAGAGACAGAAATGAACAGTACATATTAGTGAATGGGATAATCTTTCAAGAGAAAGAACAATCATAAACATTTATGTGCCTAACAAGGGTGCCTCCAAATATATGAGGCAAACACTGGAGAAACTAAATGAAGGAATAGATGCCTCTACAATTATAGTGGGGGACATTAAAGGACATTTACACACCACTATCAACATTGAATAGAACATCTCAAAAGAGATTCAGTAAAGAAACAAAGACTTTGAACAATATATTGGAGGATCTAGACCTAATAAACATATACAAAACATTACACCCAAATACAGCAGGATATACATTTTTCTCAAGTGCACATGGATCATTCCCCAAGGTAGACCACATGCTAGGCCACAATGAAAGTCTCAATGAATTCAGAAAGATTGAAATCATACAAAATAATTACTCTGAACACAGTGGAGTGAAGTTGGAAATCCCAAGAGCCAGAGGTTCTTATCTGTCACCATGATATGAAAGTTAAACAGCACACTCTTAGAAAAACAGTAGGTAAAGGAAGAAATCTCAATAGAAATCAATAACTACCTTGAAACTAATGAAAATGATAACACAACATATCAAAAATTATGGGATGCAGCAAAAGCTGTCCTGAGAGGAAAATTCATAGCCATAAATTTACACATCAAAAAAGATGAGCCAAAACTGAAGAACTAACTGAACAATTGGAGGAATTAGTAAAAAAAACAACAACAAATTAACCCTGAAGAAAGAAGAAAAAAAGAAATCACAAAGATCAGAGCAGAACTAAATGAAATAGAAAATAGGAAAACACTTGAAAAAATAAACAGAACGAAGAGCTGGTTCTTTGAGAAGATCAATAAAATTGACAAACCCTTTGCTAGACTAATAAAGAAAAATGAAAGAAGATGCACATTCATAAAATAAGAAATGAGAAAGGGGTATCACCAATGACCCCACTGAAATAAAGGCTATCATAAAAGGATTCTTTGAAAAAAAATATTCCAACAAGAAAGACAATTTAGAGGAAATGGACAAATTCCTAGAAACACATAAGCAACCTTCATTGACAAAAGAAGAAATTAATGATCTCAACAAATCAATCACAAGTAAGGAGTTAGAATGAGTCATTAAAAACCTCCCAAATAAGAAGAGCCCTGGGCCAGATTGCTTGACATGTGAATTCTACCAAACATTCCAGAAAGAACAAACACCAATCTTGCTTAAAGTCTTCCAAAAATTTGAAATACATGGAACCTTGCCAAATTCATTTTATGATGTCAATATTTCCCTAATATCACAGTCAAAGACACCACAAGCAAGGAAAATTACAGATCAATCTCTCTAAAGAATATAGATGTGAAAATCCTCAACAAAATATCGGCTAATAGAATTCAGCAACACTTTAAATGAATTATACACCATGACCAAGTGGGTTTCATTCCTTGTATGCAAGGATGGTTCAACATAAGAAAATCAATTAATGTAAAGAACACATAAACAGATTGAAGGGAAAAACACATGATCATATATACAGATGCAGAAAAAGCATTTGACATAATACAGCACACTTTCTTGATAAAAACACTGCAAAAGACAGGAATAGAAGGAAACTTCCTGAACATAATAATGGGTATATATGAAAACCCCACAGCTAACATCATTTACAATGGTGAAATCCTAAAATCTTTCCCTCTAATATCAGGAACAAGACAAGAATGCCCACTATCACCACTTCTATTTGACATTGTGTTAGAAGTACTTGCTTGAGCACTGAGGAAAGACCAAGATATAAAAGGGATCTAAATAGAAAAGGAGGAAGTCAAAATTTCACTATTTGCAGATGACATGATCCTATACATAGAAAGCCCTGAGAAGTCTACAACAAAGCTTCTAGAACTTATAAATGAGTTCAGTAAAGCTGCAGGGTATAAGATCAATGTACAAAAATCAGTGGCATTTCTGTACACTGATGATGAGCAATCTGGGGAAGAAATCAAGAAACAAATACCATTTACAGTAGTAAATTAAAAAATCAAATACTTAGGAATAAATATAACCAAAATATAAAATACTTATTTACAGAAAACTACACAACACTGTTTAAGGAAATCAAAGAAGACCTAAATAAATGGAAGAATATTCCTTGTTCATGGATAGGAAAACTAAATATTATTAAGGTGTTTATCCTACCAAAACTGAACTGCAGATTCAATGCAATCCCAATAAAAACCAATGCATCATTTTAGTGAACTAGAAAAACTGTGAAATTTATTTGGAAAGAATAGAGGCCCCAAATAGCCAAAGACATATTGAAAAAGAAAAATGAAAATGGAGAATCACACTACCAGAGCTCCAAACATACTACAAAGCTACAGTAGTGAAAATGGCATGGTACTGGCACATGGATAGACACAGTGAACAATGGAACTGAATTTAAAGTTCTAACATAGATCCTCATATACACAGTCATCTGATATTCAACAAGGCTAACAAACCCTCTCAACTGGGAAAGAATGACCTCTTCAACAAATGGTGTCTAGAGAATTGTATATCCATATGCAAAAGAAGGAATGAGGATTACCATTTCACACCTTATATAAAAATCAACTCAAGATGTCTCAAAGACCTAAATGTAAGAGCCAAGACCTTAAAGGCCTTGGAAAACAAAGAAGGGAAGCATCTAAAGGACCTTGTAATAGTAAATGACTTCATGAACCTCACACCCAAAGCATGAGCAGCAAAAGAACAAATAGGTAAATGGGACTTCCTCAAAATTAAAGCCTTTTGCACCTCAAAGGGGTTTATCATGAAAATGAAAAGAGAGTCTACACAATTGGAGAAAATATTTGGTAACCATATATCTGGTATAAGACTTTTTTCCTGCATATATAATGAAAACCTATGTCTTGAAAATAAAAGGACAAACAACCCCTTTAAAAAATGAAAAAAGGATTTGAACAGACACTTCTCCAAAGAAGAAATATGAATGGCTAAAAAGCACATGAACAAATGCTCAAAATCACTAGCTATTAGGGAAATGCAAATCAAACTACAATGAGATACCATCTTACTCCCATAAAACTGGAAGCTATCAAAAAACACAAGACTACAAGTGACAAAAAGGATGTGGAGGAATGCGAACACTCATCCACTGCTGGTGGGAATGTAGAAGGATCCAGCCATTCTGAAGGACAGTTTCTTGGTTTCTCAAAAAGTTAGCTTTGGATTTGTCATGCAACCCAGCAATTCCACTGCTGGGTATATACTCAGAAGATATGAAAATAAAGACACAAACCAATATATGCACACCAATATTCATAGCGGCATTATACACTATTGACAAAAGTTGGAATCAACCCAAGTGCCCACCAGTGGATGAATGAATAAATAAAATGTGGGATATAAATACAATGGAATACTACTCAGCTATAAGAAGAAATACAGTACAAACATATGTAATAACATGGATGACTCTTGAGGACCTTATGTTGAGTAAAGCAAGCCAAGCATTGAAGGACAAATACTACGTGACCTCTCTGATATGAAACAAGTAAATCAAGCTGCCTCAGAGAGCTAAAGACTGGAAGATAGGCTTAAAGGAATTTGGGGGAGAGAGGAAGGTTGCGAGATGACACCTACATGGGTGAAGTCTATGATAAGCTGGAGGTAAGTATTTGTACAGGGAAGGGATAAGTTGGGGACATAGGATGACCTTTGGGTGAGGCTATGCAGGCTTGAGTGGGGCTAGGGCTGGGAAGATGGGTCAGATGACCCAAGGAATTGGGGGGAGGGGAGGAGGAACCATCGACTATAGGAGAATGTCAGATATATGGTTGAAATTATACTGTTGAGAAAACTCTTCAGAAAATATAAGGAAGGATCATGTTTTTAAGTTGCTTCAGTGGGGGCCTTCTAGGGAGTATGTGAGTGCTTATATTGTCATAGTGTGTTACATCATTGGGTGGAGACATATACAAAGAATGTGAAGATGTACCTACATCCTGGGGAGGCCTGATGTTCCAAAATAGAGGGAATGGTGTGTCTCAAGAGAATAACTGGCTCTAAATTAGTTAAGGCATTCTAGTATGTTAACTCCTCAACATTGTTGCAGTATCTGTAAATCTGGTCCCTCAAGCAGTGAAGATTGATTATCAAGGTGTGCTCTGAGGGGAGGGGGAGAGAGGTATAGCTTGGATTGAAGCAGGGAAACTGGGGGTCTTTGGAAGTGCTCCACAAGATCATGCAATGATGGATATAGGACATGTTAAATTACATCTAAAGTGTATAAAAGTCTATAAACTAAAATGTAAAGCATAATGTAAAACATAAGGAAACTAAAAATTTAAAAATTTGTACAGTCTAAAAAAAAACAATAATGCAAACCAAAATGGAACCATGTTTGATAGCTATGTTTCAAGATCTGTACATCAGCTGCAGCAAATATAACATGAACATGTAAAAAGATCATTGCTGGGGAAAGGGGAAAAAGGTTTGCTGTTGGATATCTGGGAGTCCCCTATATTGTGTATGTGAATTACTCTGATCTAAAACTTTTTTGAAGACAAAATTAAAAATTAGAAAAAAGAAAAAGGATGTAGACACTGAGGAAGAAATGGAAGTGCCTTGCCACTGTACATACAGGGCAACACCTATTACAGTGATGAAAGGCAAAATGTTAGAAACAAAGCTGTATAATGTTTTTCATTTTATTAATACACCAATTTATTTTTACTTTATTTTACTTTATTTTATTTATATTTACTTTATTTTATTAATACACTAATTTATTATTACTAAATTATTATGTATTCTATTTTTAAACTTTAAACCCATTAGTATATTTCAATTTCCTATTAATTGAATTTGGTAATATATTAGAATTCATTGTTGAAGAAGTTTTGGATCACAGAGAGGTTCAACTATGTCAAGGGAGGAATTCAGGTGTGTGGTGTTATTGATAGGGGCACATGGGTGGGGGAAAGTTCTCCAGGGAATGTATATATGGGACTTAAATATGTTATGGTATGTTGGGTATTTTTATAATAGTTACAGTTATTAATGTCAACTGATGGAGTGCTGAGTTTCCACCCAGGGGAACTCTGTCACATTCCCCAAGAGAACAACAATAACCCCTGAAGTGCAACGGCAAAGATCAAGAAGGAAGGATGGTCCAATAATGAGCCCTTGATACTGATGACTATGCTTAGGAGCCTGTGTGCCTGAAACATGAACTATGCCTAGAGCTGTAGGGTGCCTAAGAGTTACCTATTGAGAGCCTACATGTTGTTCAAATGTGGTCACTCTCTAAGTCAAACTCAGTATGTAAATGCATTACTTTCCCCCCAGTGTGGGACTGAACTCCTGGGGATGAGCCTCCCTGGCACTGAAAGATTACTACCAATCACTAACTGGAGAAGCAACTAGAAAGAGACCTCAAATAAAAGGGTCATCTCAGACCAGTAGAATATCTCAGCCTATATGTTGGATTAAGTGTTAAAAACTGATTTTTGACCTTGAATAAAAGAGGGAAATGGCAAAGACAATGAGTTTATATGGCTAAGAGTCTTTCAAAAAGAGTCGGGAGGTCATCAGAGGAGTCACACTTACACACACCTCAGCGGGAAACCAGAAAAAGCCAAAGTAGATACAACCCTAGGTACTGGTTCTTCTGACGGCTATGGAGATCCACAGGGTTTACAGTCATGGCAGATGGATTTGGAGTTCTGTGACATGTCAGAGGGCCCTACTTTGGAATTTGTGCTCCTGAGTGTGATGGAGCTGGACTCAGATGTGACATTTCTACACATGCCCCTTCTATCACTTTTACTGAACCTGTGGTTGGTGCTAGGGATGGTCCATACTCAGGACACTTGAATCTCTGGACTGCCCATGTTCCATCTGGGCCCTGAGCCTCAGCAGAGTGGCAACTCCTACTCTCTGGTTCGTTGGTCTTACCCAGATGAGCTAACAGGTAGGTGAAGATGGTCAACCACCACACCAGGGAATCAAGAATGACTACAACTGTAAGCAAAGGAATTGTATCCATCATCCATGTGGAATAAAAGTCCCCTCTTGATCTAGAGGTGGAGAGGACATCACCATCCCAGGGCCCACAGAATGGAGGAATAAAATATGGACTAGAGTGGACTTACTGATATTCTACTATAAAACTATTGTGACAAGTAGTAGAAGAAATTTTAGCATCGAGGTGGAGAATGTGGCCACAGTAGGTGCTGAGGGCAGGGAGAGGGAAGAAGAGATGTGATGTGGTGGCATTTTTGAGATTTTGAGTTGTCCTAAATGATATTACAGGGTCAGCTGGACTTTATATATCCTGCCATAACTCACTGAATGTACTGGGGAAGAGAACAAACTACAGGGTAAACTATTATCTATGTAGTGCAGCAGTGCCCCAAAATGTGTTCACCAAGTGTGATGAGTATGTCCCAATGATAGGGCAGGTTGTTGGTATGGAAGGAGTGGGGTGGCGGGGGTGGGGGATATATGGGAACCTCTTATATTTTTTAATGTAACATTTTTCATGTGATGTATATATCTTCAAAAAATACAATTTACAAAAATGATGTGGTGGGGGATGGGGAGTGTGTTATATGGGAAAATAAATGAATAAATGGAAAAAAAAGAAAATTTCCATTTGTGATTTTCTAGAGTGAGCAGGACTTATTGAGTTAACATCTTAAAACCTAATTCAACTATTGAGAAAAATATTGATGCCTGCTTTTTAATCTGCAAATAAACATTCCTCCTTCTCATTGGATTTCTCTTAAATTGAATAATTGTGCAACTAAAAATGCATAAATATGTGATATACTATTTGGAAATTCCTTTGACCCTTACTATCATCTTGTCTCCTAAAATTCTGCCATTATAAGGTTTTCTTATACAAGGTGCTCCTTATTCTACATGAAAGTTGATTTCATTATCAGTAATTATTGAAGGATTTTAAAAATATGCATTAAATCTAATTGTATATAGGGGAAGGAAGCTTCGGCCATTAATAAAATTATAAAATCTTTACTCAATTCTCCTATTAGTTTAATATAATGAAAGCCAATATTGGTGGTAGGGTGAGGTATGAAAGCACTGTGTGATGTTACATTCATCCATTTTGCAAGTTCACAAGCATTATTAAACACTTATTGTTTATGTACAAGTGATATAGTGCAATAAATGAATAAAAAAGAAAAGAAAAATACAAGTGCAAGAATGAAAAAAAATTTTTCAGCCAATACATTAAAATAATAAGTTGCACAAACATTGTTGTGGCTGAAAAAAACAAAACAAAAACAAACCAATAAATCTGCTGTGTTTGAAGAACTGATTGATACTCCCTAACCAGACTGGAGAAACATGTTTTCCTTGTGAAGCATCAAAACTGCCCATTCATTAACTGGTGCACACTCCAATAAAAAAGCTAGTTATGTTCCACCAGTCAATGCAAAATTCTTGAAATTGTGGATTTTTCAAGTGTGTTTTTGAATTGGTCAAGGTACATAATATGTAATAAATAATATTTACCAAAATGACTGAAACATCAGCTGTTTATATATATAAAATTATATAAATATATAATCATAAATACAAAGAAGCTTTATATACAAAAAAAGTAAATTATTTGGAAGAAAATACATGTAAAGTGTAGCATTTATGAGTATTTACATTTCTTCCTTTGAATTTTGTTATTTATTAATTTTTTATAATGAGCAATGTTCAATTCTATGATAGTGTTCCACTTTTAACTATTAAATTATTTCAATGTGAAAAATATGCTATTACATCCCTGGTGGTCAATGATCTGGCCCTATAGCCACAGATTAATTAAGCATTTTCTAGAAATAGCCACTCTTTTACACAGTCATAAATTAGAAAATCACAAAGGAATACCAAAAATAGTGCTCAACATTATGTGACTTCTAGGGGGGAGGAATAGATCTGTTACAAACTTGACACAGATGCATTGGTCCTTGAATTTATATCCTTGGCATCATGTCAAGCAATCTTCCTTGGAGATTAGTCCCAGAGATGACCAAATATTGCATTATCCACAATCTTCAGTATAAGAGGTGCCTTGATATTATCAGGGTGAAAAACAAGGGATACTATGCTCTGGTCATGTTCACAACTGCTCCCTGGTATATATGCACTACATAATTTCTCGTGAAATTTCTGTTTGACCAGAACCTGAACAAAAATTTTCTTTGATTTTTTTTAACCTTAAAAATAAAAATTCCAGAACTAAAACTTAAACATAATTCAACTCATAGGAAAAAATTATTATATCACAGAAATATCAGTCTTCATAAATGGTTTTCATATTTTCATTGTGATAAAAACTAGAGGTTGACAAATTTCTGGACAAAAAACATTGAAGAAGAGTTTCAAAAAACTTTGATTCATGGTAAGTATTAATGTTAAAGTTAGAGCATTTCAGTTATATAAAAAAGATGGGGATATTATAATTTGGATATACATAGAAACATAGAACATGTAGACGTTACCTAAGTAATGCTAGGATTTATAGAAGCAGAAATATAGAAGTGATATAATCAGAGTCACCAATAAATGTACATATTTTGAAAATATAAGTTTTGGAAGAAATTTCATTAAATAATCTGTTAAAAATATATCTGAAAATTCATAGTAACATGTGTTTTCTAATATTAATACAAATATGGATATAATATCTGATCTTTCATTCTTAATAGGTCATATTGGGTAGAAAAGAACAATAAATGATGCCTTAAAACTATCTTTGTTTATTAGCTGACTAGCATTTTTTTTATTTGCTGAAATTAAATATGTTATAAGCTTGATCTCTGTGCACAATCAATCTTGGTTGAACCACTGGGTCAACAAGAGTTAATGGCTGTGACTTGCAGTAAATATCTTTTTGTGCTCTTTCTGTCATCTAAAAGTGTGTACAAGAATAATACCTATGGTATAATATTCATCTCGATAAATGTGCTAATGATGAGATATATTTGTAACATTGTCATGTTCATTCTAATTATCCAGTATATATGTGCATATATATAAATTTAATTATTACATAATTTAAAAATCTTTACTTTTACCTAATTTATTATTGAAAGACAAAATAAGATTTTTTTAAGACATATATTGCAACTACTTTTTATCATGAATTTCTAAAGTCATTGAGTTGATTTTTAAAAATGAGAGATCCTTCCTATAAGAAAAATAGTTTTGAAGTCACTCATCCCAAGTATCATCTTTGATTTCTCAAAAGTTTACAGCAATCAATTGCTAATATGGAAAGAAGAAACGACACAAATGTGCCTAACTTCATCCTTATTGGCTTGACAGACTCTGAAGTGATCCAGCGGTTCCTTTTTATGTTATTTCTCCTAATATACCTCATTACCATTCTTGGAAATGCAGGGATGATACTGTTAATTCACCTGGATCACCAGCTTCACACCCCCATGTACTTTTTCCTTAGTCACCTGTCATTCCTTGACCTCAGTTACTCAACGGTCATCACACCTAAAACCTTAGAGAACTTGCTGACTTCCAACAAGAATATTTCATTCAAAGGTTGCTTCACACAGATGTTTTTTTTATTCATTTTTTCTGCTACTGAATTTTTCCTTCTTTCTTCAATGGCTTATGACCGCTATGTAGCTATCTGCAACCCTCTTCACTACCCAGTTGTTATGTCCAGGAGACTCTGCTGTGCCCTCATCACTTTATCCTACATGATTAGTTTCACTGAATCATTAATTAACCTTCTTTTCATGAACAGTCTCAATTTCTGTAACTCCAACATAATCTATCACTTTTTCTGTGACTTAACTCCAATTTTAGCCCTGTCCTGCACTGACACTCATGACACTGAAATCATGATAATGATTTGTGGTAGTTTAGACGTAATGGTGAGTCTTAGCACTATCTCTCTTTCCTACATATCTATTTTGTCTACTATCCTGAAAATTAATTCCTCTTCAGGAAAGCGCAAAGCTTTCTCTACTTGTGCATCCCACCTCCTAGGAGTCACCATCTATTATGGCACTACGAGTTTTACTTATTTAAAACCAAAGACGTCCTACTCCTTGGGAAAGGATCAAGTGGCCTCTGTCTTTTATACTATGGTGATCCCCATGCTGAATCCACTCATTTATAGTCTTAGGAACAAAGAGGTGAAAAACGCTATCATTAGAGTCATGCAGAAAAGAGAGGTTTCCAAGAAATAACAGTGACAGTAATTCTGAATATTTAAGTGCATCTTTTCTTTCTTGTCTATTTGGATATTTACTTGATTTTTTCTAAATATATTAGCATCCTTTAATTAGTTTTCATTTACATTAAACCTTCCTCTATTAGACCATGAATTCTCTAGAACATGCCCAAGAATATATTTTCAGAAGTCTATATAGTAATTGGAAGCCATGAAATATGTGTTAATCCTGTGGCTTAAATATATATAGTTTTGTGGGCTACAAATTTGAAATAGAAAAATAGTGTTGTTAATCTTCAAATTATATTATAAATATTCTCATGCTTATTTCAATTTCAGAGAATTTTGTTTTGAAGAGCTTTTTCAGAAATTTATTTAATTTATTCTGTAAGAGAGAAATTTAGCACAGTCTTAAATAATTTCTTGGGGGGGTGTAGAAAATCCTGGATTTAGATTCCAGAACCATCAGCTCCTTTACTGTATATTCCTTAGTATGGCATGGAGAGTTGAAATTTAGTTTCCTCAACTAAAGCAGACTAGTAATTCAACATCCATCGAGTTATTCTGAAGACAAAATCATATGGAAAGTGGAAAATATTTAATGTAATAGTAATAGACTTGACCATGACCATCAGAATGCTTACCTTCCTCAAATGTTTTGAATATGCTGTAACTTTTGTTACAATAATTTTTGCTGGTGCATTAAAAATACTTTTGGTTAATTTCATTCATAAAGAAACAAAATGCTAAGAGAAAGAACACTTCAATTTTTGATCTTAGATCAAAGTAAAATATAGTGATAGAATTATGTTATCAAAAAAATATATGGGAACATTGAAGAAAATCTGGAAAATATTCTGTATCATTAAATGAAATAGGTTTATCTTAGTCATTTTTGAGAGCTTTGTTCATGGTGTTCTAGACTAATTTATCTAATAAAAGTATCAAAACATTTCCATTATTCTAAATAAAATCCCATACATTTTAAGTGTTAACTAATATTTCCTTTTAAATGTATTTCTACATAATGTGGAATTTCACTTTTAATTTTACTACTATTCAATATATATTTAAGAAAGTATGTTTTCTTCATGTTCCTATATTTATTATTTTTATTTAAACTTAAGCAATTGTTGTTAGATTTTTTTGACTTCAAATGATTTGTATTCTTTTATATTTGTTTTAATTGTAGTTATATTTATTCATTGTCATAAATAATTTTTGAAATATTAAAGTTCAAACTGTTAAACAATTGAATTTTTAATGAATTCTCAAATTCATCACAATTCATTGATCTATTTAAAAAATTAAGATCTCTTTTATTATCCTCTATATCCTGAATGCTATAAAATGTTTAACTTATGTGTAATACCACTATAAATTACTGTATTAATATTTATTTTTTCTATACTCTGTGATGTCTCGAATCTATGTTTATTTGATTTTCTCTTTGTTCTTTTTTTACAATTATCTGTCTTTGCTAAACACGTATTTGTTAATACTATACTTTTTAAATTATTTTCTCTTCTTATATATGCATTGTGTCTTCCTACATTGAAAGGCCTTTGATATTTTAGGGTCTTTATCATGAGCTGTGGTGGCCTTTCTTTCATTTATACACACTTCTATAATCTAGACAAAGTATGCTTTTGGTTTTTGTTGGCAATGATGGTCAACAGTTTCCCTAACATTACAGACATTAATATTTCAGGAATTGCTTATGCCTTATCAAATTCAGACTCTCCTGTTCTCTTATAATACATTCTGGAAATCTTTTATGATGTTATTTAATAATTGTAATATAAACTTTAGGCACTGTAAAAACACTATTTACATTGTTCCTCTAATTTCTCTGTTTGTTTCAGTGCATACCATATTTTATGTAAGACATGGCCTGAAGTATATATAAGACAAAATCCTTTTGTTCATTATGGTAGGTCAAAATTCAATGTATTGTAAATCTTGAGCTATTTGAAAAATGATAAATAAGACTGATATGAGAATGACAAAATATGAAAAATAGATTTGTATGTATTTGATTGGTGCTATATAATAATTGTAATAAATGGATTTTATTAACAGAGTACCTACTTAGTGCCAGACAATATTCAAAGGTCTTTAGGCAAATATATAGCATAAATTATCTTCAAAGGATAACTCTTAGGCAGACTCTTACAATATGTAAAATTTGATCTCAGATAATGAGAAGCCATCTCCTAATTTTCAGGCAGACTTAAGTGTCATCCTGGAATTTTCTCTATATTACACAACTAAAATCTACCCCATTATCACATTTTATTGATTCTCTATGCAGAATATATTTGGACTGTGACTAATGCTCCACTTCTTCTCTCTATCACCCTACCCAAAAGAAATATCATCTCAGTCCTTATATTATTTCCACGCCTTCCTAGATTGTCTTCCCCATGTGCCTTATCTCCTTTAAGCCTCATATCAACATTGGGGACAGTGATACTGTTAAAACATAGGTTGTATCATGTCACTTCTCTTCAAAACCCTATAATACTTGATGCAAAATTTAGAGTAAATATCAAAATTTTTCCAAGAGCCTAATTTCCAACATGATCTTGCCCCATTCCTTATTTTTATGAAATCATCATATTTAGCATTCTACCCATCACATTCATTTTGGAGCAGCCACATTGACCTACTCACCCTATTTTATAATCATCAGAACTATTAAAATTAATTCTAATACTGCCTAGAATATTTTGAATTTTTCTTAGTCCCGAAATTCCCTTTACCCAGATAACTGGCTGGGTTTTTTCTCATTCTCTTCCTCATGAGACAATCTCTTACCACCCTGCTTAAAATCACACATGCCTACCAGCCTCATCAATGCTGCATTTGTTTTCTATAGCAGTTATCCTTATCAAACACTGTATATATTTTGAGAATGCTTTTTGTTTAATCTGTGTTCCCATGTTTGAAACCACAAAGAGTGCAAGATTTTTTGCCACTAATTCATCCACAGCACCCTGAAGAGTGCCCCAATAAATTTATTTGAATGACTGAGTTTTACAGATGTTGAAGCTAGGACACAAAATTGTTTTATTGCATGTTTATCATCATACAACATGTTAAGGTGAAGCTCAAATTCGAATTCAGTCAGACTGACTTTAGAGCTCACATTCTTAATCACTGATTTCTATATGACATCATCTCATTCTTCTATTATTGCCACTATCTTCTGGATTGTTTTCTGCTTCTGCCTTATCCTCATTGAGTCTCATCTCAACCTACCAAGAGAAATATTGTTAACCATCAGTTTTATCATGTCAACTCTCTTCACAAACATACAATTTAATATAATCTCAGATGTATACATGGCATTTTTTCTACATAATTATACTGCTCATCTGAATTGAAAACATGCAATATATAACTTTATTTTAGTAAAAGGTATTAAGAAATACATGGATTTTTTATGGGTATATTGCTGGTAGTCTTCATTAGAGATGCTAAAAAGACATTGTAATTTTGGAGATAGCTGCTAAATGTTCTCCAATTTACATTCATAGATCTGCTTTTGAAATAAAGAACTCTAAACGAAAGAGATTTATTGGGTGATGTGATTGGACTGGGGAGAGAACTTGTATTAATCAGGCAATGCTGTTTTGTGTAAGAAAGTATCTCAGAAACAGAGTGGTCTAGGAAAGGAAAAAGTAGAGTCCTTGTGTGTGACCATACAGACTTTAGCTACTTTGGCTTGGTGGATGGCTTTTTCCCTTGTGGTTCTCTTATGTGGTTGCTCTGCTATCTTGCAAAATGTTTTACACTTCTACAGGGTTATAAACGTTTCACATAGCCATCTGTCCACATTTCAGTCTTAAGGAAAGGTGAAATTTTTACATTTTAAAAGCAATTTTGGATTTTTTAGAAACCAATTCAGATTTTTTGTTATTTGTAAGGTTTTTAGGGAAAATTCAATTTCTTTAATATAAATAAGACTAAAGAGATCATCCATTTCTGCAGATGTTAAAATCATGTGAGTTTAACACATCCTCTATATTAACATATTTAAAGGATAAAAGATTTTTAGAGCATTTTCTTATATTCTTTTAATATTTTTGGATGCCTATGTTGGTTTGCCTTAATCCCTTGTTTTTAATTTTTTTCTCTATTTTTAGTTTTTACCCTAGACCTTATTTTAGGTTTATTTAATTTATCACAGTCTACCTAAAATAATATACCACATAACTTATAACATTAGAAATGTAAAATAGTAGAGACTTTATCTATATTTCCTGCTTTGTTAATTTTGCCATGAATTATACATTTCTGTAAGGTTTGAACCCAGAAATTAATCTATCTAGTTTTGCTTTAGGCAGTTATTTTAAAGATTTTGGAATTTTAAAAACAAAATATTTGATATTTCCTCCATTTTTTTTTCCATTTTCAGTGTCAATTTTGTCTATGTTTAGTGTCCGTCTATTTCCACGGTGTTGCCTGGATAATATTTAAAATGCAAATTGGATGGCAAAAAAAAAATTCTGTGTTTTTTTGTGTGTGTTTTAATATTTTGAAAAAGTCTTAATGTAGTTCTATTAATAATTTTGGAAAGTTGTTTTTAGTGGGTATTGAATGAATTGGCTTTCATTACTTTAAGTATATCTTTATGTTTTTTGGATAATTATTTTCCCATTTAGGTTCTTTTCTTTTTTGAACATTCTTTCAGTTTGGTTATTGCCTATTAGCTCATCTTCGTGTTTACCCCTTCTTCCTCAGATGGACTGACTCTATGGGTGAGCCTGTTGAAGGAATACTTTGCTTCTGATATTTTGTTTGTGTGCTTTAAAAATGTTTATTTCTTGCATTTCACTGAACGCTACCTATAGGGCCGTCTCTCCAATGAAATTTCTCATGTACCTATGTGTGGTGTTTATTCCCTCCACTAGATCTTTCAAGCAAGTAATTATCAATGATCTTTAGCAAAAATCCCTAGAAACATCTGTGATTCAAAAGTTGGCTTTAATTTTCAATGTACTGATGATCGATACACCCTATGGGGGAATATATCTCAATAAATCTACAGTCAACAATACTTTAGGTATAATACCTTAAATGGAAATTCATTTATTTTTTTTCTTCAGAATACTCCTTAGCATTCCAGGCAGAGATTTTGGAAGAAATTAAAAGACATATGGATTGTTAAGAATTTAGTTTTCCAAAAGTAATAAAATAAGAAGCATTTTAAAGAAATGTGAAAGAAATAAAAATGTTCATATAAACTTTCTATTCAATCATCATGTACCTTCTTAATCAATAACTGGTTGATTTTGGTCAGCAAAACCCAAGAAAATTCAAAGCAATTGGAAAATTTTGAAGGTTAGCTTCTGAAATGTTAAAATGAGGTCAAAAACTTTCTTAACTTTATGGATGAAGGCAGAATAACACTGTTGCATGATAGGCAACTGAAAAATGAAAAAGATTTTATAAAGCCCTGGGAAAAAAAAAACATGCATCTTTAGAACACAATATATTTGGCTAAGAGCACATTATGTTTGTTGAGAAAAAAAAGTAGAGTCAACATATACTGCAAGTGAAGTATGTATACTAGATAGATTATTGTCATTCAAAAGCAGTGAACTACATTATTGCTTGCATTAAGAGAAGAATAAAAACAAACAATAAGTGTATTTCATTTAAATACATGAACTCAATATATAGCAATCAGGAGAATTATATCTTGGCCACATGTTGTCACTCGGAAGCTCTGGTTGGCATACATAGTGGCCTGGTGCTGAATGATGGCTCTAGGAGGATCAGAAATGCCACCTACCACCTTGTCAATGCACTGCTTTCTCTTGGCCAGACACAGAATGGCACTTCATCAAGTCAGTCTACCTCAAGAGCTACTGCCTTGCGATGAAGATGAAGCTCAGTGGTTGTGTGTCTCCTTCTTACATGGGTAGTCTTGGTTTCCATCTGTTGTCCCAGTTTAAAAAAAAAGTTACACCCTTTATACAACAACACACCTCACCCCCATCCCAACAGCTAATTGAAAGAAACATGATTACATGTAAAGAAGAGCAGGGAAATCCAGTTGAGCTAATCAAACCTCAGAAAACTGGGTAACTCAGACTCCATCACTGGATGGGCCAACTCTGCCTTGAGTTCTGAGGCTTACCTAAGAACCCACACCTCTTGGCTTGTTGCTAGAAGATACACAGCAATCTAGATGAGCTGTTCCTGAGAATGGGCCAGCTGAAGGGCAAAACCTTGGGTAAGCAGATGGAAGTCAAAGAGCAAAACGACATTCTTCATCTGTTCACAATCAAAGTCGACAAGTTAGATGTTAGTATAAAAAGCATAGAAAGGAAAGTTCTACAACTTTAAAGACACATTGAAAAAGGTTTTCTACTTCCTTATGATAAGAAGATTAGAAGGAACATTTTTGAAACTCTAAAGAAGTTTCACTCATCATATTAATATGCAATGTAACATATTTGCAAACGTTATAATCGAGTGAGTCTTCAGATTTTGTTATTATGAGCAATCATGTGCCTCACTTTTTATTTGGTGTGACACCGCTCTGAGTCTTTCAAGTGAATACTTAATTGTTCAGGCTGATTATAATGAAGCTGGCCCTGAATATTTTAGGCCCCTAATTACCACTCTGCAATGAGAAAAAGGAGTTGCACTTCTCACTTTGATATGCTTGCTGAAAGAAGCAGGTAGTATTCCAGTTTTGGAACTCTAACTTGGTTTCCATGATGTTGTAGTTCTCTCCTAGTAAGAGAAGTTCTTACTAGTCTTCTTCTAGGAAGGCCTAGTAAGATCTTACACTGAGTCTGAGAGATAAGGGTCTGTGTAAGCCAGTAGTATGAGGTGGGGAGGGGTCTTCCCACACTACTGTTTAGCAGTCAGCATCTCACACACACCCCCAGCAAACTGGCACATTGTCTGTGATTCTCTCTACCTGTGGCAAAAGATCACTAGATTTTGTAACTGATAAAGGAGGCACTAGGCGCTATTTAATGGACAAATATCACCTCCTCCCATCTCACCCCTCCATCTCTGGCACATGTTTTAGAGGAGGAGTGCAGGCTGACCCTGCACACAGGAGGGGAGAAATGTATAGGGTATTGTGTGAGCTATTTTTTCCTGTGTGCCCTTATCCCTAACTCCCTTTCTCTGGTCCTAAATTGATCCCACATAAGGGTGGCTCTGTGTAATTTGCAGAGTGGAATATGATATAGATATAACTGTGCATTGGTCTTCCTCTACCTAGTATTTCACCCCTCTAGGCTTCACCCTGTGGAAAAGAACTTGGATAAGGCAGTGGGAATTCAGTGTCTAAGGTCTCATGACAAATCCTACATCTTACTCCTCACTAAATCAAGGGAGTGATGCAACTCTTCCTTTTGTTCTCTGCCACTAGTTTGAGGACAAATGTTTCTGACTTCGCATAGAAGGATTTGGTGAAAAAAGGAAGAGAGAAAGAGAGAAAGAAAGAGAAAGAGAGAAAGAAAGATAGAAGAGAAGGCGGATGGAAGGAAGGAAGGAAGGAAGAAAGGAAGGAAGAAAGGGCGAGGGAAGGAGGGAAAGAGGAAGGCAGAGAGGGGAGGGAGCCCAGGCATTATCATTTTAATAGGCCGAGCCTGAGATTTCATTATATTTTACAAAAAAGAAATAGTAAAAGCATTAATTAAAGTAATTTATATACTAAAATTAATCTCATTGTATTGTTATCTCCAGGGAGATAACTGAAGCCACAAGACTCTTGACTTTTTAAAAAACAATTTAATTATCATGTTTTAAAGCTAAAAAAATAGACCAATTTGTTTAAGAGGGGTCAGGAAATGGTGTAAACCCTCTGCAACCTATAAATAATAGTGTCTTCAGAAAATAAATCCTTTTATTAGTGCTGCAGCAATGCATTCATATTTATGTAGTGACCTCAAAAGTCCTATTCTGATGCACAGCCTTCTGAAAAATACTGACATCCTTCATCAGCAAACAACTTTGTGTGAATATTGGTCATGGCCCGGCTTTCAGGGAGTAAGGGAGGGAAGTAAGAAGGGGGAGAGGGAAGGGAGACCAGGCATTATCATTTTAACAGGCCCAACCTGAGCTCTCCCAATATTTTACAAAAAAGAATCAGTAAAAGCATTAATTAAAATAATTTCTATACTAAAATTAATCCCTTTACATTGGTATCTCCAGGGAGATAACTGAAACCACAAGACCCTTGACTTTTTAAAAAATAATTGATCATGTTTTAAAGCTGGAAAAGCAGACCAATTTGATTAAGAGGGGTCAGGAAATGGTGCAAAATAAAGCCTTTTATCTGAAAATTGGGCCTTTAATTTTGTGACTATTGCCTGCTTGTGTAGCAGTATTTATGTAGCAATCTCAAATGTCCTCTTCTGATGCACGACCTTCTGAAAAATTCTGACATCCTTCATCAGCAAACAACTTTGTGTGAATACTGGTCATGGTCAAGCTCTCAGGGAGTAACATCACTGTCCTTGTGACAATCCCAGAATTGAGAATGTGATCGAAGGCAATCATAAGAAGTTGGCTTATCAGAGGAGTTCTACTTTATTATTCCCCTGATAATTGATAATAGGAAAATTGTAAACTTAGGTCCAGTCCATATGAAACTATTCCTGAAGATTTCACCTAAAAGGCTGCTCAAAAACATGAAACCAGATTACAAAGCAACCTTGGGTATATATCCAATAATTCTGATGTTTTCTACATTCTTTCCTCTGTGTCACCTTTCAAATAAATCGTGATAAAGTGTCTCTTTATTTTCATTAGGCACAGATTCATGGAGATTAGTCATTGTACCTTATACCTAAACTTCTTCAAATTGTGGATAATGGCCACCACCAAACCCTCTCTTCATCAGTGTTCCTGAAGAAAATTATTTTGTATGTTTGGATTAGTTGTTTTACTGCCTTGAAGTAAAGTGATACCTTATTCTATCTACCCTGTCTTTTGTTGAATTGATAAAGCCAATCACTGCTGTCCTTTAATTTTTTTTGGCTCCAAGTATATGGAAGGAGAGAATCCCTAACATTTCTAGAGACATCTGCCTCTGACATTGTGGAGGATTCCTCTGCTGTGAGGACAGATCCAGTAGCCTGTCTTTAAACCACGTGATGGCCAGCTATAGCAGCCAGTCCTCTCATTTCCCCTGGGTCTCCAGCCCCTTCTCCCTGGCTTGGAAGGCCTGGATCACACTACTGTATAAAGTACAGTTGCTAGTGCATTTTCACAGAGAATGAAAGAAGACCTGAGAAGACTCCAGAATCATTTCACATGATGGTTGTGGTCAAAAGAGAAACCTTCTGCCCTCTAGACTAAGCACTACTGATGGAGATGCTCAACAAAGGGCCAGGCCTGGGGTTGGCTGTTGTAAGGCCTCCATAGCCCAGCCTAGACCAATGAACTCTTCCTCTCCAGGTGAGAACTGTAAGACAGTATTTTTTTAATTTCCAAAGTTGATTTGGAAACAAACAGGTGGCCTCCAGAAAGTTTCTTTCCTAACTTTCAGTTACATGTTAAATATAATACTAACTTCAAAATATGTGCAATCTCCTGGAAGAAGCTGATTCTAACATCTAGTTATTAAGAGCAATGGGACTGGTTAATTGGAGTCTTTTTTCATTCTTTAGTAAAGGGGACCTGGGTTGAACTCAGATTGCAAAACAAAACAAAATTAAATAAAACAAAAATAAAAAGGTCATTTTAATTTATCTTTCTCTAATATCTTTTTGTAAATACTATTCGAGGCAAAATATACCAGTTTTTGTAACATTTATAATTTGCCAATAAAAGCCTTTAATGCAGAATTTTTAAATTTAACAATGTTGTTAAACATCTTCTGCTGTGATATATGAAATATCTTGTGTCTGGAAGGATGAGCTAGTTATTGTTAGTGGTCATGGAAGAGTGGGGAAAGGGTGGCCTTTTATTCAGAATTTGTACCAGAACCACAGTCTCATTCTCAAAGCTTTCAGTTTAGCAAATGACCATATTCTGTGAAATAAAACGTGAAGCTGCATATAATTTTTTAAAAATTGAAGTATATCTCAAAGATTTACTTCTGAGTAGAAAAAAATTGAACCAGAAAATGTCACAAATTTTATTAATTAAGTAAAACAAATGATAACACTACAAACTTAGAAAAATTGATGATTTATCTATCCATCTAATTTATGTATCCAACTACACAGCTGTAAATGCAGGAAAGAAAGTTTGGAAAATGCATAAAATTCATGAAATTGATGATGTTTGCCTACAGATGGGAAAGGAGAGGTTTGAGTCAAAGCAGCATAACTTATTTGTTATATTTATTTTAAAAAATAAAGAATGTATGTTAAAACTTGACTAAAGATGGGTGATAGAGATATGGTGTTTATTTATTTATTATATCAAAGTGTGTGCATATGAATAAGGTCTTTCAAATATTTTAACAAGTGAAATTTTGTGATTCAGAGAATATGTTAGATTCAATAATGAAGAATATAAATCAGGTTATTGTCTATGTTCCCAGGAAAACTTTCTTAAATAATAGGTTCACCAGTTAGAAGTATAAAATATTTATTGAAAAATTAATTATAAACTTCAAATGAGAGTTTGAGCTGTAAGAGTAATCAACAATATTTAGTGTGAAAACAGCAAGTTAAGAAACATAGTCTTTAATGATGTTTGAGGAATGCTGTACAAAGAGAGTAATTATCAGAGCTGAGGAGATAATGAATATATTGTTGAGAGTTTCAAAAGTATGTGGTACTGACCTTGTCTTTGAAGACATGTAAGATATGATTCAGGGGAAATTGCAGAGGCAGCAGCAACATGATCTTCATGTGAATATGTGTACCACAAAAAAAGAGCCTCAAAAACTTAACATCATTGTATTGAGTAGCTTTAAATAGGTAACAGTCTCGATAATGTCTTCCTGGCTTTCCACAAACTGTCATTTACTTCAATATTTTACTTTATGCTACTTAGGAGCCTGAAATTAAATATTAGCAATACCAAGATGAATTAGTAAAAGTTGTGTTCTGCCTTAAATCAGTTTATATTTTAGAAAACAATATTCATGTTGTCACTATTTCTTTATAAAAATTAAAATAATTTTAAAATATGATTAAAACCCTGCCCACATTTTTGTTAAGAATATTTATTTACGTCACACTTCCATTCTATATTTCATTCTCAGTTAGTCAACAAATATGTTCAGTATTTTTACCTTTCCTGGGGTTTATTTAAAAAGCTGACTATACAAAGGTGAACTGTTCTGGCATACCTGTTTCTATTGTTAAGCAAATAGATTATAATATGCAACACAGACAACAAAACAATTTTTTTGTATTTGATATATACAATTTTTAAAACTTAATTTTAGTAACATATCTTTTTGCACTTTATTTTTTAATTTTTTAAATTGTTTTTGTAATTTCTTAAAATGTTACATTCACAAAATATATGAAGTCCCCCTATAACCCCCACCCCTTTCACCCCACTCCTCCCATAACATGCACCTCTAACATCATCATGGGACACTCATTGCACTTGGTGAATACATTTCTGAGCACTGCTGCACCACCTGGTCAACGGTCCACATTATAGTTTACACTCCCCCCCCCGTCTACCCAGTGGGCCATGGGAGGACATATGGTGTCCAGTAACTTATCCCTGCAGTACCATCCAGGAAAACTCCAAGTACTGAAAATGCCCCCACATCACATCTCTTCTTCCCACTCCCCACCCTCAGCAGCCACCATGGCCACTTTCTCCATCTCAATGCTATGTTTACTTCCATTAATAATCACATTAGTTCCATAATAGAGTATCAGTAAGTCCACTCTAATCCATACTCTATTCCTCCATTCTGTGGGCCCTGGAATGTTTATGTCTACTCCACCTCTGTATTGAGAGGGTGCTTAGTAACATATTAAGTTCAATATTTCCTATTATATTATCATTCAGTTGTACAATTTATTGGTGTTAAATAATTTGCAGAATTCCTCCACAATCACCTATACCCATACACCATAATTTTTTAATTAACTCAACATGAATCATATACCCAGGAACTATAACTCCCTATTCCACTCCTGACTATGTTCCCTGGTAACATGTAATCTGCTCTCTTTCTTTATAAATTTACCTATTTGAGGTATTTTATATCAGTGAGATCTCATAATTTTCATCTATTTGTGACATGACATCTACAAGGTTAATCCATGAAGTGACATGCATCAAAACTTCATTCCCTTTCATGGCTGAATAAATCTCAGTGTGTGTATATTCCACATTTTGTTTACCATTCATTTCTTGAGGGACACTAGAGTTGCTTCCATATTTTGGCTCTTGTGAAAAATGCTACTATGACAATTGTTGTACATATACTTATTTGGATTCCACCTATCCATTATTTTGGATAAATACCAAGTTATACAACATCTGGGTCATTTGGAAATTCTATGTTCAACTTTCTAAGTACTGTTAAACATTTTCAACAGTGTGTGCACCATTCTACAATTGCACAGGAAGGTGCTGGAGTTCCAAATTCTCCACATCTTTACTAACACTTGATATTTTCAGTTTTTAATAGTAGTAAACATCATGGATATGAAGTGGTAACTCATTGTGGTTTTTATTTGCATTTCCTTGATGAGAAGTGACTTTAAGGATTTTTTCCTTGTCCTTATTGGCCATTTGTATATCTTTGAAATAATATATGTTCGTGTCACTTGTCCATGTTTAAAGAGGGGTTATTTGCATTTTTATTGTTGCATTGTAACAGTTCTTTATATATTCTGGATATTATATCTTAATCAGATATTTGGTGTGATGGTACTCCAGAAAAGCATTATCTTAATGATAATCTAGTCATATTGATGTGAACTGATTTTAATTAGTACCTTGTGATAAGGTAAAGTCAGTTAATATATGACCCAACTCAATCAGGCTGGTTCTTAATCTATTATTGGATCCTATATAAAAAAATTATATTCAGGCAGAGAAAAAAAAAAAAGCACAAAAAGCACATCCTTAAACTGAAATCAATGAAACTTGGAAGAAAAGGGAGAAACCAGGAGACATGGCCACATGCCTTTCGATGTGTCAAACTAAGGCCCAAAGGAAAGTACTTCCTCAAGCTCTCATGGCAACTGCATGTGCTTTTAGCCTGCAAAATAAATAAATAAATAATATACTCGATATAAGAGCAGATTTGAGGAGACTGAAGAAAGGATTGGTTAATTTGAAAATGTGGACTTCAAAAGCTAATTTACAGAAAAACAGATGAAGAAAAGAATGAAAAAAATTAACAAACTTTCAAGGAATGACATGAGAGCAAGAAATGTGTAAGCCTATGTCATGGGTGTCCCAGAAGAAGAAAAGAAGGGTAAAAGAGGAGAAGGAAAATATTTGAAGAAATAATGGGAGAAAATTCCCAACCCTATTGAAGGACATAGATACCTGTGTCCAAGAAACACAATGTATTCCAAATATCTGAATAGACCAGTGCTGACACTCTTACTAATCAGAATGTCAAATGCAAGTGGCAAAGAGAGAATTTTGAGAGCAGAAAAAGAAAAGTTATACATAACAAACAAGGGGTTCTCCATAAGACCAAGTGCTGATTTCTTATCAGAAACCATGGAGACAAGAAGGCAGTGGTATGAGATATTTAAGATACCACAAGAGAAAACTGACAGGCAAGAATCTTATATCTGGTCTTCCAAAAATGAGGATGAGTTTAGAATATTATCAGATACACAGAAAATGAGAGTTTGTAATCAAGAGAAAGGCTTTGCAGAAAACACTAAAGGGAGTGCTGCTATGAGAAAGGAATGACAGGAGAGAGAGGCTTAAAAGAAAGCCTAGTAATGAAGAGTATATCAGTAAAATTACCTAAATTTATAAGAGTGGTGAAAATAAAATATGATCAATAAAACCCAAAAGTCAAAATGGGTGAAATAAGATCTCCTTTTACAGTAATAACACACAGCCTGATGGAATGGATATGAAAATAGATCTATCTATAAGCTGTCTACAGGGACTCATTTTAGACCCAAGGATATCAAAAGATTCACAGGTAAATTTTGGAAAAAGACATTTCACATATGCAGCAACCAAAAAAAACAAAACAAAACAAAACAAAACAAAAACAAAACTGGGGGGTCTATACTTATATCGAATGAAATATACTTTAAAAGCAAAATTTTATTAGGGAACAAGGAAGAACATTACATATTAATACACAGGTCAACTGACCAGAAAAAAAATAAATAATTGTAAATGTATATGCTCCTTAACGGAGGTCCCAAAATAAATGAGGCAAACTGAAGTAAGAATAGATGTTTGTAAATAATAATTGGAAACTTCAGTACACTGCTCTCAGCATTGGATAGAACATCTGGGGAGAGGATAAAGAAAGAGTTTGAATAATATGAGAAGTGGACTATACATAATAAACATATGCAAGACATTGCACCCCAAAACAGCAGGATATATATTTTTTGAGTGGCCATGGATTTTTCTCCAACATAGACGAAATATTGGGTCACAAAGCTGATCTCAATAAATTCATCAAGATCCAAATTATACATAGTACTTTCTCTGACCATAATGCAGTAAGGCTGGAAATTAACAAACAGTGGAAAAAACAGTGTTAAGCAGAGCGTCAAAGAAAACAAATTGAGATAAATCAAGAAATACATTAATGTTAATGAAAATGAGAAAACAACATATCAAACCTATGAGATGCAGCTAAGAACCAGCTGAGTGGGAAATTTATAGCCCCCCCATGATTAAATTACAAAGGAGAAAGAGATAAAATCAATGACCTAACTGCACAGCTGAAGCAACTAGTGAAAGAACAGCAAAATATTCACAAAGCAAGTATTAGGAATTAAATAACAATGACCAGAGAACAAATAAATAAAATTGAGAACAATATAATGATCATTTTATAAAAACTACAAGTTGGTTCTTTGAGACGATTAATAAAAGGGATGAACCCTTTGCTAGATTGATGAAGACAGAGAGAAGATGCAAATAAATAAAATAAAACATGAAAATTGGAATATTCTTACTGAGACCACAGAAATTAAAGAGATCATAATAGGATACTCTGACAACTGTAGGCTAACAATCTAGTAGATAAAATGAAAAAGTCCAAGGAATGTAATAACAACCTACACTGATCCTAGAAGAAATAGAAGACCACAAGAGACCATTCACACGTCAAGAGATTGAGACAAAATGAAAATCGCAGGAACAGATAGTTTCAGAGGTGAGTTCCACCACGCATTCAAAGAAGATTTATACCAATCTCATTCAAGTTCTTTAAAAAAAGTGAGCAAGGAGTGCTATCAAGCTCATTCTATGAACCCAATTTTAACCTAATAACAAAGTCAAATAAAGATATTAAAAAAAAAAAAGAAAATTACAATTTACTTTCCTAATTAATACAGATGCAAAAATCCTCAAGAAAATACTTGCTACTCGAATCCAACAACACATTAAAAGAATTTTCAATCTAGTAAGTTTCATACCTGGCAGCAAGGGCTATTCAACACAAGAAAATCACCCAGTATAATACACCACACTAATAAATCAAAGAGGAAAAATCACATAGTCTTATTGATTGAATCAAAAAAGATGTTTGACAAAATACAGCATCCTTTTTTGATAAAAATAGTACAAAATATAGGAAATGTAAGAAACGTTCTCACTATGATAAAGCTCATATAGTAAAACCCATAACTAACAGCGTACTCAATGGTAAAAGACTGAAAGCGTTCCCATTGAGATCAGGAACATGATAAAGATGCCCACTGTCAATGTTGTTGGTCAATATAATGCTAGTTGTTCTACAAGAGCAATCAGGCAAGAAAAATAAAATAAAACCATTCAAATTGGAAGGAAGAAGTAAAACTTGAACTATTCTTGGATGATATGATGCTATACATAGAATATCTTTAAAAATCTACAGCAAAATTGCTAGATTTAACAGAAAATTTCATTCGAGTGGCAGGATACAAGATCAATGAATAAAAATAAGTGGTATTTTATACACTAGTAATGCATAATCAGAGGAGGAAATCAGGGGAAACATTCATTTACTATAGAGATTAAAAGAGTTAAATATTTAGTAAAAAAGTTAACCAAAAAATGTAAAGACTATATTCAGAAGATTACAATGCATTGCTAAAAGGAATTGAAAAGACCTAAATAACTGGAAGGACATTCCATGATCATGGATTGGATATCTAAATATCATTAAGATGTCATTTCTACAAAAATTGATATATTGATTCAATGCAAGCACAATAAAAATTCCACCAACATTTTTTTAAATGAATGGTAAACAAAATTATTTACTTTATTTGGAGGACTAAGGGAAACCAAGTAGGCTAAAACATCTTTAAAAGGAACAATGCAGTTGGACAACTTTTGCTTCTGGTCTTAAATTAAATCATGTTACAAAACTAAAGTGGTAAAAAGAGCATGGAACTGACATAAGGGTGGATACATAAACAAAGGGAACCAAACTGGTGATTCAGAAACAGACTCTCACATCTATGGTCAAATGATTTTTGAAAAGTCTCTCAAAACCACCCAGATAAGGCAAAATAGTCTATTCAACAAATGGTGCTTGGAGAACTGGATATCCACGCCAAAAGAAAAAAAAGAGGACCACTATCTCATACCATATAAAAAATTAACTCAAAAATGATCAAAATCTAAATATAAAAGCTAGAACCATAAAAGTCCTAAAAGAAAATGTAGGAAAATATCTTCAAGACATGATGATAGGAGATTCTTTAACCCTTATACTGAATCATGAGCAATGAAAGAAAACATGGTTTAAATGGGACCTCTTCATACTTAAACACTTTTATGACTCAAAGGACTTCATCAAGAAGGTAAAAATGCAGCCAAGACAATGGGAGAAAATATTTAGAAAACACATATTCAATAAGGGTCTGATTTCCATTCTATGTAGAGAGATAGTATAATACAAAAATAAAAGGGAAAGCAATCCACTTAAAAATTGGGAAAACAGTTATATAGAAATTTTTCAAAAAGAGGAAATACGAATGATCAAAGAGCACATGTAAAACATTTCCAATATCACTAGGTATTACGGAAATGCAAATCAAAACAACAATGAAATATCATCTCACACTACATAGAATGGCCATTATTAAAAAAAGAAAAGAAAAAAATAAGTGCTGGACAGGGTGTGGCAAAATAGAAATGCACGTTTGTTATTAATGGGATTATAAAACAGTGCAGCCACTGTGGAATAGAGTTTGGCAATTTCTCAGGAAGCTAAATATAGAACTGCCATATGATCCAGCAATTCCTCTACTAGGAATTTATCCTGAAGAACTGAAAACGGACACAAACGGAGATTTGCGCACTGAAGTTCATAGATTCATTATTCACAATTGTCAAAAGATGGAAACAGCGCAAGTGTCCATCAACTATGAATGGATACACGAAATGTGATATATGCATATGATGGAATACTATGCTGCAGTAAGAAGAAATGAAATTGGAACACATTTGATATCATGGATGAATCTCACAGATATTTACTAAATGAAATAAGCCAGACACAAAAGGACAAGTATGGCATGGTCTCACTATAATATGAACTAAATACAATGAATAAATGCATGGAGTTTAATCCTAGAGTGTAGGTTATTAGGAGATAAGAGGGAGGCTGTGAAGGACTACTGATGCTTAGTGCATGCAGAAGTTTTAAGTAACTTTACTGTAAACCTGTGGGAATGGATAGAGTTGATGGTAACACATTATATTGAGCAGAACTAATGCAGCTGGTTTATAAATGGCATTTTGGATGAAAAGGGTAATTTAGGGATGTAAGAGTTAATTTAGAGAAATTAGAGAATAATCTAGGAACTTAATATCACAGTGAACCCAGAGGTGGATGAGAAGTGCTGTAAATAATACTAATGCAAGAAAGACCTTTTCTGTGAGCTACAATGCATGTACTTTACTATTGCAGGGTAGTGGGAATGTGGAGAAACATGGGAAGAATACAATTAGTGTAATCTATGGATGAGAGTTTACAGCAATACTGTAATATTCTTGCATCAATGCCAAAGGTGTACTGTGTTAACAATTGGGAAGAATGGGAAAAATATTCCACAATAGTGTGGTATGTTGGTGAAAGGGTGTTATATGTGAATTTCACACTTCAGCATGATATTTTTGTGAGTTCACTATATCTGTAATAAAAATATAATTTAAAAAATAATAAAATGGAGGAGTGGTAAAAAATTCATGGATAGGTGATGGGAAAACTTCTGAATGCTTTATTTTATTCCATTGTTCTATGTCTATGCCACTGCTTAACTGTTTTGGTTACAATAGCTGTGCAGGGGCTCTTGAAATCCAGAAGTGTAATAGGCTTACTTCTGTACTCCCATGACAGACATATTTTAAACTATATTTCCATCTCTGTGGGTCTTAACTCATGGAAATGGGGTTTTTATAAAACATTATACTTAGATCAGGCATGGCCCAAATGAATCAGATTAGGCTTCAAACCGTAGTAAAAAAGCTTGCAGAAGAATGTTGTAGAAAAAACAAGGAGAAGCTAGAAGGTAGATGTCAATGAAAATGAATGAGCAGACACAAGGAGAAGGAGATTACTACATGACAGAAGGCAGTGATATAAAGCAAGGGACCTCAACAATTGTATATAGACTACAACCAGAATGCTTTAGATTTGGGGAGGCAGCATTGCCTCCCAATACCTTGATTTGGAACATCCAGCCTCTGCAACTATGACCCAATATATTTTTGTTGTTTAAGCCCAAGTATTGTGTAGTATTCATCATAACTACCTGACTGCATGTGTGAAATTTTGTTTTTCTCTTTCAGTATGATTTTATTTAAGAAACCTTGAAATTTCATGTTTATTTAAGGATGCCTTTTCATTTCTTTAAACAATCAGTTGGCCTTTGGCATTGTTTTAACTAGTTTCAGGGTCATGCAGGTGGCTACATGCTTTGGGTTGTATTTTGTTTAAGGATGGGAAGCCCAGGCCTTGAGTTCCCACAACCCATCCCTACTCAGTAGCTGACTTTGGCCTTAGGACAAATATCACATCCACATTCCAAAGCAACAGTATAACACACAACAGAGTAATAGGAGTCCTCCAACACAAGCTAGCTGACCTATGAAGACATCACCAGGGCCAGGAAGGGAATTAAACCAGTCAGATAGGGGGCCAATAACTAATTAATCAATGTTCTCTATATGTTCTTTCATATGCCTTAAAGCATGTGAAATATGGGGATTATCACAAATGAATACACAAGGTCCATAATAATGGTTGAGCTTAGACATCAACCCCACAAATTTGGCAGCATAAGTAGCATGCTTCATGCCCAACCTCTGCAAGACTCCCTGTAACTCTTCCACAGATTGCCAATGAGGGATGGTGTGGGACATACCTCCTTTGTTAGGCCAGGCAGCTTTGCATCCAACAACTAACCACACTATCAGAGACGCATTTTTACCTCATTTGAGGTAGTCTATAGATACTAGCTCAGAGAAAGATGAGTGGTAACAGAGGCTAATTTGCTCACATCCACCCCTGATAATACAGCTCCTTCTGCTTCAGTGCCCCATAATCTTAGAATCCAGATAAGCAGGGGTTCTCTAGATTTTTGTCTGTATCTCTGTCCTAAATTACCTAAGTCAGCAGTGGTATAGTTTTTCATAGTCACATGCAGGTTTTGTGCTAAGGGTTGGAACTGCTTGGCCCCAAGGCACTGGTCCTATAATGAATTCCCCTTCTGTTTATTATGGGATGCACTTTTGGGGGTTCCTCCTCTTCTTCCACCTCTCACTCCTCCTTTTCCTCATCTGAGGAGGAGTCCAGACCCAAGGCAACCTCTGGCCTCTAGCATGAGTGTATCTTCATACTAAAGTATCTAACTGATCACCAGCTTATTTCAGGTGATCAGATAGAGTCTTTCATCTCTGCCTGTCCTAGGCACATATATCTTTCTAGTTTTAATTTCTCCTCTAAGCGATGCACAGAGACTCTCACAACTTGCTATGCCTCAGAAGCATAGCAAGGGCCATGCTATGACCACTAGTATCTGGTGGTCTCCTGTTTTCTTATTTAAATGGATTTGCTCTGCTACTTGTTGTACCAGAGGCAGTATTCACATCAACATTTTCAGGAAGTCCCATATTACCTTGGTAGTCCCCACTGACCCAGGAGGTCAGCCACCCCTCCCCACATTCAAGTTATAGGCCAACTTGGATTTTCCTCATGGATTCTCCCTTTCTGGAGCTCCTGCTCACTAATGCCATTGGTCCTTCAGTCTCCTATCTGGTGACTTGCTGATTGTTCCAACCCAACTCCTAAGGGAACAGGTCAGGGTGGCTGCAAGACCAAAAAGGCATCTGGCAGTGAGTCAAACATAAGCTTATTGTGATATATGAACATGGGAGAGTCTCCCTGGTGGTGGCAGTCCAGAGTATGAAGGGGCTATGCATAGAGGTGAGAAAAGGAGGAGCAATATATGGGGTCTCAAAACAAAGACATTCATAAGTTATGAGAACAGAGTTTCTGCTTTAATTGCATGAAGTGTACAACCAGGATTTCTGGTGATGTTATCACAGGAAGGGGATATGTAGATTTAAGCAGGTTAAAGTTACTGTACCATCTGTTATTATATGTTTATTTGTTTTCTACAGGGAGGCTTTTTTACATTTCAACTAATGTATGAGTTACACAGGCAGCTACATGCTTTGGGCTGTGTTTCATTTAACAAGGGGAAGCCTGGGCCTTAGGATCCCACCAGCTTGAAGTTCTGTTTCTGAACTCACAGTTAAATTCCATTAGCTCTGTGTTTGCCCTTGTAACAGTGTAATGATATTTTGATTACTGTAGACTTGTAATAAATTTTAAATTAAGTAGTGTTAGTTCTCTAAAATCCTTCCTCTTTTTCAATATGTGTTCACTATTTGGACCTCTACAAATTTCTTGATTGCCTTTTCCACCGTTGCTGCTAAGCCATCTGTTGGGATTTTTATTTCAATTACATTGAATCTATAAATTACTTTGTGTAAAACTGACACTTTAGTTTCTTCAAATATATGAACAGGGGATCATCTTGAATTTTCTTTGGTCTTTTTTTAAGTACTTTCAGCATGTTTTGCAGTTTTCTATGAATAAGTCCTTTATAGCATTTGTTAAATTTCATCCTAGCTAATTGATTTTTTTATAGTTGTACACATTTATGGAATTTTATTCCTGAATTCCTCTTAATATTGTACACTACTTGTGATGGTGTCATTCCTGCAAGTAATGATGCAAATTGAATGTTTATGTAAGCACTATGATAATTTTAATACGAGGACATTTCATGGAATTTAATAATCAATGAGTTGAGTGCATATATCAGTGATTACATCTACAACCAACTGGGGAGATTGCCATCACCAATGAGTTACATCTTATCCAATCAGTTGATGCCCTTAAAAGGAGAAGCAATCTCAGAATTAGAGAGAGCATTCTATCTCTACTTCAAGCAACCAGCGTCTCCTGGGTCTTTCATCTGAGTCGTTGACTTGCATCCTGCTCTGTGGTACTTGGAATTATACATCTCCCATGGTTGTGTTAGACAATTTTATAAAATCTCATACTATTTACACACATCTCCTGTCAGTATGTTTCCATAGAGATCCCTGAACAACACAGATTGGTATGAGAAGGGGGTTCCCCAAATAGTGGAATGAGGGTGATTATGAAAGGAAAAGCAAGTGAGCCACTAGAACTGCCCCTACCTAGCAGAAGAATAAATTAAAAGCAAGGATTGCAGATATCAGTGCCATCATCAAGGATTTGAAGGATGCAGGGGTGGTGATTCCCACTACATACCCATTCAACATTCCTATTTGTCCTGTGCAGAAATTAGATGGATCTTGCAGGATGACAGTGGATTATTGTGAACTTATCTAGGTCATGACTCCAATTGCAGCTGCTGTTCTAGGTGTGGTACTATTACTTGAACAAATCAGACATCCACTGCTAACTGGTATGCAGTTATTAATCTGGTAAAAATTTTCTTTCCACCATTGCCATTGTGAAGGACAACCAAAAAGAGTATTCTTTAAGCTAGCAAAGTCAGCAATAAATCTTCAATGTCATACATGAGGGTAATGTAAATCTCCAATGCTATGTCATACACTTTTCCACAGGGACCTTGATCATCTCTCCCTGCCCCAATACATCACACTGGTGTCCATAATATTGATGATATAATCTTCGTTGAGCTTAGTGAGAAAGACGAAGCAACTACTCTAGACTTATTTGTAAGACTTTTGCATGTCAGAGGATGAGCAATAAATCCAATAGAAATAAATGCAGGGACCTAAACTTCAGTGAAATTTCTAGGTGTCAAGTAGTGTGGGGTGTGTCGCGATATCTCTTCTAAAGTGAAGGATAAGCTGTTGAATACGGCTTCTCCTATAACCTAAAATGAGGGACAATGCTTATTTAACATCTTCGGATTTTGGAGACAACAATTTGTCATTTGGGTGTGCTACTCCTGCCATAGCAAGTGACCATAAAAGGTGTTAGTCTTGAATAAAGTGATGGTTAGGCTAATAGGTCAGTTTGATCAGGTAATTGTGCCCAGTTGTTTGGTCAAGTAAGCACAGGGCATATTGTAATACAAGGGCATTTATGGGCTTTAGTCACCAGTGAATTTCCTGCATAAACAGTTTATTACATCTACATCAATCAGGGATATTGCCATCAGCAATGAGTGATGCTTTATCCAATCAGTTGAATGCCTTAAAAGGAGAATTGATTTCAGCATTCAGAGACAATTTTCCAGCTCATCTTTGAACAGCTAACATCTCCTGGGAAACTCATCAAGATCCTTCATTGGACTTTCATTGGAGCCTCTGGTTTGTAACCAGCCCATGGAAACTGGACTTAAGGATCCCAAAGGTCATGTAAGAAACTCTTGTAAAATCTCATACTATTGAAAGATATCTCCTGTTGATTCTGTTTCCCAAGAAAATCCTAATACAGCTTGTTATGAGGAGTGGGGTAATGGCCACACTTTACCCAACTTCTTGGTATGAGTTTTAGCCCCCTCCCACCCCAGTACAGTGAAATTAAGACAACAACCTCCCTAACCTTTGGCATACAGGCTAAACCAGGCCAGCAATGAATTGACCATCTGGACTTCCTTAATCCGTTGGGGACAGGGCCACCCCTCTAAGACCTATGGAGCATTGATATCAACTTCCCTAATTCTTGAGGGATGTGCACCAACCTCTCTATACCCTGAGTTGGCAAAAATCTCCCCGAACATTGGGTGGGAACATCCACCCTTTGAATAGCTGGGGCAAACTAATCCTCTTTGTTCAAAGGCTTGCCCAATGGTAATTGTCTTGGTTCCACCATCATCAAGCATCTGGACTGTGATCATGTCCTAGACTTCACCCTGCAATACCATTGGGGTGATGGTAGACATTATAACACCAGTGAATTCCATGGGCATATATCCATTCCCACATATCATTTGTGGGAATAGGCACATTTGAAATTTGTTCCTTGATCAGAAGGAATGTTGTGTGTAATGCCACGGCAGTAGAAAAAATATTTGTAAGTCCATGGATGGTAGTTTTGGAAGAAGCATTACTTATAGGAAATGCAAACCCATATCCAGAGTATGTTGTCTATTCCAGTTAAAACAAAGTGCTGCCCCTTCCAAGGTGAAAGTGATTTGCTGTTGGCAGACTGAGCACTCAGCAGTGGCTGTAGCCAAGCAGCATTAGTGAGGGAAAGTCCATGTTGCTGAGCCCATGCATAAGCTCCATCCTTACCTCCATGACCAATTTGTTCATGAGTCCTTTGGGCGATGGAAGGAGTGGCTAGGGAAAGAGGCTGAGTGCTAGCCACAGAGTGGATCATCTTATCCACTTGATAATGAAAATCTTCCTCTGCTGAAGTCACCCTCTGGCAAACATTCATGTTAGGCACATATACTTTCATGTTTTTGCCCACTCAGGAAGGTGGATCCACATACTTCTTCCACAGACTTATTAATTCTGTCTCCCTAAAAAAAATTTCACTAATATAAGTGGGTACCAAAACAAGAGCAGTGTCTGCAACAGATCCAGGCTGCTTTGCAAGGTGCACAGTCACATGAGCCAAATGATCCAACAGATACAATGGTAATTGAATTATCAGTGGCAAATAGAGATGCCAGTTAGAAACTTTGGCAAGCCCCTATATGTGTACTTAGGATTTTGGAACAAAGTCCTGCCCTCCTCTGAAGATAACTACTCTCCTTTGAGAAACAGGTTTGGCCTTCTACTGAGTCTTAGTAAAAACTGAAGGCTTAACCAGGGGACACAATTTTACCATAAGACCTACATTGCCTGTCATGAACTGGGTTTGTTTGACCCACCAAACCATAACAGTGAGTATACACATCAGTACTGCATCATAAAGTGGAAGTGATACACATGAGATAGGGCCCAAGTGTGTCCTGAAGGCACAAGTAAGTTATATGAGGAATGCCAATGAACACCACTCCTACTACATTACTTAATCTTTTCCAGACCACAGCTATGGCCTCTGGAGAGTTCCTTACATTTAACTTATTGAGAAAGTGAACACTCTGGCCTAGTGTACAGATGGTTCTGTATGATATGAAGGTATCACCTTAAAATAGACAACAGCATCATTGTATACCCTTTCTGGGATGACCCTGAAGCACATTGGTGATTGGAAATCCTCCCAGTGGGCAGAGCTTAGATCAGCACACCTGGTTGTTCATTTTGCTTAGAAGGAGAAATGACTGGAGTGCATTTTTATATTGATTCATGGAGTGTTGCAATGTTTGGCTGGATGATCTGGGACTTGAACTTAAAGGGAAATTGTTGAAAAGGAGGTCTGGCAAATAAATATGTGGATAGATCTTTCTGAGTGGGCATAAAATAAAAAAAATCTTTGTGTCCCACATGAATACTCACCAGAAGGTGACTTCAGGAGAGGAAGATTTTAATAATAAAGTGGAAAAAATGACCTGTTCTGTGGAGAGCAGTCAGTTTCTTTCCCAAGCCATTCAGTCATTGCCAAATGTGCTCATGAACAAAATCACCATTGTGATATGGATGGAGTTTATGCATGGACTCAGAAACATGTACTTCCCTTCACCAACATGGCCAACATGGTTACAACCACTCCTAAGGATCCAATCTGCCAGCAGCAGGGATCTCCACAGAACACTCAATATAGCACATGATCAGCCTCCTACTTCATGGCAAGTTGATTATATTGGACTCCTTCCATCATGGAAGGGACAGCATTTTTTTAAAATGGAATATATACATACTTTGTATATGGGTTTGCCTTCACTGTATGGAATGATTCTTTCAAAGCTACCTTCCATGTACTTACCAAAAGCCTTATCCCACAGCATGGCATTCCACCCAGCATTACTTCTAAGCAAGGAATACACTTCATAGAAAATGCTGCATGGGAATGGGCATATACTCATGGTATTCACATGTCTTACTATGTTCCTCACCATCCTGAAGCAGCTGGATCGATAAAACAATAGAATGGCCTTTTAAAGACTCCATTAGGCCCCAAATAGTGGGTAATACCTTCCAGAGTTGGGGCAATGTTTTCCAGGAAGCTGAGTATGCACTAAATCAGCATTGATTCTATCGTGCTGTGTCTCCCATAGCCAGGATTCATGTTCCCAGGATTCCAGGGGGATGGAATGGGAATGGCATCACTCACTATTACCCCTAGTGATCATTACGAAAACTTTTGCTTTCTGTCCCTGCAAGCTTATGCTCTCCTGATTTACAGTTCTTAATTCTAAAAGGAGGAGTGCGTCCACCAGGGAACACAGCAATGATTACATTGAACTGAAAGTTAAGACTGCCACCTGACCATTATGTGCTCTTCATGACTCTGAATTAACAGGATAGAAAGGAAATACTGTACTGGCTGAGTTGATTGATTATGACTGTCAAGGGATAATAGGACTTTACCTACAAATGGAGGTAAAGAAGAGTTTGTCAGGAATACAAGAGATGCCCTACGGCCTGTCTTAGTACTACCATGCCCCATGATTAAAGTCAATGAGCAAGTCTAATCAGGCAGAACTAATGATGACCCAGAATCTTCAGGCATGAAGGTTTAGATTATCCTAACAGGCAAAGGACCAAGTGCTTGTTGAGGGAAAAGGGAACATGGAATGGATAGTGGAAGAAGGCAGTGATAAATATGTACTTTGACTCTGTAGCCAGAGAAACAAGGACTGTAATTGTCATGGATATTTCTTCCTTGTTTTGTTGTATGGTTGCACATATACATAAAATGAATATCTTTTTTTTCCATGTCCTTTCTTTTTATTATATGACATAAATTTTATTAGTTTCATGTTCATTTAAGGAGGCCAAGTTTAAGGGTGAATATTACTGAGGGACTTGCACCCTAATCTGATGGGACTTCATGCATTTCTGGTTGTACACAGGGTAGAGGGCTATTGTTAGGAGGAAAAATACATTTGTTTTTGTTTTTAATTAGAGATTAAGTATTGTATAAAGTGATCTGTATGGCTGCCAAGTTAACATTGAGTGGATATGGTTAGGCTGATGTGTCCACTTGGCCATATAATGGAGTCCAGGTCCTTTGTCAAGGAACCACTGGGGTAATTTTAATACAAGGGTATTTCATGGAGTTTAATCATCAGGTTTTTTTGTATATATAGCTGATTGTATTTGCAATCAACTGAGTGGTTTGCCATCACCAGTGACTGACATTTCATCCAATTAGTTGAAGGCCTTAAAAGGAGAAGTGATTTCAGCATTCAGGGTGATAGAATTCCCATCTCTAATAAAGAAAGCCAGCACCTCCTGGGGAACTCATCAGGAAACTTCATCAGAGTTCCTGGATTGCACCTATCCTATATATTTGGACTTGGGCATCAATGTTATAAAATCTCATACTATTTACACATACCTCCTTTCAGTTCTCTGTCTCTTGAGAACTCTGAGCAACACATTATTAATGTTAGAAACATCACTGATTTTGTGTATTGTTATTTTGCCCTCATTTTCAGAATTAGTTATTGTATCTTAGTGTTGTAGGGGATTTTCAGAACTTTCTATATAGGATCATGTTATCTGCAATCAGGGAAAATTGTGCTACATCCTTTCTAATTTGGATGCCTTTTAATTTTTTTTCTTACCAAATTACTCTGGCTAGAACACACACTTAAATTTTGAATAATACTTGAGACAGTGGTCATCCTTGTCTTACCTTAATATGATATCAGCTGTGGGATTTTCATAAATGAACTTCATGAGATAATTTCCTAATAATCCAAAATATTTCAGTGTTTTTACAGGAAGGGCACTGGATTTATCCAAATATTTTTTTTTCCTGAATCAATATATATGGTTATGTTTTAATTTTAGTTTTTTTAACTTCATTTATTAATGTGGTATATTACATTAATTTTCTTATATTGAGTCACTATTAAAAACTTGGAATAAATCTTTTATTCTCAGTTGATCCAGATGTATAATTCTTTTAACAAGCTCTTGAATTCCATTTGTCAGAGTTTTGTCAGTATTCATTTAAAATAATTTAGAAATTATTTTATTATGGCAAAGGGTTGTCAATGCAAAGTACCAGAAAGGAGTTACCTGTTATAAGAAGGATTTATTTGGGGCAAAGGCTTACAGTTTCAAAGCTGTGAAAAGTTCAAACAGGCACCATCAAACATACTTTCAAACCAAAGTTAGCAGCTGCATTTTGACGGTAGATGACCACCAATCTCTGCAGAGATTTCAGCTCAGTTGAGGACAGTCAGTCATGGGACTTGATTTGTTTCCAGGCCTCATACACAGGTCTTGGCTGCTTCACCCTCTTTCTGAGTTCAGCTGTTTGCTATCAGGCATATAGCAGGCCTTGTGTCCTTTTGAGCTACTCCTTGGACCCTGAATCTTGGGGCCTTCATGCTTAGGTGATCCTCTACTCCTCTCTCACAAGGCAGTATTAAATATGGCAGATTCCTTCTCCTGTGTCTGTCTCTCTCTGTCTTTCTGTTTATATCAGACCTAGGAATGGGCAGAAGACACACCCTGAGTTACAACTCACTAATATAGTTCAATCAGTAGCCCTAAAGAGATCTCATCAAGGTATTTAATCAAGGAAACTCAATCAAATTTAATGCAACCAAATAGTATCCTAACCACAGGAATAGATTTGTTTAACAATAATTCTAGGCTAAAACAGCAGACATTATTGATTAGAAAGGTTATGAATTCACAATTCTTAATAATAATTTTCTTATAGTATGTCACTGTATGTGCTAGATCCTGTAAGAGATCTATTGCAGTGTAATATTATTACAGTTCATCATCTTAGCTAATTTTTGCAATATAAAATGGGTTACACTGACTGGAAGAGGAAATTGGACCTCAGAGAAGTTAAGTACTAACCCATTTTTGAGCTTATCATATAAGTTTATATCATATCCTAAGGTTTCTTATACACTGTTAAAACATATATGTGTAAGTATTTTCTAAGGTATCATTTTTAATGAGAGTCCAAAGAACTGTATTCATTGATCAGAGATCAACATGTTTATTATACCTAAAATCTTTTTTTTTTTTTGAGGAAATCCTTTTATGCCCCTTGAGGCATCTCCTGTGGGTCACAACAACTAAATGAATATAATCTGTAAGTAGCTAAGTGTACATAGTCTTGTGAAAACTACATCTTCTCTTGTTCATCCACCCATAAGAGGAACTTCAGATAATTTGCAGAATGTTTTGGGAGATACAATTAATGTAAAATATTAAAAACAAATATGAAATGAAATCTTAAGTACTAAACCTTTGAGTTTCTGCCTATTGTATAAGTGACTAGAAATTGTTCCATCAAACCTGATTCATGTAGAGTTCTACAAAAGAATTGGAGCCCCACACTTATTGGAAAACAATAAAGAAAAAAGAAAATGTAAAGTTTATGTATTAGTGGTAAATAAAAGTACTAAATTAGTTGGATGCTTTCATTTTTCTATGGAAGATGACTGTTCAACATAAGAACAATGAAAGTGGGTCCAAACTTACTGGTCATGAAAATTTATCAATAGAGGGCAAGAAACCTTCTGCTATCTGGTAACTTACATTTGATAAAATGAGTAAAATAATCATTCTTTTAAGTTTAGTTTGCCAGTTATTGAATCTAAAAGACATAGCATGTTACTCTGTTTCATATTCTCTTAATAGTAGTCTCTTTGATTCATAGTCTCTTTCTTTTAGCCTAATGACTTAAAATATTCATATAAAACAGGAATCATGTTTTGTTTCCTTTCTTCTTGTATGAATGGATCCTTCTTGAGTTTATTAGTTATTCTTGTGTCTGTATAAGTAGTTTGTGTGTGTTTAGGAATTTGTCCATTTCATTTTTTATCTAATATTTTGGTGTACAGTGGTTCATAGTATTCTTTCATAATCCTTTCTATTTCAGTGGTGTCAGTAGTCATGTTTCCATTTCACTTCTGATTTTAGATACCCCAAATATATTAGTAGATTTTCTATCATGGAATATAATCAAACTAAAATATTTTACCTTAATAAATTCCTTCTTTAACAAGCATTTCCTTAGGTAAATCTAAGCTTTAGGACCTGTATCATTTTCCATCTTTTGAAGCACTTCCTTATTGTTTCTTGCAAATCAGCTCTATTAAATCCCTCAATTTTTGTTTGAAAAAGTAGAATAAAGAAGGAAGCCATTATTTCTCCTTTACTTATGAAATTGAAATTTGTTCTATACAAAATTTTTATTTATTTATTTTTATTTCAACACTTTATATCACCTCTATCTCATCTTGCATGATTTCTAAGGAGAAGTCTAATGTAATTCCTAATCTTGTTCTTTTATAGTTAAGTTGTTTTACAACTCTGAATTTTTTTCAAGATTTTATCTTTGTCTTTGATTTTACCATAGTCTTTGAGTTTGGATTAAGACATAGAATTTTTGTTTGATTGTTGTTTTTTATTTTATTTTATTTTATTTTATTTTATTATATTTTGTGTTCTCTCAGGTTCCTTGATGTGTGGTTTGGTGTTCGTCAATAATTTTCTAAAATTATGAACCACTAGTTCTTCAAATGTTTCTTTTTTTTATTTTTTTTATTTTTTTTATTTTATTGACTTTGTAATAATATTACATTAAAAATATATATGTGAGGTCCCATTCATCCCCACCCCCCACCCCACCTCTCCCCCCCACCCCAGCAAAACTCCCTCCCATCATCATGACACATCCATTGGATTTGGTAAGTACATCTTTGGGCACCTCTGCAACTCATAGTCAATGGTCCACATCATGGCCCATACTCTCCCCCATTCCATCCAGTGGGCCCTGTGAGGATATACAATGACCGGTGATTGCCTCTGAAGCATCATCCAGGGCAGCTCCATGTCCCAAAGATGCCTCCACCTCTCATCTCTTCCTGCCTTTCCCCATACCCATCAGCCACCATGTCCACTTTTCCCAATCCAATGCCACCTCTTCTATGTGGACATTGGATTGGTTGTGTCCATTGCACCTCTATGTCAAGAGGAGGCTCAGATTCCACATGGATGCTGGATGCAATCCTCCCACTTTCAGTTGTGATCACTCTAGGCTCCATGGTGTGGTGGTTGTCCTTCTTCAACTCCATCTTAGCTGAGTGTGGTAAGTCCAATAAAACAGATTGTAGGTGCTGGAGTCTGTTGAGGCTCAGGACCTGGCTATCACATTGTCAGTCCAGAGATTCAAATCCCCTAAATATATCTTAAACCCCAACATTAACTGCACCTCCAGCACATTAGCATGAAAGTCTTATGGAGGGAGATCCCATCTGAGTCCAGATTCATCACACATAAACACCATTTCCAAAGAGGGGCCATCTGCCCTGGTAGTTAACCCCATCGGCCATGACCATAACTCCCATGGGTCTCTTTAGCCCTCAAAGGAACCAATATCTGGGGGTTATATCTGCTTTATCTGTCTCTCTGACTCTGCTCAGTTGTGCATGAGGGCAATCCTTCTGCCAGCCTCCAGACTCTTTTTTAGAAACTCGTAGCCATATAAACTAATTTCTCCTTTCCATTTCCCCCTTACTTTAGGTCAAACAGCATTTTAAAGTCATGTTATTTTATGTAGACAGGGATATTCTGCTGATCCGCATTGAACCTTCCGTATAAGGTCATTTTCCAGTTGCATCATCAGTTGGTAGTTGATAGTGGTCCCTCGGTGCCAGGGAGGCTCATCCCCGGGTGTCATGTCCCACACTGGGGGGAAGGCATTGCATTTACATGCTGAGTTTGGCTTTGAGACTGGCCACATTCAAATGTTTCTTTTGTTCCTTTCTGTTTCTTCTTCTAGACTTTCTTATGACATTTGTTACACGTTATCCACTATTCTTGGATATTCCATTCCAGTTTTCACTCTTTTTCTTTCTTTTTGCACTTCAGTTTGGAAAGTTTATATTGACATATCTTCAAGCTCACTGGTGCTTTACTGGACTGTGTCCATTCCTCTTATGACTTCATTAAAAACATCTTTTATTTCAGTTAAAGTGTTTGCTATCTACCATTTCCTTATTCTTTCTTAGAGTCCCTAACTCAACATTTGTATTTCACATCTGTATCTGCATGTTGTTCAGTTTTTCCATTAGAGTTCTTAGCATATCATACTTACTTTAAATTCCTTTTCTGATAATTCCAACATCTCTGCCATATCTGCATATGGTTCTGATACTTTTCCTGATGTTTAGACTGTGATTTAGCTTTCGGTTTGTGATTTATGGTTGAAACCCAGACATACTGTATCAGAATAAACTGGGGTAACTCAAAATTAGTGTGAAGTCTTAGGTTTTTCTGGATAGAGTTCATCTGTGTTTACTGTTTCCTGTAGCTGTAAGTTTCATTGGACAGTTTCTTTTAATATCCTCATTTTCATCCTCACTGCTTTCTATGGATTTCCTTAGAGAATTCTTAAATTTTATGTGTCTTGCAATTATTTTTGTTGTAACCCTTTCCTTATTCCATGAGATAAAGAGAGGATGCTTTACTCACAGTCATGGAAAGAGCATTCATCTCATACATCTCCTATAAATAGAATCAGACTTCAGGCTTGGGAGTGACAGCAGGTAACTCATGTGATGGGATCTATCTGTGTGAATGTACATGTATACATATTATACAGGTGCATTGTCATTGAGCAGTAATATTTTGAGAGCTATGTTTTCCTCTGAGAAGTAGGCCTCAATTGTGAACTAAAATAACTCAGGAAACCATGCTGTAAACAGTTGTGTTGTCATCCAGTCTTTGTTGTTCCATTTATAGAGAACAGGCAGAGTAACTTTGGCATAATTCTTAGGACCCAAGAAATTTTGGAATGGTAATTGAACATGGGCTTCAAATTAAAATCATTTGCTGCTTTTAATTTTAATAAAAGAGACAGTCTTTTCCCAGTTGACTATCAATTTTTCTCTAAATAGATTTTAGTGGCTATACTTATGGGATAAATGAAAATTGCCATGATCTGAAGAGGGAGGATTTTGTATGTGTGTACAGCCATATGAAACGTATGGACAGAAAACTATACCTATGATGTTTGTATATATATATATTAAATTTGATAAAACAAAATGTTTGAATAGTAAATTTGTGTTTAAAAAAGAAAGAGAGAAAGGGACAGTCTGTCCTATGAAGACTGCCATTGTCTTCTTCTCACTGGTTATGAAAGTCCCAGCTGGCATCTTCTTCCAATATAAACTAACTAAATATTGATCAAATTTTGGCTTGTGTTAGGATTTATTTAAAGATACATAAATTTATATACACATCCTATGTAAAGATAATTTTCTTTTCTTTTTGTTTACTTGTGGAAAACACCATAATACTTCATCATCGACAAGATTACTATCATACTTATTTTTCATATTTGTATTTTTCTTTGGTTAATAAGCAACCTTTTCCAAATTGTTACTTAAAAAATAGTTTTGTTGAAAATTATATTTCTAGGTTTATTTGCAAAGTGCTTTAATGTAAACATTAAATATGACTTAATGATTTACAAATATATTCATTCTCAAATTATGCATTTACTGAATAGTTAGGATAGAGAACTAAGTATAAAATGAGTTATATTTAACTATGGCGATTAATTGGATTGAACTGTTTAGAAAATTTTGATATCTCATATATCGCAATTAAACCTCCTATGAAAAGAATCAGTATTCAGTCTTTGGAATGAGTGAGTAAGCTCTGTGTGTGCATGCATATGTATACATATTGTACATTTGCTTTTAAATTTCCTTTTTCTCCTCTTAACTACTTTACAGGGATCTCACTATGGAAGACTTTTCTTCACAATTTAAAAAGATATTTTTTAATATAATTTTAATATAATGTTTTAATATAAGAAAAACATTAAATATGATAATGCATTATTGTATGGATATATTATCATATAATATATAAGGAAAAACTTATTAAATATGATAATACATTATAATATGAATATATTATCTATCAATTCACTCTCCCTTTACATAGCTTATGTAAGATTTTTCATTCCAATCAGAGAATATGATAAAGGATGTTTGCTTTGAAGATTTTTTTCTCATCATTATTTGAGACTTGAAATGGATTATCTTTCATTCATTTCTGTTTTTACCAGAGGATTTATTCATTTATTCTTACTACCATCCTTAGTTTTTAATAATTTTTTGAAATATCATGGTTTTTACAATTTATTTATATTTAACCTGGTTCAAATTTTAGGTGTTATTTATATTTATGTTTTACAACTGCTCTGCTTATGTCTTCTTATATGGAAACTTCATGTTACTTGCACGCTTATTTATTTAAAGTTTAAAATTTAGTAGCTTGTTATATTTAAGTCAATAATATTTTCTTGCTCTTTGGTCTGTAGGACCAAATAAATGACAGACTGTATTTGCTGATCATAAGAAGCAGTAATATCCTTAACTTGCATACAATTATGCTTGAATACTCACAGTAACTATTCTCAGTATGGTCTTCATATTTGACTCCAATATCTCCCATTCTTTTTTTAACTTCCCTTTTGGACTATCCCTAAAGCCTTTCTGTAATACTGAATGTTCCAGTACGAAGCACGCACTAATTCGCCTCTTCACTCTTTCTCTTTGCCTGACTTTCACAATATTCTTACTCTCTCACATTCCACATGATCAACTCTTTGGTTGAAATTTACCAGATACTATTTCCTTTTGATAAATAGTTCTCAATTTAATATGTTTAATATATCAGACTTCAAAGTAATGCAAGCAAATATTGTTGATTCTGTTAAGCCTTGGGTTCCCTGGCAATGTTTCTGTTAACTATTTATATTCCTTGAGTTTAAGATCTATTTAGCTACCTTGGAAATACCTTGTATATCAACATAAAAGTATTTGTTTCAGGAAGCAGACTTGACCCAATGGACAGGGTGCCTGCCTACCACATGGGAGATTGGCAGTTCAAACCCCAGGTCTCCTTGACCTGAGTGGAGCTGGCCCATACACTGTGCTGATGCGTACAAGTAGTGCCGCATCATGCAGGAGTGTCCCCACATATAGGAGCCCCATACACAAGGTGTGTTTCCTGTAAGGAGAGCTGCCCAGCATGAAAGAAAGTGCAACCTGTCCAAGAATGGTGTCACACACATGGAGAGCTGACACAACAAGATGATGCAACAAAAAGAAACAAAAATTCCTGGTGCCACTGATAAGGATAGAAGTGGTCAGAGAAGAATACACAGCAAATGGACACAGAGATCAGACAACTGAGGGGGCAGTGGGGAAGGGAAAAAAATAAGTAAATAAATAAATATTTTAAAAAGCTATGTCTACTTTTAAAAAAGTATTTGTTTCTCAAATAATTTTATGTCAGCAAGTAATTCAGAAATTCTGAAAAACTGAACTATTTAATAGAATAAACTTGATTGTTTGTACCATATAGATTCAAATTCACTCTTATGTCATACATGAAGATTGGAGGTACACTCAAAAATGAAGTAAAACATTTTGTGGATAATGGAGAACATAGTGTAGAGTAAGTTAGGTAGGATGTTTGCTCTTAAAAATATAAAAAGGGGATGAGAAAATAACAGAACAGCTATTGTTCAAATTTGATCTTGCCTCTGCAGACTACCCTGAAAATCCTTACTTTAAGAAAACAAGCTCAACTCTCTGAATATAGCCCCTCCACTTCATTTTGCTCCAGTAGCACTTATCATCATCAAAGTACATGACCTTGGTTGATTTATTACTTCTCATGACACACAACTGAATGACACTTTTGTTATAAAGACATCCTGCTGTTTCTCAAACTGCATGTCAAACCCACTACACAGGGCCTTTCCATTATATTACTATCATCCTATGTACCTGTGTGACTCACTCTTCCTATCTTCAAGATTTACTCAATGCCAACTTTTTATCACCCTAAATACCCTTTTTCAGTGTTTTTTCATGCTATTGTTTCCAAATCTCTCATCCTTATCTTGTCTTATAAATTCACTTTAAAAATAATACTATTCACAATCTTACAGGGTGTATCATTTATTTCTGTATATTTCTTAATGTCTCCACACTAGAGCAGAAATCCAAACAACCAAGATCATTTATTCTTTTGTTACACCCTGTACGCAGTACCTGGTACATTGTAGATATTCACTAAAATACTGAAAAAAAAAAGAGAATAAAGTGAACTATCACAATGAACAAAATACATCTAGTGTCTAGTAAATACAGCAGTTTAAACACACCCCCAAATTTATAAACTCTGAGTAAATAAGAGGCCATTTCAAATTTTTACAACAGTATTTGAAACACTTTTACAGTAACTGTGTCTGTTGGAAACTGAGGCACAGTGGTCTTGCAAGGAGAGATGTGCTGTCTCCATGGCTATGCTTGCAACATAATGAATGCAATGGTTGAATGCCTGAAGGCTATCAGGATAACGTCACAAGCAGAGATAAAAAGGAGCACATATACTTTATAGTAAATAGAACACTTAGACCTTGTACCTTGAGATAAGATTTTTTTAATTCCTTAGACTATGAGTAATGTTGATAGTTAACTGCATGTTGCTGCTTGTTCTCACACAGACTGGGGTATATAGAGAGCCCCTTGTAAACAATAAAGTTGTCTGATGAGTCTACTCACAGACCCCCTGATACCAGCACTCTCTCTTTCTTTCTCTTTGCTGCATTCTCATTTTTCTCTTTCTTTCATTCCCGATAACCTTTGGGCCCAAATCTCCAACAAATGGTACCCAACATGGGACCAGAAGAAATGATTCTTCCATAGCAGTATTGGGAGCCATGGAAAAGACATCCTAGAGGGTCGTGTGAGATGTCCAAAGCAGTGTGACTCAAGTCTTCTTTTTGGTAAGTAACATTACTGCGAAGTCATCAGGGTTACTGGGGTGCCTGTAAAATGCTATGAATTACTAGAATTATTTGCTTTAATAGAAAAGCATTGTTGCTGGTTTCAGCCTCAGGGGCATAATGAAACAGTGGAGACATGTAATGAAAGCCTTACGAAGAGCATATCAAAAAAGGAAATTCATTCCATTATCTGTATGAGCCTTATATCACCAGATAGCAGCAGTTTTAGATCCTTTATAATCTGAAGAAGAAGAGAAAGATGAAATTACTATATTTCTAAGCCCATAAGTAAATTTGAAATAAAAAAAAGTAAATTGGAACAAGAACAGGAGCTTGAGGTGAATGGGGAACTGTCAGGTTTTTCCCCCTCATCCTGATACTAACCCTTTCATCCACCAAAGCTCAATGAAATGTCCTAATGAAATATCTTCTATGCATCCAGTATAAACCTCTGCACCTACTGCATTGCCTTCTGTTACTGAGCCTAATTTAGAGATGTTTTCAAATGTTTTGATGTTTGCCTTATGTTAATAAGATTGTTGTTCCTAATCCAACTCCACAAACACCCTCGATGTGATGTTTATTGCAGGGATCTAGACAGGGGAATACTGAAGCTATGCAATTATTATCTGCTTTCCTGGTAACATTCCATGCAACACCACCAGATATAAATAATCTGCAAAGGGGTGTTGAGTTTTATTCTGAGCCAATACCTTTTAAACTATTGAAAGATTTAAAACAGGCAAAAATACTAAATAAACTCCTTGTTAGTGAAATCAGGCTTACAAGAAAACTCTCTGTTAAAGTGTTAACTAAGATAAGGAAATTATTCTGGTAGCAACTCTGTAACCCCCCTGCTGTATAAATAATAAAGTAGCTGTGGGCTAGTGGGGGTTAATAGAATTAAACTACTGGAAAAGGAGAAAAACATGGCAGCATTGGTGTTCTGTTTCATTTCCATGCTAATTCTGATTGGACCTATTTAACCAAAATAACAAAATTAATACAAAATTTTATCAAGGTGTTAAAAGGAATTTTTGGTTTTAAATCAATAGTTTACTCCCGAACTTCAAATCTCAGTGTAGTCTTAAAAAGTATTAATCTAAAAAATATAAATGTTAATGGTCTGTTTAAACTACTAAATGAGAGCTTAACTACATTTATGCTGCTCAGGTTATCTTACCTGATTGCTGATAACTAATAACAATGTTTCCAAGCACAAGCTTGCATGTTATCGGCAACATGGATTCCAGAAGAAATCTTAAAAGCAGTAAAATCTAAGATGTGAAATGATGGAGAACTTAAAAACAGCTATTCCAAAGAAATAAGAAAGTAAGAATTATGTGTCAATTGTAAACTGTATGTTTCTGTTGATGTGTGGTAATTGTTTTGTGTTTGTCTGTTTGTTCAATGTCAGTGTATATTTTGATACCTCTGGATGGTGATATAAATTAATAAATAAACATTTTTTAAAAGAGCTCTATTCTAATGGCCAAATATTAAATAAGCACATATTAATATATGTTTAAATGTTAATAAGATCTCTACAATGACAAAAATTGTAAGTCTTGATTAACAAAATTACTATAAGTCTTTTCATAAAAAATAGTTCTTGCCTAGGTTGAAATGAATAGTTTATTTTTCTTCACAGGATAAAATGAAGGATGCAAAACTTAAATGAATATTAAAGAAGGTTAAAAGTTCATGGGATTGCTGTCTGAAATTTAAATAGTTTTTTTCAGAAAGGTGTGTCTTGTCCTAAAATAAAATAATTGGTTACTAAGAAAATGTAAAATGTGGGACTAAACCTGAATCAATTACAGAAAGTGCAAAAAGTTCATGAAAAAAGAAATTTCTATGGTTAAAGTTAAATAAAATTTGATGGGTCTGTCTATAAAGTTTTAAAAGGTTTAGTATCAAGTAGCATACTAATGCGAAGTTAAAATTTTGTTCTTTCTCAAAGTCTATCAAATCATTAGTCTGTTTTAGTAAAAGTTTATGAAAAGTTTTACCCTGAATATTCAGTATACAAAGAAAGTCTGTTTTATCAAAATACCATCTTGTGCTTTAAGCTCATCATTTCCTCAGTGTTCCAAGAAGGAAAGGTCTTATCTCTTTTAAAGGAAAATAATATTCAAACCTGCTTTCTCAAAATCATATCCTGAAAAGTAGCTTTTTATTTAAAACTAGTTACAAGAGATTTGTTCTTTTACCTTGAAAGAAAAATTAAAGTAATAGATGAGTTCATTTAATATGTTATAAACTGAATGGAAGGTGTTTAAAAGTGTTAAAAATTAGCAGGATTCTTAACCCTCTGTTGATTAAAGTTGTAAGAGTAAAAGTTTCATATGATTGCTTAAGAGTATAAATTTACCAATATTTCAGCATAATGTTAAACAAAAGTGCAGTATGATTAATTATGGTTTTAATTATTATAAAAAAGTGTGTGTCACAGAAACAACCTCTTATCATAAATTAAAGTATCACCGTTGTAGTATGCAGCAGTCCAAAATATTGCTAGTTTGTTGCAAAAAATTAATATCCAACTATGTCACTATCATTTTGTTTTCAAACATGCTAAGACTTTCTTTAGTATTTCCTTAGACAAGGCAAGTCAGCCTGCATTCCCTTACCTGTAAAAAAATCAGCAATAGACTTTTGCAGTGCCTCCCCAAGACTGTGTGCATAGCCCAGCCATCTGTCCTGGCACAGTGATAATAATCTGGCTGCTTAGGAAAAATCTGATGGCTGAAACGCTACTGATGATATTATGTTAACTAGTAATCCTTTTGTCAGAATGAAAAGAAACATCAGAGACAATAGTATCTTATCTTAAGAGCCTGAAATAGGCAAACAATTGGGACAGGCTGCAAGGTCCCTGATGCTCTATCAAATTCCTAAATGTTGTTTGGTTGGGTGGGATAAAACTATGCCCTCTGTTGTAGTTGATGGAATGCAATGTTTTCTCATGTTAATAGAGTTTGTAATATTGTTAAAATACTAAAAATCTTTCATCCCTCATTTAGCTCAAATATTAAAACCATTGTATGTATTAATTGGGAAAACTCCTTCATGGAAGTAGGAAAACCTCCAGCAAGGTGCTTTAAATAATAATAAAAGGAAGGTAAATTATGGACATTAACTTACCCTATGAATTGGAGGTAGCAAACACCAATATTGGCACTGGGTGGAGTTTGTGGCAAAAGCAAAATTCTAAACAAGTAACCCTTGGGTTTTAATCACAATTCTAGAAGGAGGCCAAAAGCAAAATATAAAAAAGCAATTGTGTGCATCATGGGAGGCCCTGCTAAAAGGGAAAGCTTAACCCAATAGTGTCTGGTCACTCTAATGATTGCCATTCCTATCCAGGGGTGGATTGCAAATACTAAAAGCAAGAAGGAAGTGATGGACTGTTGTAAATCACCCTCAGATCTATGAAAAAAACACCCAGGATACCTGCTAGTATTAACAGGTGACTGTCATGTCCCTGCCCATTCTTCTAACATCTCTTTTAGGACTGTTGATGCAGATGCCTTTGTGAAGATCCAGGGCCCTACCACTGAAACCTGAGAAAAGGCAGAGTGGCTCCACCAAAAAGGTGAACATCATGAGTACCAAACCTTGTGGTGCCTAGCCCAGCAGTTCTGGCTGCCTGTTACTCACCAACAGCTCATAGCTATGACCCATAAGTTCCTTCATGCTTATTCCAATGACTGTGATATAAGATCCCTCCTGCTTTTGAGAGAAATGAACCCTCAGATGCATGATTCAAACACTCTGGGGAGTAATATAAGAAAAAGACACCTGAGCTATATTCATTACTTTACTAAAATAAAAAAGGGAAATGTGGAAATATGACTGGAGGTTAAAATAGTTCACTGAGACCTGTGACAATTGCTGCCATGCATCACATTAACTTTACAAATCCTGGAACTGTGAACTTGCAGCTTGTGTCTGCCTATGGACTTTGGGCCTGTGTGCCCTCTCCTTATGCTATTGTGGCAGGAACTGTTAACATTACAAAGGAAAAAGGATACTAGCCCTTTGGGCTAATGACACTCATAGTTATAACCTACAAAAGAATTTGTGGAAAATATTTCTTGGAATTGCCCCTACTTATGAATGGTTGGGAAATATAAATAAGACAGGATAGCTGGCTCAGATCTGGTTCACCTGCCCTATCTTTGCCCTCCACTCCTGGTTACCCTACATTTCTCCTTCCCTCAAGAGTGCCATCTGCACCTTTGCTATCCTCTCTCCCTGAGCTGCCTGGGTACCAGTCATCACACCTGATTGTCCTGTAGATCCACTGCCTTCCAGGGTATGCTTTACACCAGCATACATACCTGTCATCTCAGTGGCTTTCTTCACTCTCAGAGCTGACTGAGCACTGGTCTTCCAGCCAAATCACTTCCCTGGATTTCCTCTCCATCTCTCTCAGCTAAGCACCAGCTGCCTTCCCTATTTACAACAGTTTCCCTCTCCACTGGCTGTATGGGCTCCCCCTCTTTCTTCCAATCTCTGATGATCCCCACAGTTCCATGACTTATATTCATAGTAGGATAACCTGTTTAATTCTCTCAAAATGTCCATAATGTTGTATATAATAGAATAATAACAAAGAATAACCTGTTAAATGATTTATAATTGTTTAATAAAAAATACTATGATCATATGAAAATTTTCAAGTGATGTACTTATAATTATTATGAGATTATTTAATATAGTGAGAACTTTATGGAGGAAATAAAATATGAATGTGATAAATTTATGAGTAGTAAATATCAATAGGAGACATGGGAAATTGGATAAATGACTTTAATATTTTATATGTTAGAATATAAAAACATATGCTAACTAGTAGAATTCAAGGTTGCATATTTTGATTTTGTGTGGTCTTTTCTGTTTATGGGGATCCCATATATAAATGTATATAACAGTACCTATGTATTGTAATAAGAAACTCTTGGAAATATTTGAGTAGTACATGGATGCTGGGCTCCACTAATATATATTTAACTTAACAAGTAGGTAATGATGGTTGTAGTATTTGAAAGAATAAAGAATAAAGAAATATAATACAAATTGGCATCTCAATTAGAAACAACCTATCTATTAATTGAAAGCAATCCCAAATTGATCTAAGGTTTAATGCAATACAAATTAATATTCATACAATGTTTTGTCTGATATTGAAAAGCTCATTCTAAATTTAGATTAAAAAATTAAGAACTAATCGACTCAAAACTAATTTGATGAAGAATAAAGTTAGTGGATTCACATTATCTGATTTAAGGACTTATCATAAAGTTAAATAATCACCAGTATATGGCATTATTGAAAAGATAAATATCTAGATAAATGGGACTAATTAGAGATTTCAAAAATAGATACACTTATTCATGGACAATTATTTTTTGCCAAATCTGTTCAGAAATATCCATGGGAAAGCTTAGTCTTTTCTTTGGTTAATGATATTGAAAATAAAAAATGGATAGGTTTTTTCCAAAAAAGGGAACATTAACTCATTATTTTCAGCATATGTAAAACTTCTCTTATAATAGTCTTTAGGCATTAATATGAAAATTATATTACAAAAATTCTAAAGTAAGCATTAGCAATATCTGTGTGACCATACCTTATCTGCACTTTTAAAAATATTTACAAAATTCGTGAATCATAAAAGAAAGCAGGAAACAAGAAAAAGAAAATAAAAATATGCACAAACTTTAACTGACTTTTCAATAAAGAAGATAAATAGATGACATCTAAGCCCAAAAAAGTTGCTCAGTATTACCCACCATAGATAAATAGAATTTAAAACCACAACATTATTTCACACACTGATCAGAATGACTAAAATCCAAATACATAATAACTAATAATACAATATCTTTACAAGAATGTAGAACAATTGCAAGTCTCAACCATTGCTGGTAAGAGTGCAAAAGGATGCAGCCACTTAGAAAAAATTCTGACAGTATCTTGTGAAGTGAAAACAGTGAAACCACTTACCCTATGACCCCATAATTTCATATTTTGTTATTTATCCAGGAAAGTTAAATCATATAAACACTGAGAGAATTGATATCTATATTCCACTATTTGAAATAATTCAAATTTCCTTCCACCAGGAAATGGACAAGCTAATTGAGGTACATTGTACAAAGGAATACAATTCTGTAATGAATAGGAACAAACTGTTGATATATTCAAATACAGAGATAGATCTCAAAAAATTATGTTTGAGTGGAAGAAGCCAAACTAAAAATATTACATATCATGTGATTCCTCTGGGATTACATTATGGAAAAATAAAAATCATGGTAATGGAGAACACAGCTCTGGTTGACAGAATTGAGGGTAAATGTTGGTGATTGACTTCAGAAATGTTAAGGGGGGATTTTTTAGAGTGATTGAAAAGTTGAATGGCACAATTTTCTTTACACAATATTATATGTTTGTTAAAATTCATATAACACATGCAAATGGTATAATTATGCATTTATTTTAAAATAACCTTAACATTAAAATTACCTACTACATAAGTTAATCTATGCTGCAGAAGAAACGTTACCTTTATAAGAATATTAGTGATGAGAAGAAAGCTTAAGGGCATCTTCTGTAGTTCTGGAAATGTCCTGCTTCATATACTGTTTTCATGTTTTCAGGAAACAGGCAAATCATTAAGTCCTACACTTCTGATATTTTGATTTGTCTAAATGCCTATTTTCTTTAAAAAAGAAAAATGAAACAAAATTTTTCTTGCACATTTTGTAAGAAATTCTATAAACCACCATAACTTCATTTCTCTTTGAAACAGTATTATTACATGATTGATGTTCCTATTAGTGAAATAATGTAGATATGTTTGCCATGTATTCATTTTTGTATTTCTATGCCTTAAGGTTTTTTCATTTTTAAAATTGTGGTTTACCAGGAAGATGGCACTGGAGTAGACCAGGAAAAGTGCACTCTCTTACAAAAAAAAAAAAAAAAAGGGAAGAAACAGCAGAAGTTGTCTCTGGGATCTGCTTTGGGGATCTGCAGACCAGGAGATTTCAGTATATAATGTCTAGGATGGATTGGGCACAGAAAACAAAAAGTCTCAAAGTAAAATTGTGAGATATTGGCATACATGGCAGGAAATGCAGCCCATCCTCAACCCTTGAGGTGAACCTCCTCAATACATAAGGCACCTGAAGAGCCAATGAAGAGGGCAAAAGATATCTTCCTCCCTGGGAAGGGAATGGGTGAGGTGTGGCCTAAGTGTGGTTTCTCTTCAGTGAATTTAAACAGGATAGACCAGCTCTAAATAACTGTCTCAGAAAATCCAGTCACTGGAATTTGAAAAATTTATCTCTGAGGAAAGGTTTTCCAAATTCCATCACCTGCTGGCCACCTGGTAAAGTGAAGAAAGACAGGGCATATCTCTCATTTCTTTCCAAGACCCTGCTGATTTGGTCTGTGCCCCATGAATGGGCCCCTCATCCTGATTTCATACTTAAAAATGGAAATCTTAAAGGTTTAGTACAGATTGAACCAAAAATAAAAGAAGATCTATAAAAGAAAAGCATTTGGCCAGCGACAGAGATAGACCAAGAAAGTAAGTAACTGAAACAATCAGATACCAAGATTTTGGCAAAAACATAAAAATACAGCCTATATCAGGAAGCAGGAAGATACAGGCCAGCCAAAGGAACAAACCGATGATCATGATGAGACACAGGATTTAAGAAAACTAATCAATGATGTTCACACAAATCTATTAGGTCAATTCAAAAGTTGAAGGCACTAAGACTGAAGAGATAAACGATATTAAAAAAAATGGGTGAACATAAAGAACAATTTGAAAGATTGCAAAGAAAAGTAGCAGAACTAATGGGAATAAAAGACACAAAAGATGAGATTAAAATTACATTAGAGGCATTTAACACCATACTTGAATTGGTGGAGAACAGAATTAATGAATTAGAAGGCAGAGCATCGAAACTTGAAAAGACAGAAAAAAGAAAGGTAAAAATAATGAATAGTGTATCAGGGAATTGAATGACAGTGCAAAATATGCAAACGTATACCTTGTAAATGTCCTAGATGGAGAAGAGAACAGAAAAGGGACAAAAAGAATATTTGAGGAAAAAATGACCAAAAATTTTTCATCCCTTATATCAATATTCAAGAAAGACAATACAGGCCAAATAGAATAAATCAAAATTTACTACAGAAAGACACCTAATATTCACAATGTCAAATGTCAAGTCTCAAAAAAAATAGAGGATTCTGATATCAGCTGAAGTAAGGTAATGTATTAGTTGCAAGGGAGTCTCAATAAGACTAAGTGCCCAACTCTTGTCAGAAACCATTGAGGAAAGAAGCCAGTTTTATGATGTATTAAAGGTAATAAAAGAGGAAAAACTTCCAGTCAAGAATTCTTTATTTAGCAAATCTATTCTTACATAATGAAGATGAGTTAAAATCTTCATAGACAAAAACTGAGTTTGCCAGCAATAGATGAATTTACAGTAGATACTAAAAATGTGTGCTTCAGCCTGAAAGGAAAAGATACGGTTAAGAGGCTTAGAGAAGAGTGTACAAATGAGATAATAAGTAAGCGTAACTAAAAGTGTTAAAAGACAGACAATAGTAAGATATGACAATAGAAAAGGAAGGAATAAAATAGACAAAGTAAGTAATGCTTTCACAGGAATGTTGACATTGAATTCCCCAATCATAAGACACAGACTGATAGAAAGGGAAAAAAAAAAAAAAAACTGAATCATCTGTATACTGTCTAAAAGTGATTTACCTCAGATGTAAAACAAAATCAAGTTTCAAATGAAAGGTTGGGAAATAATATTCCATGCTGATAGTAATCAAAAAAGATCTGTAGTGGTGGAAGTAATATAGTACAAAACAGATTTTAAGTACAAATCTGTTATAAGAGAAAAAGAAGAAAATTATATGTTAACAGACATGACAATTCACCAAGAAGAAATAACTATAACAAATATTTAAGCACCTAACCTGGATGCCCAAAAATACATGAGACAAACACTGACAAAAATGAAGGGAGAAATGGGAATCTCTGCAATAATAGTAGAGATACACCAAAGTCAGCAATAGGTGAAACCTCTAGACAGAGTATAAATAAGGAAAAAAGAGCATGCATTGTATCATTAAATATGAAGACCTAACAGACATTTTTCAAACACGGCACTCCAAAAAACAGGACATTCATTCTTATAAAGTGCTCATAGAGCTAATCTTTTTCCAGGAAAGGTCACAGATACTAAGTCAAATGTCAATTAATTGATATATTTTGACATTATACAATGAAGCCATGAAAATTGATAATGGGAAAAAAGGTAGGATCCACTAATATATGAAGATTAAATAATACACACTTGAATAACCAGTACGTCAAAGATGAAATGGCAAGAAAAATGAGTAAATATGATGAGATGAACGTAAATGAAAATAAAAGATATCAAAAGTTATGGGATGTAATGAAGATAGTGGTGAGTGAAAAATGTATAGACCTCAAAGCTTATATTAAAAAAGAAGACAGAGCTAAATTCCAAGATCTAATCACACACCAGAAGGAAATAGAAAAAGAGCAGCAAACTAATCCCAAAGCAAATAAATAGAAATAAATAACAAAATTTAGAATGGAAAGAAATGAAATATAAAATTAAAAAAAGAGAACCAACAAAAACTGATTATTTGAGAAGATAAGAAAATTGACAAACTCTTATCTAAAGAGCAAAGAAAAAAAAGAGATTATGCAAATAAATTAAATCAGAAATGAGAACAGGGACGTTATCACTGAAACTGCAGAAATTTGGAAGAGGTTATAAGAGGATAATGTGAAGAACTACTCACCAAAAATCTGCACAACATTGATGAGATGGACAATTCCTATAAAAACACAAACAATTCATACTGACCTAGAAGAAGTAGAAGATCTCAACAAAGCAGTCTTAAGCAAAGAAATTCAATCATTCATGAAAAACATCCCTAAAATTAAAAGGCCAGGACAGATGAATTGACAAGTGAATTCTACCACTTAAAGTAAATGCAAAACTAATCTTGCTCAAACTCTTCCGAAAAGTTGATCAGGATGGAATGCTCATTCTCTGAAGCCAACATTACCCTACTACCAAAATCAGATAAACATCCAATGAAAAAAATTAAATAGCAGACAAATTTCCATATTGAACATAGATGCAAAAATCCTCAACAAAATATTTACAAACTGAATCCAACAGCATATTTAAAGAATTATACACCACTATCAAGTGGGTTTTATACTAGGTATGCAAGTGTAGTTCAACAACAGAAAACTATCCAGTGTACTACACCATATTAATAAATGGAAGAAGATACATGACTTGATCTTCTCATTGATACAGAAGAAAAGTCGTCTGACAAAATACAGGTTCTTTATTGATAAAAAACACTCTGAAAAATAGGAATGAAAGGGAACTTTCTGAATATGATGCATGTATGAAGAACATAGTTAACTTTGTACAAAGCATTCTCACTGGGATCAGAAACCAGACTAGGATGCCCAGTCTATTGTTGTTCAATATTATGCTGCAAGTTCCAGCTAGAACAAATAGGCACGAAATAGAAATAAAGGACACCCAAAAGGAAAAGGAAGAACTAAAATTTTGCTGTTAGCTTCTGATATTATCCTTTACCTAGAAAATCCTGAAATCTTTAAAAAAAAAAAAATTAAAAACAGCCAAGTGAGATCTAAACCCCTCTTGATTTAGAGGTGGAGAAGGAATTGCCTTGCCAGGGTCCTCAGGATGGAGGAATAAAATATAAGTTGGAATGGACTTACAAGTATTTCATTATAGAATTATTCTGACTCTAGACCTGGAAGAAATTGTATTATTGATATGGAGATGGTGGCCATGGGATTTACTGAGGCAAGGGAGAGGGAGGAAAAGGTGTGATATAGGGGCATTTTTGAGACTTGGAGTTATCCTGAATGATACTACAGGGACAGATGCAGAGCATTGTTTATCCTGCTATAACCCACTGGATGGCCTGGAGGAGACTGTGTGAATGACAATGTAAACTACAGTCCATGTGATGTGGTGGTGCTCCAGGGTGCATTCACCAAATGCAATGAATGTGTCTCACTGATGAGGGGCGGAGTTGATGTGGGAGGAGTGGGATGGTGGGGAGTGGGGTATATGGAAACCTCTTATGTTTTTCAACATAAGATTTTGGGTGATCTGCTTATCTTTTTTAAAAAGACAATAAAAAAGTAATCGACTCTCATATGTATAGTCATATGACTTTTGACAAGGCTGTCAAACTCACTCATCTGGGTCAGAGGAGGACATGCAACAAGTGGTTCTGGGAAGCTGGATATTCATATCTAAAGAAAGAAAGGGGATTCCTATCTCATACCTTACACAAAAATTAACCAAAAATGGATCAAGGACCTAAATATAAAGGGTGGAACCATACAAATCCTAGAAGAAAATATAGGGAGTCATCTTCAAGATTTTGTGGTAGGTTGTGATTCCTATAATCTTATATCAAAAGAATGAGCAATTAAAGAAAAAATAGATAAAAAAGACCTCCTCAAAATTGAACAATTTTGTGCTTCAAATGACTTTGTTAAGAAGTTGAAAAGACAGCTTACTTAATGGGAGAAAATATTGAGTAAACACATATGTGATAAAGGTTTAATTTCCATGTTATAGAATGAAATCAATAACTTAACATTAAAAACACAGGCAATCCAATTTTTAAAAATGGACAAAAGACATGAATAGACATTTTTACAAAGAGGACATACAAATTGCCAAAAAGCACATAAAAAGACATTCAGCAGAACTAGCTATTAGGGAAATACAGATCAAAACTCTAATGATGTATCACTTCACACCTTTCAGAATAGCCATTAGAAGAAAAAAAAAAAAAACAGCAAACTTCAAGTGCAGGAGAGGATGTAGAGAAATGGGAACAATTCTTCACTCTTGATTATGGCAGCCTCATTGGAAGGCAAATTATTGGTTCCTCAGGAACCTAAATATAGAACTGCCATGTGGTCCAGCAATCCTCCTACTAGAAATATATTTGGAAGAACTGAAATCAGGGATGTAAGCAGATATTTGCATACCAATGCTCATGGGGTCATTATTCACAATTGCATAAAAACAGAAAGAACTTAAGTGCCCTTCAACTGATGAATTCATAAACAAAATGTGGTACATACATAGGATCAAGTACTTACTATTCAGCTGTAAGAAGAAATGAAATTGGAATGGTAGGCATATGACAACATAGATAAAACCTAAGGATATATTATTTTGAATGAAATAAGCTAGACACAAAAGGATGAATTTTGTATGAGCTCACTGATGTTATCAAAATACAAGGAGTAAATTTATCAAATTAAACTACTGAGTATAGGTTAGTAGGAGATAGAATGTGGCTTTAAAAGAGGAACCTGATGTTGAAGATATGTAGAATATTTAAAAAGATTGATTGTAAATATGTGAAAATGAATAGAGTTGATGGTAACACTTTAAAGTGAGTATAACTAACACTGCTGATTTATAAATGTATGGTTGAAATGAGGAGTATATGGAGGTTAATGATACTAAGAAGACAGTTAGAGTGTAAATTGTAATGTAAACTAAAGTTTATGGGCATTAGCAATGCTTCAATAGGTGTCCATCAATTGTAACAAATGTACCACACCAATGACAGATGTTTTTAATGTGGGAAATTTTGGAAAGGGAATGGGTGGGACATAAGGGAATCATCTCTATATTATTTTATGCAACAATTATGTACTTTAAGCTTCCATTAAATAAAAAACAAAAACTTGAAGTTGCCAGAAGTTTATCCAGGAAATATATCATATAGTAATTTCAGTGGTAGATGAGGCCTGTGGTTAATAATATAAATCCAAGAATAGTTCCTCTATTAAAATATGTTGAGTATGATAATACATGGGGAAAATACAACTAATGCAACTTAAAAACTATAATTAACAGTAATATTGGAATCGTGAGAACATGGCTGTTGGGGTAGATAGATAAATCTTAGCTCTTTCTGAATAACTGAGAGGGAGTTTGTGGTTGCCTTGGAGACCTGCTTAGGTGAGGAGCAGACAAGAACACAGCTTCACAACTAAAAGGAGAGTCAGGGACAGAGAAGAGAAAGCTGAAAGAGCAAACTGTGAGATATTGATCTTCCCAGACACCAGGAAGGGATCTGCCCCCATTCCTGAGATATTAGGTGAGGGTTAAAACTCATGGCAAAAGTGTATGACAGAGGAGAACAGACTTCTTGCTCTCTTCCAGCACATCTAGAGATAGAGAGAGCAGGGGAATGTGCTCTGGGTCATCCAGAAGGGTGCTAGAAATAAAAGGAAGCCAGTAAAGAAAGAAAAGGAAGCCAGTTAAAAATCTTGAATTTCTCCCACCTGTGGCCAGAAGTGGCACTTATAACCCAACCAAATGACAAACAGACTAAGTGAAGCCACCAGCTTCTTCCCCCAAAAGGAGTGTGGCAGCAAACTCCCTGGGAGGAGGATGGGTTTTGAAAAAGTTTGAGAGGGTCTTTTTGCAGTTATTTTAGCTAGCCAAGGCCCGCTTTAGTATAAGAAGGGACCTTGATCCAAAGGGTGGAGGATTAGAGTGGATTTACTGATATTCTACTATGGAACTATTGTGATTAGTAATGGAAGAAATTGTAGCAGTGGTGTAGAGAACATGGATGTGTTAGCTGCTGAGGGTAGGGAGAAGGAAAAAGAGATATGATATGGGGACATTTTCAGGACTTGGAGTTGTCCTGGTTGGTATTGCAGGGACAGATGCTGGACATTGTATGTCCTGCTATGGCCCAGTCAGTGGGCTGGGGGAGAGTGTAAACTACAATGTAAACCATTATCCATGTGGTACAGCATTGCTCCAAAATGTATTCACCAAATGAAATGAATGTCCCATGATCCATATGTCATTGATGTGGGAGGAGTGAACTAAGGAGGGTGGGAGGTGTATGGGGACTTCATATTTTTTGAATGAACATTTAAAAAAAAAATAGAGAGAGAGAAAAAAGAAGGGACCTTGATGTGACAGGGATAATGGAGGGAGAGCTCCTGAGACTAGATGTCACACTCAGAAGCCTAGGTAAAAAGAGGAATTATATCAGAGAGGTGTCAGAGATAAAACGGAGGGAACAGGAGCTGATAGCCATCTGAAAAACCTAACACATCTAAGAAGGAACATTAGCTCAGTGAAAGAGCTTTGCTGAGCATATTCAAGGCCCCTGATTCGACCCCCAGCTTCTCTCTGAGAAGCTATACAATGTTAGCAGTGAAACTTTATGTTAGGCAACATATTGATATCCTCTTTGTATTAGTTTTTATTCCATCTGTTATATATAAAAAAAGTTTCTGTTTTTATTTTCTTTATTTTCCTCACTACAAACTGTCTTAAAACATGCGAGGACGTACTGCAGGTGACTGATTGTTGAATAGTAACAGCCTGAGAAGATCACTTTGGGTCCAAGAGAAAAGGCAGGTTTTCCAGGTTTATCTTTGCTTTTTGATCCTTTTACTGCCTTCTTCCTATTTTTCTTTTAAAAAAATGAGTAGCTACTCTCTTGATTTCTTGTTGTATACCCCCTTCCTTTGTTTCTCTGTTAGTTATTTTATCTCTATCTTTTATTTCCCAATTTTCTCTACCTATGCTATATCTTTTCCCACCTTCATCCTTATATTTTCTCTATTCTGTTGTTCTTCCATTCCACCTCTTTGGGATTAGTCTTCAATTTTTCTTGTACTCATTTCTCTCTCTCTCTCTCCTACTTCCACCATATTTTATTTTCCATTATTGATGTTTTTTTCTTTCTTTCTGTCTACCACTTTTTCTTTCCCCCTCATCATTCTGAAATTTTAATTCATTCTTTATATTGCTCCATTTTGTTTCATGTTTCATTGTTTCTATTCCACTTTTCTAATCTTATTCTTCTGTATTCTTATTTGGATAATTTATTCAATTGCCTACATCTTGCAAGTCTGTCTCCTACCTTTTACTATTGCTGCTATTACTCACTTCTCTTTGTATGTCTACCTATTCTCTGTTACTAACATTTTATTTAAGGGAACATAGACAATGGAAAGGAAAAAGAATAAGAGTAATGAAGTGTCAAAGTGAAACCTTACCACATTCAAAATGACAAAATAAAACTATAGACAGAGAAGTCAATCAACTGAATAATCATATCAAGACAAACAGATGACTAGACACAAACAATAAAATACAAACCATTTTAAGAAACTGGAAGAAATGGCACAGTCCAATGAACAAACAAAAAAAACAAGAGGAGATGCAGAACATGGAGCAACTAATAAGAGAAATCCAAACAAATATCTTGAATCAACTTAATGAAATAAAGTAAGAGATTAAGAATATTAAGGAGAAACTGAAAGGACATACTGAAGAAATTGTAAACATACATTAAAAGATAATGGATACGATGGTGATGAGTGGCACAATCCATGAAATCAAATATACAGTGGAAGATTGTTCAGCAGATATGTTCAGGAAGAGGAAAGAATTAGTCATGTGAAAGATAGTACATCTGAAAACAATCAAAACATAGATAAAAGGATAGGAAAAATCAGCAGGGAGTAAGGGATTTGAATGTCAACAAGAAATACACAAACGTACATATTATAGGCATTCAGAGGGAGAAGAGAAGGGAAAAGGGACAGCAGGGGTGTTGGAGGAAATAGTGGCTGAAAACCTCCCAACCCTATTGGAGGAGATGGATGTACATATCCAAGAATCACAGCAGACCCTGAAAAGTATAAATTGCAACAGGCCTACTCCAAGACATATACTTGTCAAATTATCCAATGCTCAAGACAAAGAGAGAATGCTGAAAGCAGCAAGAGAAAAGAAAACTATCACATACAAGGGAAACTCAATGAGTTTAAGAGCTGATTTCTCATCTGAAACAATGGAAGCAAGAAGGCAGTAGTATGGCATAGTTAAGATGATAAAAGAACAATTCCAGTCAAAAATTCTCTATCCAGCCAAAGTGGCATTCAAAAACCAGGGAAAAGAGGAGGCAGGGCAAGATGGCATCTGAGTGAGTGGACCTTATAATCTCTCCTGCAAAGAAGTGGCTGAGTAGGGTTGGAGTCCTGCTGGACCAGGCTGTTTCAGGTGTTTGCAGGGCAGGAGGTGTCTGTATGTCGATTTGGTGGGACAGTGACAGAGGAGATTCTTGTAAGAGGTAGAATATTGGGTTTCTTTCATGGAGGTCGGGGTTGAGTGTGGGACCCTTCCCCCTGGGGCTGGTGGCCTGGTGGCAGTGATTCCTGGAGGCTTTGATGTGTTGGGGAGTTCCCAAGCCCTGAGCAGGCTGTTGCAGGGGCTTGCAGGGTGGAAGGTGTCTGGAGGTCGATTTGGTGAGACAGTGATGGAGGAGATTCTTGCGAGAGATGGAATTTTGGGTTTCTGCCTCGGAGGTCAGAGGTTCTGGCTGAAGCCCCTCCCCATAGGGCTGGTGGCTAGGATGCAGTGGTCCCTGAAATATTTGTAGTGCAGTGGTGCCCCCAGCAGGCTGTTTTGGGGGCTTGCAGGGCAGGAGGTGTCTGGATGTCGATTCGGTGAGACAGTGACAGAAAAGATTCTTGTGAGAGGTGGAATTTTGGTTTCTGACACAGAGGTCAGAGTTTGCAGGTGGGACCCTCCCCCCCCCCGAGCTGACACCCAACTGCAGGGATCCCTGAAGGCTGTGTTGCACTGTGGTGCTCCCAGGGCCCTGTTAACTGGATGCATGGTTCCCAGACCTGTGTCCCCTAAACCCTGGTGGCCCATGCTCCAGAGACTCACACACCTTGAGTCTGCAATATCACAGACTTCCCATCCCTGAATTCACTGTGCCCTGAGGTCCATCTGAGTTCCTTGATTATCTTAGCCCTCAGCATTTGTGGGTTTTTTCTTTTCTATTTCCTTTTGTGTGTGTGTGTGTGTGTGTGTGTGTGTGTGTGTGTGTGTGTCTTGGTTGCTAATATTGCATTATCTTCTGGTCTTTTTTCCCATTTTATACCCCAAGGCCCTTTTTTGTTTATTTAGTTTTTTTTCTCCTTTTCTTTTTCTTGCTTGCTTCCCTCCCTTTTCTTTGCCCACTCGCTTTTTTCTTCTCTTTTTTTTCTTTTCTCTCTTTTTCTTCTTATTTTAATTTAATTTTATTTATATAATAGGTGCTGCAGGGAGCGCTTCACATTTGCTGTATTTCCTCATCTTCCATTTCCTCTTTTCTGTGTGAATTGATTTTGGCCACCTACACTATCTGCTTTCCCCCACATCTTGCTATCCTCCATCATCTACTGTCTTTCTTACATTCCATCTCCCTTTCTTTGGTCCCCAAATTGTCTGACTTTAATTTCTAATACCTTTGTTCTATCTTTTATCCACTCTTGATATTGGTGCCTTTCTTTTCTCTGTCCCTCTCTTATGAAAACACTGGCTTTTTAATTCATACAATATTCCTCCCCATGTTCAGTTAACTATCTCATTATAGGTACACTACTTACTGCTATAACTCTAAATAGCTTACATGAGTCTAATATCCATTCTCCCAGATCACACATTGTTGCTCTGTTAACATTTATTACCAATAGTACTTTACACATTTTCTTTTCTTACACATTTTGCTTTCCCTGGCCCTAATATTTTCCTTCAAAGTGAACTTAGCCAGCAACAAGAAAATAGATTAAGAAGAACAAAGCGACAAAGAGAAGACATAACACTTATGCATGAACAGCAACTAATTAATCCCAAAGATTAGACAAAGATGCTAAGGAATGGATTAAACCTATCAAGATAAAATAATGACCAGATAGCTACAAAAAACTATAAACCAAATCAATAATCAGGAAAACATGGCCGAATCCAATGAACAATCTAAAAACCAGGAAGAGGAACAGATCATCAGACAAGTAATTAAAGATCTCAAAACATATATTAGAGACAACTTAATGAAGTAAAGGAAGAGATTAACAATATGAAGAAAACACTTGGAAAGAAAATCGCAGACATACACAAAAAGATAACAGATATGATGGTGATCAACACCACAGTTCAAGAAATCAAAAATAAACTCTCAGCAAATAGCAGAGGATAAGAAGAGGCAGAGGAGAGAATTAGTGACGTGGAAGACAGTACATCTGAAATAAACAGAGAGTAGAACTGATCGATAAAAAGATAGAAAAAATCCAGCTAGGACTTAGGGATCTGAATGACAATGCAAAATGCACAAACATACGTATTATAGGCATCCCAGAAGGAGAAGAGAAAGGAAAGGGGACGGAAGGGGTGTTGCAGGAAATAATGGCTTAAAACTTCCCAAATCTACTGAGTGAGACAGATGCACATGTCCAGGAAGCACAAAACACCCCAAACACCATAAATCCCAATAGACCAACCCCAAGACAGATAGTTGTCAAATTACCCAATGCTCAAGACAAAGAGAAAATTCTAAAAGCAGCAAGAGAAAAGAGAAACATCACATACAAGGGAGGCTCCATAATATTAAGTGTTGATTTCTCATCTAAAACCATGCAGGCAAGAAGGCAGGGGTATGATATAGTCAAGGTACTAAAAGAAAAAAAAAATTTTCCAACCAAGAATACTCTACCCAGCTAAACAAGCATTCAAAAATTTTGGAGAGTCCAAAATATTCTCAGATAAACAGAAATTGAAAGAGTATGCCAACAAGAACCCTGCCCTTCAAGAAATACTAAAGGGAGTTCTGCAGGAAAAAAAGGAAAAAAAAACAGGAAAGGCAGAGTTGGAGGAGAGTGTAAGAGCAACAAAAAAGACAAAAAGAGAAGGAAAAAACAAACAAAATATGACAAACACAAGTCCAAACAAAATATGGCTAACATAAATAACTCTTTGAAAGTAACAACACTGAATGTCAATGGATTAAACTCACCTATCAAAAGATTCAGACTGGGAGACTGGATAAGGAAATATGACCCATCTATATGCTGTCTACAAGAAACACACCTTATACTCAGGTAAGCATGGATGTTGAAAGTGAATGGTTGGAAAACAATCTTACAAGCAAACAATAACCAATATTAATATCAGACAAAATAGACTTTAAATGTGACACTATTGTGAGAGACAAAGAAGGATACTACATATTAGTGAAAGGGACAATCTCCCAAGAAGAATGAACAATCATAATATATTTATGCTCCTAATAACGGTGCCTCCAAATACATGAGGCAAACACTGGAAAAAATTAAGGGAAAGAATAGATGCCTCTACAATTATAATGGGAGATTATAATACACCACTATCAACTCTGGACAGAACATCTCAAAAGAGAATCACTAAAGAAACAAAAACTTTGAACACTATATTAGAGGATCTAGATCTAATAGATATATACACATCATTACACCCGAATACAGCAGGATATATGTTTTTCTCAAGCACACACGGATCATTCTCCAAGATAGACCATATGCTAGGCCACAAAGAAAGGCTCAATGAATTCAGAAAGATTGAAATCATACAAAATAATATCTCTGAACACAATGGAGTGAAGCTGGAAATCTGCAAGGGATAGAGGTCCACATTTCACACCATGATATGAAAATTAAACAGCAAAATCTTAGAAAAACAGTGGGTCAAAGAGGAAATCTCAAAAAAAATTAATAACTACCTTGAAATTAATGAAAATGATAACACAACATACCAAAACTTATGGGATGCAGCAAAAGCAGTACTGAAAGGGAAATGTATAGCCATAAATTCATACATCAAAAGAGAAGAAAGAGCAAAAATTGAAGAATGAACTGCACAACTGGAGGAAATAGTAAAAAAACAAACAAACAAACAAAAAAAAAACACCCCAAACTAACCCCACAGGAAGAAGAATGAAAGAAATAACAAATATAAGAGTAGAACAAATATTAATGAAATTGAAAATAAGAAAGCACTTGAAAAGATAAACAAAAACCAAGAGCTGGTTCTTTGAGAAGATCAATAAAAGTGAAAAACCCTTAGTGAGACTAACAAAGAAAAAAAGAGAGAAGATGCAAATATACAAAATAAGAAATGAGAAAGGAGATTTCACCACTGACCCCACAGAAATAAAGATTATCATAAGAGGATATTTGAAAAACTGTATTCCAACAAAAATAACAATTCAGAGGACATGGACAAATTCCTAGAAACACATAAGCAGGCTATATTGATGAAAGAAGAAATTGATGATCTCAACAAACCAATCACAAGTAAAGAGATTGAATCAATCATTAAAAACCTCCCAACTAAGAAGAGCCCAGGGCCAGATGGTTTCACAGGTGAATTCTACAAACTTTCCAGAAAGAATTAACACCAATCCCGTTGAAACTTTTCCAAAAAATCAAAACAGAAGGAACATTACCTAACTCATTCTATGATACCAACATTACCCTAGTAACAAAGTCAAACAAAGACACCACAAGAAAGGAAAATCACAGACCAATTTCTCTAATGAACCTAGACGCAAATACCTCAACAAAAAATTTGATAACCATATTCAACAACACATCATATGAATTATACACCATGACCAAATGGGATTCATTCCGGGTGTGCAAGGATGGTTCAACATAAGAAAATCGATCAATGTAATACACCATATAAACAGACAGAAGGAAAAAAATCACATGATTATATCTATAGATGCAGAAAAAGCATTTGACAAAATACAGCACCCTTTCTTGATAAAATCACAGCAAAAGATTGGAATACAAGGAAATTTTTTGAACATGATAAAGAGTATATATGAAAAACCCACAGCCAACATCATTTACAATGGAGAAATCCTAAAATCCTTCCCTCTAAGATCAGGAACAAGACAAGGATGGCCACTCTCACCCCTTCTATTTAACATTGTCTTAGAAGTACTTGCTCGAGCACTGAGGCAAGAACCAGAAATAAAAGGCATTCAAATTGGAAAGGAAGAAGTCAAAATTTCATTATTTGCAGATGACATGATCCTATACATAGAAAACCCTGAGAGGCCTACAACAAAGCTTCTAGAACTCATAAATGAGTTTAGTAAAGTCGCAGGTTATAAGATCAATGCGCAAAAATCAGTAGCATTTCTGTACACCAATAATGATCAAGATCAGGAGGAAATCAAGAAACAAATACCACTTACAATAGTAAATTAAAAAATCAAATACCTAGGAATAAATTCAAGTAAAGATTTAAAAATCTTATACACAGAGAACTACACAAGACTGTTCAAGGAAATCAAAGAAGACCTAAATAAATGGAAGAATATTCCCTGTTCATGGATTGGAAGACTAAATATTATTAAGATGTCTATCCTATCAAAACTGAACTACACATTCAAAGCAATCCCAATAAAAGTCAACACAGCATTCTTTAAGGAATTAGAAAAACTAGCTGTGAAATCTATTTGGAAAGGAAAGAGGTCCCGAATAGCCAAAGACATATAGAAAAAGAAAAACGAAATTGGACGAATCACACTACCTGACTGCAAAACATACCACAATGCTACAGTCGTGAAAAGAGCATGGTATTGGCACAAGGAGAGAAACACAGACCAATGGAACCGATTTGAGAGTTCTGATATAGATCCTCCTATATATAGCCATATAATATTCGATAAAGCTACCAAACCCTCTCAACTGGGAGAGAATGGCCTATTCAACAAATGGTGCCTGGAGAACTGGATATCCACACGTAAAAAATGAAAGAGGATTGCCAGCTTACATCTTATACAAAAATCAACTCAAGATGGATCAAAGACCTAAATATAAGAGCCAAGACCATAAAGACTTTGGAAAGTAGCGTAGGGAAGCGTCTATAAGAACTTGTAATAGGAAATGGCTTCATGAAATTCACACTAAAAACACGAGCAGCAAAAGAACAAATAGATAAACAGGACCTCCTCAAAATTAAAGCCTTCTGCACCTCAAAGGAGTTTGTCAAGAAAGTGAAAAGGGAGCCTACACAATGGAAGAAAATACTTGGTAACCATATATCAGATAGGAGACCTATAACCTGCATATATAAAGAACTCCTATACCTTGAAAATAAAAAAAAAGATATACAACCCATTTAAAAAATGGGAAAAATATTTGTACAGACACTTCTCCAAAGAAGAAATACAAATGGCTAAAAAGCACATGAAAAAATGCTCCAAATCTCTAGCTATCAGGGAAATACAAATCAAAACTACAATGAGATACCTTCTCTCATAAGATTGGCAGCTATGAAAAAAACAGAAGACTACAAATGTTGGAGAGGATGTGGAAGAATGGAACACTCAACCACTGCTGGTGGGAATGCAGAAGGATCCAACCATTCTGGAGGACAGTTTGGTGGTTTCACGAAAAACTAGCCATAGATTTGCCATATGACCCAGCAATTCCACTGCTGGGTACGTACCCAATAGAACTGAAAACAAGGACACAAACTGATATATGTACACCAATGTTCATAGCAGCATTATTCACTATTGCCAAAAGTTGGAATCAACCCAAATGCCCATCATCAGATGAATGGATAAATAAAATGTGGTATATACATACAATGGAATACTACTCGGCTTTAAGAACAAATACACTACAAATACATGTGATAACATGGATGAATCTTGAGAACCTTATGTTGAGTGAAGCAACCCAGGCATTGAAGGACAAATACTATACATGACCTCAATGTTATGAAATAAGTAAACCAAGCTGCCTCAGAGAGATAGAGACTGGATGATAGGCTTTCAGGAAATTGGGGGATAGAGGAAGGATGTAAGTTGACACCTACATGGGTGAAATCATTGATAAGCTGGAGGTAAGTATTTGTATAAGGAAGGGATAAAATGGGGGCATAGAGTTACCTTTGGGTGGGGCTTTGCAGGCTTGAGGGGCTAGGGGTGGGAAGATGGGTAATATTGCCCAAGAAATTGGGGGGAGCATGGGGCAACATACAAACATAGGAGATGGTCAGGTGTTTGGTTGAGAGTATAATGCTGAGAAAATCTTTTCAAAAATATAATAAGGAAAGTTACCTGTTTAAGATGCTTAAAGGGGATAATCTGACAACATCACCAAATACCAAAGCCAAACAAAGACACTACAAGAAAGGAAAACTACAGACCAATCTCCCTAATGAAACTAGATGCTAAAATATTTAAGAAAATGCTTGCTAATCATATTTGGAAAAAAACATCAAATGAATTCTACAACATGACCAAGTAGGTATGCAAGGATGCTTCAGCATAAGAAAATAAGTCAATGTTATACCACATAAACCAATAGAAAGAAAAAAATCACAAAATCATCTCTACAGATGCAGATGACAAAATATATCAGCATTTTCTGATAAAAACACAATAAAAGATAAGGGTAGATGGAAACTTCCTCAACATGATAAAGGGTATAAAAGAAAAACTCTCAGCAAATATCATCTACAATGGTGACATCCTAAATGTTTTCCGTCTAATATTGGGAACTAGAAAAGAATGCCTACTATAACTGCTCTTATTTAACATTGTGTTAAAAGTACTTGCTAAAACACTTAGGCAAAAAAAAAGAAAAAGATATAAAATGCATCCAAATTGGAAAGGAAGAATAAAAAACTTCATTATTTGGAGGTGACATGATCCTATACATAGAAAACCCTGAGAAATCTACAACAAAGCTTCTAGAGATTATAAATGAGTTCAGTAAATTCAAAGGTTATAAGATCAATTTGAAAACATCAGTTGTATTTCTCTACACAAATAATGAGAAATATGAAGACGATATCAGGAAAAAAAAAAATACCAGTTACAATAGCAACTAAAAGAACCAAATACCTAGGAATAAATTTAACTAAAGATGTAAATGACTTATATGCAGAAAACTACACAACACTTAAAGAAAATCAAAGAAGACTTAAGCAAATAGAAGAATATTCCTGTTCATGGATAGGAAGACTAAACATCATTAAGATATTTATCATACCCAAAATCATATATAGATTTAATGCAATACCTCCCCAAAAAAATTAACACAGCATTTTTTGCTGAATTGGAAATAGTAACTACAAAATTTATTTGGAAGGGCAAGAGGCCCTGAATAGCCAAAGACATTGAAAAAGAAAAATGAATTTGGAGGTCTCACACTACCTGACTTTAAAACACTACAAAGCAGGAAGTGGCTGTGGCTCAATCAGATGAGCTCCTGTCTACCATATGGGAGGCCCTCGGTTTGCATCCCAGGTACCACTTGTGAAGGCAGGCTTCCCTGCACACTGTGGAGTGCCCATCTGGCCCACAAGCACCACGGCATGCCACCCAGCCAGCAGATACTGCAGAGAGCTGACTCAGCAAAAAGGTGATGCAACAAAAGAGGGGAGACAAGCAAGAACACAGAAGAGCTGGCAGAGAATGGACAAAGAGAGGAGACAGCAAGCAAGCCACAAGGGGGGAGGGGAAAATAAATAAATGCAGACACATAAGAATGTAAAGTGAAATGGACACAGAGAGCAGACAGCATGCAAAAACTCATAAGGGGGTGATAAAAAAGAAAAAAATTACTACAAAGCTACAGTGTTCAAAACCACGTTATTGGCAGCAGGATAACCATACTACCAATAGAACTGATTCAAGAGTTCTGACATAAACCTTCACATGTATAGTCACCTGATATTCAAAAAGGTCACCAAGTCAACTCAACTTGAAGAGAATGGCCTCTTCAACAAATGGCACTTGGAGAATTGCATATCCAAATCTAAAAGAATGAGAGAGGAATACCAGCTCATGCTATATACAAAAATTGACTCAAGAGGGTTGAAAGAAATAAGTATAAGAGTCAAGACCATTAAGACTTTGGAAGATAATGTAGGGAAACATATGCAGGTCCTTGTAATAGGAAATGATTTCATGAACTTCACCCCCAAAGCACAAGCAGTGAAGTAAAAATAGAAAAATGCAATCTCAAAATTAAAAATTTTGCACCTCAAAAGAATTTGTCAAGAAAGTCAAAAGGCAGCCTACACAATGGGGGAAAATATTTCGGAACCACATATCTGATCTAAGTCTATTTATCATATATGAGAAGTCCTACACTTCTAAAATAAAAAGACAAAAAGCCATTTAATAAATGGGCAAGTGATTTGAACTGACACTTCTCCAAAGAAGAAATACAAGTGGTTAAAAAGCTAATGAAAATGTGTTCAACATCACTAGCTATTAGGGAAGTGCAAATCAAAACTACAATGAGATTCCATCATACACACATTAGACTGGCAGCTATTAAAAAACAAAACAAAACTGAGGACTGCAAGTGTTAGAGAGGATGTGGAGGAATGGGAACCCTCATTCACTGCTCATGGGAATGTAAAATGGTACAGTCATTGTGGAGGACTGTTTGGTGGTTCCTCAAAAAACTAACTATAGATTTGCCATATGATTCAGCAATTCCACTGCTGGAAATACATGCAGAAGAATTGAAAGCAAGGAAAAGAACAGATGTACACACATCAATATTCATAATAGCTTTATTCACTATTGCCAAAATTAAAATCAACCCTAATGCACATCAACTGACAAAGGGTAAACAAAATGTAGCATATACATATATTACTCAGGTATAAGGAGGAATATAGTACTAACACATGGGATAAAATTAATGAACCTTGAGGACTTTATGTTGAATGAAGTAAGCCAGGCATTTAAGGACAAATACTACATGACCTCACTGTTATAAAATAAGCAAACTGAACAGACTCACAGAGCTAGAGGTTGGAAGGAAATAAAAAGGGAGAAGAAGGTTATGAGCCTAAAATGTCCATACAGGTAAAATCTATGGCAAGGTGGAAGCATGTAGCTGTGCAGTGAAGAGATATCACAGGGGTATAGTGATAATATTGGGTTGGGTTGTGCAGGTTTGAGAGGAGGAGCGATGGGGAGGATGGGTTGAATGGTCCATGGAACTGGTTAAGGAAGGGAGAGGGTGAACATTGGGGATTGACAGGGAAGTGGTTGAAATTACAATTTTGGGAATGCTTATTTTGCAACATGACAAAGAAATGTTAATAATTTAGGGTGTTGGAAGGGGGGCATTTGGGCCAGGACTTACCTGGGCAGGCTCCTAGGGAGCATGTGAGTGATCATTTTGGCATAGTGTGTTCCATCAGTGGATAGAGGTCCACATAATGAGTGGGAAGGTGTTGGACTTTCATCCTAAGGGGACCAACTATGTTCTCAGAAGGACACGAGTCCTTTTGAGCATCGGCAGTGCCTAATAGTCGAGGACAGACCAGTACATCAAGTCCTTAGCGAAGATTCAAGTAACTATGAATCTTGTCCTCCAAGTAGTGATGCCTGATGGTCACCATGCACCGAAGGGGAGGGGAAAGAAGGAATAAAATAGATGTAACTGGGGGCACTTTGGGGGTGATGGAAGTGTTCTCCATGATCTTGCAATGAAGGATACAGGCCACATTAAATATTATCAGATTTTATAAAAGTATATTGTCCAAAATCTAAACCATAATGTGAAACAGTGATGATGGTTAGCATGTGTGTTTCAATATTTGTACATAAATTGTAGCTAATGTACCATCCACATATAAAATATTATTAATGGGGTAAAGGGCAAAAGGGGAAGGGTGTTGGGTATTTGGGAATCCCCTGTATTCTTTGTGTGTCCTAAGATTTCTTTGAAGAAAAAATGGAAAGAAGTAAGACAAGGGGGAATAAATGGAAGAAAATGTCACTGTACATACAGGATAATAGTCTTACAGTGATGAAAGGTAAAAGGTAAAATGCAAAAATAATATTTTTTCATTATTTCTTAATATTCCAATTCCAATATTTTAAAACACTATTTTATTTTTACTTTTTATTAATTTTTTGCAGTTTACTTCTTATGTATAAAACTATATTTACTATCTCATTTTTCTTATTAATCATGTGAGGTTATTTTAATGTCTTCATTTTTGAAGAAGTTTTAGATCACGGAATGGTTACAATCATAGCAGGGGTGGATCTTCGGTATGGGGTGTCAGTGAGAGAGGATACGATGGAGGAAGTACACCTGGATATATATATAAGGCATATAAATACGTTTGAGGGAAACGGACTTGGCCCAGTGGTTAGGGCGTCTGTCTACCACATGGCAGGTCCGCGGTTCAAACCCCGGGCCTCCTTGACCCGTGTGCAGCTGGCCGATGTGCAATGCTGATGCGCGCAAGGAGTGCCGTGCCACGCAGGGGTGCCCCCCGCATAGGGGAGCCCCACACGCAAGGAGTGCACCCCATAAGGAGAGATGCCCAGCGCAAAAGAAAGTGCAGCCTGCCCAGGAATGGCGCCGCCCACACTTCCAGTGCCGCTGATGACAACAGAAGCAGACAAAGAAACAAGACACAGCAAACAGACACAGAAAACAGACAACTGGGGGAGGGGGGGAATTAAATAAATAACTCTTTAAAAAAATATATGTTTTAATATTCATGGGGCATTGTCATGGTAAATGGAGATTCATGTAATAACAGATGAATATCAAATTTTCATCTGGGGGAGCTCTGCCACATTCTCTAAGTACTGGGATAATGACTTGTGAAGGAGAATGGTTCATTGAAGGATACATGATATTGATGACTATGCTTATGAGCCGTTCCTCCTGAAATTGAAACTTAGCCTGGTGACATAGGAGCCACAAGTTGTCTACTGGAATCCTCCTTGTTGCTCAAATATGGCCTCACTCTGAGCTAAACTCAGCATATAAAAGCACTAATTTCCCCCCAGTGCAGGACATGAGTCCTGTGGATGAGCTTCCCTGACACCAAGGCATTACTACCAGGTACCAGCAAGCAATGCATCTGGAAAAAATAAGACCTTGACTAAAAGGGGGAAAAGCTAATGACAAATAAGTTATATGGCTAAGAGATTTCAAAGTGAGATGGGAGGCCATCCCAAAGGTAGCACTTATGCATATCTCAGCAAGATCTTATTAACAGCCCAAATAAATACTATCCAAAATTGTGAAACTCCTCAGGGTATGGCGACATGTAGACACTATAGTCAGGGCAGATAGCTCAGGAATTTGGCCCCTTGCCAGTGGGTCCTTATCTGGTATTTATGCTCCCTAATGTGACTGAGATAGACTCAGTGGTTTCCCTATGCATGACTCTTCTGTTTTTCTATTTGACCCTATATTTAGTAGAGAGTTGGTAGGTGTATATACAAAAGACTTAAACCTTTGGACTGTCCTTGTGCCTGCTGAGTCCTAAATCTCAGCAGAATTGCTGCACCTGCTCTTCAGGTCAATGGACTCACTCAGGACAAATAACGGGAAGGAGATGACAGATACACGAAAGAACCAAGAATGTCTGAAACTGCAAGCAAGAGAGTCCCATCTATCAGATATATGGGATCAAAGCTCCCCTCATTTAATGATGGAGGGGCATCACCATCCCAGATTCCTTAGGGCTGGGAAATGAACTATGGACTAAAATAAACTTTCTGATATTTTAATATAGATTTTGTAATCCTAGCAAAGGAAGAAATACCGTTGTTGTGGATGTAGTGAGCATGGATTTTCTGTGGTTAGGGAGAGGGAAAAACAGGTGTAATGGGGGGATATTTTGGGGACTTGGAAATCATCCTGAATGACATTACTATGACAGATATAGGTCATTATATATCCGACCATAACCTACAGAGTTCTGAATGGGAGTGTGTGTGAATAATAATCCATGCTTAGTGGCAGTGCTCAAGGATGTATTTATCAATTGCAAAGAATTTGCTACACTGATGAAAGATGCTGCTAATGTGGAAAATGTGGGAGGTGTGGAGGGCTGGGCATATGGGAATCCCCTATATATTCTCTGTAACATGTATGTAATTGAAGTATCTTTTAAATAATGCAAATTGAAAAAACTAGAAATATTGTAATATTGTAGCAAAGGCACAGAAGTTACTATATCAATGCTAATGGTCAAAAAAATATTACAGGATTTAGTGTTATGAGATGTGAATATCATCAAGCTTTTTTTATTTTGCATATTCTTCTTTACCAAGGAGACCTTAGTGATGTCATTTGAACAATCTGTGCTCATTTATTCATCTTTTGGAACTCTGAAGAAACAATTGAGTTTTTTGTTTTGTTTTGTTTTTTAGGTTTAAATAAGATAAATGTTCCTGCACAGATTTTTAAAAATTAATACTTCCATAATTTGCTAAACTGATCATTGACTTCATTTATTTTTGAAGTTGAAATAAAGCAAATAAAGGGTGATATTTTAACACTTTTTAGTTCTGGCATCTTCTCTCAAATTATTATCTTTTAAAATTTTCAAATACATTTTTCCTCATATCTATTTTTTCACTTTTCTTTCCATAACTGTGTTTTCCATGCTGACTAATCACTCTTATATTTTAAAAGTTATTTGTTTTATTTTTAGTTAATTTCAGAGTTGTTGAAACTCATATCATCTCAATGCCAATTTATTTCATTGTTTACAAAAGTTATAAAAACATTCTTTCTAATTTCTATTATTGTACTATAATGAATAAAGGTTTTCATTTTCCTTCTATCTGCCCTAATATTATATTGTGATGTTCTTAACTTTCGGGCCATTATTTGTTCTTGTATCCTTCTCAATGTAAATACCATTATATTGAGTTTAATTGCAATTATTTTGTTGCCCCTTGTTATATGTGATGGGAATTTTGGCTATCAGAAAGAGGTAAAAATGTAGGTTAGGAATTTGTCAAAGTAGTTTTTTAAAACTCATTCTCAGGAATCACTCCTGTGTTAATATAGTGGCCTTACAATATTATCTTATTGTGAGCTACTGCTTTAACTCTAAGAGTTATGCTTATATCTTGAACACTTTCTACACTGTGTTCTTTGAATTCCATACTTATCAGGATTTGCCTCACTAGAGGTTTTCTGCACTTTAGATATTTTATGTTGCTGAAACAATACTTTGTGGGATATATATTCTCCAGAATCTTATACATTATTTGAAATGTTCCTTTCACTGTATCTGCCCTACTCATTTTTATTCCACTTACTATGCCCAGTTTCATTCAATTTTATTTTTATTCTTTTTTCAGTTATCTCTCTCTTTCACAAGGAAAGCTTAATTAAATGCCTAATAAACTTTATTGTCTGCTCATTTTTAACATGGGTTATTGAAAGGAATTCTTAGTGTCATATTTTATCATTTCTTTCAGATTTTATCACAATGTCACCTTATCATGGATGCCCAAATTACATCCTCTCTAAAATATGGCAGACCCCTGCCATGATGCCATAATTTATCAGTTGTCTCAGCTTTGCTTCTCCTGAGCTAGTGAGCCCGTGGTACTTTTATCAATCGTATATGATTCCAGACAGAGAGGTCCTAGTATTAGTTAGCCAAAGGGATGCTGGTGCAAAATACCAGAAATTGGTTGGTTTCTATAAAAGGTATTTATTTGGGGTAGGAGCATACAGATAACAGGCCATAAAGCATGTTACTTCCCTCACCAAAGTCTATTTTCACATGTTGGGTCAAGATGCCTCTGATGGCTGTGAGGGTTCAGACTTCCTGGGTTCCTCACTTCTAGGGTCTTGCTTCTCTCTGGGTTCAAGTTTCCTTTCTTCCAGCGCTTGCTTCTTCCTGAGCTCAGTGTTCCTCACATCCTGGGGCTGAGCTTACTTCCTGGGTCTCCCGCTTAAGGTTTCAGCATCAAACACCAACATGAAAAACCCTCAACATTTTCCTTTGCCATGCCTTTTATCTGTGATCCTCACCTATCCCAGGGGTGGGGACTCAAAACCCAATCAAAGGCCTAATTATAACTTAAGCCTGCCCAAGTACAGACCAGATTTCAAACATAATCCAACATCTATTTTTGGAATTCATCACCATAGCAAACTTCTACAGTCCTCAAAAGTATTTAGAATAAATACGTGATCAAGTACATTGAGAGAATAGAAAAAAGGAAAAAAATATGCTCATTTTCCTTTCTCTACTAATGCTACTTTTCTCTATTTGGGTCTGAGGTGTGTTGAAGTATGTATGTGTGTGTGCATTGCTATTTTTTCTGAGTAAACTATTAGTATTCTGAATGAAAAAATTACAACCTTTAGGAAAAGTTACAGAAATTTATAACTTATTTGTCTATTTATTTTATACTTCATATTTTTATTTATTTACTTATATATAAATATTTATTTAATGGACAAAATACTATATTTAAACCTTTAAGGAAAAATTAAAGAAAAGGTTTATGTTTTAGCTTTTTAGGCTGTTCAAGCAAATACCATGAAATGGGCCAGGTTAAAAAGTGGGAATTTATTAGCTTAGTAGTCAGAAGCTAAAAGAAAGCTCAAATCAAGTTATCATCAATACAATGCTTTCTCCCCATAGATTGTAGCTTTCTGGGCCTGGCTGCTGGTGATTCTGTTCCTTAGCTTGTCACATGGCAAGGCACATGGAGGCATCTCCTGGCCTCTGCCTTTTTTCTTCATTTCCTTGATTTCAGCTTCTTACTTCTTGTGGCGTTCTCTCTCCCTTTGAGTTTCCTATTGTGTTTACAGAACTCCAGGAATAGAATTAAGGCCCATCTTGACTGAGGTGAGCCACAGCATAACTGAAGTAACCTCATCAAAAGTCCTATATAAAATAGGATCACATCTATAGAAATGCATTAAATTTAAGGGCATGCTTTTCTGGTGTGCATACAGCTTTAAACTACAACAGTTTGGGCTTGAGAAAAGTCTACAGTAGTTAAAATTTTAATCTTAATTTCTGCTTGACAAGTGGTGTGAGTGATCTGCTTGTGTCTTCAGAAATAAGAGCCATTCAGGGAGGTTGAGACTGGGTCTTCATGGATGCTCATCTAAAAGGATGTGCCTGCAGAAGGGAGGCTTGGTTCCTGTCAGTGCTGGTCAGTCCTGCTCCCGTTGAGCTGAGGCATTATATAGGCTGAATGGTGAGCAATTCTTGGTTTCTCCTCCTTTGGGCACTTTAGGTTGTCCATTTCAAACGCTCCTCTTGTTTGCAATAGGTGCTCTGTCTTGAGCCTAAGGGGGGTGACATTGTCACTTAGTGATTTTGGGCACAAGCATCTTCTTCATGATTGTCTATCTTCATTCATTGAGGTATTTCCCTCATGATTGTTTATCTTCATTCATTGAGGATTTTCTCAATACTGACAGGTTTTGTTTCATGACTGCATGTAGCAGCATGGCTTGATATCTCATTTACATTTCCTGAATCTGGTCTCTATGATTGTAATATTTGAAGGCAATTTCAACTAGCTGAGAAATAGTCATTACTAACTCCCTTACCAATTATTCATGTTTTTTCCCCCCTTATATCTGGAGCACTTTGACTGAAGAAGATCACAGAAAATAATCTCATGTTAACCACATGCTATAAATCCAGGCATATTGCTTATATGTCTCAAACATACTTTCTAGAAAGTCTTCTATCTAGAAAAGTAGACCTGTTCTCTTTTTGCCCTTGCTGTATTTCCTGAACTTTAAAAAATTTCTGTATCTTTGGGTTTTCCTTCTGCATACCTACTATGATGCACCTTTTCTAATGGTCTAATTAGATTTGGTGCCTGAGTTCATTTGATTTCCATCTGGACTTCACATTTGGGATGGGTAATGCTGGTGATGAATGAATTGGATTGTTGGTTTGCAATTCATGCAGTCTATCAGCCTCCTGATGAGCTTTTCAAATATATCCTTCATTCTTTGGGTATGAGGAGGATGTTCATGAGGGCCAGAATATATGCCCTGGTGGGGTTATGATTAGTAATATAAAAGTAATGAGATTCTCCTCGCATTTAGAATCATCTCCATAAGAAGGCATATTATTTTTCCAATTAGGTAAATGGGAAATGGAGAAGGGAAAATGTAAATATACAAACCCTGTAGGGTTGTCTTCATCATTCAGTCCTTGTCTGAGTAGAAATTGCCTTCCCTGGGATTGAGCATTCCCTAAATCAAATTAAGTAGCCTGTCAGGTACGGGATCAGGAGACTGTTCTTTCTTAACTAGTAGGCAATGAAGGGAATAAGGTTGAATTAATGAGCTCTGAAGGATTACTGACTTTCTTCGTATGTCTCATTTCATTTGTCCTTGCATACAAAGGGTTTACTGAAGAAGTCATCAATTGTGGTAGGAATAGATTACCATCTGATTTTTATTCAGGCAATGCAGGTTTAATTGAAGATTTTGTAGAGTCTGGTGACTCAGATTATGCTGTTTTGCCTGAATCCCTTTTCACTAAACCATAAATTTACATTTTTTGTCAAGATCTTATTTTGATAAAAAGATACAAAGGATGGAATATGTAAGATCTCATCCCATTTCTCTTCTCTTCTGCAAAACAACTCTAATCACAGGATAGCATTGAAATTTAAAGATCCACTCTCCAGCCAGTGTTCTTCTTACTCTAAATTATTAGGGCCTGGCTGTATTAAAAAAGAAGGCCATTATTTTCCCCCAATAGCTAACAACTGAACATAGGCCAATTAAAATATATATATATATATATATATATATATTTGAGTAGATTGTATTTCAATATCCTATTAATATTACCAAAGTGATGTCTCTCTGTGAATAAAAAAATCTTTCAACCTAAGGGAGAGTTTCAAAGTTTTGTGTTATTGTTTTACAGTGTGCCTTAAATTAGATACTTATTTTGCCTGGTGGATAATCTGTACTCTAATTGTCTGACTCCCTAATTGTCTGTGTCCCTAGTTGCACAGAAATGTCTTAAGAGTAGCAGGCCACCTATCATCAATCTTGGCTGTCCAAGATTACCTTATCATAGAATGGGAGATTTTTTCTTTAGAAGCTGAAGCTTCTCATTAAAAGGTGGCAGGCACTTCAATACAGTTTAAGTGACTAACTCATACCCATTGACAACTAGTCTCTATTGTTCCCAACCAGAAGAGAAACTCTAATTTAACTCATACTAAATTACTATGGACATTTCCAATTCAGAGGCGTTTTAAAAAATTCAGTAATCCAGTAATCCAGATCCTTATCTTGCACAAATAAATTCTCTATATTGTTTTTGACTTTTGGGACTCCAAAGGAAGACTTTATGCTAAAGGATGGATCAAAACTCACAATCTTATGTGAAAAATACAAAAAAGAATATGCACCCATATGAGGTTACTCAATGAAATTTCTACTGCCAGAGTTGTTTCTTTTCTCACAATTAAAATATAGGGCAAAGGGGCATGTAGCAACATGTTGGAATGTTGAGGACTCCAACTGACAAATCTACAGACCAACTGGTTCTTATGGCACCAGAGTTAGCAAGGAGGGACAATGCCCCCCACTGGAGGCTGCAGAGACTCAGGCAAATGAACCTGAGTCCTTACAGTCCCATCTGGGTCAGAAAGTTGTTACCAAACAATGGTTTCATTGATATGTGAAGAATCCAGTATGGTGGTGGCAGGTTTTTGAGAAAAGAAAGAGGTCTATTGCAAGGTTGCCTGACAAGGAGACAGGAGACAAGCACAAATCTGTACCTCCGATCCAAGAACTAATGGAAAGTTTTAGAATGGAAACAAAGGAAGGTGGGAACCATGTCAGGGATTCAGGTAACCATGTTCTGATTTGTTGTTTAACGAGATGTCCATATATGTTAGATATATGTCATTGGACCAAATCTTATCTTCCTTTTTGAGGGACCCTTTGCATTTCATTTGCCTCTGATAACTTCTCATCCTGATATATTGGATTCAAGGAAAATGATTTTTGCTCCTAGTTTCTCAAGGATCATTCAAGGGGCAAGAGAGCAATTTGTCTGTTTTCATGTATGCTCTGGTTTCCCTCTGTGCCTGAGTTAGACTGTGGTTAAGTTTGCCTGTAAAACAAGTTCAGGAAAGAATTTTAGAAAGGGGAGAAGAAATCCTGATAATCATCATGTTTTCACCTGAAGAGAAAGGGGAACTTATAGTTATGGCTGGCTATTCAAGAGAAACAAAAAATTAGAAGAAAAAAAGTCTACAAAGTGTGAGATGGCGAAAAGAAAAATAGTTCTACAGTTAATTAAAATATTTATGCAAGTCAAGTATATATGCAGACATTTCAGATAAAGGAAAGTTCAGAATATTTGTTGCCAAAAGTCCTGTAATATAAAATAAGTTAAAAGAAGTTATCCAGCCTAAAGTATATGATATTAGAGGAAATTCTATAAAAAGATATGCGGAGTGCAAAGCCTAGGGAATATATGCATTTAAAAAAAAAACAAAACTATGTACAAAAAATAATAGCACTATAATTTCAGGATTGTAATACATATAGAATTTAATGATATGGAGACAATGGATAAAATGACAAGGAGCTAATGAACTTAAAAATTTGTAGGGTTCTTTCACGTTATATGAAGAGGTATAATATGTTCTTTTTTATTGGAACATTTATAGATTTACAGAAAAATGCAGAAAGCACAGAGATCATATATACAGCCTCACAAACATTATTATTAACACTGAATCAGAGTGATGGTTTTGTTACAATTCTTGAAACAATATTATTATAAATAAACTGTTAACTATCCACCATAGATTACACTGGGTTACACTATGGTGTTGTTCAATGCAATAATTTTGTTTTTTTTAAAATTTATTCTGTAACATATTGTTTTGGCCTGCTAGGTTGCCAAAATGCAGATATACCAGAAACAGACTGTATTTTAACAATGGGAACTTATTAGCTTATGAGATGACAGTTCTGAGGCTGTGAAAAGGTCTAAATTAAGTTATCATCAAGATGATACCTACTTCCTGAAGGCTGGCTGCCGGTAATCCTGTACTCTTCTGTCACATGGGAAGATATGTGAAGGCATCTGCTGATCTCATCTTCTCTTTCAGGTTTTGTTGTTGCTTCCAGGTTCTCACATCCATGGCTTTCTCTTTCTTTTTGTCAATTTCCTTCCCTTATGAAGGATTCCAAAAAGCAGATTAAGGCTCACCATGGACCATCCCTTAACCACAGCAACCAAATAACCTAATCAAAAGGGCTCACCCAAAATAGGTTCACACACCCAGGAATGGACTTCCTCCAAATAGATGGGTTTCTGAAGTAGATACTCAATCAACCACACATAAATAACCTAAACTTTTGTCTCTTTTACTATTTGCAAATATAGATTTCAGTAGTGTTAATATTCACCTAATTTTTGCTTCCTTCACCATGATCCACTAGCAAAATTTTCCCATCAACCCAAACAGAATCTCTGCAGCAATTAATCATTAACTCACAATCCCAACCCCCAACCAAGACCCTGGCAAACTGTATTATATTTCTGACTATAAGAATTTGCATATTCTAATTATTTTTTAGCAAGGGGATCATAGAATATTTCTTCTTTTAAGTCTTGCTTATTTCAGTCAGCATGATGTCTTCAAGTTCTTGCATGCTGTTGAATGTAGGAGAACTTAATTCTTTTTTATGACAGAATAATATTCCTATTTTTAAAAAGATTTATTTTTTTCCTCTTTTGCCCTAGTTGTCTTCTCTCTGTGTGCATTCACTGTGTGTTCTTCTGTGACTGCTTATATCCTTATCAGTGGTACCAGGAATCTGTGTTTCTCTTTGTTGCGTCCTCTTGCTGTGTCAGCTCTCCGTGTGTGTGGCGCCATTCCTGGGCAGGCTGCACTTTCTTTCATGCTGGGCAGCTCTCCTCACTGGGCACACTCCTTGTGCGTGGGGCTCCCCTATGCAAGAGACACCCCTGCGTGGCAGGGCACTCCTTGCACGCATCAGCACTGCACATGGGCCAGCTCCACACAGATCAAGGAGACCTGGGGTTTGAACTGCAGAACTCCCATGTGGTAGGTGGGTGCCCTATTCATTGAGCCAAGTCTGCTTCCCTCCTTTTTATGTATATACCAACTTTTGCTTATACAGTCATGTGACGATGGACATTTAATTTGATTACATCTTCTGCCAATTGTGAATAATATCACTATGAATGTTGTCATAAAAATATCTGTTCATGGGTATGATTTCATTATTTTATGCTATATAATTGGAAGCAGGATTGCAAAATATTTACTTAACCTTATGAGGAATCTCCAAACTGTTCTCTACACAGCTGAACCAGTATCATTTTACACTTCCACCATACTGAATAAGTATTCCAATTTCTCCTCATCATCTTAAACACTCGTTATTTTCTGTTTTTGAGAGTAGCATTTTAGTGGGTATGAAATGGAATCTCGCTTTGTATCTGATTTGCATTTCTTGAATAGTATTGAGGTTGTGCATCATTTAATGTCCTTATTGACAATTTATATATTTTCTTTGAAGAAAAATATTTTCTCATTTTCCCATTGTTTAATTGGGCTGTATTTCTTTCTATTATTGAGCTGTAAGATTTCTTTATATATAGGATAATATATCCTTATTAGATACATGATTTCTAATTCTTTCTACTATTCTGTGAGTTTCTTTTAACCTTTATGATAAACTACATTGGTGTATTATTTTTTAAAATAGTTATGAAGTCCAATTTATCTATTTTTGTTGTTGTTGTTGTTGTTCTTGGTTGGTGGTGTAAATGCTAAGGAATCAGGGACTAATGCAAGGTTCTACTAAGTTTCTCTATGTTTTTCTCTAGGAGTTTCCATTAATTTCCTGTGTGCTAAAGCTAATATCATAAAATGCCTTGTAAAACAACAGGAATTTATTGGTTGCAGGTTTGATGTTAGCTGAAGAACAAAATCAAGGTATCAGAACATTCATACTTTCTCCCCAAAGATTATAATGTTATAGGTCTACCTGACATTGATTCTTCATCCTTGGCTTTTCTGTCACATTGACAAGCTCATGGTAAATTTTTTTTATTCCAGGTTAAATTGATTTTCAACTTCTATTTTGTTTTCTTTTATATATATTTATTAAATTCATTCTGCTTATAACAGATGGAAGTAACTGGCTTACTGTCTAAAATTATTTAATTGACCACAACTTAACTAAAACTAACACTTTCAAAAGGTCCTATTTAAAACTGATTTACGGGAGGCGGACTTGGCCCAGGGGTTAGGGCATCTGTCTACCACATGGGAAGTCCACGGTTAAAACCCCGGGCCTCCTTGACTCGTGTGGAACTTGCCCATGTACAGTAATGATTCACTCAAGGAGTGCCCTGCCACACAGGGGTGTCCCCTGCGTAGGAGCACCCTACACGCAAGGAGTGCACTCCATAAGGAGAGCCGCCCGGTGCAAAAGAAAGTGCGGCCTGCCCAAGAATGGTGCTGCACACAAGGAGTGCTGACACAGCAAGATGACGCAACGAAAAGAAACACAGATTCCCATGCTGCTGACAACAAAAGAAGCAGACAAAGAAGAAATAGACAAATAGACACAGAGAACAGAAAACTGGGGCAGTAGTGAGGGGGGAAGGGGAGAAAAATAAATAAATCTTTAAAAAAAAATAAAAATAAAATTGATTTACAATTGCAAGAATGGATTAAGGTTAGAGAACATGCATTTGAGATAAACAATACAATCACCAACAGATTTTAGAGTTTTGCTTCTTATATTTAGATAATTGACCCATGTTGAGTTCATGTTTGTAAATATTGAGAGGAGAGGTCCACATTCATTCTTTTGCATATGGGTAGCCAGTTTTCACATAACCATATGCTGAAGAGACTATTCTCTTATAATTGAGTGCATGTCACACCCTTTAAAAAATCTATTAGTCCTATACATGAATGTCTATTTCTGAACACTCACTCAATTGTATTAACCTATGTATCTGCCTTTGTAACATTATAATGATATTTTGTTTAGTGTAGCCTTGTAATGAACTTAAAAATAGGAAAATTTAGTCCTTCTTCTTTTTCAAGGTATTTTTGACTATTTGGGCCTATATCCTTCCATGCAACTTTGTTGATTGCCTTTTCTGTTTCTGCAGAAGATATGTTGGAATTTTGATTTTGATTACAGTGAAACTTTAAATTGCTTTAAGCAATGTGGTGACTTGATATTACTTATAGATTCTAAAGAGAGATACGATTATGTTTGTAAACTGTTCTGTTTCCCTGGGCATTATACCCTTTGAGTGATTTAAATTCAAAGGCTTTACATTTACATTGTTAAGTCAAGATTAGCTTTGATTTGACAATGTCCCTAGTACATGCAGGGTTGGTTCCTCACCTTTTTGGTGGGCTAATAAAATATACTCGTACATAGAATTAGAAACACAGAGGAGATAAAAAGAAGAATGGTCCTCCATTCACATAGCATAGGATCCTTGGACCTGGAGAGTGGTGGCCCACTCACTTAATAGTTTATAGGTGACCCTAAGAAGAGACAGAGCAGCTGAGCATGACAAGACATTATCAGTGGGAATACAGATGAACCCTCAGCCTACAGCTGAGACAGGAAGAAGCAGGACTCATGGAGCCTAAAGAGGGAAGAGGAAGGCTGAACCCTTGCAGATGTCACCTGCCATCTTGCTTCAACATGTAGCAACAGAGTTTGGTAAAGAAGTAAGCTTGAGTTAGACTCTTTAAGCCTTTGTAACTGTAAGCATTTACCCCAAATAAAAACCCTTTATAAAATGTAAGAGATTTCTGGTGCTTTGCATGATCACTCCTTAGGTTGACTAATACAGATTTTGATACCATGAGAGTGGGGTTATGCTTTTGCAATTACCAAATTACTGGAATAATTTTATAAGTTGGTAAGGAGTATTTTTTGGAGGAACTAAAAGATGATTGATAGAAAAGGCCTAGATTGATTTGAAGAGATTGTTGGTAGGAAATGGACACAAAAGAGCCTTTTGGTAAGGCATTAGAAGTAAATGATGAAAGCATTATTGGAACCTGAAGGAAAGGCAGTGCATATTTTAAACTCACAGAGAACTTAGCAAGATCAACTCCTGATGTTGTATGGAAGGGAGAGATTAAAAATTACAATTTTAGACATTTAACCAAGCATTCTACTAAATGTGGAAAATGCAGCCTAGTTTCTCCTTGCAACTTATAGTAAAACATTAGAGGAAAGAGATTAGCTGATAACTGAATTCCTGGGCACAGGGAAACCAGAAACTGAGTCCAGAAATTCCTACCTCTGGAAATCAAGCCCACAGATAATAGTGCCCCTTGAGGAATTACCTGAACTTGAAATTTGTAAGTCAGAATTGAAAATGCAGTTAACCAGGAAAGATTTCTGGAAAGTCTTAATGTTTTATGTCTTGGTCCCCTGCTAAACTAACAAGCATTTTGAGAATGCTGCATGAACAAAAACACTGTCAGCCTGGATTAAAAGGATACGGAGGGGAGAGATAGAAGGGAAAATGGCATTGAGATAAAATCATGGAAGCTGAGGGGTGGAATTAAGACATGTCCTGGGACCAAGAGGAAGAGCCTACCCATTTGTACAGAGAAGGTGAGTTTGCCCTGGAATTTGAAGAGGATGGCTGTTCCAGCCCATTGTTCATGGAGATTTTTGCCATCCCAGGCTACAGAGAGGATGGCTCACTTTCACTAGGGATTGGGGAAAGTGAGGTCAATATCCCAATGCTTTGGAGTTCAGGGCCATGTCAGTTGACCCTACTTTGGAGTTTGTGTTCCTGAGTGTGATGGAGTTGGACTCAGATATAACCTTTCTACACATGCCTCTTCTGTTACTTTTACCTGACCTGTGGTTGTTGTCTGGGTTAGTGTATACTCAGGAGAACTGAATCTGATCTGTCCATGTGAAGGCCAGGCCCTGGGCCTCAGAAGACTTGCAGCTCCTACCCTCTGGTTTCTTGGACTTACCCTGGCCAGGTGACAGGGAGGTGAAGAGGGTCAACCACCACACCAGGGAGCCAAGAGTGCCTACAGCTGCAAGCAGGAGAATTGCATCCATCATCCATGTGGAATCTAAACCCCCTCTTGATGTAGAGGTGGACTGGACATAGCCATCCCAGGTCCACAAGATGGAGAAATAGAGTATGGATTAGACTGGACTTACTGTTGTTTTGCTGGGGGACTATTGTTATTAGTAAGGGAAGAAATTGTAGTAGTGATATGGAGAGGGTGGCCACAGTGTCTGCTGATGGTCAGGAAATGGAAGAAGAGATATGGTGTGGGGGCATTTTCAGGATTTGGAGTTGCAGGGACAGATGCTGGATGTTGTGTGCCCTGTCGTGGCCCACTGGGTAGACTGGGGGAAAGTGTGGACTACAATGTGGACCCCTGTCTGCATGCTGCAGCAGTGTTCCAGAATGTATTCGCCAGTGCAGTGGATGTGCCACAATGATGGAAGAGTTTGTTGATGTGGGAGGGGTGGAATGGGTGGGGTGGGAGGTATATGAGTACCTCATATTTTTTGAATGCAAAATTTAAAAGAAATAAAGAATAAGAAAAATAAATTAAAAAATAAAAATCTATTTTTGCTGAAAAAAATCCCAATGCTTTGAAAGGAGTGGCCTTTCCCCCATAAGTTATGGAAACTGTGGCAATCACCCCAATATTCTTGGAGGGTGAAGTAAGGAGCTTATTACCCACCCAGGTGCTTGATGAGGATTGAACCAAGAAAATGGCCATTGTACAAGCATATGGAAAAGGTTGGTCTCCTGGAGGCCCTAGGGAGAAGAAACCATCATCGTGAAAATGACTCTCAGACTTTGAAATCTAATGAAGTATGTCTGAAAGGATTTGGGGACTTAAGGGAACCAGTGAGTTATGTTTCCCTCCCAAATTCTCCTTATGGTAATTCAAATATTTGTCCTATGTCTGTCCCTTTGTATATTGGAAGCAGATAAATGTTTTTTTGTTTTTTTTTTTGTCTGTTTGTTTCACAGGTCTAAAGCCAGAGGTAAATTGGAAATTCATCAATAACATCAAACTACCACAGTAACATCCCTCTTTCATTACTGATTTTAGTTATTTCTGTGCTGTCTTTTGCTCTTGTCAGACTAGCTAAAGTAATGTTGATTTTATTGATCTTTTCAAAGAAACAATTTTGGTTTCATTGATCTTCTTGATTGTGTTTTATACTCTATTTCATTTATATGCACTATAATCTTTGATTTTCCTTCCAAATGCTCCCTTTGGATTTATTAAGCTCTTAATTGCCTAATACCCCAAGTTGTGAGACTAGGTTTCATATTTGAGAAATTTCTTCTTTTTGTAAGAATTCAGAGCTATAAATTTCCCTCTCACCACTGCCATTGCTGCATCAATAATATTTGGTACATTCTGGTTTTTTTCATTCACCTCAATTTGTGATTTGTGATTTCCCCTATAACTCATTTGTTTTTTAAGAATGTCCTTTTTAAATTTTCATATATAATTGAATTTTCCAGTTATCCTTCTGTTATTTATTTCTAGAATTATTCACTTTTGACAGACAAGATTCATTTTATCGTTTCAATCTTGCCAAGATTATTAACGTTTGACGTGTGATCTAGCATGTAGTCTATTTTGAAGAATGACCCATGTGCACTAGAGAAGAGTGTGTTCTCATCTTGTTAGCTCTTGATTGTTCAGAGTATCACTCTGGACTTCCATTTTCTTATCAATCTTCTATCTAAATTTACTTTCCATTATTAAATGTTGTATATAAAGTCTATTACTAGATCACAGGTCTACTTATTTCTGCTTTCATAATTGTCAATATTCATTTCATTATTGTGAGTTTCTACTGTTTCAATGCATTTATAATTGATATCATCTTGTTGACTTGACCACTTATTCCATACATAGTGAATTCATTCATCTCTTTTAACAGTTCTGGACTTCAAGACTATTTAATCTGGTTTTAGTATAGTTTCTTTACCTTTTTTTTTGGTTATTATTTGCATGAAATGTATTTTCCAGCTGAATTTCAAATGAGTTGTGTCTTTGAATTTACGTTGTGTCTTTTGTAAATACCATATATACTTACCCATTGTTCAATCTCTTACTTAGGATGGACAATTTAGTCCTGCTCCATTTAAAGTAGTTACTGGTAAAGGAGAACCTTATGAAGCAGGCAAAATAGGGAATCAATAGATGGATCTGGTACCTGGCAGAAAATTGCCACATTGAAAATGTCTTCTTCAGTACCCACAAGATGGCTGATGGAAGACCCCCATGAGAAATACCATTCATAATGAGATTTCCTCTGGAAGCCAGAAGAAGCCCTGGATCTTCTCCAGGCGCCTTATCATTGGGCCTTCCTGGGGGATTGATAGGTGGAGTAATCAATCAAAACAGCAAACAACTGTGACTCCTTCTGTGTCATTAGCAAAGGGGTGAAATATTTAATGGTTTAAAAAGCAAGCACAAAAGAAAAAAAAAAAAAAAGAAACCCTATTCTGGCCTTTTTCCTCCCACCTGGATCAATACATAAGTAAACCTGAGGATTTATAATCTATAATGGGAAATTGTAATCTATAAATCAGCCCTCTTTATCACTCTTTAGCCCATTCCTCTCTACCTGGGAAACATGATCTGTTATTTTCTCCCGTTTCTCTTCTCACCACTCCTTGATAAATTACTGGCCTAACTAACCCAAAATGCTCTCAAAATTTACTTCTTGTAGCTTAGCCAAGAACCTAGAATAAAAATGGCAGCACTTCTTTGGTCGTTTTTCCATCTTGCACATTTTTTAAATACCTTTTTTATCACTGGAATCTTCCTTTAAGGTCTAATTTCATACTTATTTGATTTTTTTGGTATAGTATTTTCAGTCTCCTCTCATTTTCATCTGTTTATTTTTCAGATTTTTTCATGTAATTATGAATGGACTTAAACACAACATCCTAAATCTAAAACAATCTCATTTGATTTCATGAGAACTTAACAGTAACATACACAAACATAGTTCTTATACCCCACAATCCCCTCACTTTATTTTTCTACCTACCATCATGCCTTCATGACTTTTGCTGAGAAATCAGTAGTTAATTTTATAAGGACTGTCTTTTATATAACATGTTGTTTTTCTCTTGCTGCGTTCAGAAAACTTTGTTCTCTTTTCATTGTATAGTTTTGTTGTCTAAACATAGTTCTCAATTTTATCCTATTTGTTATTCCTGGAATCTGAATTTGTAGCAGTTCTTTCATTCTGAAAAGAAGTTTTCTGCCATTATTTATTTGAACATTCCTCCTGACCCATTCTCTTTTTTTCTACAGTCTTTGCTTTTGACTATATTGGTATTCTTGAGAGTATACCACATTTACCTAAGGCTCTGTTCACTTTCTTCCATATTTTTTTCTTTCTCCTTTTCAACCTGGATCATGTTAATTGAGCTTTAATCTATTGCAATATTTCTTCTTTCTGTATATCAAACATCTGGTCTTCAGTGATGATTTCTGAAATTTTACCTTGTTCCTTTGGTAAGGCCATGGATTCTTGTCTTTACTTGTATTGTAAAAACTTCTATTTTACAAGTATATTTTAATTTTTTAATATTTAAATTATGGGAATTAGTCCCTGTGCTATCTGTTTCTTAAGTTGGTAGTCAAGTAGTTCTACACCAACTATATCAAGTGTCATGAGCTAAGAAAAACAAACAAAATTATCTTTCACTGTCTTTGAATGCTGACTCTGTGTTGGCTGGTACTCTCCTTCAGAATTTAGCTCTCCTATCAAGAAAAACAGTCTAAGGTAAAAATGCAGGGCCCTTTCTTTTTCTGAGCCTGAGTATTCTCCTGGGCTTGTATCCGGGCCTTAGAAATTCTTCTGTTTATTGGAATTTGAATACCATTATTCCTATGAAATAGAGTTTTCCCTCTTTGGATGCTTTCTTGTAAGATACAAAGCCAGGATTCCTATGCCCCACGCAGATTTGAATTGACTGTTTCTTACACTACTTTAACTGATTACAACTGGTTTTTACCTTCCAGGCAAGTTCTGGGAAGAGAAAGAGGGAGATTGGACTCCTGGTTGAGGTTTCTGGCTGCCATTGTGTCGATCAGAATCTACATACATGCAATCCAGTAGGCTCAATGGAGTTACTCTTCTTCCCCTAAAACAGGGACCAAAACTAAGAGCTCAGGTCTACACCACACTGTGCTAACATGGGTTTGGGGTAGAGATGCACTTGTGCTAACAGTTTTAAGTGGCACTGTCTTGAGTCAGAGCTCACCCTATTATTACAACCATTTCTCTTTTTTTTCTAGAGTTTTGAGGAAGATAGTTCAGGCTTTTCATGTAGTTTTTAAATATTATGTCAATGAACGGACTCTGGAGTGACTTATGCTATCATCTTGTTGGCCTAGAAGAAATCATAATAATATTAAGTGTTGTATGATAAATTAAGGATGACCATTTTATCCCCTAGAGAAAATACTAGCAATATAACATGATCAAGTATTGTTAAAAAAATCCAGTAGAGGAAATAAAATTAAATATTAAATATTATACTAACCAAACAAAAGCCATTTGAGAAAAATCAGATTTTCAATATTATATGACAAAAAATGAAAATTACATATAAATTAGGATTTTAAACATAAATAGACTAAACACTACAATTAAAGGCCTTGTAATTGACTCTATTACAAGGAGGACTCAACTATATCTTTTTTACATGAAATAATTGAACAGGAAAATGATGAAATTATGTACAACTGTAAATCTAGGCATGTAAAAATACTGTGGAAATTAGTGCTAATTGAGAAAATAAATCTCTACTTTTCAGACATACAAAGGAGAATATAAAATATCATAGTACTAATTTTGGGAAAATTATAAAATTCCTTTCCAGAGCTTCAAAGCATGTCATAAATGGAGAGAAGTAAAAAGATAAATAGAATTTAAAAATAATGAAATTGATAATTATGAGGGATAAAGCTAATACTGGCCTCTTAATCTCTAAATCACCCTTTCTCAGTAAATTTTGTGAAGTATTATAGAATTGCACACTCAGAAGTTCATCAAATATATACTATTTTATAAATCCTTAATCCATATCATCATATGCTTTCTTGAAATTCTGCAGTGTAAACAGTTTTCTTGTACCAGTTGCTTCTAGATCTATATGCAAATTGATTTCTTTATCATTTATTAATGAAAGATTCATGAGAATGGATTTCATGTATTTGCATTAGAGGAAGGAATATTTTAGCCATTACTATAATTATAAAACCTTTACTCATCTCAGCAATGTTTCTTGTCTTTATTCTCCCATATTTCTAAGCCAATATACAAAAATAAAAAAAAACAACCAAGATATCCAAATCTGGGTGTGGCAGAATACAACAATATATGCGCTGTGCTGGGGAATTAGTTGGTACTCCCAACCAGTTAGAGAAACTCCACCATGTTTTTACTTGTGATGCTTCAAAACACCCATTCCTCAGCTGATGCACACTCCTAAAAGAAGTGTTATGTTGCACTACTCAATGCAAAATACCTGAAATTGTATATTTTACAAGAATCTATTTTAACAGAGGCCAAGATGTTTTATAAATATTTAATAATAAAATCAGGATATTACTGAAAATTCAGTGTAATAAATTATATAAGAACATATGTGTAAAATTAGTAAGACTTACCTGCACAAAGGTAAATACTTGGAAGAAAATACATCTAAAGAATAACATTAATGAATAATTTTCTTTTTTTAAATTTTATTGTCTAAAAATGTTTGTGTAATGAACAATGTTCAATCCTAAGCTAGTTTCACCCTTTGAAGTATAAAATTATTTCGTTATGAAAAATATGTCATGACTTCACTGGTGGTTAATGATCTGGCTTTTTCAGTCTCAGATTAATTAAGTATTTCACAGGAAATACCTACTCATTTACCCAGACATAAATTAAAGCATAACAAAAGAATATTAAAAATGTGGCCCAAATTATGTAACTTTTAAGGAAAGGACAGTTTCTGTTAGAAACCTGATACAGATGAATTAATCCTTGAACTTTATCCTTGGCATCATGCCAAGCAAATGTCTCTTGATATTGGTGCCAGATATGATCAAATATTTCATTAGCAATTCACAATATAAGAGGTATGCTGGCCTTATCAGGGTGAAAGGCAGATGATATTCAGCTATGCTTTTTACACAGTAGCTCCTTGATATACTTGTATGACATAATTTCTAGGTCAACTTTCTATGTGAACGGGCACTAAACATTTTTTTAGTTTGATTTATTTTACCACTAGTTTTCATATTTTGTTTGTGAGAAAAACTTAATGTTGACAAATTTCTAGGTAATTAATGCTGGAAGTTTTTTTTAAGCAACTTTGACTCATGGTAAGTATTTAACTCAAAGTTAGAGTATTTTAGTTTATCTGAAAAATGGGGATATTTTTAGAAGGATATACATATGCATCTATATAATGTGTAGTCCATAACCAAGAAATGCTAGGATTTGTGAAAATTGAAATATAGCATTATTGGAATCAACTTAACCAGGCTATATCCATCTATTAAAAATAAAATTTTTGGAGGAAATTTGATTAATCTGTTGAAAAAATCTTAAAATTAATAATACGTACTCTGCAATATAAATATCCATAAAGTTTTAATTTATGTTCTGTCCTTTCTACTAAATCATATTGGATAGAAAAGAAGAGTAAATTAGATCTTAAAACTATCAATGTGGATTACAACTAGCATATTTTATTTGCTGAAATTAAATATAAGTAGGAATATGGAGCTAGAGCTTAATCTCTGGACTCAAACAATCTTAGTGGAATCACAGAGTCAAGAGTGCTTAAAAATTGTCACCCTGGATAAAATAATTAGCTTTATGTGCTCTTGTTCTTTTCTAAAAATTGTACAAAAGTAATACCTATGGTATAATATTTTCATCTGGACAAATGTGCTAATGAAAGGAATTATTTATAATTGTTCATTCTAATAACACAATATAAATATATGTGTTTCTATTATGTAATATCCAAACACTGGTTTTTCCCTAATTTATGGTTAGCAGACAAACAGATTATTTTAAGTCATATTTTGCAAGTACATTTTTAAATTGAATTTCTAGAATCACTAAGCTGGTGTTTTTGAAAATGTCAGACCATACTTATAAACAAACGTTTTGAGGTCACTAATGGTAAATATAACCTTTGATTTCTCAACAATTTACAACAGTGGAATGCTATTATGGAAAGTAGGAATAACACAAATATATCTACCTTCATCCTTATTGGATTGACAGACTCTGAAGTGATCGGACAGGTCCTCTTTACGTTATTTTTCCTGATATACCTGATTACTTTCCTGGGGAATGCAGGGTTGATATTGATAATTCCTCTTGATCTCCATCTTCACACCCCCATGTATTATTTTCTCAGTCACCTGTCATTCCTTGACCTCGGTTACTCAACGGTCGTCACTCCTAAAACCTTAGAGAGCCTACTGACTTCCAACAAGTACATTTCACTCATAGGCTGCTTTACCCAAATGGCTTTTTTTGCACTCTTGCTTGTCTCTGAATTTTTCATTCTCTCATCAATGGCCTATGACCGCTATGCAGCCATCTGCAATCCCCTTCACTATCCTGTGGTTATGTCCACGAGACTCTGCAAAGTACTTGTCATTGGCTCATATGTGATTGGCTTTACTGAATCATTAGTCATTGTTATTTTCATGAGCAGTTTTCACTTTTGCAAATCCAATGTAATCTATGACTTTTTCTGTGACGTATACCCAGTGTTAGCCTTATCCTGCACTAACACTGGTGATGCTGCAATCATGATATTCATTCTTGCTAGTTTCAATATAATAGTGCCTCTTACTGTAATATCTGTGTCCTATGGTTTCATTCTGTATACCATCCTGAAAATTAAGTCCACTTCGGGAAAACGCAAAGCCTTCTCTACTTGTGCCTCCCACCTCGTCGGAGTCACCATCTTTTATGGCAGTATAACTTTTACTTATTTAAAACGAAAGGAATCCTACTCATTGGGAAAGGATCAAATGGCCTCTGTGTTTTATACTATTGTGGTCCCCATGCTGAATCCATTCATTTATAGTCTTAGGAACAATGAAGTGAAAAATGCTGTCATTAGAATCATGCAGAAGAGAAAGGGCTCCAAACAATTCAAATGACAGTGATACTGTACATTTAAGTGTCTCTTCTCTTTCTTCTTTGTGTATTTACTTGCTTTCAATCTAAATACAATTGAATCTTTAATTAGCAACATAATTTACATTTATGTTGTGCCATACTATATTAGACCCTGCATGATATGGAACATTTCCCAGATTTTAAAAATCTACATAATAATCGGAAGCCATTAAATTATGATTAAATCTGGGATTTAAATATTTGTGTTTTACAGGCAATCAATATGCAAAAAATGTGCTCTTATTATTTAAATTATGTGTTAGAAATCCCCATGAATATTCCAATTTCAGAGATTTTTATTTTGGGATGCTCTTTCAGAAATTATTCGATTTATTCAGTAGAGAAGAAATATAGCATAACCTTCAAGAGTCTGAATTGGACTTGAAAACCCAGGTTTAGATTGTATACCTTTAAGTCCTTTAGCTTAATAAGTCACTGAAAGTTAAAATCTAGTTTCCTCAACTAATCTAGACAAATGATATAAATCCATAGTGTTATTTCAAATATGAAATCATATGATGAATGGGAAGAATTTAATGCAGTCCTAATAAATTTTGACCATGATCATCAGAATGCTTACATTCTTGCAAAATGTTGAATACACAATAGATTTTTTCATGAAATTGTTCACTGGTGATTTGTAAATATTAATATGTTGTCCAATCTTATTCATAAACAAACCAATAGTTAAATAGAAACGAGAGTACATCAATATTCGATTTTAGAGCAATGAAAATATTGTGATGGAATTAAGTTATAGAAAAACATACATAAACATTGAAGAATATTTGGAAAGCTTTTTAAATTATTAAAGAAAATTAGAGTTTTTATTCATAATTGAAAGTTTTGTTCATGATCTTCTAGACAAATCTGAAATATAAAATGTACCCAAACATTTCTGTTATTCCAGATAGGTACCCTGTACATTTTCAACATTAGCTAATATTTTCCTTAAAAAAAATGCTTCTAGGCAATCTGGAATTGTAGTATTTTCACTAATACTCAATGCATGTTTAAGAATGTATGCTTCCTAAATTTTTGTAGACTTATTTTCTTTATGTAAACTTAAGCTATGGCTATTAGATATATAATTTTTGTCTTCAAGGGATTTATATTCTTTTAATTATTATTTAGGGTTTCTTAGTAGAATTATATTGGTTCATTTTCTTAAATGATTTTTGAATATTATAATGAAGTTCAACCTATGTTTTACGATTAAAATTTTAATGACGTCTCACAAGATCATTACTGATTATCAATTTATTCAAATACATAAACTGCATTTTTGCCTCTGTATCTGAATTCATATGCAAAGTTTAACAAATATAAAATATCTGTATAAATTACTGAATTAAGATTTATTTTCGCTCTGAATATGATGTCTTGAATCTAAATTTATTGCAATTACTCTTGGTTTGGTTTATAATTAGCTATCTTTGATAATCATATATTTTTTAATAATAAACTTTTAAATTAATCTCTTATTTTGTACATTCATTATGTCTTTTCTTAAATTTATAGACCTTTCATATTTTTAGACCTGTTTTATGAACTGTTCTGGCCCTGTTTTGGTTTATATGTATTTTACAGTTTTTAAATAAAAAGCTTCAGTTTTTGTTGGCAATGATGTTCAATAATTTCTCTAATTTTTCAGATAGTAATAATTTCAGAATTGTTTATGTTGTAATTAAATTTATACTAGTCTGTCCTCTTATAAAATAGTCTAGTAAGCATTTATGTTGTTATTAAATAAAATAAAAGTAATACAAACTTTGAGCAATGTGAAAATATTAGGCTACTTGCATACACCCTCTATTTTTCCTATTCATATCAGTGCATATATTTTATGTGAGATGCAGTCTGAAGTATTTTTAAGACAAAGTCCTTTTGTTCATGGTGGTATGTCAATATTCTCTATATTATAAAAATTGAACTACTGAAAATTAATTCTTCAAAATGACTGGAATAGAGAAAGACAAAATATGAATAGATTTATATTGAAAAGATTGAAGGTATATAATAATTGTCTAAAACAGATTATATTTACAGAGCACCTAATAATCCAGTAACTAGATATGCCCTGGTATTCTATGGTGAGGACAGAGAAAAATCCTGCCTACAAGCAATTACAGTGTCAGTGTGATGGTAGATCTAGACAGCAACCAAAGTTTCAAAATAATAAATAGTAAATGAAGACTGCATGAAGTGATTAATAAAAGAAAGGCCTAATGTAAGTAAAGGATGTCAAAGAATCATTTCTTAAGAAAAAATAATTTAGTTGAGATTTGAAGTTTAAAAAGTTATTAATGAGTTAAATATAACATTTTTCAACATTGACATGATGAATAGAAAATCATAGGCATTATTTTTCATAAATATTCATTTATTTATTTCCCCTCCCTCCTTCCATTGTCTTCTCTCTGTGACCATTCGCTGTGTGTTCTTTTGTCTGCTGATATTCTTATTGGGCAGCTCTGGGAAGTGATCCTGAGACTTTTTAGAGTGGGAGAGAGGCAATACTTTTCTTGTGTCACCTAAGTTCCCTAGTCTGCAGCATCTCTTATTGTCTCTCCTCTGTCTTTTTGTATCATCTTGCTGCATTAGGTCTCTGTGTGAGCCAGCACTCCTGTGCGGGCCAGCACTCCTGTGCAGGCCAGCACTCCACCCAGGTCAACAATCTACATGGGCCAGCTTTCTTTCACCAGGAGGCCCTGGGTATTGAACCCTGGACCTCCTGTATGGTGGATGGGAGCCCAATTGCTTGAGCCACATCTGTTTCCTCATAGGCTTTATTTATTCTCACCATTTGGTTTCTACTTCACTAGCTAAAAAGGAGATAATTCAATTTTCCTGCAGATTAACTTGATATCAATTTGTCTATTTAATGGACTGAATTTTTGTACAGATATTGGTAGATAAAAGTAAGAGTGTCCTCGGTTCTAGTACTAATCTCTTTTTGTCTCATGAAAGACAATTTTTGTTTACTTGAAAGCACAACTCAACTGATAAACAAAGGTAGAATCATGACTAAAAATTTGCAGTATTAATTTGAAAATATGGTCAGAATGGAAGAATCCATTAAGTGACCTGGGATGCTGTAAACATTTTATTTTTTGTAATAGATATTTAAAAAGACTTTTGAAGTAGTTTATTGCCTTATTCCACAGAAACTACTTCAAAAGATCATAGTAAGGAAAATAAATTTTAAGATTGTATGGCTTCAAATAACTTAATTTTTTAAATAAGACTACATGATATCTACATTATATTCAATGACATCTACATTATACTCAATATTTTCCCTTTGAAAAAGGTGAGTGTTATTTTCAAGAAGACGTTTGGGTATAGATTTTAAACACACACTATGATCAAACGTGTTCGTTTCAATAGAAATACATGAGTTTTCTTCACATAGGTCATTAGAAATTGAATTGTCCTGAATATTATGGTGTTCGATCTCAAATTCTGACTTAAGAATTAACTCTTTGTTAATCTTGTTTTCTTGAGATTGGAATGGTAGATTCACAGGACAATCATTCTTGTTGGAAAATAGTGAATTTTACTGAAAGCAAATTTCCATTTCTAATGTCTTTTCAAGTAAACAAATCTTAGAACAAAAAATAAACAAAGTATAATAACAAAGGCAAAAGCATGTATGTATGAAAGGCTTTGTCAATTGGGTATAAACTTAGAGGGAAGATGGCAAATGAATGTTCCTTTCTTAAAGGCAGAACTAGAAAATGAGCAAGACTCTGTATCAAAGGACCTCACAAATAAAAATAATAAGAAAATAAAATAATTAAAAATAAAGCACAAAAATAAAAAATAATAAAAAATAAAAATAAATAATTACATTGTGTCTTTCATCACTTTAAAATATGATATCTATTTTGCACAGTGACAATTTCTTCATATGTTTGCCCAGTGCCTTATTTTATTATATTTTTTGCTTTATCTTCAAAGAAGCTTTAAGTTACAGGAAAGTCACATAGAACATAAAGGGGATTCCCATAGACCCAAACCCCTCCCACTTTCTCCCATTAATAAAATTTTACTTGTGTATGGCACAGTTGTTACAAGTGATGTACAAATATTGAAACAATGCTATCAAACATGGTCAGTGGTTTACATTATGGTTTACATTTTCCCCCAATTTCAAAGGATTTACAATTATTTAAAATGGTCTGTAACCAGTATGCAAGATCTCATGCAAAACAATTCTAATGCCCTTAAAATGTTCTATGTTCCCTCTATTCTATTCTCCACCCTTCCCCATAATCTATGGTAACTACTAAGTTTTAATTTTTATAGAATAATATTTATAGTTACTTGAAATGAAATTGAGGGCTTGACATATTTGTCTGTTTTCTTTTATTAGGTCCTACCTATGTTGGAGAGATTCCAATTGAGAACATAACAGGACTCCCCAGGATGGGAGTTTAATATTTTGTTTATTGTGTGGGTCTCCACCCACTGAGCTAATGCACTATGACAAGATGAACACTTTCACGTTCCATAAAATCATGGCCCAGATGTGCCCTATGCCACATATCATCCCACTTCCAATGCACTGCACTAGGAATCCTCCCCTGCCATATTTGCCAAAAAAAAAAAAAACAACATTATTACCATTGTAGTTTTAACCACAGACCTGCAAGTCTCCTGAGTTCACCTGCTCCTTCCTCCAACCCTCCCGCTAGTGCTATGGATAGTCCAGCACAAGCCCCCACCCTACTAATCCTCAAAACCAACCACATCACTGCACCACTATGACCCTCCTTCACTGCCTAACCACCCCCTTCCACCTTATCATAGATTTGACCCATGTTGAGCATTGGCTCACCACCTTCTTTTCCCTTTCTGTCTCTTGATGGCCTATCTTCCAAATTCCAGCTCTGAGTCTGCTCAATTTGCTTAAGTCTTATCAGTGAAGTCATATAATATTTGTTCTTCAGTGACTTCAAGTTCTTCAAGAGTCATCGATGTTGTCCTGTGTGTTAATACT